>NC_092810.1:54562466-55279237 GCF_040954645.1 Diabrotica undecimpunctata | reverse complement strand
CTCTTTTTCCTCCTTTTCTCTTTTTTCTAATCTATTTTGTATAGTGTAGCGGTCAGAATGGTTGAAAATTTTTTTTTTCTTTCTTTCTTTCTTAGAACTTATTCCCACGGTCTTTGGGTGTGGACGAATTTGTTTCGAAGTTGTGAAGGAAGTTTAACATCATCACATCAATAATTACAATTTTGGAACTTTGTTTTTCGGTAGTTAAAACAGGTTAACAATTATTGTTGACTTGTGGTTGATTATTTGCCGATGATGATGTAGAAGGCATTTTAGAATTAGAGAGTGTACTGCAATTTAGACAATCATCAGTTGTGGTATCTCGCTGCGATACATCACTGACTTCCGTAACTTCAGCTCCTAAGGAGATTTTCTGAGGAAAAAATACTTCTATTAAAGGGATAGCAACCAGTGTTTAAAAACCAGAAATAATGTTTTTCCTATTAAATGTTTCGTCAAAGGCTGGAGCTGTTAGATGTTCAATGTCATAAATTGTTATAGCTTTTCCCGAATATGTAGACATCCATAAGTTGAATGCTGCACGACAACGACCCTTAAAAGGGACAAATACACACATCTAGAGTCTGCAAACGATGTGTTGTATGTGGAGGAAACGTTAAGAGTACTAAACCATTTTCCCTGCAATACAATATAACATCTAACGTTGCATGTGTATTATGGTTATCCAAAAGTATTAATGCAGGGTTTTCCTTAGAAGCATGCATGTTTTTTTAATATGCTTTACAATTTCAAGGAATCCCTCGTTGGTCATCCAACCACTTTGGAGAAGCAATACCAGTGCTGTCTTCTGGAGCTCCAGTCAGGAATGACTCTTTAAATCGCACTCGTGGGAAGATATAAACAGGAGAAATAGCATTTCCATTGGCAATGATTATTCCAACAAACGTCACTTGCTCACATTTCTTTGCTCCAACTTCTTGTCCCACTTGCTTATAGCCCTTATTTGCGACCACTTTTGGCATTTGCAGAACAGTGTTCACTCCGATTTCACCTACGTTGACGATTCTATCACTAGTAAATTTGTACATTTTCTAAACAGTCTGCAGGTTATTAGAAAACATGTCTAAGTTAATTGCATTAAAACTGATGTTTCTGGCTAGACTCGTAGACTCCATTTTTCGCAAAGATAAATTATTGCGACACTTCATGAAACCTTTCATCCACTCAATTCCAGCAAAATTATTTTCCGACCATGACATTGTCACATTTTTTTCAAGCTTCAGAGCATACACATATGCAAATTTTCAAATATGAAAGTAGGTTAATCCATACTGTAACTTCGAAAATTGAAGAATATAATTTACTAGACTGTCCTCTTCTTCATTTAAAAAAAAATGGCTGTCTTGTATATTTTGATGAAAACTTTATTTCGGATATTTCTGTATCATTTATATTTTTTTGATTCAGTTTTTTTAAATCGTTTATGTAACATGGACATGAACTGATTGATCCGTTACCATTTTTTATATGGCAAATGGCCTGAACGACTACGTTTTCTGGAATATTCCTTCTATCAGTTTTTCTGATGTAGGTTCTCACCATTATTCGAACTGTAAGGTAAAAAAGATATTTTAGGATGTTTTGTTTTGAAAGAACCTATGGGGTACAAGTGGACACTGTTCACCTGTTCCCCTGTATGGTGTCCATATCTGCCGTAATGCATAGTTTTTCAAAAATACCGGATATCTGTTTTTATATCTCTGTCCACATATGCATCCCCTTCTCCTAATAACATTTGAATAAACTTAATTAATGAGAAAATAAAATAATATAAAACAAAATAGAAACAAAATGTGAACAGGACGAATGGAAGTGGATTAACTAAACAAATACTAAATTACAAACCGAAAAGGAAAAGAGATGTAGGACGGCCTTGAACAAATAGAGCACGCTTGATGCCGAAACACGCTTCAAACATTAGAATGGACTACATAAGCTCGTACGTTACATTGGGCGGGGTTTTTAAAAACCTTTCCAAACATTTTTAATTTGTGTATTTGTCCCATAAGAAGTTGGAAATATTGGTTTTTTATTTGTTTGAAGAATAAGTAAGGACTTTTGGTTATGAACATTTATTCTGTGCGATTGGTAATATTGGTTGTTCGTGAATTTGTGAGGTAAGAATATCCAAGTATTAAGATATTTACTATCAATGTTCATATTTTAAGGTTATGTTGTATGATTAAAACTATAATTTTTTTTTCACTGTATTTCAAGGTATTTTGTTGTTGTTTTTATCAGGGTTATTTCAAAATAAATCAATAAATCATTGAATATGAAGTTGAAAAATATTTAAATTAATGTTTTATTCTTTTTTCGTTGCCAGTGATTTTATCCTGTTATATACTAAAGATATTCGTTTTCTCGTAGTTGAAGGTTCAGTGGCGCACCCAGAATTTGTCTTAGGGGGGGGGGTTTTGAAATTTTTTTATGCTACCATTTTGAGTCCCTAAAATTTGGGTTTTAGTTTAATTTAAAGTACTAAAGATAGCAGTGCCAAAGATTCAGGTATCTATTATCCTGCCTACCAACTAAACGCCCTCTCTTTACAAAACTACCACCCTCTCTTACTTGTGCGCCGTTGATTGTCGCACGTACTCCGAAAGTGGATTGGCCACTGTAAGGCTGACGACATTTTTGGAACACTCCCTTCTCTCATCTAGATCTTATCTATTGTTCTGAAGCTATTTTCTTGTGGCATTTTAAAATAATTACTATTTTCATTTTTTTTTTAATTTTAATTTTAACCCCCATACCCCCCCCCCCGGGTGCGCCACAGTTAAGGTTTAATATAACATTCTGTGGTAATCTTTCTACTAAATTGTCATAATAAGTGTTTAAAAAAATATTTTTTGAATGTTGTAATATGACAACAAAATGACAACAAAACTACTATTAACTATTCAAATTACGAGAAAACGAATATAGTTAGTCTTTTAGGGAATAAAATCACTATCACTTCTTCTTCTTCTCATTGCGCCGTCTCCTTTCGAAGGTTGGCGATCCAAATGGCAATTGTAGTTTTGGAAACTGCTGCGCGAAAGATCTCTGCGGATGAGCGGTCGAACCATCTCCTCAGGTCTTTCAGCCACGAGTTCTGGCGTCTTCCTACTGATCTTTTGCCCTGTACTTTTCCTTCCAGTATAACTTGAAGTAATTCATATCTTTCGCCTCTCAGCACATGACCCAAGTATTGCATTTTCCTCTCTTTGATTATTCTTAGTAATTCTTTTTGTTTACACATGCGACGAAGTACCTCAACATTAGTAACTCTTTGTACCCATGGAATCCTCAACATTCGTCTGTATATATACATCTCAAAGGCATCTATTCTTTTTTCTATTTCAGAGTCCATTGTCCAACTTTCACAGCCATACAGTAATATAGAAAAAACGTAACATCTGATCATTCGGATTCTAAGCTGTAGACTAAGGTCTGATCTTGTAAAAAATGTTTTAATGCTCATGAATGTTTTCCTTGCTTGTTCGATTCTTGATAGGATTTCTTTTTTTGGATTACACTGACTATTGATATTTGTTCCCAAATATTTTATGGAATTTACCTGTTCTATTATTTGACCCTTGGCATACACCTGTACGTTTATTGGTGTCTTTAAAAATACTAAAGTTTTAGTTTTGGAAACGTTTAGATGTAAACCGAACATTTCGCTGTGGTGAACTACCGCATTTATTATATTTTGTAGTTCTTGTGCGTTGCTTGCTATTAAGACGGTATCATCAGCATATCTGATGTTGTCTATGCTGATTCCGTTAATCTTAATTCCGCCTTGGACCTCGTCTAATGCTTCCCTGAATATAGACTCCGAATACAAATTAAAGAGTAGCGGTGATAAGACGCAACCCTGTCTCACTCCTCGTCGGATTTGTATGTCTTCGGATGTTGTGTGCTCTATTTCAATTGTTGCCGTTTGGTGCCATTATAGTTCTGAGATAATTCGCAAGTCTTGTTCGTCAACTCCAGTTGTTCTCAGAATTTCGATCATCTTTTGATGGTTAACGCAGTCAAATGCTTTTCGATAGTCAACAAAACATGCATATACATCTACATTTATGTCTCTGCATCGTTGCGTTAACACATTTAAAGCAAAAAGAGCCTCTCGTGTTCCCAATCCGTTTCGAAATCCGAATTGAGTGTCACTCATCTGGAACTCGCACTTCTTGTAAATTCGTGTATGGATAATTCTGAGAAAAGTTTTAAGGACATGAGACATCAAGCTTAATATTCGATAATCATCGCATTGTGAGGAATTCGATTTTTTTGGTAATGCTACGAATGTTGATTTTAGCCAGTCTGTTGGTATTTTACCTGTGTCATATATCTTATTGAATAGTGCTGTTATTAAATCTAGGCTTTTACTTTCGTTATCTGCAATTAGTTTAAGTATTTCGACATTGATATTATCTGGACCGGTGGCTTTTCCATCTTTCTGAGATTTTACTGCATGAATCACTTCTTCTTTGGTTATTTCTGGGCCTTTTTCATTTATTCGATTGTCTGTGGATGGTGGAGAACAAGGTCTATCGTCGTCAAAAAGAGTTTGTATGTATTCTTTCCATCTCTCTAGTTTGTCTTCTGTACCCATAATTATTTCGTTATTATCATTTTTTAATATTGTTGCTTGTCTCTTTTTGTGTCTACCTGTCATTTCTTTTACTTTTTTATGGATATTAAAGGTGTCGTATTTTTCCTGAAGTTGTTCGATTTCTAGGCATTTTGTTGACATCCAGTTTTCTTTCGCCTCCCTGCACTTTTTTCTAATCATTTTGTTGATTCGCTTGTATTCTATTGGGCTTGTTTTATGTTTTCGTCTTACGTCCATGAGGTCCATGATCTCTTGCGTTATCCATTCTTGTTTTTTGTTGTGTTTTATGAACCCGATGTCGATGTCTTCTTCTTGTATCTTTGTTATTTTTGTTTTTAGAGCAGTCCATGTTACTTCAATGTCTGTCTGTACCAAGTTTTCGATCGTTTTTATTTCTTCCTCAAGCTTGATACTTATTTCTTTTTTCTGTTCAGGGTTCTTCAGTTGTGAGATGTCTATTTTTTTTGTCACTGTTTTCTTTTTGACTTTGAGAAATCTTTTTAATCTAAAATCCATTATAACTGGATTGTGATCGCTATGTACATCAGCTCCAGGGTATGTTTTCGTAGATTGTATGTACTTCTTAAAGGTGTTATTGAGCAAAATGAAGTCAATTTGATTTCTAACAATTCTGTCTTTTCTGCCTGCAGGTGATTTCCATGTGTATAGCCTTCTAGGATGTTGTTTGAAGAAGGTATTGGCAATTAACAGATTGTTTTCTACGCAGACTTGTACAAGTCTATCTCCTCTATTATTTCTGGTACCTAGACCGTATGCTCCTATGTGGTCTCCTTCCGCACCACGACCAATTTTAGCGTTAAAGTCACCCATGATCATCGTTATCTCACCTCTTTTTGTCAGTCTCATTATTTCATCTATGTTGTTATAAAATTTTTCGATTTCTTCGTCTGACTTGTCACTTGTTGGAGCATAGACCTGAATAAAATTTAGTTTTCTGTGAGTTGTTTGTAATTTCAACATTGCTACTCTATCATTTAGGGGGATGAAGTCTATGACTGATTGAGCAATTTTGTTCGACACTAATATAGCAGTTCCATATTGATGTTCTGGGTCGGTTCCACCTGAATAGTATATGTATCCATGTTTTGTTTTTTATATTCCTGATCCAGGCCATCTTACTTCACTCATCCCCAAGATGTCTATTTTCAGTCTTAGCATCTCGGCTTCAGTGTTTGCCAGTTTCCCGGACATAAATAAGCTGCGTACGTTCCAGGTGGCAATGCGTACTATTCGGTCGTATATTTGTATTCTCTGTGCACTTTCTTGGGTAGTTGACTATCACTTAAAAATATTAAAACATTAATTTAAATATTTTTTAACTTCGTAAATAAATTCAATGATTTATTGATTAATTTTGAAATAACCCCGATAAAAACAACACCTTGAAATACAGTAAAAAATATTTAAAGTTTTAATCAAACCATAACATAACCTTAAAATATGAACATTTATAGTAAATATTTAATCCTTTGACATTCTCACCTCACAAATTCACGAACAACCAATAATGCCAATCACATATAATGAATGTTCATAACCAAAAGTCCTTATTTATTCTTCAAACAATTAAAAAAAAAACAATATTTCAACTTCTTATGGTACAAATATACACAAATTAAAAATGTTTGGAAAGGATTTTAAAATCTCCTCCCATTGTGACATCAGAGCTTAGGTAGTCCATATGTAAATCTATGTGTTATAAAGCATATTATTTATAATAATTAACTGACATCCATTTTTGTTCAATAACCTCAGTATTTATTAGAGATTCATATTAACAATGTTTTTCTAAGCAAATTTACGTAAGGATACATCAATGGGTATCAACTCTGTCGGGTTATTATATAGATTAGAAAGATTCTGGTTTCAATATTTCGCTCTAAAAATAATTTATTTGCATTTGCCAACAAATTTATTGACATTTTTATTATTCTAGTTGTTAACCTTGAGTTATTTTATTTGAATGTTAATAGGCTGTGAGTAGTCGCATATTTTTAACACAACTAAACCCACATGAGTAAAATAAACAAAAAGTTATAAAAATATCCGGTAAAGAGACAACTATATTATGATGGCAATACAGAGATAATTTCCTGGAATAATTTTATTTTTGTATCAGTTATTTCAAATTAATTATAGCTTACCTAATGTATGAAAATAGAAAGTGGATGAATCATGTTTACTAATACTATATAATTTTTGTTTCACAATAAATATATCATTATTGTAAAGAATTATGAGAGATAACTAATATAAATCACCAGGATAAATATTTACGTACAGTATAGAGAAATGTAATTTGGCATGATTCCTCTTTTTTTGCCAGTTGACTAACGAAACCGTATTTATAGGGACGTTTCATGTAGACCTTGGTCCATAATTCTTCTGGTTTGATCCACTCAGCGTGTGTGGTTTCTTGTAGTATTTTGACATGGATTTTACCCTCGATGATCAGTTGTTAGGCCTGTTCTTCGTGCTATGTGTCCGAAATATTTGAATTAGGATTGATTTATATCTGTTGGCAGTCTAGTAAAACAGTTTTTGAAATAGTAAAATGGAGAAATAAAAAAGGGCTATCTCGGGTTCTAAGGGTTGTAGGTCATTTTTTTTAATTCGTATAAAAATGCCAATATTTCGAATAAAAAAAAGTTATTTTTAATGTTTATCAGTTTATCATTGTACTTTTTGTAAACCTATTTTACAATACTTAACATAAACTTTTGAATGGTTAAATAATTTAATTTGATAAAATAATTCTTTCGGTTCACGTTAGTGCTTTTAGAATTTATGTAGACCTAATACTTTACTCAAAATAACGTTGTAGATAAAAGATTCCTGGGATAACATAAAGAATATTTAAAAGGTAAATTAATTACTACTTAAAATTTCATTTGTACCAATGGCCATAGTTGTCAAGGTACTTTAGTTAAATAAAAAAAAAATCATAAAAGTTGGTAAATAAAGAACTTCAGACTGCAGTCTTTCGAAACCCAAAAAAGCTTTGTGGTTCATTTTAAAATATATTACAAAAAATAATGACACACATTCTTTTAATATTAAAAAATGCGCCAAAATAAATACAAATATAATCATAAAATGAATTATATAACAATAATTCAGTATTTCTAGTTGATATGCTTTCCCTATTTGCTTCTTCTTTCAGCTTCACCTTTCATTTTCATCTGTTTATTGTTTGTGTTGAAATTCTGGTTCGGAGCTTGGTCTTCGCGATAAAATGATCTGTGTCGATATCAGGCCCTCTCATAGTTCTTACGCCTATTATACTGCTAGAATGTCTCCCATCAATCAATACATGATCTATTTGATTATCTGTTCTTTCCTCATTGACCTCCGTGTTGTCTTGTAGAACTTTTTTCTATCAATCTAGGTCCTTTTGAGGATCAGGTTGCAGTCTGTCGCAAAGTCGATCAATCATAATTCATTGGGATTTGTAATGAGATGCAGACTGTTGACTATGTCTTCCTACCACTTTACGTACTCTCGGTGCCTATTATACATGTATATCCCCTAATAATATTTTGATATCATGGTTCTTCTGCTTCTTCTGTGTACCTATAATTGATTTAGAAATTAGAGAATTCATCTTCATCATTATCTGATGCTTCCTCGGTTGGCACATACACTAATAATATAGTTAAATTGGACCATTTACTCTTTAATCCTATTATACAGATTGTTTCATTGACATTTTCAAAGTCCTAAATTAGGTATTATCCTCATCGAGTTAGAATCTGATTTGATTCTTACTCGATGGGTATTATAAAATACCTACATTACAGAATTACTATTTAAACTAGCAATCTCCTGTATAAATTTAAATTAAGAACTTCATAATTTATATTTTAAAACTGTTTATTATTTCAGGCATAATTACTACCACGTCATCATATTCAAATATTGTATATGAAATAGGAAACACTTGTAATATTTGTAGAGAAATCTTCTTTATTTTAAGTCGACTGTGTTAATTGGTTATTACATTTATGTACTTAATTAAAAATACTATTTTAATACGCAATATTTATTATGAAATTAGGTCAATAATTAAGTAAAAGAAAATGTTATTAGTTCATCAAATTAATAGAAAACAAAGCTTGTTCATAAATCCTAAAACAATTCTTATTTACAACATAACAACACACTCAAAACTCTCTTTGTCTGTTTTTTAAGGTAAACCATTCTCCTTTTTCGTTTTTTTTTTAATTTGTATATTTTATTCCCGTCTTCTAATGTTTGTTTTCTATTTTCAAATTTTTAGCTCTTTTTATTACCTTAAGTCATTTGCTTGTTTTAATATTGCTCTTCAGTGTTACGTGTATGTTGTTTTGCTGAATGATATTAATAACCGAACATCAAGTTCCTTTTTTACTACTAAATTAAAGCATAGTCATTTTACTAAATAGCGAGAGGTGGGGAAGTATAATGTTCTTGGTATATAGCTTAAATTAGATAATTACTTATTACTAGGGCGTTTTCAAGCGTTAAGTTTTTATTTTCACGTGACATATTTGTTTGCGAAAGTGGCGCGAATTAGAAGATACTGGATTGATTTGGGGGAGGCCTATGTCCAAAGTTGGATTACTTAAGGCTGAAGAAGAAGAATATTTGCTTGTAGAATAGTTTAGCTGTAGTTATCAATACAATATTATTAAAAACCAATTTTATTAACAAATAGTTCATTTGTCAACCTAATAATATATAGTAGATATGCAATATGACATTCCAAAATATTTTACTGATTATTAATTAATTCATGAAATACTCCTTTAAAGATTAAACCTATCCATTACATTGTGTAATGCTCTGATTCCTTTGCCGAGGATCTGGATAACATTGATGGTAGAGTAATTACTAAAATATTTAAATGAGAATAAGAAACAATTAAAGGTTAAAGTACGTTTATTGGCGTTTCAATTTCCACTTCGGAAATCGTTCTCAAAATACAAACATTAGTAAATTAAACAAATTTTGTTTTTATGTTACTTGGTGAAAAATTCTTCTAATAATTTAATTTTATCTGACTCATTTATATTGACAATTCAGACATACATTATACATTTTAAAGTATACGACTTTAAAATGATATTGCCAATATTGTTGAGTTGCGTTCCTGGGACGACTTTACTTGTAAGATAGTTCATTCGATTACATGAAATCAACTTTACTTTGAGAATATCCGTCAGAAAAAATCATAGTATATTATTTGTCTTTAAAAAGACAAACACATGCCATGATGACAGTAAAAATCTCCTGTTAGTGATTCCATAGTAAATTATGAAGGAAAACCAGGAAAAAACCTCATAATACTATCCCGACATGGTAGGTATTGGTCGTGCATTTAGTTTACTTTCAATAATCACCAAATTCTGATTTTATATTTTTGTTATTTAAAAAACATAAATGATGTATCATCTATATGTTACCGACTGGTAACTGGTATTGGTAATACTGGTATTTTCCTTTTAATAACTTCCTCTTTTAATATGGGTAACCAGATCCTACTACATTCTGCCGAGGAATTTGCGACACAATTGGTCTATATTTAGAGCCGCTTCTTTGACTTTTCTCTTTTTACCATCCGTTTCTTTTAGGACTATATTTGAATCATTCCATTGAATCCTATGTTCATTATCCCATGCGTGTTTACATATTTGAGATCTGTCAAATTCTCTATTTTTAATATAAGATTGATGTTCACTTATTCTAACATTTAATGGCCTTGATGTTTCACCTAAATAAAACTGATCGCATTCACAAGTTATTTTATAAATGCAATTCTTTGTCCTTTCTTGTTCATTGTTAGGTTTGGTTTTAGACAAAATAGATCTCAATGTGTTTGTTGTTTTGAATGTTGTTGAAATGTTGAATTTATTTTCTATCCTTTTAAGTTTTTCTGATAATCGTTTTATGTATGATATTGTTATTTTCCTCGTATTATTCCTTGTGTATGCTGTAGGATCTCGTTCTAAGTTGTTCTGTGCTATTCGGTCGATTGTTGAAAATTCCTTATTTATAAACGATAAAGGATAATCATTTTTTAATAAAACAGATGTTAACAAATGTTTTTCCTCCAAGAACGAATTTTCGTTAGAACAAGTAACTTTGGCTCTATCATATAAGGGTTTACATATTTCTTTTTTAATATTATATTTTCTGACGGATATTCTCAAGTTAAAGTTTGTTTCATGTAATCGAATGAACTATCTTACAAGTAAAGTCGTCCCAGGAACGCAACTAAACAATATTGGCAATATCATTTTAAAGTCGTATACTTTAAAATGTATAATGTATGTCTGAATTGTCAATATAAATGAGTCAGATAAAATTAAATTATTATATAGAAGAATTTTTCACCAAGTAACATAAAAACAAAATTTGTTTAATTTACTAATGTTTGTATTTTGAGAACGATTTCCGGAAGTGGAAATTGAAATGTCAATAAACGTTCTTTAACCTTTAATTGTGGCTTGTTCCCATTTAAATAGTAATTACTTTAACATGCCACAAGAAATAAGCTTCAGAACAAAATTCATGGTAGACTCTTAAACAGTTCTTATTACATGCATCTAATATTCATATTATGTCTACCAGTTCTACTCTTTGAAAATTCATTGTTGACTGATGTAAAATAATTAAAATTCAAGATAATGTCCAAATGATTTGATTTAAAACTGAATTGTTAATTGTCAATATGAAACATACTTTCATAGCAACCTTGGATTTAATAACATAGGAACTCATTTCGAACACCTCCTACAATGACAATTTCTTTATTTAACTTTTAAATTTTTTTGTTTTCGTTTGGTGCGTAAAGATATTTGTAAGTTAAAGTAAATAAAAATAAAATTAGTAGAAAGAAATCCGAATATTTCTCACTTCGAAACTAAATTCAAATATTTGTCTACTGCGCTTTTTATACTATATAAAGCAGACAGATTGATGAGTTAATCGGCAAGGGGAATCTACAATTTGCATTCCACAGCCTGCCGTCTAACACGACAAATATCAGTAAAACCAAAAAATGAGTAAATAAACAAAGCAGAAACACTTTTGAGATCTTATTTCAATACAGGGCCTCTGCCATCCGCTTATACGTATTTCGACCTTCTTAGGTCTCCTCAAAACGATATATGCAGAAGCTCTGGATTGAATACAAATCTCTATTGTCATAAAAGTATAATTATAAAAATAAATATATAGGACGTTATGGAAGACCCTGTATATTTGTATATAATAAAAAAAATGAAGTTTACAGCTACTTCCTATTTTTGTAAATACCTTTTCTTGGTATCCCGATAATAACATGTATAACGGACTTTGTTACAAATGTTGATCACCCTGTATACTATCAAAATGGTCTGGTTAGATAAATCGATAAGCTTTAGTATCATAATTTGTGTTTCCTAAATTAGTATTGATAGTTTCTTATAAATTGAAAAATCAATGGCATTACCATTAGTAGGTAATATTACAATGGAAAATTGCCGATTATATTTAGGTATATAGATTAGTTTCTTTAAATAGCTTAAAAATACAAAAAACTAAAAATTTAAACCTCATATTACAAAGTTAACACTAAGTTTCATTTTCTGTTTTTTTTTCCGATTCTCAGTGACCAAGTTTTGTAATATTTATTGTTCCTAAAATACAACGGACATCCAGTGTTTTCACGGATGTCCGTTGTCCGGAAACTTTGTTATATTTATTTTTAGTGAAAAATGTCGTTTTGATAAAAGGTTTTGTTTGCTATATGCCCCAAAGTGGAGCTCTTTAATGTCAAAGGGCTAACCCAACATGCCCAAGAGGTCAAAGCCTTCATAATCGACAATAACATTGACATAATGCTGATATCTGAAACCCACCTTACCAGCCGCAGATTTTCAAATATACAGCACCAATCATTCAAACGGTAGGGCACACGACGGAGCTGCAGTCATAATCAAGAAATCAAAAAATCACTAAAGACTATTTGCTAGCCACCAGCATATCCATTGAAGATTGGGAAGAGACATTAACAATAATGGCCGTTTACTGCCCACCACGACATAAAATAAACAAATAACAATTCACACTGTTCTTTAGAACTCTTGGAAACAGATTCTTGGCAGGCGGAGACTTATACCCTCTTTAATGACAGATTAGAGATTACACAAAGAACGGTACTAGGCTCGGGCTTCAGTCTGGTAGAGGTATCTTGGTCGGGGCTCTTATTACAGCTCAAATATAAAGAATCGGTTAGAGAAGTACTGAAGATACAGAGACGAGAAGTTAGAAGATAAGAGAAGAGAAGTTAGAAGATAAGAGAAGGGAATTATTTGGGCACTACCCTATTTTTAGAGGAACAGGAAACTTTAAGACATAGAGAATACGATAGCAAGAAAGGTAAGATACAGTTAAGATACGCGAGAATAAAGTAAACCGTGAAAGAAAAGGTATTATGATCGTGCGGTACACACGTAATATTTCGACACATATACACTAGTTATATGATAAAACAAATAATAATATAAATCAACAAAAATGCCTAAAAGAGATACACCTTGCACAAAAATATAAATTCATATCATAGCAAAAAATAAAAAGCAAATATATCAAGTTAACAAAGTTATATTGAGGTATATTAAAAAAAATGCACTATAACAATTACGGCACAGTTAAATGTCACGAGATAAGTGATTACACAATCTATTATCGAATACAACAACAAAATATCTTTTTTGAAAAATAATACTGAATAATGTAGTATTCTCAAGAATAAAAAAACAAGGAATATTATGATTGTCAATATTCGCCAAAATAAAATATTATTATGCCTTGAGAATACGTAAACATTTACTAAATTTTTTTTTAATGTGACCACCTCAAATCTATTCCTAAAATTTATCATAATTATAACCTACTTTAATATCAAACAAATGGATCGTAATTTATACGTATGATATCGTAAGTTTATACCAGTGATAGTTCATTTGGTTATACTTAACCATAAAGCAAAGTCACTGAACTGGATGTTATAAATCAATTTGTTACTATTTAGGTATTGAAGTTGAGCTTTAGTCAATAAAATTTATGGTTACTCACAATACCGTAGAAACAGGTAGACACACAGGTGATGGCATTACGTCCTCAATACAGGCACTTGACACTGGGTCCTGGCAACAGGTATTGGACTGCAGGTACAGCAAATTACGGTCTTCGATCCGTAATCCCTCGAATTGACTTAGGTAGTCGAAAAGAGAAACAACCAGACAGGAACAGCACAGGTAGTAGTCAGTAGTATAGATAAATGAAGAAGCAAATGAACGTAAAGTTGAATGAAGGCGTCGAACAGCAGAGACGAATGAAGGTAGAGATGAACGATGGTAAAGATGAACGATCGGCAAACAGAGGTGACTTCGTTCCTTCGAATTGGAATACGTCTGTTTGACAAAAGGGAAAATAGTTAATATAGGACTCACTGTGTAAAGATATTTTAAATAGATAAGGGTGAATTAAAAATACACTTACCGCCGTGTGATGGAGAACCAACCGCTTGCCACAGGAAACAACTTGAAAATGAATTCGAATTTTGATCTTAGGCAAGCTAAAGATAAAAAAAGAAGTGGGAGTATTGGCTGAAGAGTGCCACGCAAAATTGATATTTAAAAGACAAGGCTAGTGGAGTCATTTTTATAACTTAAACCTTATCTCCTGACAGGAATTATACGTTCACCGAAAACCAACTCTTCTGTTTTTCTGAGAAGGTAGACCGGGGATTTCACAATAGGCACTGACTCCTTGGTTACTAGGAAAGATTTCTATTAAGCAAAGGATAGATAAAAAGATCAGGGAACATTTGGCGAAATATTTCATTGTTAAAAAAGCATAGCGAATCGCTCGTTGCTGTTGGGTTATTTTTACGGCTTTTAACAAAATATATGGACATAGGCGGCGTGAAATTAATTTTCTAAGGGGAATAATTTAAAGAAATTTTAAACATGCTTCAGACTACAACGCTAAACATACACACTGGGGATCTAGACTTATTTCTCTAAAAGAAAGACAACTTTAAATATGTATGCAAGACAGCAATCTTAAAAACATATCCACGGGTAAACCTACCTACTGGTCTACCTACATAAATAAGATACCAGATCTGGTAGATTTTGTTTTCACCATGGGTTTACCAAACAACCACTTAAGGGCTTCTCTTGTTATGATATGTCTTCTGACCATTCTCCTATTTTAATAAGTCTGTAAAGGAACTTACATCTGCTACATTAATTAACAAATCCACAAACTGAGAATATTTCAGAGAATTGCAAACTAATAAATTAGAATTAAATATTTCACTAAAAATAAACCTGGAAATTGACAATTCCACAGAATACCTTAACTAATCCATACAAGAAGCTGCATGGGAATCAACGAAAATCAAGGAAATAAACCGCCCTACTCATGAACTACCCAATAAAATCAAACAGAAAAGTGAAGAAATTGAGAAACGAACATTAAGACGTAGATGGCAGCTGATGAGAGTACTACAAGACAAAATCAATCTAAATAGAGCTACAGCACAGTTAAAAGCGTTATTAAATAACCACAAAAACTATCTCAGATATCTTTCGCCTACAGAAGCAACCTAGTATTGACTTTGGTATTCTCCAACCCTTTAATCCTAACTGAAGATGGCGCATGGGCAAAGAGTAATCAAGAGAAAGCCGAAATTTTCGCTGAACATCTAAAACGAGTTTCCAGCTTTTTCCTGTAGATGAACATATTAATATAGATAATGAAATCCAAATTGATCTTGAAACTCCTTTAGAAATTTACATTAAACAAAGTAAATAATATTATTCACACTAAATAAAATCTCAAAAGGCCCCAGGTTATGGCCTAATTACCATAATAATCTTAGGAATTACCAAGAAAACCCCTTCTTTATCTTTCAAAAATGTGTAATGCCGTATTTAGAACAGGACATTTTCCTCTAGTTTGGAGATTATCCCAAATAATATTAATTGCAAAACCCGAAAGATCATCGGAAGAAATAAAATCCTATAGACCTATTAGCCTGCTCCCTATTATGTCGAAAGTATGTATGGAAAAACTACTGTTGTCCAGAATAGAGCCAATTTTCACTGATAAACAAATAATACCTTATCACCAGTTTGGCTTCAGGCCACAGAACTCTACCACCGAACAAATTCACAGGGTTTACCAACAAATACGCCAATCACTTTAGGGTTAGTGGGATAAATAGGTCCGGAACTATTGTATATAAGGAGCACCAATGCTTAGCATACGCTGATGATGTGGTTCTCATTGCAAGAAATGGAAAAGAACTATCAAATATAGCAAAAAGACTGATTTGGGAAAGCTCTAAAATGGGACTGAAAGTTAACATTAATAAATTGAAGTACATGGAGATCTCGAGCAAAAAAGGAATAAACACCAGGAGATCCTTCAAATTTGAGGTGGAGGATGGATCAGTTGTAGAATTCGAGAAGGTGGATGAATATATGTACTTAGGTACTTTTATTGATCAGACATGTAAAGAAGAAACTGGAATCAACCTGAGACTGACCAAGAGTAACAGGTGTGCTGGAGCCATGAGCAAAATAATTAAGGCCAAAGATATATCTCGTAATACAAAAATAAGAGTATACAAAACTATAATTAGACCCACAATGCTATACGCTGCCGAGACATGGACTTTGAACAAAACCATACAGAACACATTGGAAGCATGGAAAAGAAAGGCCATTCTTTTGATTTTGAAAATATGTATACAGATTTTGGAAAAAGAACAGGACTACAACAAAAGATATATTTGGAGATAATTCACATAAAGAAGAGTTAAAATTGTATCAATCATAAGACCGATATAAAGGAAATCTCTAATATCTATCATAATTTAAATTGAATTTGTTTCGTAAATGCACCCATGGCCGATATTTTAAATATAACGCCAAACAGGTCGTTAAATTTGAAGTACCTGCCATTTGATTTTAGGGTCAAATATCTCTTTTTCATTCCATCGCAATCCAGCAGAAAGTGCAGACAAATGTATAGTGTATTATGTAATGTTAATATAATTAATGTGCTTATTGAAAATGGCAAATAGCCGAAACAGTTAAGCAATAATTAAGTTTTATTCATAACAGACCGACAAACCCGGGAATTAAAAAAGTTTCTTCTTTAAATTGATTTAATAGTTGTTAAACGCTTTTTAGTATTTTAGTGTCTGTTTTTAAGTAACCATTTACGCAATTAATCCCAAACGGTATCTGCAGGTCTTGTAACGTTTTCTAGAAATATTTCAAGCAGGATATATTGGTCGTTAACTTCTAATAATTAAAATTTGTACAATTACATACATGTAAAAAAACTTGTTTTTACTCAGAGAGAAATGTGAACGAACCTTATATAAGAATGCGTGTTTAAAATGACCAAAGATAAAAAATATGTTGAACATATTATATATATATATATATATATATATATATATATATATATATATATATATATATATATATATATATATATATATATATATATATATATATATATAAACCAACGGTAAATTTTACGGTAAAACAAATTTTAGCAAGTTAAAAGATACAGAAATCCACATTTAACACATGGCCGGAAACCTAGGATATTGGCATTCCCTTATAGTTTTATGTATTGTCTAGTTCATATACCAAATATGTTTTACTTTTATTAAGTAAATGAACATATTACGTTTTTTCGAAAGTAAAAAACGTGTATTAAATGCAATAAATAATTTTTTTAATACTGTCGAATACCTCGGTAGGGCAGTGGTAAGAACTTAAGAACTTTTTCTTAATCAGTGTAAACATTTAGGAGTAGTTAGTATTGTTATGATTTTATTTCAATGTCTATTTAATTTATAATGTCTTGTTCTTATCTTAATTCATTAAAAGGCACAATCATTTATATCAATTTATTTAAACGAATAATACACATAATTTATTTAGGCGAGCGTAACAACAATATCGCGAGCGCGAATCTTCTTTATTAACTGTCCCTCCATAACCAAAATTCCTCTATAAATATAAAGTCTTGTTATTCGAGAATGAAAACAGTTGTTTCTCGAAACACATCGAACATAGACCGCTGTTTTGCTGAAAGGCCTTCTAGACAGAGCGGCGAATTGTTCTCAGAACCGGTATGGTTAAATCGGCTTGTCTCCAGAAGGTTCGAATTGTTGTTTTTTTTTAAAAGGGGGACCCATCGTGTGTCAGGTAGGCATTACCTAAAAAATACGTGAATGAATGAAAATATTAGTAATAAATATATTTACGGTTTTGGGTCAGAATTTATCGTAACATTGCCCCCCTCTTAAAAAGATTGTTCCTCCTGGAACCTTGTCGGGACTGGAACCGGAACGGTATGCTGGTATCGGCAACTGGACCCTCTTTTACAACTTCCAGTTGTATAAAAATGACAAGGGACGGTTTTCTCTCCGCACCAGTAACTATGCGGATTGCAACAGACTAACACCTGGACTTCGGTGTGTTTAAAGATCTCTTCCACCATATTTCGGATAACCCTCCAATCTAATTGGCGGCACTCCAACTTTGGCATGGCTAACTTTTGCACGTCGGACTCTAGTACGTGCTCTCTCAATTGAAGTAAGGCTTCCCATACATCTCGGTAGGTAGGTTGGTCACGGGCAGTGTCTTTTGTTACCAGGTAGAAAAGGTAACGTGATGCATCTTGGAGTTTCAAGGTTTTACCGGGAGCTGGCACCTGGCATTGCAGTTCTGCAACTCGACCAAACTTCCTTCGAAAGACGGATGCCAACCCTGGTGCGTCTTTGATACTGGCCGGGATGGTAACGGCCAGCGAGTAGTCATCGGGGAGCGCGAGTAGATCTTGCTTTTCTTCAGTGGTAACACCATGTCTTGCTTTACCGGTACCTCCATAGGCACCCATGAATTCCTCAAACGTGAGGTCAGACACGTCTTGGACTTGGTTTACTTCCACTTCTTCATCTACGTCGTGGTCACCTTCGAAAGACGCCAGCCGGTTATGGTGTACTATCATCGGCTTTCCCCTCGGAATCTTGTTTATTCGGTAGATGACATCGTTGATCTTCTCCATGATGAGGTATGGACCTTCCCAAAACTGCTGCAATTTGGGAGAACAACCTTTCCGCTTCCTGGGATTATACAGCCAGACTTTGTCGTTCTTCTTAAAGCAACCCTTTTCGGCTTGTGTATCGTACCGTTTCTTCATTCGGTCGCTAGCGATCTGAAGGTGGGAACGGACCAACTCATGTACATCGTCCATTCTTCTTCGTAATTCGATCACATAATCTTCACCTGCTACATCTTCTCCAGGTCGACACCCAAACTCTAGATCACAAGGTAGTCGCATTTCGCGTCCGAATAGGACTTTGGCTGGTGTCTGGCCTGTTGATTCGTTAACAGCAGATCTGTAGGCCATTGTGAAAAACGGAAGGTATTGGTCCCAGTCTCGCTGATGATCGGACACCATCTTTGTCAAATACTTGCCAACTGTCCTATTCATTCGTTCTACCATACCATCCGATTGCGGATGATACGCGGTAGTTCTTGTTTTCTTCATGCCTAGTCTATCACATATTCCTTGGAATAGATCGCTTTCGAAGTTCCTGCCTTGGTCACTATGGATCTCCAAAGGCACTCCAAATCGGCTGATATATTCTTGGATCAACTTATCTGCAACGGTGGCGGCCTTCTGGTCTGGAAGTGCGTAAATCTCGACCCACTTAGTGAAGTAATCCATTACTACCAGCATGTACTTGCCTCCCTTTTCACTTTCTGGAAATGGCCCAGCGATGTCCAAAGCTATTCTTTCAAACGGGCTTCCAACATTATATTGTCTCATAGGAGCTCTCCTTTTTCGGTAAGGCCCGTTACTCGTGGCACAAATAGTACATTTCTTACACCAGTCTTTTACATCGTCGGAACTGTTCATCCAATAAAACCGTTCCCGAATTCGCTGAAGGGTTTTCCTTACACCAAAATGCCCTCCCGATGGACTGTCGTGTAACTGACGAAGTACTTCGGCTATTCTGCTCTTTGGGATCACCAACTGTCTTCTCTTCTCTGAACCGTCATCATTTTCCAGGACTCGTTTGAGCAAGCCATCTTCGATGATAAATGAGTCCCACTGGGCCCAATACGTCTTAACTACTGAGCATAGGTTTGATATTTCCTGCCAAGGTGGTCGACGGTTTTCCTCTTTCCATTTTCGGATTTTCTGTATAACTGGATCTCTCTCTTGGCCTTCTGGAAAGAGAATCAGCGTTTCTGTGGCTAACTCCGGCCCGGTGCTCAATCTTAAAATCGTATTCTTGGAGTCGTTCGATCCACCTGGCTATCTGACCCTCTGGATTCTTAAACTGCATCAACCACTTAAGGGCGGCATGGTCGGTTCGGATTAGAAACTTTCTGCCATAGAGGTATTGGTAGAAGTGCTCTACTGATTTAACTACTGCTAGAAGTTCTCTTCTCGTGACGCAATAATTCCACTCAGGTTTTGAAAGGACTTTACTAAAATATCCGAGGACTCATTCCTGTCCTCCTTGAATCTGAGACAGCACTCCTCCAATTCCCACGTTACTTGCATCCGTATCTAAGATGAACTCTCCTTCTGGCAGTGGATACCCCAAAATTGGTGCTGTTATTAAATGCTTTTTCAACGTTTCAAAGGCATTTTGGCAGTCTATATCCCAGCGGTATTCTCTTGCTTCCTCTGTAAGTCGCATTAATGGCTTAGCGATATCTGCAAACTTCTTAATAAACCTCCGGTAGTAAGTACATAGTCCAAGAAAACTTCTCACTTGATGTTTGTCAGTTGGTTTTGGCCATTCCTTAATGGAATCGATTTTTCCCTTATCCACGGCCACTCCTTCTTTACTGACTATATGACCCAGATAATTGACTTTACCTTGAAATAGCTGGCACTTCTTGGGGTTTAGCATCAATTGGGCAGCTTTAAGTCGATTAAAAACGTTTTCTAAATTCCTCAAATGATCTTCGAATGTCTCCCCCAAGACGATTATGTCATCTAAATAAACCAGGCATGTTTTCCAAGATAACCCTCTCAACACATTTTCCATAAGCCTCTCAAATGTCGCAGGAGCATTACAAAGTCCAAATGGCATAACGTTGAATTGCCACAATCCAGATCCTGTGGTGAAGGCTGTCTTTTCTTTATCGACTGGGTCCATTTCTACCTGCCAGTATCCAGACTTCAAATCTAAAGTAGAAAATAATTTACTTCCAGCCAATGTGTCCAATGTGTCATCGATCCGAGGCAGAGGATAACTATCTTTCTTGGTAACGTTGTTCAGCAAACGGTAATCCACACAAAACCTCGTCGTTCCGTCTTTCTTCTTAACCAGGACCACCGGAGAGACCCATGGACTCGTAGAAGGTTCTATCACCCCGTCTTTCTTCATTTCCTGAACAATCGTTTCAGCTTCCTCTCTCTTCGCCTGTGGTAATCGTCGAGCTGTTTGACGAATTGGCTTAGCATTACCAGTATCAATTTTATGCTTAACAACGGTAGTTCTTCCCGTCTTTCCTCCTTTCGGTACGAAAATATCACGATACTGCCGAAGAAATTCCCTTAATTTCCATTTCTCCATCTGATTTAGAGACTGTCCTGCAACTGCAACCATTTGGTCGAATTTGTCGTTGGAATTATCAGATGTTGTCGCCTGACGAATTATGGATGTCACAGGTACACAAGTTCCTACTTTTGTCTCTTTCTTTATGGTCACTGGGTAGTCGTTGACATTGATAAGTCTCACAGGAATTTGTTTAGCCGAAGTCACCAATTCCTTTCCAATTATGATTCCACGGCCAACCTCATCGTCGTGGTTCCAAGGCTCCATCATAACAGGTCTCCCTTCGTCTACAATTCCCTGTAGTCGCGCTACTATGATCGTTTCGCTTCTCGCAGGCACGACTGTATCTTCTGTAATGGCTGCTTGCACAGTGTTGTCATTATGTGGATGGAGAAATACCTCCTCGTTGCCAACTTTGATTACCTTATTCTTAAAATCCAATTGGAATCCATGCATATTCATTACGTCCATTCCTAATATAACATCCTCTTCGATGTCAGCAACTATAACAGTATGGACGAATTTTTCTGCTCCAATTCCCAATTGTACCTGGATTTCTCCATGAATGTTGGCATTTTCACCTGTAGCGGTCCGAAGTCGCAACCTCGTTGGTAACAGTTTCTTACGGCTGTTTATAACTGTTGGACGTATAATGGTTCTGGTCGCTCCGGTATCCACCAACAACGTATGCTTTTTACCATTTATGTCTCCATCTACATATACACTATCTTCACGACATTTCAAAGAAGCTATTAGTATGAGAGGGTCTTTGGAAAAGTTCTGGGTCGAAGCTGCCCCCCTAAGGCTGACCCGTTCTAGTTTTCCTGGTGGTGAGTTTCTTGATTTGCGTCGTACCTAGGGTGCTTACAGGAGCTTCGTACGTGTCCTATTTCGCCACAATTCCAGCATCTGATGGTCTTCGTTTTCTTGTATGTCATGCTTTTTATCATATTAACGAGCTGGTCAAGTTTATCTTCATCTTCTTCCTCTTTTACAGTCCTAACTTTACTGTAACCGCCAGAGGCCTGCGTAGCTGACTCATATTCGAGGGCGGCGGATAAGACATCAACCAGCGTCTTGTGACGAGCTAATCGTAGTGTTCTCTGCATTTCATGATCACGAAGACCATCAATAAACGTTTGAACGGCCAACTTTTCCATCATGTCTTCGGGAGCTGTTGGATAAGCATATCGTACTAATCTGGCAATATCTACTTCATATTCTTGAAGAGCCTCATCTTTCTTCTGTCTACGATTTTTAAGCTGCGACTGATATACATGCTCCAAATGTTCGTGGCCATATCGCATATTTAACCTCTTCTTCAGTTGTTCGAAATCATCGGTCTCCTCTACGGCTATGGTCTGAAGCACATCTAAGGCATCTCCTCAAAGAGCGATAGTCAGGTTTACAGCCTTTTCTTTTTCAGACCATCCATTCGCTCTTGCAGCTGATTCGAACTGTTTCATGTAGTTGTTCCATGACGATTTTCCGTCGAAAGTTGGGACTTTGACATGCACAGAACTTCCACTTCCTTCAAATTTCGGCCCTGTTTCCAACTTACATTTCGTCTCGTCTTCTTTTATCTCTACTCTAATTGGATTGTTTCCTCTCTCTGCTGTCCCTGTTTCCTCCATCTTCCTTTCCATCTCTTTCCATATCTTTTCTTCGAAGGCCAACATATCGGCAGCAACTTGGTTTTTTAACGAAGACACTCTATCGTCAAGAGCAGACATCTCAGAAGTGACTTTAGAGATGTTAGCAGAAACTTTGCTTTCCAGAGAAGAAATCTCGTTAGAAACTTTGCTTTCTAAAGAAGCGATGTCGCCGGAAACTTTCGAAATATCGCCAGAAACTTTGTTCTCTAATGATGCGATATCACCGGAAACTTTGTTCTCTAATGATGCGACGTCACCGGAAACTTTGTTCTCTAATGATGCGATGTCACCAGAAACTTTGGAAATCGACGAGAGGACAGCATCTTCAAATATATAAGTCTCTGGATCTAGTCCTTCTTTTAGCAAAGCGTTCTTTAGTCGTTGGACTAACTCAGCCTTTTTTCCGGTAGAAGCTAATTCTCTGTCTTCAAGATGTCTTCTTAAATTAGTCACTGTCAGCTCATAAATCGTAGCCATTTTCACAATTTATTTTATATCACACTTCTGCACCACTGTTATGATTTTATTTCAATGTCTATTTAATTTATAATGTCTTGTTCTTATCTTAATTCATTAAAAGGCACAATCATTTATATCAATTTATTTAAACGAATAATACACATAATTTATTTAGGCGAGCGTAACAACAATATCGCGAGCGCGAATCTTCTTTATTAACTGTCCCTCCATAACCAAAATTCCTCTATAAATATAAAGTCCTGTTATTCGAGAATGAAAACAGTTGTTTCTCGAAACACATCGAACATAGACCGCTGTTTTGCTGAAAGGCCTTCTAGACAGAGCGGCGAATTGTTCTCAGAACCGGTATGGTTAAATCGGCTTGTCTCCAGAAGGTTCGAATTGTTGTTTTTATTAAAAGGGGGACCCATCGTGTGTCAGGTAGGCATTACCTAAAAAATACGTGAATGAATGAAAATATTAGTAATAAATATATTTACGGTTTTGGGTCAGAATTTATCGTAACAGTATAATCTGTCGCCAAGGGGAGTTGAGTATGCACTTTTATGTCCCCTCGGTACCTTGACGTTCTTTTTTTTTGTGCGTAGATTCGATTTTTCGAGGGTATCAGGCTGAGAAAAATGAAATTTGTTATTAACTATTTAATTGTTTAAATGATCGTATCTCCTTAACTATTAGAGATATTTAATTTTTTTTAAATAAAAATAGTTCTTTTTGAACAATTGAAAAATTAACAAAATAGCGTTCTTTGACCCGATTATTAGAACCGGAGTTATAACAAATTTCGTGAAAAACAATTGCAAAATTGGCATTTGATGGGGCTTTTCCAAGTTTAACTTAGCTTTTATACGTGAGATTACCATTCAAAATCCCCTTATTTTAAAGGTAATTTTTACAGCTTTTAAAAAACTTTGCAAAATTAGTTTATCTTTATTAATAAAAAAAGGTATAAAAACTTATTGACTCAAAATAAAACTCAAAAATTTAAAACAAAAGTTGACTATTTGGAAAGACCATGGAGTAATTAGTAACAATTTCACACAATTAATAAAGCTCAACAAGGAAAATTATACAGCAGAAATGCCAACGTGAATTAGATTTACTTAAAAACTAAGTTGAAAACTGAAGAATATCCCAAAAGAATATTTAATTAATATATGCTCCCTACATTCACTTAGTGTTCAAAAGATTGGACACTTACAAAGTTAAACATTGATAAAAACGCAAAGATGAATGGAAATGGATATGCCAATGCTGCATATAAAAATTACAGCTCGAATACGAAATGAATGTAATAGAGAAACAACTTAAGGAAGATGTGTTACAGAACAAGCGATGAAATGAAAATAAGAATCTTCTTTTTCCTCAGTTTTTCCCTTTTCAGGGGTCGCTGTTTTTTATTCTTCGTCGCCACTTATTTGTTTCCATTGGATCTTCTTCACCTAAACCTTTCTCTCTCAAGTCCTCTGCCACATGGTCCTTCTATCTTCTCCTCGATTTTTTTCTACCTCTCCTTCCATCAACTTCTAACAGCTCTATCCTTCATCCCACATAGTTTTCATTTCTAAGTTTGATATGTCCAAATCATTGCAGCATTTGTTCTAGAATCTTTTTTGGGACTGTAGTCACCCGGCTCTTTCCCTAATCAAGTCGTTTATGAAACTGGCCCTTCTAGTCTTAACCAACATCCACCTTAACATTTTCATTTTAGCTACCTCCATCTTCTTTTCCTGAATTTTCTTTATAGGCCACACTTCACCGCCGTACACCAACGAAGGTCACACCACACTCTTGTATATCTTGCCTTTCAGCCTTTCCCCGATTTTTAGATCACTCAGTACCCCGCTCATTCTCTTCCAGTTAAAGCAATCAGCCTGTATCACGTGGACAATTTCTCGATCTAGTGTCCCATTCTCATTTAACCTAAAAGGAATAACCTTTTCACCCCCTCGAGTGTTTTTATTTCTTCATACAGCTGTGCAAACGATCTTTCCTTAGTAGAAGCTACAGGGCGCGTTGCTTCCCTTTTTGCTACCTTGTATATATCCTTATCTTCTTCTCTTTTAGACCTATCATACCTCTTTTGTTCATAGTCTCTTTCTTCTCTTTAACGTTGCTGCACTTCATTGTTGCACCACCAAGTTTTTCGATCTCTAGGAGGCCCTTTACCAGATGTTTGTCCTAACAATTCCTCTTCCCCTTGCACCTCAACTTTATTGTTGACGTCCCACCAGTCATTTACCGTAACTTTTCCTAAAGCTATTCCAGAACTCTTAACTTAAAGACTCTTGACAAATCTTTATGCTTTAACTTCCACCACTTTATTTTCTGGTATACCACTTGCTTTTCTTTTTGCCTGATAGTTATCTTCGTATCCACTAATCACCTGTTGGTCTGACCAGCTACACACTCACTCTTTATCACTTTACAGTTGGTAACCTCTATTGGCTGACTTTTTCTACACGACACCAAATCTATTTGACTGTCCCTTCCCCCTCTACTATAGGTAACATACTGGTCTTCAGTCTTCATAAAGAACGTATTAATGAAATACTCAATCACACTATTTCCTTCATCATTTGTTATTCCTATTCCAAACATCAAACTCTTTCTATTCCCGCTCCTTATCTACCAATATGTCCATTCAAATCACCTCCAATACTGCAACACTTTCGTCTACAGGAACCTCGAGCATCTCGCAAGGGCACTCAAAAATTCTTTCTTTTCCTGTTCTTCACACACTACATATGGGGCGTAGGCACATATGATGTTCACATTGGTATTACCCTTATTCAGTTGGTATATTAAGACTTAAAGATAAGTTGCAGAGAATCTTCCTAAGGCTGTTGAAAGAGCTTCTGACTGTTTCAATACTTTTTACTGGAGTTTTTATTTCGTATCTGTGATCCCAAGTATCCTTAATATTGCAGCCCAAACAGCATATTTTTCTACTCTCTAACGGTGTATAGCCTATTGTAATTTGGGTGTTTGTTGGTGTTCTTACTAATGATCATTATTTTTGTCTTCTTGCAATTTAGTTTTAGGCCGTATTTGTTACATGTTTCTACAACGTTATCTATCATACTTTGGAACCCCTGCGGACTATCTGCCAGCAACACTGTATCGTCTGCCTATCTAATATTGTTTATAAGTTGGCCATTTACAGCAATCCCATCTTCTGATTCGTCCAAGACCTTTCTAAAGATATTTTCAGAGTATATGTTAAATAATGCCGGTGACAATATGCAACTCTGTCTAACTCCTTTTTCGACTTTGAAGATCTCCGAGGACAAATCAACGTGTAAGTAATATAGGTCAAATTTCATTTTATCTGTATAAAAACAAATATGAAGTGAACCTTTATGTATAAACTGCATTTTTATTATTTTATTCTCACTAAAAGGGTTTTTAATAGCTGGTCGTAAAATATTCGATTACTTTTAAATTTACAAACTAGAAAGTCATGAAAAGATCGTAAAATCTTCTCTCGCTTTGAAAATCTCTATGACATGCTTGTTCTTTGACCGTATACATCACATTTTCTCGTTCTTAATGGAAAAAATTTGTCGCGACGCTCTCACACAATCAGAATTATCTCGCACTCTCAGAAGAATTATATTTTCTCCTTAGTAAGACAATCATATAACGGTTCTCAGTTAATAGACCTATATCTCACCTTAGTTATCGCACACACAGATGAATACTCGCCGACATAGCAAAATATTATTTAAACTCAGTTTTTAAGAAACATTGTAAAAATCAATTGGGCCCAAATAAAATAAAAATGCTTAAAATCGAAGTATACAGTGTTACTTCAACATCGAACTATATCTTGCTTGAAACGAAGATTAATTAATCGGTGTCTTTTATTATCAACCATCATAGAATTCTTGGTTTTCGTCTTATGCTGTAGGAAAGGAACAACCACAACAGTTACCATGGGAAGATAGGAAGAGATTTTAAGAAACAGCACTGGATAGAGGTAGTGAAGAAGGTAACGGGAGAGAGGTATATGTCAAAAAATGAATGGAGTAAGGCACGATAGAAGATCAGCAAATATAATATACAGTATACAAAATTCACTACTAAAAACACCTACTCAAAACCAACCAAAATAAAAATATATTGCAGAATTATACACCAAACAAAAGTTATCTGTTTAGTGCGTTACAATTATAGTGTCTAATAATAACAAGATAGCAGAGAAAAAGGTTCAAACAACTCTACAAATACAAATATCTAGGCCATGAGATACGAGTAGGAAAAGGAAACTTGCGAAATTAATATAAAGGTGTATTGGTAATCTTAAAGATACGAGTAGGTAGACAATTTCCGATGTTATTACTAAATAGTAAACATCTAAAAAAAACTTACAAACAGTAACAAATGAATGGTGCCAAACCAAAAAGTTGCAAGTGCCACTCGAGTTCAAATACGTTTTATATGATTAGAACGTTGTAGGTGCCGACCTTTACTTGCACTCTTGCCTCCATGTCCAAATGTCCTCCACTTTAAATACTGTGAAAGAGAATGGCATAACGTTGTATGTGCCTTATGAACTCCTACAAACAATCTACGCAAAATGGCCAACAAAAGGCTTGAGTGTGTGCTTGTGGCGTCTAAAAAATGTATTTTAAATACATTGAAATAGAGAAAAGCCAATGGAAAGACATGGTAAAACAACACATGAGTAAAGATGGCGTAGAATCCAGAGGAAACAATTCAGATATTCGAATGGTTCAATTTGATCTCCAGCAACAGATGTATCTTCCAACATTAACTCATAACCAAAATGTACTACAGCCGTCAGCTTAATGTTACCGTTAATATGGGTATATGGAATGGAATGTCTGGAATGTATCTTGTTTTGATTGCAAATGGTTTTTTTTAGAAATTACTCATAAATTTCCTGAGAAAGGACACCTTTCTCGCGTTTGATCGTGATTTTGTCATTATCGAGAAAGCAAAAAAGGATGCCAAGGCGCTTATACCAAAAGACCTCATGGAAATTATTGCTAATACTAGAAAGAAAAATCTGTTGTAGTGTATAATAGAACATTTTTTGACTAGATAAAACTAGATAAATCCATGAAAAGTTGCAAATATCTTTGGCTACTATAATTCGAGTCTACAAGGCAGCCTACGACTCTGTAAATAGAAGAGAATTGTTTATAGCAATGATAGACCTAGGAGTACCAAATCAGTTGGTAAGTTTAACCAAACTAACCCTTGAAAAAGTTGAATGCAAAGTACGAATCCAGAGGGAACTCTCTGAATCTTTTAAAACAAATAACGGGCTACGTCAGGGAGACCCACTCTCCTGTATACTATTCAATCTAGCTCTGGAAAAAGTAATACGTACGTCACAAATCACAACTACCGGTTCAATATATAACAAATCTATGCAAATCTTAGCATATGCTGATGATATCAATATTGTTGGGAGAACGGAAAACGCAGCACGAGAGGCGTACGTAGCATTAAAGGAAGCGGCTACAAAAATGGGTTTAATAATAAACACCAATAAAACAAAATACATGAAAATAGGTACGCAACGACAAACACTACGGCCACTTGTTATAGAAAATGACGTCATCGAAGTAGTTAACGAATTTGTATACCTGGGAACGCTCGTCAATACTGAAAATGACACTAGCGCAGAGATGAACCGCAGAATTTGCACGGCTAATAGATGCTATTTTGGGCTTAATCTCCTTTTTAAATTTACAGTTATATCAAGAAATACAAAAGTAAAACTCTACAAAACAATAATACACCCAGTCCTAACATATGGTTCAGAAACCTGGACTTTAACAAAAAGCAATGAAAACATGTTAGGATGTTTCGAAAGAAAAATACTAAGGCGCATCTATGGAGTGGTAAATTAAAATGGTGTCTGGAGAAGACGATACAACTTCGAACTCTATAGGATATACCAGGAACCAGATATCGTAAAACACATAAAGATAGGACGTCTGAGGTGGGTAGGTCATGTAATGCGGATGGAGCAAACCGACCCAGCTAGAAAAACGCTCCTTGATAGACCTATTGGTCAAAGAAGAAGAGGAAGACCCAGAACAAGATTCCTAGATAACATCGATGAAGACATGAGAAATATGGAAATACGTGCTTGGCGGAGGAATGTGATGGATAGGGACGACTGGAGAAAAATTCTTGGGGAGGCTAGGATCCACACAGGGTTGTAAAGCCAAAATGATGATGATGACTATGATTCGAGTAACATCTGAAAACTTTGATGAAGTTTATATAAAGAAAAATTACGTGGATTTTACTCCATGCTTAAAACTTCAGTGAGCAAACCTGTAATTACTAAGGTAAATTTTGAGGAGTTGGAAATGGAGATGAAGGAAACCCCTATGTCATTGTTTACAAAAAAAAGAAAGATATCCAAGCCATGCTACCATATCTAGCAGGGGAAGCAAAAACTTTTTACGAAATCCTTACAAAATGATGTTTTTTAAATTTTGATTTTAAGTTACTTAAGTAAATAAATAAATATTAGTTTTATTATCACTATAATTGTTAATTTAATCTTTTTCTTTCGAAATTCAAGTACAAGTAAATACACACTTACAATATATTATGACTTTCATAAATAATGGCACTTAAAACCTTTTGTTCTCTTAGATTTTTAAATGCATATAAGTATAAACTATTTTATTTCACTAGACTTCAAATTTGTATGCCAATAGCGTTAATCGAACCAAAGTTTAATAATAAAAATATTAAGAATTATTTTGTTCACTATTTTTCAACTAAAATATTTTTTATCTCTACTGAAAACTTTTATTTTGGGCACTTACAATGTTATGATTTGGCGCCACTTAAATGTCGATTAGACATTAACAGTAACACAAAAATCAGCAAATAAGATGATGGTGATGGAGAAAAAGATGAAAAGAGCAATTTTGAAAATAATCAGGATATATACAATACGAGAAACGGCATAAGGAAAAACAAAGATGACACTATATTTTAATGAAACAGCAAAAGTTTTTTTTGGCTTAGACTAGATCGTCACACAGCCGGACCCAAAAGGAATAAGACAGTATCCATCATTGTAATTTACCTAAATGTCCTAAAAAAATTCTACTCTTACTCTTCTCGCCTAGGGACCTATCAAGGCATTGATTTATATAAGACACAACAACACTAGCTCACGGAGAGGAGGCAGTTTAATAAATCATTTATAAGTTTGGATGAGTAGACTGTATTTTTAGAACAACCAAAAAATATATGATCTAAATCACTTTCCTCTCCACAATGCTCACATTTGTCATCATCCAAAACCTGTATTTTAAATAAGTGTTTTGGATAACATGCGTGCCCGAATCGTATTCTAATAAGGGAAGTAATGTGCTTCCTGGAAGCTCTACAAGACTTGTACCAAGGAAATTTGGGAATATCTGGCTGAATTAAGGAGTATCTATTTTGATTCATAAAAGAGTATTCCTTCCACTGGTAGCTCAACTCTCGAAGCAATGTTGACTTGCAAGTAATAATACTATATGTAGAATACCAGTATCGGTTGAAATGCTTTCTTTGGCTAATAAATAGCAAAAGTTAACCATAAAATAGTTAGGAAGTATAGGACACAAATGTATGAGATATAGGTCATAAAAGATAAAAGGTGACAAGATATATTAGCAAAAAGGTAATCGGGAAATAATTTGATAGGAAGTGCTCAGGATATAAACGTTTGAAGAAAACTGAAGCATGCAAAGTGGATAAAAGTAGAAGCCCATTATCGCGAAGTATTATATCAACGGATCTTTATACGACAACTGACAAATTATAACTTCTTCTTTGGGTGCTGTGTCCGTATTTAGACGTTGGCCGTCATCATGTTTACAATTTCCTGAAACCTTTCTTTATCGGCTGCTGCGCGAAATAATTCTTCTACTGTGGAACCACACCATTGTCTAATATTACGCAGCCATGAAAGTTTCTTTCGACCAATCCATCTCTTTCCTTCCACTTTTCCTTGTATTATAAGGCGAAGTAGATGGTATTTAGGTCCTCTAATTATATGGCCGAAGTATTCTGTTTTTCTCCTCTTTATGGTGTTTATGAGCAAACGTTCTGAATTGATCATTTGAAGAACATCTTCATTGGAAGTGTGCGAAACCCACGATATCTTTATGATTCGTCTATAACACCATAATTCGAATGTTTCTAACTTGTTTAGCATTGTGGTTTTTAACGTCCATGTCTCACAACCATACAATAGGATGGACCACACATAACATTTCAGGACCTTCTTACGAATATTCATCGACAGGTTTCTGTTGCATAAAACTGGTTTCCAGGTCATAAAAGCCTTACGTGATATTTCTATCCTGGTTATTATCTCTTCATCAGAGTCACAATTTACATTTAACCAGCTGCCAAGGTATTTGAAATGATTTACCCTTTCGATCTCCTCTCCATTAAGAGAAATCAGACCTTGATCTATATTGATCTTTCCAACTGCCATCCACTTTGTCTTTGAAATGTTGATTTTAAGGCCTCTCCGATAACTTGCTCCGATAAATTATAACTGGATTAATCTGAAAAATATACCACTTTTTTAGAAGATTTCTACCTTCATAGTTTTAAAAATACATTTGCCCCTTATCGTTTTAAGAAAATAATTCTTCATCGTAGTTTTTACGTACCTATACACACTGTTAAAATCCCGTTATTATTTGATTAACAGCAATGTACTTACTGATATAACAGAAAATGATAATTTTACCTAGAGAATTACTAGAGAGCACGCGAAGAGAAAGTTGTTAGATCAAAGAGATATGTCTACGACTTTGTCCTTATTTGGTTGTTTTTTATCTACCGACAAATATAAATGATTCGAGTGTAACTGTGAGAGCGCCTTGTGAAAACTGTTAAAATAGTGTAGTGCATTGTACATTAAACATTTCCTTTTATTCGAATGTTATAAAATGAAAAAGCATTATAAAATATTGTGCTTCATTTTTTATTGCCAAGATTAGATTTAATGAGATTAAAAAGAAGAAAATAAATGATACAGGGAATGATTTTTCAGGGAAAAATAAGTAAATTTATAAAAGAGATTAAGATCACATGGGGAAGAAATCGTGTTATCAGAATGTATAAGAAAATTAATCATATACATATACATATATACATATACATATATACATATACATATATACATATACATATATACATATACATATATACATATACATATATACATATACATATATACATATACATATATACATATACATATATACATATACATGTACATATACATGTGTAAGAACATGTATAAAAAGAAAATACAGGTTGACAGAAACTCTCCTGACAAACGAAGACCGGAGATTCCTCAGATAATTTTAAGACAATTTAACTCAATTCACCTAATTCTTTTTCTTCTTTTTATATAGACATGACTCTGTCTGTTTTTCAATGTGCCTCCAGTAAGTTGTCGTTCCATAGTTTTCGTTGTCTTCCTACTGATCGTCTTCCTATTGGGGAACTGTCTCTTGCCGTCTTTACTACCCTATTTGTTGTCATTCGGCTTATATGATCGATCCATTCTACTCTTCTATTTCTTACCTAGTTCTTGATGTTCTCCACCTTGCATCTACGTCGTTTATACATGTTATGTACTTCTAGCTCTGTACCATAGTGTCTTACCATCAATTTTTCTAAGTGTTTTCATCTCTGTTGTTTCTAACATCGTTTTTGTCCTCTATGTGTCAGGTCTTGTTTCTGCCGCGTGTGTCATTATTGGTCTGATGACTGTTTCGTAAATTCTACCTTTCGTTTCTGGCGGTTATATTAAATTGGTGCAGCATACGTTGTAAATCATCTTCACTTTGAGAGTGTAGTATTGCGTCGTCTGCATAGCAGATTATTTTAAGTTGTTTTTCTCCCATTTGGTATCCTTTTTTAGTTCTTACTTTTTTTTATTATTTCATCCATAATCAGGTTGAACAATAGAGGACTCAGGGAATCTCCCTATCTTATCCCATTGCCAGCTTCAATAGGATTAGTTAGTTCTTTTTCTACTTATACTTTTATTGTGTTGTTTTGTTAGATATTTTCAATCGTTTTGATTATTCCTAGAGGTATCTCTCTTGCGTACAGTAAGTGGATAACGTCTTTTAATTTGACCCAGTCAAATGCCTTCTTAAGGTCCACGAAACATAGATATACCAGTTTCTAATGATTTCTCCTGCACTTGACTCATTATAAATATACCGTCGGTGCATGATCTTCCCGACCTAAAACCTTGTTGTTCTTTTGCTTGTGTTATAATTTCATTCAGTTTATTTGTTATCACTTTGGTTGTTAATTTTAGTGTTGTGTTTAATAGATTCATTTCTCTGTAATTTTCCGGGTCCTATTTGTCTCCCTTTTTGAAGAGAGGTATTGGGATGCTTGATCTCCATTCTTGAGGAATTCTGTTTTGTTCTACTATTATCTGCATTAATTACTTATGTTATTTTTGAGGTTTTTCCAGCTTTTCTCGATGATATCGTGTTCTAATATTTCATTCCCAGCGATCTTCTCTGATATTCTTTTCTTAAGTATTCCGTGGATTCCGTATTTGGTCCTTCGACTTTGATTTTTGTTTGTGTTGGCGCCGCTCTCCTGGGAGGGTGGAAAGTATTTGAGGATGATTCCTATTTTATATAATACTAGGCTATAGTCGCTACCTACATCTGCTGAGTTGAGGCATCTTACGTCGATTATTTTCGGTGGATGTATATCTCGGTTGGTTATACAGTATACTCCCTCTATAACGAACACGGTTATTACGAGGTTTCGCTTATAACGAGGTACATTAGATGTCCCGTGAAATTTCTATTAAACTATAACGCTCTATAGTGAGGCAAATTTGGTTATAACGAGAGAAAATAAGATCGGGAACCGTGTTTTTTTACGTTTTTGACCCGGCCGTGGTTATAAATAAATACCCTTTTTAACTGCCCCGCAATAAACTACAATAAATACAACTGTTTCACATTTTTAGAAAATATGATAGATAGGATGATACTGGACAATTTAAAGCAGTCATAAATAGACTTCTTCCAATTGCAGAAGCAATAGTTTATGTAATCCTTGAAAATACGCTTTATACAGATTTACAGAATACATATTTTTTGTTTTAACGTATATCATTGACAATAAAAGTAAACAACTGTTTTTTGTTTTAACGTATTTCATTGACAATAAAAGTAAACACCTTTTTTCAAAAACGCCATTCAAACAATATTTATTAGCATCTTATATTGCTCCGAATGGCTTCACTATAGGAAGTTAATGGTTTAGAAAACTACAGATTCATATGTATGCACTGATTATTATTATTGTTGTCTGATATAACGAGATCGGCTTATAACGAGGTAATTAGTCTGCCATTTCAGTTCTCATTATAGAGGGAGTCTACTGCATAACATAATGTATCATAGATCTTTGTCCACGGGTATTATTAAATGTATATTTGTGTTGGTCTTTGTGGTCAAAAAATGTGTTGTTTATTCTTAGTTCGTTATTCGTGCAGAAGTTTATCATCAGTTCTCCATTTTCGTTTTTGACATCCTCGTTATATCTTTGCCCAATTCCGAGTACAGTAGACTCCCTCTATAACGAGAACTGAAATGGCAGACTAATTACCTCGTTATAAGCCGATCTCATTATATCAGACAACAATAATAATAATCAGTGCATACATATGAATCTGCAGTTTTCTAAACCATTAACTTTCTATAGTGAAGCCATTCGGAGCAATATAAGATGCTAATAAATATTGTTTGAATGGCGTTTTTGACAAAAGTTGTTTACTTTTATTGTCAATGAAATACGTTAAAACAAAAAACAGTTGTTTACTTTTATTGTCAATGATATACGTTAAAACAAAAAATCTGTATTCTGTAAATCTGTATAAAGCGTATTTTCAAGGATTACATAAACTATTGCTTCTGCAATTGGAAGAAGTCTATTTATGACTGCTTTAAATTGTCCAGTATCATCCTATCTATCATATTTTCTAAAAATGGGAAACAGTTGTATTTATTGTAGTTTATTGCGGGGCAGTTAAAAAGGGTATTTATTTAGAACCACGGCCGGGTCAAAAACGTAAAAAAACACGTTTCCCGATCTTATTTTCTCTCGTTATAACCAAATTTGCCTCACTATAGAGCGTTATAGTTTAATAGAAATTTCACGGGACATCTAATGTACCTCGTTATAAGCGAAACCTCGTAATAACCGTGTTCGTTATAGAGGGAGTATACTGTATTACTTGATTGCCTCTTCGAGCGTTAAAATCCCCCAATATTATCATCTTCCCTCTGACTTGATCCACTACTTGTTGTAATTGGTCATAAAACGCTTCCCTTGTTGTTTGAGGCTTGTTATTTTCTGGGAAGTATACTCGAATGATGTTCAGGTCTTCCTTCTCCATTTTTATCTTTGCCTACTATTGTTACTATTATATAGTATATGTTACTATTCTTTCTGATATGTATTGACACTCTTTGATGTGATTTTGGTACCTTAGGTGTATTAGTAATGCTACACCTTAGCCCTGTTTTCTTTTGCTACTCCACTGTAGATTAATATGTATTCACCTAATTTTGATTGTCTTTTTTCTTTCTTTTTTGTTTTCTGTAGAGCGGAAATGTCTACTTGTTTCTCTTTCAGCACTTGGGTTATTTCTTGGTCCCTTGAGTTGAGCGATCTGATATTCCAAGTAGTAATTCTCATCTGGGTTTTGGATGTTTTTCGCTTGTCCTTATTTCTTGCCGTAGTCATCTTTATAGTATCAATCCGGTTCTGAGGCTGTACATTGTTTCTTTGAGCAGTATTTGTTTTTACGATTGGTAGGTTGCTAACGTTGCCAATCACCTTCCACATTTTATCCGGGCTTGGGACCGGCTGTGATAACCGCAGAGCTACTCAAACCACCCCACAATCAACCCAGATAGTGTTAAAATTTCAAGTGATACCATTATTTAATTTAACCCAAAACAGTTACAAATTAGTGGAACATACAGTAACAATATAGTGAATAAAATATAAAAATAAGAATATAATTAAAATTCAGTTATAAAAACAGTTTGATTAATTACGATATATACAGTTCGAAAATCCAGAAGCCAAAAACATCTAGAACTAAAGATAGGTAAAATAACAAAAATAAGGACAAAATGTTGGATAACTGGGAAAAGAATTATTTTCTTACTCCAGCCCTCAGAGACGAAAATATCACTCAACCTCTAAAAATTATACGAACAAGCTGAATTTTGCCGAGAATATTAATTTTGGGACCCCAAAAAGATGCAAAAAAGTTTACTACTTTTACCCCCGGGCTTCCCCCTAAAATCCCCCTCGCCGGGGGTTAAAAATGAAAAAAATCGATTTACTAAGAATTTCTACGGTGTAGAAAAAAATGTTTCAGATAAAAAATGTAGCTGAAATAATTTTAAATAAAAATGTTTATTACCACTTCTTGTGTTATAATAATCAGTTCTATCAGAAACAACGCTTGAAGCGACCATCGATTTTGAATGTCAGTTACGTGCGCGAAATCAATGTTCAATAAAATTTGTATTAGCTCAACGTTAAAAATTATATATCTTTCGATCCAAGTGTTCTATTGACAAAAATCAAAATGCGTTTTATAGGTAAAGAGTTTAACTTTCGTATGCAATTTTTGTATTTTGCTGTAAGTAAACTTAAAAGGTGTTAAATAAATTAACGTGACGCTATTTTTGTAATTTTTTATGATTTTCATGTGATGAATAAAATCTATCCCTTTTATTGACTGACCACTATAAAATTTTGATTACTAGAGCCTAACTTTATGAGAATTATTAACAACCGGTTAACCTACAAAATGGACAATTACCAACTGGTTGAACAGGCTGGCTTCTGCAGAGGATATAGTACATCAGACCATCTGCTGACAATGAGAACATTGATAGAGAAGGCAAATGAATACCAACTACCCGTATTTCTTGCCTTCGTCGACTATGAAAAGGCGTTTCATAGCATCGAGATGTGGGCCATAGAACAAGCTAATAATAATTGTAGAATAGATTCGAGATATAGGCAACTAATACATTATGAAAATGTAACTATGATCGTACAACTAGACGAAAATACAAATCTCATCCCAATTAAGAGAGGAGTGCGACAAGGAGGCGTAATATCGCCAAAGCTTTTCAACCTAGCCCTAGAAGACGTCTTCAAAACTACAAATTGGTCAACCTATGGCATTAACGTTAATGGCAACAAGTTAAACCACCTGAGATTCGCTGACGACGTAATGATTATAGCGAGTACATTCGAGGAACTGCAAATTATGATCGGGGAACTAGCAGCCAGCTCCCAATACGTCGGTCTAAAAATGAATATGAAAAAAACAAAAATAATGACAAACACAGATAACCCCAGACGTATAACTATAAATGGCAGTGAGATAGAACAAATCCGGGAATATATCTACCTAGGCCAAATCCCTAGGCCTAGGAAAGGCAAGAACGGTCTTTAACAAAATGAGCGCCATCTTCAAAAGTCACAACATATCCCTGGATACAAAAATGAGACATTTGAGATGCTATGTTTTCTCTGTGTTGTTGTACGGGGCGGAGGCATGGACGCTTACAGATACCACTATTAAAAAACTTGAAGCATTTGAGATGTGGCTTTATAGAAGAATGCTGAGAATATCATGGACAGCAAGGATCACGAACAAGGAAGTTCTAGAAAAAATGAAGAAGGAACCAGAAATTGTGTTTACGATCAAACGCATAAAATTGCAATATCTGGGACACGTTATGAGAAATCAGCACCGTTACTCCCTGCTGCAGTCTATATTGCAAGGTAAAGTCAAAGGTAAGCGAGGACCCGGTAGAAGGAGAATATCATGGCTGCGGAATTTAAGAACATGGTTTAAGAAAACCTCAACGGAGCTGTTTCGAGCCGCAGCGAGCAAGGTCATGATTGCCAATATGATTTCCAACATCCGAAACGGATAGGAACCAGAAGAAGAAGAAGAAGGCCAAATCCTGAGACTTGACAAAGAGAACCAAAGTGCAGAAATTACTAGAAGAGCAAGACTAGCATGGGCAGGATTTGGAAAACTTAGTTGGATACTTAAGAACCGCAAAATACCCCAATACTTGAGGAGCAAAGTGTTCAACCAATGCATCCTTCCTATCAAGGCATATGGATGTCAAACCTGGACCCTAACCAAGGCAAACATGAATAAACTAGCCACAACAGAAAGAACAATGGATTCGCGGGCCACACTGCTAGACAAAAAGACCAACGTTGGAATACTACAATACAACATTGGAGACCTTACGAAAGTAAACGACCAAGAGGAAGACCACAGATAAGATGGGTTGATGATATTAAAAGAATAGTGGGAACAAATTGGAAATATGTTGCTCAGGATAGAGACCGATGGAAGGAGTTGGGAGAGGCCTATGTCCAAACATGGACGACAGAAGGCTAAGAAGAAGAAGAGCCTAACCTTCAAACTCATAGCATGAAATTTTAGTTTTGAGTTTTGGCAACAACTGTGAGGCATTTGAAATATGCTTAAAGAACGCTGGATTTAAACTTTCACATAACAAGCGATCTAAAACATTTAAAACTTTTTTTTCAATTAAACTAGTACGTTTTTCAAAAGAACCAAACTTCTGTTATAAACTACATCCAAAAGCGTCTTCTTGGAGGCATTTCCCGAGACGTGCGATCGTTTGAAATGTAAAACATTAAATTCTGCGTTTTTTATTCATATTTCAAATGCCTCATATTTGTTGCTACAACTCAAAATTGAAATTTCATGTCATAGGTGTTAAAGACTAATCTCTAAAAATGAAAATTTTACTACGACTGGTCAATGAAAGTGATAAATTTAATTGATATTACAAGAATCTTAAAAAATAGCAAAAATCGCGCCACGTTTATTTATTTAACACCTTTATAAAAACTCAGTTTATTGACGGCAAAATACAAATACTACATACGAAAGCTGCACTCTTTACATTTAAAACGCATCTTGATTTTTCGCGATAGGACACTTGGATCAAAATATTTCGAATTTTTACCGTCGAGCTGATACAAATTTTATCACTTTAAGCGTTGTTTCTGAGAGAATGGTTCATTCTACACAAAAAGAGCTAATAAAAATTATTGTTTAAAATTATCTCAGCTACATTTTTTATTTAAAACATTTTTTTCTACGAGGTACAGACTCTTGGTAAATCGATTTTTTTGTGTGTTTTATCCTCCTGAGAGGGGGGTTTTAAGGGGAAGTCCAGGAGTAAAAGTCGTAAATTTTTTTGCATCTTTTTTAAGGTCTCAAAATTAATATTCTCTGCAAAATTTAGCTTGTTCGTATGATTTTTAGGTGTCAACTCTCTCTCGACTGGACTACATCTAGAAAAAAATGAAGAATCATAATAATATATGAAGTTAAAAGCATGAATTATTGGCTATTAATCATTAAAATGAATGGAACGTGTAGATTCACAGATTAAATGACGTAAGGTTAGTGAGGACATAAAATGAAAAAACTATTCAATGGGTAGTATAAGTATTGGGCATCCGCTATATCTCTCTAAATTCACAGATAATATCAGTTAAGAACATTAGATAATTCACGAAATATAATGATAGAAGGAAAAGAACTATGATCTCCTGTACAAATATTTCCTCATTCATATAAATTTGATTTTTGAAGTTATACTTCTATACGCACGGTCGGCGTTGGAAATTTGCATGAGAGTGAATCTGTGAAACCATTACATATGTAAGATAATGAGTAAGAGAGAGACAGAAGATATATTTTCTCTCTCTTCCCCTCTCGAGAATAAAAATGTTCCTTTTGTATATATATTTAATATTATATATTTATATTATATATAATATTGTATATATATATATAATATTATACATAATATAATATGTGTTAATATTATTATTATGTGATATGTTTTGTATTATTTAAAATTAAACGTTTATAATTGTTTTAGGCTTTTGTATTTCAAAATAATCACTGTTTTACCGAGAACTGTCAATTTTGAAATACGTTAGTGTCATGTCTAATTGGCAAATCCTTTACGTGTTTGGTTCATACGCTGGTGGTTGTGAGTTCGAATCCCAATTATGAATGTCCTTTTTTATTTTTGAAATATTTAAAAACCTCACGTTAATCTTATTAAATATATGTCATCATCATAAGTGGCTCGACAATCCGTTGTGGATCTTGGCCTGCTCACAAAGAAGTCGCCACTCCTGTCGATTCCTGGCAACTTCCCTCCATCTTCTAACCCCTAGAATCTGTAATTAAATATATGTAATATACGCAAAAAACATAAATTTTAAAATAAAATGAAAATTTACAACATAATCCGAGTTGTTGGTTTTTTTATTTTTATTTTCGTAAAGTAAGTTGTATGTATATTGGCAGTTTTAATTACTTATGAATATTACATTTTAATTTTTATATTGTATTATTATATTGAATTATGTTGCAGTGTATTTATTGTATTGTAATTTTTATATTAATAACAAAATAAACAATGAATTTTACTGCAGAGTATGTGTATTTTTTTTGCATTCAACTCCTTTTATACATATATAAAAATAAAAATATATATTTTCATTAAAATATTGATACAATGCTTCATTCACTATAGTCCTATTACAGCAAACGATGCACCATATACCTATATAACTAATTATTTTTCTCTTTCTGCTCTCTCTTACCTATAGCATTACATATGTAATGATTGTGCAGATTGACTCCTATATAAATTTTTAACGGCGAACGCGTGTATAGAAGTATAACTACTACCACACCCGTTTTTATTTTCCCTACTTGCTTTTTTAATTCCTACTTTGATTTCGATACCTATATACAAATGTTTTATTTTTATAGGTATACCTTTAAACAATTAATCAACTGTCAAATGGATAGGTTACAAAAAATGAATAATGTGTATGTTCTAATTCCGTGATTTCCGTCCGGAAATTGCTACATTAACAGAACGATATTTCCCTCCCGAAATAACCGTTACCTACAAATTATTGCATAATACCAACAATTTTCCTTTTGCACAGATGAATATTTCCCAATATTATTATCTACTATTCGTGACAATAAAACGTTTGTCATCACAAAATAGATACTTTATGTATTCTAAAGTTAAATAACAATTAAATTTTAAAATTTTTGATTATTAAAAATTAACGTTCTTATTCGTATATTCAAAAATTATTAACTAAGTATTTTGATTAACTTGGTTTGTTAAAATTATTTAATTTCTTTCATTTTTTAAGTTAAAGTTATCTTCTAAATGTGTTACTTGTCGATTATACAACAAAAAATATGTACCACATAACATTTTTACAACAGCTTTACAAAAATATGACAGCAAACATTAAGATTATGGTATAATTTCACTATTTGAGAGAGTGAGTCATCGTTTAAATGCCCAGAAATGCGGAAAGCTGTTTGGAAATCCAGTGACGTACACTTACTTTTATTTTAACGTTAATTATATTTTATTTTTCAAATATTAATGTTCGAAATAGGCCACAATATATTTATTTACAAGTTTTTACTGACGTTTCGATCTCTATATCCAAAGACCGCTTTCAAAGATATAAATGATAGTTATATTTATTTTATTTGTTTATTATTATATATTTTTATAATCTTATATTGTTTATTTTTTTTTCTATCTTTAAAAACGGAATAGAGATCGAAACGTCAATGTATTAAACATGTAAATAGATATATTGTGGCTTATGTCCAACCTTCTCCCTAAAAATACAGAATGCCACAAACAAGCAGCTATAGAAAAATAAATATATCTGTCATTTGTATGTTTGAAAACGGTCTCTTTATAGAGATCGAAACGACCGTAAATTAAACATTTGAATAAATATATTGTGGCTTATTCCCAACATCATTTCTAAAAATACAGAACGACAAGCGAAAAGCCATAGAAAATAAATAGTACTATCATTTGTATAATTGAAAACGGTCTCTGGATATAGAGATCGAAACGTCAATAAATAAACATATGAATAAATATTTTGTGGCTCATTCCCTACATTCCCCTAAAAATACAGAATGCCACAAACAAAAAGCTATAAAAAAGAAGTAATTTTGCAGAAAGTTTACTGATACCAACCGGCTGTCGCGGAAGTTATGCTAAAACGTCTTTTGACGTGACCCGTCCTTAAAGAGTTACACAATGAAATTTTTTTAAAACAAATTTTAAGACAGTTTCCACACCACCCCAGAGGTATGTCTTGTATCGCGATACTTTTTTTAAATGGGTGTTTGCCAAGAGCCATATTGTCTTATTAAATAAAATGAACAAAACACTTAAACAGTATAAAACAAAACAAAATAAAATCCTATAAAACAAAATAAAATTCTATAAAAACAAAATAAAAATAATGTTTGATGTGTTTAAACACAAACACTATACACACTTACTATGTTCTTCTCGTTTTTTTTTGTTTTTGTTTTTTTTTATGCTGATGTTCTTATTAAACTATTAGAAAATATTATTCGCTGTCTAAACCTGAAGATGCAGTGCTGCTATCGCTGTCATTATCTTCACCACCTGGTGTAATTATAATTGGCTCTAGTAAAACTTTTATATAAGTGTCAAGTTCCCACATACGATGTTCTTCTTTAATTATGTGGCCTATACATTTAGCCCATTTCTCTGGAGTTACATGGAGGATTGCTTGAATCAAAAGTTTCTTAATTTCGTTTAATTTGAACGTTTTGTTATTGCGTGCTACTTCTCCTTTCACTTGTTCCCAGATAAGTTCAATGGGATTAAAATCGCAATGATAAGGTGGTAGACGCAGAACTTTGACACCATAATCTTTTGCAGTTTCATCTACAGCATATTTAAGATATTCAATTTTCCTTAACCGTGCAATGTCAAGGAGCTAAATTTTGAGCATTGATTCTTTGTATGTAATCCCCTTTTCTGTAAGCCATTGTTGAATCCTCCCTTTCAATTTCTTTAATAATCACCTGTTTTTTTCGACTCTGCCGTCCCTTTCCTGATGGAGCTTTTAATCCTGTATATCAGCCTTCTATAAATGCTTCGCGTTTACTTTTGACATTTAAATCTTGCCAAACTTTTCCAACTGTATGACCTTTTCCAACCTTGGTTAATCCAGGTTTCATCCAAATAACATATTTTGCGTCCAGTGCTGCGAATTTTGCGTATTTCTTCTAAATATTTTCTTCTCCGCACAATAATTTTATTTTTTTCTAATAGCATACTTTTTCTGTTGAGTTTTACATATCGAAAGTTCATTTCACGCATGGTCCTGGTTAAGACTCTACGAGATATCTTGGGTAAGGAGTCATCGTTTTCGAGCTCTTGAGAAATATTTTTCAGTGTTGGAATTTCACTCCGAAAATAAAATGAATGAATTTTTCGACGTATAATATTCCTTGTCTCGTCATCCAAAACAATGCTTTTCCTACCTCTAGTTTTACCTTTTTCTTGCTTTTTATTTTCCGATGTATTTTTAAGTACACGATAAATACAGCTAACGGATACTTTTGTTTAACTGCTACAAATGTCGACCGCTTGGCTAACATTTAATTCCATTTTTCTGCCGACAATTCCTTCATAAACGTTTCGTATTATTACCTTCTCTTCGGACGTTAACATTTTCCGTCTCTTTTGCGGCATTTCATTTTTGGAATCAACATCAGAATTTTGCAGTCTTCTCTTGGAACAACTCGGTTTTTCGTCCAACTACAATAAAACTCAAACCAAATAATCACAGAATATAACTAAAAATTTACTATAAAACGACAAACTATAACACTCGTATTATCAATAACACGTTTTATCAATAACACAAACTCATCGCATAAAATACCCTACCCTCAGAAACGCCAATGTAAATAACCTATTGTTGGTGGGCACTCGCTCGACAAAAACTAGTCTTACGGCTTTCTATGGATCTGAATTGAAACGGAATTCCGTCGCTAATTCCAAAGTTGCCAAACGATTGAAAAATATTGTTTTAAAATATCGATTTTTATTTTATAAATTTAAATATGTAACGAAACGGAACATATAAATAAAATTTATTTCATTACAATTGTGTGCTTAATTTTTACTATTAAAAAAATCAGGTTTTTTGTATTTTTATGACGGTAATAATCGCTGCATGGAAGAATACAGGTTTTGTATGACCATAATTACTACTTGTGAACAAGAATTAGCTACATTGTACGACAACTTCTGGTCAAGTCTACTATAGAGAAGCACAAATAAATATACTACTTTATATATTCTGTAATTTCTTATGAGGAAACGCAAATTGCAATCGAGAAAACAGGCAGTTTTCGAAGGCCGCTGTGTACATTTAAATTTGAGGATATTCCGCGTTTAAACTATGATATCACTCTTCTAAATTGAGAGTTTCTACTTTAGAAACAAATTAACCAGAGAAATTCCTATTAGTAAGGGTCTAAGCAAAGCTGCTGCATAGCAAATATATCTGAATATATTAGAAAACTATTATGCAACAACAAAATAACTTAGAGGTGCAACACGAAACTATAGAAACGGTGGAAGAATTCTGCTACTTAGGGACACTGGTAGACTGCAAAAACAATACATCCAAAGAAATAAGAAAAATAATATGCGTGGTTAACCGCTGATATTTTTTCTTAGGCCCTCAACGAAGAGCGAGAAATATGTATCAAGAGCAACAAAGTGCAAACTATATAAACAATAATACGCCCAGTGCTCACTTAATGGGCGTCACATAAACATGGGCAATGACGGCTAGAGATAAAGAGTTACTACGAATCTTTGAAAGAAAAGTATTGAAGACTATGTATGACAGAGATAACGAACAGGGTCTGTGGAGAAAGTGGTATAATTTCGAATATAGAGTTTTTGGTAATACGGATATCGTGAAAACAATCAAAAAGAACCGCCTGGGTGGGACACGTTATGCGGGTGGATGAAAGTGATCCTAAAATAACCATGCTAAATAGGCCAGTCGGAAGAAGAAGAAGCGGGTGACCTAAACTAGATATCTGGACGATGTGTAGGACGATTTAAGGGAGATGGTAGTAAGGGGAAGGAGAATACAGACACTCGACAAGGAAGGATGAAATAATGTTTTGATGCAAGCCAGGGCTGTAGCGCCAACTGATGATGATAAAGTTCAATAATTAACATTTGATATGTTGTAGATATATATATATATATATATATATATATATATATATATATATATATATATATATATATATATATGTATATATATATATATATATATATATATATATATATATATATATATAGTATACAGCCAAAAGATGTTTATTAATATAGTAATATCGATGAGTTATGTATATCATGCTATTAGAGGACGGTAAATATTGAAATAAAGAGAGGAGCGGAGTGACTTTACCAACTAGTAACAGTACCTTTTCCTTATAAAGTGCTGTCAATAAAGTTATACCCAGTTAAAATTTTGTTAACTGAAAACTAAAAGTAAAAAATTCATACTTGCCTATTTTGATTAACATTTCACTAATTAAGATAAAGTGTGATATTTAAATTTGCTTTACTAATTTAGTGATTTATATTGTTTTAAGTTCTAAACTCAAAAACAATTTTAAATTATTGTTGACATTTGATAGACAAAATATAACAACTTTGACGTAATTTCTTATTATAGCTTTAACACGCATTTATTTTATAAAAGGAAATAACAAATTATAATATTTATGCTGAAATGTAGATATATATGCTGAAACATTACATCCAAAGGATTGTGGCAAATATACCTAATACAAAAGAGTAAAAAATAAAATCATTCAAGCATAGTTTTATAATTTATAATAAAACTTATATAAGTTATAGTTTTATAATAATTATTAATTTATTAAGTTTCAAAATGTATTTTTATTTTAAAATTACGTGGAATTTGAAAACATTGCTTATAACTATAACTTTAAAAATTCCATAGGCTTGCCTAATTGACCGATTTTAATTTTTCAAAGAGCTTTTGAAAGCTTGAGCTTTTCTTTGAATGTAAAAAAACTTTTGACTATTTAAAGTGCTATTTTGGACCAGCATAATTTTAAAATGATACTCCATATTCGATAGTCATGCTGATATTCGATACTACAGTTCACACTCAAAGGAAGGCTATAAGGAAAGAGTTCAAGTAGCATTCATTCGGTCTAAGTGTTGCCGTTTTGGATTATTATTTATCTTTTTTGGAAATAGTCGCAATTTTGGACACTTGGTAAATTTAAAATATCTGAAAAACATATAAAGCTTAAAACTTGAGTCTGCCACAACTGCATAGAAGAACTTAATTTTCTACACTCAAAAAGCTCTACAGTTCATGGCATCATTACCGAAATTTTTAAATTTGGTACTTAGTAGTTTATTTATTATAACTGACAGACATGTAACATGACAGAATGCACAAAAATGTTCAAGTGTCCTGGCTTTTAGAAACGGTTAAAAGTCATTTTACGGTCTTTAACTGCCACGGAGTGCAGATAGGCCAGTAATGAGTTTACAAATCTCCTAAGATCTATTTTAAAATCCTGGTTTTATTGCGGTGGTAAATATTTGACTTACCATAAAGGCGATGGTGCAGATTTTACTATTTGCTATGCATTCGGTAAGGGAAAAACGAAAATTCAATTTGCAAAAAAAGTTTGAATTTACAGAACATATTCAGGCCAAACAAAATTGATCCATCAAACCGAAATTTATTCACACCTTCCAAGATTGTGATTATGGTAGGAGGCTTGACTGTTGTGCAATAATTATGAAAACTTATGAATAGAATGACCGGTTCTTTCACTGCAGTATTTTATTTTTTATGAAGCCAACGTTCACGAAAAGTTGAACCGTTTTATTCCAAAACTGTCGGCATTGGGCTAGATAAAATCCTTATTACAGGATTCAATGTAAGTAATAGTCAATTTACCAAAAAATGTAAATGTTTATTATACTGTTTATAAATATCGAATAATCAAGCATGGTGTCTGTTTATTATATACAAATTTGCTAATAAGAGGATGGCAGATAAATGATTTTCCTGAATAATGATGATGATTTTCCTAAACAATGAATAGGAGGTATGGATCGATAATTTTCCGCCCCCCGATTGAACAGTATTGGAAATATTTTTAATGGGGCTATTAAAAACAGAAAGTTTACGAAACAATTTTAACCCTAAGACCCGTTTACACGGGTAGAGTAATGATGCAAGTACTTGGTAGAGTAGAGTAACTCTACCCGTAAAAACGCTCAGCGCAGTAGAGTAGCAAGTAGAGTGCATAGTACGTGGTAGAGTAGAGTGACTAGCAACATGTGGCAAAGTAACTCTACTCTACTACCACCACCACCGCCAAAATATCCACTCGCCTGCGCACTCTACCCATGGAACACGGTCAATTCTGGTAGAGTAGAGTAGGTAGGAGAGTGCATAGGGACGCTGTCATTCACTTTCACTTTAAAACTTGTAGAGATGTATGGCGAATACCAGTGTTTATAGAATTTAGGTAGTGTACACTACAGAAATAAAAGTATGAGGCAAGCTGCGGAGGATGAAATTGTCTAAAGAATGGCAAAAGGGGGCTTTGGAGTAAACGAGCTCAAGCAAAAAATTAAGAATATAAGGTGCACTTATAATCAAGAGTGTTTAAAAATACAAAAATAAAAAAATGGGGTTCAGGTTCAGCCGATGTGTCCGTTCCGAACGTGAAATGGTTCACTCCTATGGAAGCAATCATGAAAGGTGCAAAAAGAAACAAGAAAACTGAAGGCTCACGGGCAAGTTACAGGTTTTTATTACTTGTTAATAAAAAATACAATAAGAAATAAAAAATGTATTCTTATCAAGATAAAAAAAACTGAGGCCCCGTGTGTATTCCTTCTTTTAAGCCACTCTCTCATCCACTCTTTTCTTTGTTACAAAGCGACCTCAGTTACAAATGCATTTGCAACAGTAGCTAAACAATTTTAAATCAATTTTCTTTTTCTTGAATTCATTTTGTACTAAACAAACACCTACTCCACAGTATACTAGCATAAGTACTATACTTGTAACTCTCCTCGTGTGAACGGTATCAAGCCATTTTTGGTAGAGTAGCGAGTAGAGTCGACTGTACTTGCTACTCTACTCTCCTCACAACTCTACTCGTGTAAACAAGTCTTAGTAGTATTGAGAATCTGACATAAGCAATAATTAATGCCGTAAATGAAAGAATCCCAGACATACCTACTAATAAACGCTTATAAAGCATTTTTAAATACAGTAGAAAGATGTTTTGAAAGTTGATGAATGTTATGTCGAGTAATTGTTTTTTCTTAATTTACTGTTAATTTTTCTACACTATTCTATATTATTTTTGTTATTAATTAAAACTAAAATTTACTGTTGTATGATAATTTTAAATATTATTGCTTACGTAATAACAAAAACGTCACTCACTATGTACATTATTGACGTAAACGTTCATTAGGGATTTACATAAAATTATAAAATAGTGGAGATTTTGAAAAACTTGAATTTTTATTTCATTTTATGGAGGTTTAAACACTTGAACAAATAATAATAAATATGAGAAAAACAATAAATAATAAAAAAAACTAGTCGATGCAAAGTCCGAACACAATTTATTGAATCTGACGTAGTGGAGACGTACACTCTCATTTTTTTTTCAAGGCAAGAAATAAGATTGATTTCCGATTTCTGTCCTAACTACTTAAATTTGGCTGAATGCAATCTGCAAGACTGCGTCATAGAAAACAAATTGGGTCGAACTATAAATATAGCGTTGATGATTTCTTTAACCTTTAGTTATATCCAAAACGGGAATACTCTACCTTTTATAGGAAGGCCCGCCTTAAAGCGTGGCGTATTATTGCTTGCCATATTAGTAACACAATTTGACAAGGTGGTTTATTCATATATACTTATATATATATATATATATATATATATATATATATATATATATATACATATATATCTATATATATATATATATATATATATTTATATATATTGAAATGATTTCAATATGTTAAAAAGGATACAACTTAAATGGATTTTTATATGAGTTTGTTGTTCATGAATTTTATGAAGCCATCACAATGTGGGTTCGACTCTGAAATAAAAGAGAGAAAAAGATTAGTAAATTGTTAAATAAATTAATTTTGACTTACCTGGTATAGTGTTAATAATTTCTGAATAGTATAGTTGCCTAGTGTATAGGTGAATCGTCTAAACCTTAAAAAGAACAAAAAAAGAAGAATTCTTAAAAAATATTTAAACATAGAAATTTTAAAAAACGCCAGAAAATAAACTGTCAAGCAAGTCTGTGGGAGCTAAATTAATAGGGGTTTTGTTAAATAAGAAATTACAATGGTGTGAAGATGAAAAGAATAAATTGTATTAGCATTGTAGTAGAATAAGTTTTATATCTGAACAGTTTTTTTTATAAATTCCCAAATTAGATGTGATTAAAGTGATTATGAGAAATTAATGTGGATTGACAAATGTGTCAGAACAGGACAGTTTTATGGTTTAAAAAAAATAGAAGACGAAAAGAAAAAAAGGACGTTGGTTGCTGTTAGCAACGGATAATAGGTTTTTTTGGGGAGGCCGACGAGGATTTTTCGACGAAGGGGAGCTCTGAAACTGTGGAATAGGTCGGGAGTGTTTTTTAACTCGTCTAATTAGAATTTTAGTTTTTCCACAGTTTCCACAGCAGAGATATCCAGAATTTGTTCCAGAGAGTAAGAGAAACAATTTGACTTATAAATTATTATTGGAGTACAGAAATGTCATTTAAATTGAGAAAATTAAAATTCATGAATTAACATAATTGCGATAGGCCTTAAAAAAATTGAAAATATTAATGATCATTAAATTAAAAATAGAATAGTACGTACCTTAACTTCCGAAGAGAGGATTGATATTCCAGTTTCACCGATTATTTTGCGAGTAGTTAGTTTTCTTTAAATAAATCAGAACTGTTTTAAAGTGAGGTTGGATAATAATTTTGGGGATCATTTGAAATTTTGATTATATTTGAATGCAAGTTAAAAGTCAGCGGAATAAAGTGTTCATTTTCTTTTTCTTTATAGTTCATTTAAACACTTTATAAAGTTGCAATATTTATTTAGTTTTTAGGTACTTGTAGAGAGTCTCCACATTTTGTAATAAATTTTATTGTCACGACACTAAACGACATTAAGATTTATACGATTCCTATTTTTGTAAATTTTTAAAGGCAACCCAAGTTGCAGACGAATTTTATTGTTTATATTAAATTTGTTCAATATTAATAAATAACGTGCTTCATTTGGGTTAATTTATCACAAGTCTAAAGTAAATTTTGGTTTAATTTCTTTTTGAACTCTACCAGGAGACTACAGAGTCGACGTCACACAGTGACAGATTGCTTAAAACACATAATTGAGCTAGCTGAGGTATATATTAAATTAAACAACGAACCACATATTTTAAAAATTACAACATTTATTATAAATAAAAATAAAATTAATAAAATACAATAATTCAATATATTAACCCTGAAAAAGTGCAGCTACTGTAATAAACAATACATCAAATTGTATTAAAGTTTTTCATATGTTCAGCATTCAAGAAATTCAAGAAGTAAATGAAGAGTAATCCAATTTTAAGGAGGATCCAGAATATATATAATTCATTGACATCTTTGGTCTAGGCTTAGAAGAAATACCAACTGAACAAGATATTTTGTTTACAAGTGACAAAAATTATGATATAATAACATTTTACATGTCCACATCAGCCCAGTCATACAATTAACTGAATATAAACTACCGGCATACATAAAAATTTGAGGGTAACAGTACTCTTCGCAATAAACATACGCATAGAATTACTACTACTACATGTCGGTTTATAACTGTCTCCGCCGTTTTCCGACTTCCAATGGCCACTTCGTCCGGTTGTTCCATAGGTCCTCTTCTACGTTTCTTTCCCTCACCTCTGTCTCTACTCCTTCTCTCCAACTTGTTCTCGGTCTACCTTTCAGTATTTCCTTTGGTATTCGGTGTTCATCCATTCTTTGTATATGTCCGAACCAGATAAATGATTTTGTTGATAGGTGATCTGTGATTGTGATTGTTTGTTTAATTCCCATTATTACTCTAATGTGTTCGTTGTTAATATTTTCTCTTCTGGATCGTCCTGCAGCTCTTCTCCAAAAATCCATTGCTGTTGCTCTCAGCGTTGCTGAGAAAATATTCTTTCTTTCAGTAGCTATACCTCACAGCCTGTGTATAGTGATACTTTGTACAACAGTCTCATATATCCTCTTTTTATTTTCTCTGCTGGTGGATTGGTCCCATAAAATACTGTTGTAACATTGTAATGACTTTTCTACCTATCCTATTTTTTCTCTTATGACTTTGTCTAATGTTTCATCGTGCGAAATATTAATATCTTACGTCTGCTTGTTTTTCTATATATATTTTATTTTGTCTTGTATTGGAACTTAAATATTGTTGTATAATTGTCTTGATTTCTTCCTCTATTTCTCTATGCCACCAGCATGGTTTGTTTATTTTGGATCCCACTGCTATAAATGCTGCTTTGTGTAAACTTTGTGTAAATTTTAATCTAATCTATTTGTGAATATGTAATTCTTAGGTACTTTCTTCATCTAGGCTTTTTATATATCTTCGTTCTTTTAGCTTTTCTTTATTGTTTATGTGTTTTGTCTTGTGTTTCTTTCTCTTATCTTCGAATTGAGAAGTGTCTTTCTGAACGTAATAAATAGTCATCGCTACCGCATATCGTACATCTTGTACTCTTAGTCCGGTTTTTTGTTTTGATACAATATAATCGATTAGGTATCGATTTTATGTTCCACATTATGTTCTAAAAACAGATAAATTACGCTTCTAAATGTAGCATATAAAATATTTGCCACTATACTATGCCATCGTATGGCGCCATGTTCAGAACAAATAATCGGAAAATACCAGGCTGCAAAAATACTGGAATATGGCATATATAGTCACCACAAATTAATAGACTACAAGGTAGCATACGACTTTGTAACACAAAGACACAACACAAGAGAAATGTTAAGAGCAATCAAAGACCTAGGAGTACCAAATTAGTTAGTAACTTTAACATAACTAACCCTTAAAAAAGTTTAATGTAGCGTACGAGTCCAGGAGGAACTATCTAAAGCTTTTAAAACAAATAACTACCTGCGCTAGGGAGACCCTCTCTCCTGTATATTGTTCAGTCTGGCTCTGGAAAAGTAATACGAATATCACAAATCACAACCATCGGTCCAATATATAATAAATCAGTACAAATCCTTGCTTATGCTGATGATACCAATATTATTGGGAGGACGAAAAACGCTGTACGAGAGCCGTATTTAGAACTAAAATAAAAATGGACTTAATAATGAACACCAACAAAACGAAATATTTGAAAATAAACACGCAACCACAAATTCTATTCGGCTATTTGTTATAAAAACGATGTCATCGAAGCAGTTAACGAATTTTTATACCTGGGCACGGATGATGATAACATGTTATGTTCATCCGTGGTCTAGGAGTGCTCGTTACTACTAAAAATAACACTACTACAGAGATAAACCGCAGAATTTGTACGAGCAGCAGGTGTTATTTTGAGTCCTATGCAATGCGGATGGAACAAACTTAACCAGCTAGAAAAACGCTCCTTGATAGACCCATTGGTCAGAAAAGAAAGACCCAGAACAAGGTTTCTTGATAACATCGATGAAAATATGAGAAATGTGCTTGACTTAAGCAGGTGATGGATAGAAACTACTGAAGAGAGATTCTTGAGAAGGCTAATACCCTCAGTCGGTTGTAAAACAAAAATGATGATGAATTATGATGATGAACATTAACAATATCATTTTGAGTATGAACAATAGATTTAGAGCTGTAATAAACCAACGTGGAGGTCATACTTTATATCAAAGTTAATCTTTTTTCAATACCAAAAATCTTAAAAAATCGAATTTTTTTTACTTGTATATACGTATGTCTTATAAGTATTTTTTAAATGTAAACAAATTTTATATAATATATTAAATACGTTGAAGTAATAAGTATTATTAATGCTCAATAATTATCCTTGTGTCTCCCTGTATCGATGTCGATCCTCAATAACTTTCGATGTTGCGTCAATTAACAATGAACTCATTGTTTATAACAATCTCATTACAACAATAAAAATGCTATTCCGTGTTACGTAGGTGTTGTGTAGTAAATATTACAGGAGTCTGACATAACTACTCAACTATTTGCAGCTAAATTCAGACTTCCTTGCATAAATTGCAAAGCTGTTTATTGATACGGATTGAAATAGATTTGTATACCTTATGCGCCTTTTTATTTTCGAAGTCGCTCACATAGTTTAGTAGATCGTTTATCACTACAATTAATGAGTTGTATTAATTTGCATCTGTAATAATTCTTTTATCCTTGACGATAAAAATTAATTTTTATACATATAACCATCGGTTTAAAACTACGTCTTTGGATTTCTGATCTCCAGCCATGTCTATCATTCCAGACATCTTATTCTATTTCTTGATCTCTCAAATCTTCGTTTACTCCGCTTGTCAAACTTCTTGCTTATAGCAGATATTTTTGTATATGGCCAAACCAGATTAATTGTTTGTGGTTTATTTCATCGATTACTTTTACAATCTCTCTGATTTTTATATTTTTGACTCTATCCATACTTGACTGGCCTATTGCTCTTCTCCAGTTCATTTTTGGTAATTTAACTAATTAATGGCTTAATCTAGTGTTCTATTAAAGATAAGTTTCTCATATTAACCCATTTACGGCCTTTGATACTTTTACGCAACAAAGCTCAAATTATTTTTTTATCAAAAATGAATTCAATTTGAACATGAACTACGCACATATATCATTGATAGAATTTCCAACAAATGTGATTAGATCATAGATGAAGTAAGTTCTTTATTTGTACTTTTTGGAGAAATGTCCAAAAAATTTGAATTTTGTTACATGTTGTTCTGAAATTTTGAAAAATCAAAACGTCATACACATATTATGTCATACACTTATCATTTTCAAAATTTTAGTACTCACTTTTAATTAAATATATTTCAAAATTCATAAAATTTAAATGCTTGACCTATATGGCTCTCCCTTCTCCTCTAAATTAGATCATAAATTATGTTGTTGCGTATTCGCATCAACGGCCGAAGTGTAAAATGTCAACAAAAGTCTTGGGAAGAACGAAAATAATGTTCGGGGAAGTACATAAACAGCTTTTGTCTAGACGTACCCTGCAACTGTTTAGTCTTCATCTGATCGAGTTCGAGTGCGTGTTTCTGATTTATTTTATGTAAAATATGCCAAAATTTTTGACATCAACGCAGTTAGAGCTGGCCTTAGAGGAGGTGGTACATGAGTTGAGCGATATATATCTTCATTCTTGGAGGTTTGTGCACGTTTGAACATATTTTTTCTGTTAAGTATTGCTCAGAAAATGTTTATTTCTTTCTAGAGCAAATTGACGCTATCTATATTTCACCCGAGGTAGATCAACTGAGAGACAACGAAGATTTCGCAGAGGTCCTTGCAAATAATCGCCAGAATATTGACATAGCAGGGACTTTTGAGATTCATTCCAGAGAGACGATCTAGATGAGGAATCTTATAATCAAGATTTAGTAACGCAAAGTCAAGAAGTCTTAAAAGCAAACTCAGGAAGTGGCAAACCGATTTGGAGAGCCGGACAATTCGTGCACCAAAATCTACCTGTATACAAACAAGTTCAAGAATTGAAAGGCGAATTAGAAGGCCTGTCACTATTGGATATTTTTTCAAGTTTTTCGATAAGGAACTAATGGAACCAACTTCCATCTATCACGAGAAGAACTGTTGAATTTTCTGGGAATCATACTTTTGTCAAGCTACCATACATTACCGCAGATTGACATGAAATGGTTTTTAGATAAGGATAAAACTGTGAATATTGTCAGAAAATATATTAGCCGGAATAAGCTCAGATCAATAAAGCTGAACCTACATTTGAGTGATAATGACATCTGGCGAAAAGGGTCTAGCCGGTTAAGATAGGCAAAAATGCCCCCAGCGATATTCCAAAAATAAAAATATCATGTTCTGTATCAAAAGGTATCTGACCAAAAAAAATTTTAGACCCCTTGACCCAAACATAACCTCAAAAAAAAATAAAATGTGTTTTTTCGTTTTTTGGCGATATCTTCGGTTCCAATCATTGTAGAAACTTAATCTTTTTTTTTAGGGTATTTTAGTTTCTGTAGGGTATTTTATTGCCTACAACATGGTATTTTTTACAATATTTTTTGGCGGGAAATTCAATTTTTTAACGTTTTTGAAATTTTTAAGATTGGTTTAAAAAAACTGTCTCGAACGCCTCTCCAAAAAAAAATATATATATTATTCTTTGAGTGTGAAGTTATCTTCATGATTTTTTTCATATTTTTATAGGTAAGTCATCATGGTCAAAATAACAAGAAATTTTCGGTCTAGTCACAAAAAAGTACATGATTAATGAAATTTTTAGAAAAAAGAAAGATTAAAATGTGTTTTTTTGTTTTTTGAAGATATTTTTGGTTCTAATCATCGTAGAAACTTATACTTTTTTCGATTTGTAGGGTATTTTATTGTCTACAACATGCCGGCTAGACCAAAAACGAAAAATTGTTTTTGTTCTAGCCAGTTAAGAAAAATATTACATTGTTCTACATCAAAAAGTACTCGATTAAAGAAATTTTTAGATCCCTACACTCAAATATAAAAAAATTAAAACGTGTTTTATCCTGTTTTGACGATATCTTCTAAATTTGTAAGGTATTTTATTGTCTACAACATGGTATTTTTTACAACAATTTTTGCGCGAAATTTAAATTCATTAACGCTTTTCAGAATTAGCAGGATTATTCGCAAAAACCGAATAAGTAAGTGTCCTTTGATACCAAGTAAACTGCACAAAACTTATATTTCTTTAGTAAAATGGAACGATAACTCCATTGTGACAGCAATCAGTACCCAATATAATATACGACCTCTCAGCTCTTTTAAAAGATATAATCTTCTTCTTCTTCTTCTTCTAATGGCGCTACAACCCTTTGTGAGTCTTGGCCTGCTTAACAATGTTCTTCCATTCTGCCCTGTCGGATACTTTCCTTCGCCACTGCCTGATGTTCATGGTTTTAAGATCCCTCTCTACGTCGTCTATCCATCTTTTACGGGGCCTTCCTCTTGTTCTGTTTCCTTGGGGCTTCCATCTCTGGACTACTTTTACAGCTCGATTATCTGGCATTCTTTCTAGGTGACCAAGCCAGTTTAGTCTTTGTGACTTTACAAATCTGACAATATCTGCGCTCTGCATTAGTTCATCCAGCTCGTGATTCATTTTAATTCTCCACGAACCATCGCTGCATTGGGTTGGTACAAATATCTTCCTTAGTATTTTGCGCTCAAATATTCTCAGTTGATTTTCATCAGTGGTTGAGAGGGTCCACGTTTCACATCCATATGTGACCACTGGTCTAATTACTGTTTTGTAGATTCTCAGCTTAGACTCACGATTCAGTAACTTACTTTTCATTAAGTCTTTGTATGCATAAAAGCACTTATTACCGCTAAGAATCCGTGCTTGTATTTCTTGACTGATGTTGTTGTTGTCATTTATTATTGAGCCTAGGTAGGGAAAAGTGGAGGCATATTTGTAGATATGGTTGTCTACCTTCAGATTCTCATGTTCATTCGATTTTGTGCACTCCATATATTTTGTTTTGCTTTCATTTATATATAGACCAAACGTAGCAGCTTCTCGTTTCAGTTCTATAACTTTTTCGCTTAATACACTTTTGTTGTGGCTTATTATGGCAACATCATCCGCATATGCGCATATTTGCATAGATCTTGTATTAATACAGCCGTTTATATCCAGTTTTCTAACAACAGCTTCTAAAGTTAGATTAAAAAGTGTTGTTGATAAGGCATCCCCTTGTCTAACTCCATTTTCAATATCAAAGGCCTGCGTCATATCTCCATCTATTCTCACCATAGCTTTGGAACCCTCCAGAGTCATTCGTATAAGTTTAACCAACTTATTGGGTATCCCTAACATAGATAGTTGCTTTAACATCTTTTGTCGATCTACTCCATCAAACGCCTGTTTGAAATCGATATACAAGTTGTAAATAGGTATGTTATATTCAACACATTTTTCATGTATACCTCTTCACATATGTATTTGATCTATAGTTGACCTCTTTGGTCTGAAGCCACATTGGTATTCACCAATAATCTCCTCCGAAAACGATTCCAGGCGGCTATATATAATTCCTGATTAAAAGTATAATAGAAAACAAATAAAGAGTCGTTAGTCCCACAACGCGCCATATTTTCTGCATGTAAAAATCCATGAGGTACATTTGCATGATAATGGTGTAGCAAACCATAGATCCCGTGTGTTGGGTAAGAAATGGTGGTGGCCACTATTAATAAATGCAATCGACAGTACACTTGTAAATTCTTGGAAAATGTACAATACTGTGCATAATGTAAAATGACACAACTAAATTTCAAATCATTTGTCGTTGTCCCACTTATGAAAATAAAGAACTTCGTCCAAAGGGTACTTCCTTCAAAACCACCCAATGAAAGATTGATTAAACTAGGCATCTTATCATTAGAACTGATTCTTGTAGATGTCGTGTATGTAAAAGTCAAACAATTTATATTTGTGAACGTTGTACAATTTATTTACACGCCGACTGTTTTCGGTAGTAACGCTTTAAGCCATTGATCCGTATACTTAACACCATTTATTTTAAAAAGTAACTACTTAATTTTAATTTTTTTTAACCATACATGTGTTACCTTATTGTTTTTTTATAAGAAAAAAATATTGTTTTTCATATTGTAGCGAGATTAAATAAAACGAGCGGTTCGAATTTATATAACTATATTTATTTATAAGTTTACAGTTCGGTACTCTCTTATCAACTAAACTCACTCCCAACAACGTTACATATATATAATAAAGTTACTTTTCGAGAACATTCTGGCGTTGTCCCACCTCTAATTGTCTCCTGTCCGAAGGACGGGCGCTATTGACATGCCGATTCTTACGTATTCTAGATTCGTCCTTCTAAGAATTATGACGTATCGGAGATGGGCTATTTCGTTACACTGCTCCCCTCTTAAATCTGATCGTCCCGATCAGCAACTCTATATGTAGGCACAGGATGGCGGAATCTACAGGACTCTCCAGCTCTGCATGAACCCTTTAGAAAGAAATAACAGTCTACTGACTTTGAAGGATACGATCTCATCGGGTTAATGCAACACACAGTAATTCGTTCGCCGGTTCCTCGGAAGATCACTTCAAGCATGCTTCTGACAATCTTCCAGTCCAGATTATTTAGTGCATGGCCTATCTTGGGTAAGGCCAAATTCTTGATGTCGTAGTTGCACACAATTTTCTTCAAATTAGTTAGAGTACGCCATATATCCTCGTAGCTTGCCCTGTCTGTATACGACTTCCTGGTCACCATATACAGCAAAGATCGAAAACCATCTTCTAATCTCAGTACTCTTCCAACTTTAGGTTGCTGGTTTTTTAACTCGTCCAAACGACCGAATTTCTTTTAAAATACGGATGAGATTCCTTTAGTCATCTCAAGATCTTGGGCAACACAGTGGGCTAGAGAGACGTTATGCGGAACACTAAAAAGATCCTGCTGAACTTCTGTGGTCACGCCGAATCTAGCACTCTTTCTCTCTGCGTAATTTGACATCAATTCATTAAAGCTTGGTCGCCGGTCATCTTTGATCTCATGTTGAAGGGTTCGTGCTTCTTCGGTTTCATTTGAGCCAGCACATGGTGCAAGACGATTTATGTGAACTACTTTTGGTTTACCTTTCGGCAACTTCTTAATTCGGAATATTACGTCATTTATTTTCTTTTTAATTTCATATGGACCTTCCCATTGTCTTTGCAGTTTGGGAGACAAGCCTCGACGACGTTGTGGATTATAAAGCCAAACAAGATCACCTACTTCATAGCTTTCACTCTTGCATCGAGAATCATATTGATCTTTCATTCTGTCACTGGCTATCTGGATGTGTTGTCGGGCAAGTTCATGAATGTTGTTCATTCTTAACTTCAGGCGGTCGACATAATCTTCGCTTGCAACATGTTCTTCGGAAGGTCTGCAGCCAAACTCTAGATCGCAGGGCAAACGAACTTCACGACCTAACATCAGGCAGGTTGGAGTCTGGCCTGTAGTTTCATTCACGGCCGAGCGGTAGGCCATTAGGAATAAATGAATGTGCTGGTCCCAATCTCTTTGATGTTCTGATACAACTTTGGACAGGTGTTTACCCATTGTTCGGTTCATTCTCTCGACCATTCCATCTGATTGAGGATGCAGGGGTGTCGTTCTGGTCTTATTGACACCAATCAATTTACAAACGTTTTGGAAAAGGGTTGACTCGAAGTTTCGCCCTTGGTCGGAGTGGATCTCCAAAGGAACACCAAATCGGCTAAAGAATTCTTTAACAAGTACCTCTGCAACGGTAGCAGCTTCTTGATTTGGTATCGCATAGGCCTCAGTCCATTTCGTAAAATAATCCATGGCTACCAGGATATATTTATTTCCATCATTTGTCTCTGGAAGTGGACCTGCAATGTCGATTGCTACTCTTTCCATAGGACTACCAACATTGTACTGTCTCATGGGTGCCCTCTTTTTACCAGCTGGTCCATTACTGGTTGCACACAGTTCACATTTCCGGCACCATCTTCTTACATCATCTTTACAGTTCACCCAATAGAACCGTTCTCGAACCTTTTGCAGAGTCTTCGTGATACCAAAGTGTCCACCTGATGCACCGTCATGCAACTGACGCAATACTTCTGACACTTTACTTTTAGGTACAATCAACTGAAGCTTAGTTTCTGTACCATCATCGTTCTCAAAGGTTCTATACAGAAGATCATCTTTCAGCACTAGACAATTCCATTGGCTCCAGTAACACTTGACTTCTGGACTACATGCACTAATGTCTTGCCAAGGTCTTTCACTTCGACGCATCCAATCCAATACTCTTTTTATACATGGATCATCTGCTTGAGCGTCTTGTAGCTGTTGAGGCTGCCATTGATCATTAATGACCGTGGTTCGTCTCACGGGGCAAAGTCGTTCTTCTAATTTAAGACAGTGATTACAGTTTGCACTGCACGGCCGTCTCGAAAGGGCATCAGCATTTGAATGAACTCTGCCAGCCCTGTGTTCGATCTCGTAATCATATTCTTGCAATCGTTCTAACCATCTTGCCATCTGGCCCTCTGGATTACGGAATTGTAGAAGCCATTTTAGAGCAGCGTGATCCGTGCGAAGAAGAAACTTTCTGCCATACAAGTATTTATGGAAATGCTCGCAAGCCTTTACTACGCCTAGCAATTCTCTCCTAGTAACGCAATAGTTTCTTTCTGGTTTTGACAAGACTTTGCTAAAGTAAGCGATGACTTTCTCCTGTCCATCTTGGATTTGTGAGAGAACAGCTCCTATTGCACTGTTGCTTGCATCGGTGTCCAACACAAATTTTCCTGCCTGTCTAGGGTAGCTTAAAATCGGTGCGCTGGTTAGAGCCATTTGTAAGTTTTCGAAAGCTCTTTGACACTCTTCGCTCCATGTATATTCTTTGCCTTCTTCTGTCAACTTTGTTAATGGCTTGGAGATGTTGGCAAATCCTTTGACAAAACGTCGGTAATATGTACATAGGCCAAGAAAACTTCTAATTTCGTGTTTATCTCTTGGTACAGGCCAATCCTTAATTGCTGAAAGTTTTTCAGGATCAGCTGTTACACCATTACTTGCTACAATATGTCCCAAGTACTTCACTTCTCGTCGAAACAAGTGACATTTCTTTGGACTTAACTTTAAATTCGCTGCCCTCAATCGTTGAAAGACTTCTGTCAGATTATTGGCATGTTCATCGAAGGATCTTCCAACCACAATTACATCATCCAAATAAACCAGGCATGTTTTCCATGTTAGATCTCTTAAAACTGCCTCCATTAATCTTTCAAATGTGGCCGGGGCATTACATAAACCAAAGGGCATAACTGTAAACTGCCAAAGCCCTGATCCTATCGAGAATGCGGTTTTTTCACGATCAGCTGGCTCCATGTCTACTTGCCAATATCCACTTTTCAGATCGAGTGTGGAGAACCAACGAGAACCAGAAAGTGTATCCAAAGTATCGTCTATTCTGGGCAAAGGATAACTGTCTTTTTTAGTTACTGCATTGAGCTGTCGGTAGTCAATACAAAAACGTATTGAACCATCTTTCTTCTTTACTAGCACTACTGGTGATGTCCATGGACTATTTGATGGTTCAATTACCCCTTGTTTGTTCATATCTTTGATGATGTCTTCGGCTTCATCTCTTTTCGCAAATGGAAGTCGTCTAGGTTGTTGTCTGATTGGCTGAGCGTCTCCGGTATTAATTTTATGCTTTACTATGCTTGTTTTGCCATTATCCTTCTTATCCATGGCAAAAACATCTTGAAATTCTATCAGCATAGACTTCACTTTTTTTGTTCGTTCATCATCAAGGTCTTGGCACGTTTTAATCATCGTCTCAACAAGCTCCTTTGGATACTTAGATTTCGACGGTTTCTCATTAGTATTCATGGAACAAATCGAAGCCACGGGAACACACTGTCCGATCAAAGTTCTTTTACTTAACTTAATAGCATTTCCCTTTAAATTCATAACTCTTACAGGGACGACATCTCGAACTCTCACCAAAGCTTTTGCCGTTAGGAACTCGGCATTATTCACATCTTCGACCATCCTTAAACTTCCCTCTCGGCAGTTACCATCAGGTCTGGTCATCAAAATTTTCTCACTATTACCGGGTATTGTTACGTCACAAGTAGTTATTAAGCTGATAACATCTTCTTTGTCTTCATGAAACGGCAACTCTTCACCACTGATCTCGAGAACTCCATCTTTGACATTCAATACAGCCCCAACTTTCCTTAGTAAATCCATCCCCAATATGAACTCATCGGAGATCTCTGCATTTAATACTGTATGTTTCACTGTGGTCTGGCCAATGAATACTGACATATTAGCCTCGCCATATGTATTAATTATCTCACCAGTTGCTGTTCTAAGCTTTACTGTTGCAGGCAATAATTTAAGATGGCCTCGTACTACTTCTGGCCGTGCAATAGTTCTCGTTGCACCTGTATCTACCAAAAACGATCTACATTTATTATTGATACGACCCTCTATGTACAAGCTATGAATTCCACCTGAGGACGTAATGTTCACAGTTACTATGGGGGCTGTGTTTCTCGAGGTCGGCAGTTGCCCCTTGTTGTCGACCCGTTCTAGTTTTCCGACTGTTGTATCATTTTCTTGCAATTACGGCGAATATGACCTACGTCACCGCAATTCCAACATCTGGGCTCGCGTCTCTTCGGCATCGTGTTGCGAACTACTTTTCGTACCATTTCTTCCAGACGTTCATCGTTTGGTTCGTCGCCTTCTTCAATGGTTCTTACTCGATGACTCCGTGAAGTTTGACTAGCTGTTTCATGTTCCAAGGCAATAGCGAGCGCTTCATCTAGAACTTTCGGTCTTGCTAGTCGTAAAGCTTTCTGTAATTCACTTTCTTTTAACCCATTGACGAAGGTATCTACAGCAATTTCTTCTAAAATAATGTCTGGTACCTCCGGATAAGCCAACCGCACTATACGAGCAACATCTGCTTCAAACTCTTGCAAATTTTCACTTGCTCGTTGAATTCTACTTCTTAGTTGCGCCTTGTAGACTTGTTGTAGATGGGCATCTCCATAACGTTTGTCTAGTCGAGTGAACAAGGTCTGGTAACATTTTTCTTGACCCTTAGGAATCGATCTTAGGATATCTGCAGCATCACCTCGTAAAGCAGCAGTCAAGGAAACAGCTTTTTCTTGTTCTGTCCAATGATTGGCTGTCGAAATAGCTTCAAATTGTCTAAGGTATATGGACCAAGAGGACTTTCCATCAAATGGTGGCAATTTGAATCTCATATTATGTGTCGTTTCGTCTCTAGGTGATTCTTCTTTCACTACCGGATCTAAGGCTATTGTATTAACTGGTGGTAGCACTTTTGTATTAGTTATCATGCTCTCTAACTGTTTGATCTTCTCTTCTACTTTATCAAATGTTTTAGAAACTTCTTCAAATTTTTCATTGTTCTTTTTAGAAGTTTCTTCCATTATTTGAGAAACATTTTCAAATTTCTCGTCGAATCTTCGAGATACATTTTCGAATTTCTCATCGAATCTTTTGGAAACGTTCTCTAATTTATCATCATTTTTTTTAGAAGATTCTTCTATCATTTGAGACGTTTCATTGAATCTTTCGTCATTCTTTCGAGAAGATTCTTCTATCATTTGAGACGTTTCATCGAATCTTTTGGAAACAGTCTCGAATTTATCATCAGTTTTTTTAGAAGTTTCTTCAATTTTTTTAGAAGTTTCTTCTATCTTCATTAAAACTGCTTCTTCCGCTGACTGAAACTGGAATGTCTCTGGGTCATCTCCATTCTTGTTAAGAACATTCTTCAGTCGTTCTTGGAGGATCTTCTTGGACCCGCTGCAATCTTCATCGCGTTCTTCTAGTTGCTCTCGCAACTGTTTTACTGAGAGTTGTACTAGCAGCATCTTTGGTCAGGCACACACGTACTTTTTAAATGTTCTTTCGTACAAAGATCACTACCGATCTACGCGGATGTTCCCGACGAACAATACTTTTCAAAAGTTCAAAAGTCTTTTTCAAAAGTCACTGCTGAATTTATTTCTCTTTTACTCACACCGTAACACCAACTGTAGCGAGATTAAATAAAACGAGCGGTTCGAATTTATATAACTATATTTATTTATAAGTTTACAGTTCGGTACTCTCTTATCAACTAAACTCACTCCCAACAACGTTACATATATATAATAAAGTTACTTTTCGAGAACATTCTGGCGTTGTCCCACCTCTAATTGTCTCCTGTCCGAAGGACGGGCGCTATTGACATGCCGATTCTTACGTATTCTAGATTCGTCCTTCTAAGAATTATGACGTATCGGAGATGGGCTATTTCGTTACAATATTTAAGTTTTTTTCTTTCCTTGGCCGTAAATGGGTTAAAAAATCGATGGAAATAAAATTCCACAATTAGTAAGTTAACATATCGAGGATACATCATTTATGTTTTAAAATGTAAACATACATATATATATATATATATATATATATATATATATATATATATATATATATATATATATATAATCAATAACCCTTCTACCCTAAGGTGTTGGGTGTAAACATACATTCTTCTTCTTCTGGTTCCTATTCGTTTCGGATGTTGGAAATCATATTGGCAATAATGACCTTGCTCGCTGCGGCTCGAAACAGCTCCGTTGAGGTTTTCTTAAACCATGTTCTTAAATTCCGCAGCCATGATATTCTCCTTCTACCGGGTTCTCGCTTACCTTTGACTTTACCTTGCAATATAGACTGCAGCAGGGAGTAACGGTGCTGATTTCTCATAACGTGTCCCAGATATTGCAATTTTATGCGTTTGATCGTAAACACAATCTCTGGTTCCTTCTTCATTTTTTCTAGAACTTCCTTGTTCGTGATCCTTGCTGTCCATGATATTCTCAGCATTCTTCTATAAAGCCACATCTCAAATGCTTCAAGTTTTTTAATAGTGGTGTCTGTAAGCGTCCATGCCTCCGCCCCGTACAACAACACAGAGAAAACATAGCATCTCAAATCTCTCATTTTTGTATCTAGGGATATGATGTGACTTTTGAAGATGGCGCTCATTTTGTTAAAGACCGTTCTTGCCTTTCCTATGCGGCACTTTATTTCCTGTACATTGCTCCACTGTTCGTTTATAATAGTTCCCAGGTAGCAATACTGTTTTACTCGCTCTATCTGCGTCCCATTAATGTATAGATGAGCCCCATTTATATTCTCCGTGCTGATAATCATTTGTTTCGTTTTGTGGGTATTAGTGTTTAGTCCGTACTGTTGACTGTACTCGTTTATTCTGTCCATTAGCCTCTGAAGTCCCTCTAAACTATCTGCTATCACCATGGTGTCGTCGGCATATCTAACATTGTTTACTCTTTCACCATTTAGAAGGATGCCTTCGTCTATTCCGTAAAGAGACTCGTTAAAAATTTTCTCTGAGTACATATTAAATATCAACGGCGATAGGATACATCCCTGTCTAACTCCACGTAGTATTTTTATGTGATCTGTTTCTTTTCCGTTAATTTTCATGTATGCGGTCTGATTCCAGTATAGTTCTGAAATTATTCTGAGGTCTTTGTCATCCAGGTCTGCTTCTTTTAAAATGTTTATCATCTTTTGATGTTGAACTCTGTCAAATGCCTTTTCATAGTCGATCAAGCTTGCGTATACGTCGCAGTTAACGTCCCTGCATCTTTGAATCAGTACCTGTACTCCGAAAAGTGCCTCTCTGGTATCCACTGCGTTAATGAAGCCGAACTGTCTGTCCGATATTTGTTCCTCGCACTTCTTATAAATTCTTCCATGGATGACTCTAAGAAACAGTTTCAACATGTGGCTCATTAGGCTGATTGTTCGATATTCTGCGCACTTTTTAGCCCCCTGTTTTTTAGGTATCGCTATGAATTCTGATTCTAGCCATTTATCAGGGATGATTCCTGTATTGTATATTTTATTGAAGACAGCCGTGATCCAATTTATTCCTTCTTCCTCCAAGAGTTTTAAAAATTCAGCTTCGATATTATTAGGCCCTACAGCTTTCCTGCTTTTCATCCGTTTTATTGCTTCTTCTACCTCGGATTTAAGTATGTCCGGGCCCGTCATCCTCTCTGAAAATGGATGCCTATAATCCGTTCTTTAATCTTGAAAAAGTGTCTCCAAATATATTCTCTATTTGTCGTTCATCTCTTGGGTGTCAATGATTAATTTTCCATTGGTGCCTATGAGTTTCATTTGTGTTCGCTTTTTAAAAGTACCTGTTATTTCTTTTACCTTTTTGTGTACATTAAAATTGTCATGCTTGGCTTGTAGTCTTTCTATTTCTTTACATTTCTCTACAGCTTCTTTTTCTTTAGCTTCTCTCATTTTTCTTCTGATGTAAGCCTGCATTTTTTTATATTCATCTTTATTTCCTTTAATTAACCTTCTGCGTTCCATTAAGTGAAGGATTTCTGGAGTCATTTAAGATTTCTTTTTTGTTTGGTTTTAGCAGATCTTGTTTAGTTTTCTTAATTATTTCTTCGAATTGATTGATTTCTCGTTGGATGTTATTTTCTTCTTTTAGTTGTTTAACTTGGTTGTTAATATATTCCCCCACTTGCTTTTTAACTTCCGGATGTTGCAGGGCTGTCATGTCGTAGTTAGGTCTAGACTTTTTCTTTATTGTCTTCAGTCTCACATCCATGACTCCCACTAAAGGTATGTGATCAGATTGAATGTCCGCTCCTGGATATGTTTTGACAGATTTAAAACTGTTTCTGAATCTTCTATTTACCAATATATAATCTATCTGGTTTCTAATTACGTTATGGGGTTTATCTGCTGGTGCCTTCCATGAATATAATCTCCTCGGTGGTAGTTTATAAAATGTGTTTAGAACCACTAGCTTGTTATCTTCTGCGAATATTTCTAGTCTGTCACCTCTTTCGTTTCTTTGTCCTAACCCAAAAGGTCCGGTTAGAGACGTTTTCCGTTCGGCCCCAAGTTTTGCATTGAAATCCCCATTATGATGCTGACTTCGTGTTTAGGTATTCGTTCTAATATATCCTCTATGCTTTGGTAGAGAGTCTCTACTTCCTCGTCGTCTTTATCTGCATTGGGAGCGTATATGTGTATTATGTTTACATTCACTGGATTGGCTCTTATTTGCAGTAGTATTACTCTGTTGGACACTGGGACAAAATTTAAAATACATCTACTAATTTTTCTCGTTATTATCACACCAACTCCATGCTCTAGTTTTCCATCTAGTGACCCTGAGTAGAATATTCTGTGATCTTTTATGTGATCTTGAAACATACATATAAAATCAGAATTTGGTGTTTATTGAGAGTAAACTAAATGTAAGACGAAATACTTTCCACGTCGGGATAGTATCATGAGGATTTTTCCTCATGGTTTACTACGGGATTACTAACAGGAGAGTTTTGCTGTCATCATTGCATGTGGTTGTTTTTTAAAACAATCACCTGCAATGATTTTTCTGATGGGTATTCTTAAGTTAAAGTTGATTTCACGTTAATCGAATGCACTATTTTCCTATAAAGTAGTCTCAGGAACGCAACTAAAAAATATTGACAATACCATTTTAAAGTCATCTACTTTACACATCTACGTTACTAAGTAACAAAAACAAAATTTGTTTAACTTAATAATTTTTTGTATTTTAGTAACGATTTCCGAAGTGGAAATCGAAACGCTTATTAAAAGTAAAATTGTGGCTTATTCCCAATAAAAATAGTAAATTGTATTAAAATGCCGCAAGAAAATAACTTCAGAACAATACTATAAATCGAGTGCTGTTATCAATTAAAATTATTTAAGTAATTAGGGTCCTTTGCGTATTTTACAGAGAGAAATTCCAAAGTGCATTAGAATCTTATTATCTCTACGACATTGAATAAAAGTTTTAAGTTTATGTTTTGTTGTTTCATCAAATTCGATAAAAGCTAAAAGAACGAGTCGTTTAATATTGATCTAAAATAAATTCTTGGAATATGTTCTCCTAGTTTCTGGAGGTCAAGTTCTAACCTAAATTCCGTATACTTATTTATTGCTTTGTAAAACATGCTTGCAAGTTCAAAATATTTTCAAATAGTTCAACTTTTCCTATCTGAAAACCGAGACATTAAATAAAGAGGATAAAAATCATTAATGATTGACGTAAAAATTATACATTTGTGTTATACATCATTTATATTTCATCAAACTGACATGTAGAAATGATACAATACTACAAAGAATCCTTGCGCTAAATATGCGAATATTTTATTAATATGCGCACACACTCAACATGCGATATCAAAAACTTATTTTTAAAATGGTTATTTCGGTTCATTGCATATTTATAAACAATAAGAAGGTCACAAAAAACCTACCCACAAGTGACGAAATGTGTATAAAATACACAGCTGTTCAAAATTATCGTTCTCCATAAAAAATCTACCTAAAAATCATTTTTATTTTAATTTTTCAATGAAAATATTAGAAAGTGGCTGTTTTATTTTGATTTTTAATTGCAAAAAGGCATTTTTAAAAGTAACTACAACGGCCGTAAGTTACAAATATTGATTATTAACAAATATTGGTTAAACAATATAAAAAAAAATCATAAATAATTTGCCAAAAAGGACAGAAAACAAGTTATTACAAAATTGTTAAAAATTGTCAAATAACAATAAACAATAACCAATATACATACATATATAGACCAATAAACAATAACTATCACACATACCTGCTTAACAAACCCGTAAGTATTTGTTATTTATTATTTATTTATGTTATTTATTTGTGGTCCAAGAGAAAAGAAGATTGTTAGATAAATTAAACAATACAAAATTGTTACGTATAAGTCATATTTATTATTAATCAAAACACAGATTTAGGCTTCCTTAGTGGACATGCGCCAGTAAAGGGGCACCTGCATACAATGGGACTGTTTCACGGAAACTTTAGCTGCAGGCACTGTAACAGAGAACGTAAAAGAAGTCAACGGTATCTTCCATGACTGCGAGACAATGGATCGCAGGTGGCAAGCACTTTTTAAGGACAACGAAGTGACTCGAGCTTTGACTGTAATTTTTTATGACCTTTATAATATCTGGTGTCATCCAGTCTTTTTTGGCACTTGGTTCTTTTCCACCCATAAACGTTTAACCAGCGTTAATATCTTTTTTTTTAAGCTTCTTTGATTGCTTCAATTATTTGTTGTTGACATTCTTCACCCTGAAGCTTTGTCAAATCTAGTCTCAATTTTACTTTTTTTTTTTCTATTGTTTTTCAATTTAATATTAACGTTGGCAAGAAGTAAATTGTGGTCGGAGTCTGCATAAGCACTAGGATGTGTTTTCATGCTTTTAATCCCATTTCTAAATCTTTTGTTAACGAGAATGTAATCGATTTGGTTTCTTATCAGATTATCGTTGTCTCCTGGTGCACTCCATGTATAAAGTCTCCTTGGTGGTCATTGATAACAGGTGTTTGTGATGACTAGTTCTTTCTCTTGACAATATTGTACTAATCAGTGTCCTCGTTCGTTTCTTATTCCTAGACCATAATTCCCTACAATCTATTTTACTTTTCCTTTAAAACACCGACTTTGGCTTTAAAGTCGCCCATTATTATGATGACTTTATGTTTTTGTATGTTTTTTTGTTAGATGTTGTAAATCTGAATAGAATAAATCTGTCATTATCTGTGCTGCTTGATGTTGAGGCATAAATTTGAATTATGTTTATGTTTATTGGAAGTGTTTTCACCTGTATCATTATTATTCTTTCATTATAGGGAATAAAGTTAGAGACATACGGTTGTAGTGTTTTTTTATTCATGATTCCTACACCATTTTTGTGATCATCAGTACTGCTACAATAAAGAACAATGTCATTATGAAAGCATTGTCCAGCACTGGGCCATCTTACTTCGCTGAGGCCAAGTATCTATATTTTAAGTCTGCTTATTTCTAGTGCTACTGCTGCGAGTTGTCCAGTTTTATATAATGTTCGTACATTCCACGTTACAATACGATTTATATTTACTTTGTTTTTCTGTTCGAAAATTCTTCACACCCCTGTCCCATTTAAGCGACGCCAGGCACTCGGGGCCGTTTTGTTTTGGCTCTCCATTAGTGATTTTTCTTGAGATATTCGTAGGGATCTTTAATGCAGTGGTTTCTCCTTGGCTTCTGTATCTGTATGCCGTTAACCATCCATAGTTCAGCCGCCTTTGAGACCGCTTTGTCAATCTCAGGACAAGAGAGTGCCCTTTCACTTACCAGCTCACTCACCCAAAGCCGTTGACCAGTTAGCTGCCTTTTTCGTCAGCCCCGACCCTACCTTACATCAGGGTTGGTTACCTAATCTAAAGTAGGGTTGCTCAGCTTACCAGGGTTCATCCGTATGACCATGATCATACTTCTTGGAGATGAGGATAGGAATTGGGTAGTAGAGGATTGAGGTGCTATCTGGAAGCAACACTTTCATGCGTATCACTACCCCATTTAAACCCCACCCTTGCCACTAAGGTAGTTATTATTCTCCTGGCCTTTCTTATCCCACATTGCTCTTTTGACTGCCGCTATTGTTGCTCTTGGTATTCTTTTTAGCTCCAGATGTTTATCTCTATCTCTTTGTTGTTTTTACTACCTGGGCAGTTGATATACGCTTTTGTTCTTTTAAAGTTTTTCTGTTTCTTCTTTCCACCATAACCTATCACTTCGTGTTTGATACGTCAAGCTGAGTGCTTCTTTGATACTACATACTTCTTCACCGCATTTCTACATTTTATATTATATAGAATTAATTAAAATGGACAGCTCAGATTAGTTATAATTTAATAGTTACATGGTATGGTAATGTTTTTCCAAATTAACAAGGTTATGTTAATTTTAATTACTTGTTAATTATAACAATAAAAAGGTAAAACCGAAAACTTGTAAAGTAAAATTTTAATTATACCTATACATATCCGACTTACGGTTAGATTTTTATACTGGCTTATACTGGCCACTTATACTAACCATAGTTCATTTAGGACGTATTAATTCATAAATTATCTATAAATCAAATTTTACTATTACTGTCACATGTAATATGAAAATATTGCAGATCAAGATAAATACAATATGTAAGATGAATAAATAATATAGGAAAGAAAAAATCGCCTTAAAACAGTTTAAAAAAAAAATATAAGAAATTTATAAAATAGTGACATAAAAAGAATCTTTCCTCTCAGGTGGAATCAATACTTGAAAATCATTTTCATGCAACTTAACGCAAAATTTATGCATTTTACGAAGATTCCTTTACCATGGTTATCAGATGACTAGTTGTGTAGGTACGTTATTAAATACTGATTATAAATTTGGTTTAATCCAAATTAAAACAAAGGATATTTTTATTCATTTATTAGGACGCGCCTTAGATCGAAACTAAACTTCTCTCTAGAAAGAAACTAAACGATAAATTTAAATAGTAACAAATTGACTTCAATACAATAAAGTAAATTAAGGAAATCAAATAATGTACCAATATCTTGAATACTTGGAGAGAGAAAAATTGCGAACACTAAAATATTAAAAAAGTATTTATTATTCCTAAAATCTACTGAGAATAACTCATCCTAGGCCAGAGTAGTTTCGAGTCCTCCTTATGCGTTCTACCCTCTCCCAGAAAAGTCTCTAGTCTCTATATAGTCTGATTTTGTTCGATTTTGTTTTGTGTGCTCATAGCCACAATATTTATTATAAATCAAGACATTAGCATAGAGGTCGTCAGAATATTTTGGCCCCATAGTTTAGAGAGGAAGTGAACGCAAAATGTGAAGAAAAGAATAAAGCCTTTTTACAATACAGAACAGAACAAACATAACATACAACCACTATAAACAAATCCGAAATTAAACGTATACTTTAGTCGGACAAATAAAAAGGGAACACTGGTAGAACTTATCAAAACAGATGGAACACGATTTCTACGGAACACAAAAAGAAATACGGAAAATGATCAGAGTACAAAGAAGAGAGATGAACAACCTAATAAAAATGAGACACATTCAGAAGGAAACATGTGCAGACTACTTTTGATCTCTATTTGCTATAGGTGACGATAATAAACCATCAACACCAGAAATGACGACAAACGAAGAAATAAATATTGAGGAGGAAGAGCTAAAGCAAGCATTAAGGAGATTAAAATATAGCAATTCTCCAGGAGAAGACAGAATATTAAATGAACTCCTTAAGTACGGAGGACCAGATCTGACCAAATAACTATTAAAACTAATCTAAAAACTAATAGAACAAAACAGAATACCACAAAAATGGAGATCAAGCACCCTATTACCTCTCTTCAAAAAGTGAGACCAATCGTAACTGGAGAACTACAGTAAAATTAATCTACTAAACACTAAAATTAACAACCAAAGTGATGACAAATAAACTGAATGAAATTATAACACTAGCAGAAGAACAACAAGGTTTTATGTCGGGAACATCATGCACCGACGCTATATTTATAATGAAGCAAGGGCAAGAGAAATTACTAGAATATAACAAACCGGCATTTTTATGTTTTATGGACCTTAAGAAGGCATTTGACAGGGTCAAATTAAAAAACGTTATTCAATTATTGTATGCAACAGAGATACCTCTAGAAATAATCAAAACGATCGAAAATATCTACCTGTACAACACATAAAAGTAAAAGTATAAGAAAAACTAACTGACCCAATTGAAGCTGGCAATGGTAAGAAAGGGATCATCTGCGCCTTCTGTTGTTTAACCTAATCATGGATGAAATCGTAAAAAAGTAAGAACGAAAAAATGGTACCAAATTGGATAAAAACAACTTACTTAAAATACTCTGCTATACAGACGACGCAATACTGATCACCCAAAGTGAAGATGATTTACAATGTATACCGCACCAATTTAATATAACCGCCTGTTTTGTGTAAAACTAGAGGTCGCTTAAATGTTTTAGAAATAATAATGGTAGAAAAAATGCAATATTCTGATTGTGAATAAATTAGCGAAAATAGCAAATATTAATTGTGAATACGTTACTAAGTTTAGCTGTCTTTACTCATTACTGTTATCTGTACAAGGAAAAAGACACCTCTGAAATATTGGTGTCTTAATATGTTCAACTTTAGGATATAGGAAATCAAGTGTCGATAGGACACTTTGATCAAAAGATATCGAAGGTTTACCGTCGAGTTTATTTAAAAATTGATGTTACGCGCGCAACTGACATTTAAAATCGCCGGTCGTTTCAAGCATTGTTTCTGAGAGAACTGTTCATTCTACAGAAAAAGTGTTAATAAAAATTTTTGTTCAAAATTATCACAGCTACATTTCTTGTTTGAAATTTTTTTCCGACGTTTTTCTGTATGGTTTTAAAGATGGTTTGGGAACTAGAGAAACACTTTTTGCGTTAAATGTTTTGCTAACGAAATATCAAGATTAACGTAAAGCGTGCTTTGCTGTTTTTTATTGATTGTGGAAAGGCATTCAATACAATAGATTATGAACAGTTAATTAAAATATTAAGGGATAAAGGAGTTGATGCCGTGACGTTAGAATCATTGAAAAATTATATAGGCGTCAAACAGCTAACCATTCGTAAGGTCCATTCAGTCAGCTCGGGCATATTTTGACAGATTCATAGCTGGAAACCTACAACACAAAAATTTCTATCTCACACTATTAACGGCTTAAATAAACTATTATTACAGACTTATTTCATTAAAAAAAGAAGAATTCTTACAAATCGTGGAAGTGTATACTAGACTATAGCCATAAAATTTTGGGTAGTATATAATTAAAAAACATATTTCAGTGGTTATAATTTTACATATTCTAGTAAATATTTGTATTAATCCCGCTGTTTATTTTATTAAATGTAGAGTTATTGTATATTAAACAGAAATAATAATAAAATAAATAATTTTTAACTGTTGTACGTACACGTAAGCTTAATGACATTAATACTGAATGAATTGTTTGAAAATTACTAATATTTGCCTTGTTTCTTATAGTATTGTACCGTTTTTAAATAAAACGAGCGGTTCGAATTTATATAAATATATTTATTTATAAGTTTACAGTTCGGTAATATATTATCAACTAAACTTTAACTCATAGAAGGTATGCTTATATACGAAAGTTATTATGTACTAGAGTGTTCTGGAGTATCCCACCTTTAATTCGCCTATTTGACGCGTCGATCCCTCCCGCGCTCCATCAATCGCTGGAAACTTCTAGTCGCTTTCGAGATGCAACCGTTACACGGGCCACGCCGAATGCATGTTCATAACAGTATCATGTATTTGCTTTGCTAAATCCTCTTTACTTAGGGAAGTATACTTGTTTTCTAAGACAATAAAACCACAGTTTATGTTGATTCCATCCTATGAAAACGTCAACAACAATTAAGTATTCCCTAAGGCCTGTGCTGCTTGACTGGTGACTGCCTAATTTTGTGGAATTTATTTCCTCAAAATATTTTATATATATATATATATATATATATATATATATATATATATATATATATATATATATATATATATATATATATATATATATACATATATATATATATATATACATATATATATATTTATATATATATTTATATATATATATAGGTATATAAATATATATATATATATATATATATATATATATATATATATATATATATATATATAGCAAAAAATACGACCGTTGATTAAATTTGGAATATATTCAATGGTTGAATAGCAGAGGTTTTATCGGTCAATAATTGGCAAATAAAAGTCGTCAACTACTTTATTGATTTATTCGAATACGTTTCGCTTTTATTTTTAAAAGCATCATCAGTTCACTACAAATAAAAAAGATTTTAGAATATAAGTAAACAAACCAACAGGGTTCATACTTACAAAAACAATTTGTAGGGTTTTTTTTTATAGATGTTATAAAAACTCTACGATAACTTAACATTAAAGATTAAAAACTAAACGAGAGAAACGAAACAAAAAAATACAAGTAAAACTGTAAGAACATTAGTTCATTTAATTTTAACCGATGGCTTCATTTGAATGTTGGTTTAAGCTCTTTCGAGGGTCAAACCACACTAATCTTTTCGATTGTTTTGGATCAGCTCGTCATAATTTTCACATGTGGCTTGTTGTCGTCCATGTGTTTCCTTGGAATGCATGGTGCGGATTACGATTCTTAAGCGAATTAGTAAGCGGAACAGGGACGGACCTTTTTTCCCAGTTGTGCAAAACATGTTTTGCACAACTTGGAATATGGTGTAAAAATTAAAGGGAGACTGATAAATACCTTCAGACACGCAGATGATGCAATATTGAGAGATGGCTTAAATGGATTGTAATGTTTCTAAAGTCGATTAACACAGTGGGACGAGAGATACGATTAAAAATTTATTGTGCTGAAATAAAGTAGTCGCTAGTATTTAGTCGCTTAAATTATCAAAATACACAATTACAAATATATGGACAATCAATACAAAGAGTATCAAATTTTAAATATCTGGGTTGTTATATTACTGAACTATTAGATCCAGATAAAGAGATAAAATGAAGAATGGAGTTGGCTAGTGCACCTTTTTTGATGAGGTCATACTTCTGTAAACATAACTTGTAGCTTCAACTTCGGAAAAGTACTATTAAATATTACATATGGTCACTTGTGTTATATGGTGTCGAAGCCTGAAGCTTACGAATATCCACGATTAACCGACTAGAGGCTTTTGAAAAAATGTAGAAATAGACGAACACTAAAAATATCTTGATAATCGAGGCAGTTTTCAACAGAGTAGAAGCTACTCATCAGTTGATTGACAGCGTCAAATCCAGGCAAATAGCATATTTATCTTGGACATATAATGCGGGGAAACAGTATAATATTCTTCAACTAAATTATGATGAGTAAAATCGAAGGACGCAGAGGAATCGGTAGGAAAGAAGCCCCGTGGTTGAAAAATGTAGATAATGCACTGGGATATGGAGAGTAAAACAACTGTTCAGAACAGATCAAGACAGGGATAATCTTTCTATATTAATCGCCAATGCCAAGAGGGCTTGATAAGGCACGCTAAAAAGAAAAAGGATTTCAGTTAAGTTCCTTGATTGTATCCTAATATTTATGTTTTTCAGCTTAATTGTTTAAATGAAATATTTTTATCATAATTTGTTTTTCCTTTGAAAATTACGTGGATTTCATCATGAATCACGACTGCTGCCCATTGCATCAGTTATTATTTGTAATAAAGTTTTAGTTAACGAGTTTTATGTATGCTGAGTCAGCATAATTGTAAATATCTGGGAGATAGAGGTTCCAGCAGTAATGGTCCGACAAGTCAAGTAAATAAATAAAGGTGTATGTATTGGCAACAACATTGTAAGCACATATGTTTTGGAAGATATCCGCAAAATAAAATTTATGAGGCAGAAACTGTTGATTTTTATAAAAAGGAATTCTGATGAGCAAATACAATGATTCCAAATACCTAAGTATTTATACTCTGTTTGAAAATTATTGATAGTACAGATTATGTGGCACAGCTTTCTGATAATTTTCAACGTAATGCCATAAATCAGTGACGAAGACTTCAAAGTGACTAAAAATTTAATTATTTCACTTAAATTTTACATTTCTGTCTGTTTAGATATACTCAATGACATTAGAAGTGTTACATCTAGAAGGAATAAATTCTTGAACTTAATTTTTTGGCAACAGAATGACAACATTTAAAACATGCTATGATAACAATATCAATGTTTTATCTTTTCTACTTTTTGTAAAAATAAAGTTTTACCTTTAAATTTTTTTGTGAAGATACCGATTTGTAAAAACCGGTTTGTATAGAAATTTTTAGTTTTTATTCCTCAGTCTAATTGTATTCAGTGTAAGAAAATACCTCGAGTTCGAAGACATCAAAATTACCACCATGTAAGCGATTTTGACAGGGGTAGAATTATTGCGTATAGAGATATGAGTTTGTTGTATCGCGAAATAGGCCGTCGCGTTAAATGTACGGCAATGACGGTTATGCGTGTCTGTCGTGTGTGGACAAACGAAGGTAGAGGAACACGACGAAGACCTACTGGTCAACCGAGGCGTACCACAGAGCGTCAAGATAGGCGCTTTAGATTACTTGCTCTGCGAGACCGTTTTGCTACTACGCGTCAAATTGCTGACCAATGGTTTGGAGTAGTAGATAGACCTGTTAGTATGCGTACACTATATCGTCGCATTCGAGCCTTTGGACTGGTTTTATTCCGCCCACGACTAGTGCTTCCTTTGACTGCGGATCACTGTCATTAACGTTTGAATTGGTGCAGAGAACGGCAGCATTGGGTGACAAAATGGCGTAATGTAGCATTCAGCGATGAATTAAGATTCTGTTTAGGAATGCATGATGATCGTAGGATGGTAAGACGCCGCCATGGAGAGCGACGAGTCTATGTTTATTTTTCCTTTAAAAATCAACACAAAAGAGTTACCTGGTTTTCACTAAAATTTCTGGGGTTAGAACTGAACTTACACTGTCTGCCACACGAACAAATTCATCTCCAAACTGTGAAAAATATTCTAAAACGGCTTCTTAGAACAAACAAATTGAGGCTGAAGTTGGCACTGGACACAAACTTCGAAAATCTGCTTCTTTAAAAAACTGGAACCATGTGGGTATTTTTCAAATTTGTTGGAAACGCCGCAAATCTCTTAGATACAAATCTCTTAGGTGAGAGACGACATAAAACAAAAACGGTGATTACTCTTATCTGAACTAAAACATTACATTGAGTATAAATCACTTTTTTTTCTTCAACAAATTTGCCGGTTTTTTCCGACTAAACACACTGCGTCTGTTCTCAATGACCAATCTTTCAAACCTTATTTCTTCTTCTTATTGTGCCTATCCGTTACGGATGTTGGACACTAACATGGCTATTCTGACTTTGTTGACTGCTGCCCTGAAAAGTCCGGTAGTGGTTAAGTTAAACCGTTTTCGCAGGTTATGCAGCCAGGATATTCTTCTTCGTCCTGAACCTCTTTTCCCATGCACTTTACCTTGAAGTATGGTCCGAAGTAGGTCATATCGTTGTTCATTGCGCATTATATGGCCCAGGTATTCTAGTTTGCGACGTTTTATGGTTACGACTAGTTCGGGCTCTTTACCCATTCTATGTAGTACTTCTTCGTTGGTAACTCTGTCTATCCAGGAAATCCTCAACATGCGTCTATAGCACCACATCTCAAATGCTTCGAGCCTCTTCAGTGATGCTTCAGTTAAGCTCCATGTCTCCACGCCATTTAAGTAAACGAACTTTTATTTTCAATTTTATATCGTGGCTGTTAAAGATTTTTTTTCATTTTGACGAAAGCTGATCTTGCCGTCTCGATCCTTATCTTAATTTCCGTCATTGGTTTCACAGTTCATTTAAGTTTGCACCCAGATAACAAAAGTTGGTGATATGTGTTATAGGTTGTTGGTTAACTAGTAATTGACCAGGCGGTATCCTGTTTTTGCTTATAACCATGTATTTGGTTTTTTTGATGTTAAAATCAAGCCCAAACCTGCTACTTACTTCTGCCACCCTGGAGACAAGTATCTGCAGACCTTTAAGACTGTCTGCAAAAATGACAGGATCATCAGTGTATCTTATGTTGTTCAATCGTTCTCCGTTTATAATTATTTCCTCGTCTATGTCCGCTAGGGCTAGGTTCATAATGTGCTCTGAATATGTATTGAACAATAATGGGGACAATATACATCCCTGTCGCACACCTCCTTTTATCTTTATGTCATCTGTTAACTGATCCCCAACTCTAACCGCTGCAGTTTGTTCGTAATAGATATTGTTTATTATACGGCAATCTCTACTATCTAGACCAATTGAATTTAATATTTTCATCAGTTCGTCATGTTTTATTCTATCGAACGCTTATTAACTGCACATAAAACTTACTGCTAGACATTTTCCCATGAAAAAAAAAGGCGAAAAACGAAAATCCAATACGAATTTGAAGCTAAATTCGGACAACGAAACCAACTTCTCTTGACAGCGGCTTTACGGAGAGTGATGTAATTATCTTTAAAATGCATTCGCTCAACTTGGTAAAAACAAAACCTATAAACAGGAATATTTATTTAACGCGCAATATTAGGCGGCTTAACGATAAAAAAATACCGAGGAAATATGCATCTGTGATATATAAACAAACTTTAAAAATGTGTTTATTATCAACTCGTCGACGCAAAAAGGATTGAAAGAATATTTCGATGTTTTAATACGTACGATAGGAAACAGACATACATTGAAAATATCCTTCGGTGTTTTAACATATACGAGGGGATTTCAATATATACCAAAGAATTTAATTAAAAATGCTACAAACTTGATGTATGTGTTTCCAAATATTCCTCCTCACTACTGTAATTACAGGTCAAATGTTTTAACAATTCACTTTTAGACAGTTTTGTTTTTCAAATACATTTTTAAACCTTTAACACCATCCGCCATATAAACAACACAAATCAATATATTTTGTTTTGCTTGTGAAATTCAATTATTATTCAAATCTTCATTTCCTTAAGTCTACCTCTAGCATAACTGGGTAATAGATTGAACCTGAGACTTTGGTTTACAATCAATTTATTCTACCACCTACGACCGGTTTCGCATAGTATCATTTTCTATGCATCCTCAGGTCAACGGTACATGCAAACTTAATGCTGAAAATACAATAAGGGGTGCTGTCTGGTACAAAATATATAGCAATTATGCCAATTTTATATGTGTACAATTTATTAAGTGTAAATTCCAATTAATTAAATAAATAAATGAATGCAAAAAATTAAATAAATATTACTTACGTGCCGATACAAGGATTATTAAAACTTTTTTGAGAAAACATAGTGTAAAACTCCGTTATGGTAATCTGGAGACAGGTGATCATCAACTTTACTGCACTAATTGACGACTATCGGGAAAGTTCTTAACGGGAAGAGTGATATTAACAACTAGGATAGGAATGTAGTTATTAATGTAAATTGTTTGTTGAAAATTCAATGCGATGTTATAATATTTAAATGTTATTTATGTTTATTGTAGAGATCTATTTATTGTAGAGACCTCTATTTGAAGATGTGTGTTATTTAGTTATGAAATTTAAATCAGTCAATTTCCTACGATTTTTGAGTTGTCAATTGCCGCTATCCACCTAAAGTATTACCCTAAATATTGTTTTTTAGTTGGTCAGCTTAATTGTTGTATATTTACTTCATCCGAAGCCCATATAAGTTCACCGAATAGACTTTACGCAACATTAATTGCAAAAAAGAAAGAGCTCTTGGATTGGTTAATAAGTAAAGAAATAAAAGTAGAAGAAGGAATATTCAAAAAAGAGCTTTTACATTTATGTAAATTACATTCACTAACATTTAAGAAGTATGCTGCAAATTAAGTAGCAAAAAAACTTATTTAGGAATTAAATGGAGAAAAAATGTATTACTAATGCAGTACTACACTTGAGTGCAAAATAATCGACTCAAAATTATTTTGCGAAAGTACGTCTCCTGTTTCAATCTAAAAAGTGTAAATTTAAAAATATTTTGTGTACAATCATTAACCTCATTATTGAGTTTTAAAAAAATTTTGTTTTTTGGTGAATTGGATGACGCATTACAAATAAATAATGCAACACGTAGAGAGGGGATCAGAATTTGACTCATTGAAATCGACATGCACCGACTTAACGCGTTCAATTTCCATAGCAACCCACTAATACATCAGTCACTTAAGTTTGCAAGTGCATTAAAAATGGATACCACATCCGTCATCGCAACTCAAGCAGTAGCATTATTGAGAGAAGGCCTGAGCCAGAGGGCCGTTGCAAATCGACAAAATTTAAGCCAATCTGCTATGTCCCGAGTGTATTGTCGGTACCAAGATACTGCTGATTATATACGTCGACAAGGAGGAGACCGTAAACGAATAACAACGGAGAGAGATGATCGATTTCTTGTATCGAAATCCCTGAGAAATCGACATTTGAGTGGTGCTAAACTCAAAGAAGAGCTTAGATAGGTCCAAGGTGTGATGACCAGCATTTGGACAGTCAGAAGGAGACTAACGGCAGCCAACCTGACACCAAAAAGGTCAGCTATGGGTCCCAAGCTAACTGCAGCAAAGGCGATTAGAATTTGCTCGCGAACATCTGGATTGGGACGACTATCAATGGAGTCAGGTATTATTCTCCGATGAAAGTAGGATCTACCTACATGGCAACGGCAAGAGGCGTTGATTTACTCAATTTTGTATACGAGAAATTGTGTCATGAAGGCGGTTCTTGTATGTTTTGGGCAGGCAGTTCTATGGATGGGAAAACCGAGTTGATTTTCGTGCCTGGTGGAGGACGTGGAGGAGGTTTAACGGCAGATCGTAACATCAGAGAGATTTTGGAGGAACATGTGGTTTCATACGCGGGATTTATTGGTGATTTTAATGCACGATAATGCACGATGCCACATCGCACGAGTCACCACCACCTATCCCTCTGAGATCGGTATACCTACAATAAATTCGCCTGCGTTAAGCCCGGACATAAATCCAATAGAGAATGTTTGGGATGAGCTTAAACGAAGGGACCGGAACAGAAATCATGCACCAAGGAGCATAATAGAATTGAGAGCTGCGCTTAATGATGAATTGGAAGAAATGCCTCAAGAATTTATTAGAAAAGTCATCCGATTCATGCGAAATCGATTGGAAAGTGTAATCAGGAGTAGGAGTGGTAATACCTAATACTGAATAATTAAAAAATTCATGTTGTAATTGATGATTTCTCTGTTCATAACGTCTTTTTTGCGTTAGTTCCAGTGATGAATATTTAGAAAACTCTGTTTCTATTGCGTATTGTTTTTATAATGCGTCTTCCAAATAATGCAATAGCAGTTTTCGTAAGTTTAATAATAAAGTTATTGTTTGCACATAACATTTTTTTATTTTCATACTTCTTGCATTGAAACAGAAGGTGTAATCTCAAATATCGCTTTTGAGTCGATTATTTTGCACTCAAGTGTAGTTTTTAAACTGTTGATATAATTTTAAACCTTTGTAAACGATCGAAAGTTAACTGTTTTTAAGAAAAACTGTGATTTCAAAACTTCTTATACATAATCCTATTGTTGGATAACAATAGTATTGTTTAAAAATAAATACATATTTTAATAAATAAAACAGGCAATTAAAAACGACGTTGAGGGAAGCGTAAGAGTACGGAAACTAATTAAATAATGAACTCATCTAACGAGCAACTGTAAACAGGAGATAATTAGTAAATATTTGTAAAAATTACAGAACCCTAAAAGCGTTAATTAACACTTTAATAAAGATTGATAGAAGGTTAAATTAAATGACATAGTGTTATGGAGGCATGTGTGTGGTCGTAGCTAAACTTTTTCTGTAAATAGGTACGAATAATTTTCAATTAATTCCTTTGTTTAAGACTTAAAGACATTTGTGGCAGTAAAATATATAATATTATGTTTGTCGTCATAAATTAACGCAGAGTAAAATGAAATAAACGAACTGTAAAAATTAATATTAAATAAAGAATAATTAATATTTAGAAATTGATTTATCTGCGCGTCGCCGAGGCATGAAAAAGGACGTCGCCGATAAACTAGAGTTGTTTTCCGTACGCTGTCTCGATTTAAAAAGTATTTTTTTTTGGTATAAAATAGCCAGAAAATCTCTGGCCACCCTTCTTAAGTGGTCCGTAGGTTCGTAGGGCAAGTGCATCCCCATAAATCAACTCTATTGTATTGCTCTTTTGAATGGCGATAATTTAACTAAATGGTTCACAGAAATATGATATTTTACAGCGTTTTCTGTGCTTGCGACGTAGTTAGCAAAAATGACAAAGGCGAGTGAATTTATTTTAACTTAAAAAGAAGTCATTATGTGATAGCCAGTTTAACAATAAGAATTTACTGAATAAAAGAAAAATAATATACTGTAATCCTTTAAAGTAAATACCTACTTAGAATATATAATTAAACAAGATCATATTATAATACAGTAATAAAAATATTAAATATAATATATGTCCATGAAATTCTTAACATTCTCCGGTATATCCAAAGTTCAAAGTCCAAAAATGTTGAGAATTCCATGGACTGCCAGGGTCACCAATGAGGAAGTGCTGAGAAGGATGGGTCGAGACAAAAAATTGTTAAGAACAATAAAAGTACGCAAGACTGCATACCTTGGACACATACTAAGACATAATAAATATAGTCTTCTGCAGGTCATCATGCAGGGTAGAGTCGATGGCAAAAAGGGAATAGGTAGAAAGAGGAAGTCATGGCTGCGAAATATTCGAGACTGGACAAACATGACTGTAGACGAATTATTCCACGTTGCAAAAGACAGAGAAGCTTTTAAAAATGTGGTCGCCAACCTCCGTTAATGGGGACGGCATAAGAAGAAGAAGAAGATAATATATGAAAATAAATACTAAATACTTTCCCAAACAATTATATAGACACCATAGAACCATTAAACATTTTCAAACTTCGGGATGTCCAAACAGTTGTAAAAAGTGTCATGAAGGTAATGCACCACGTGTTAGACCTGTCGATGAGGAGCGTCAAAACAGGAATATTAATATTTGTGCTTTTGTGGAAGCTAGTGAACCCTGCAATAGTGTACAAATTGCTAAAGAAGTTAACGTGAATGCTCGAACTGTCCAGCGAGTTCTCAAAAAGAATGGGTATCACTGTTTTAAGATACAACCAACACAAGAACTGTTTCCAGAAGATAACTTTGGGCGGATGGAATTTTGTGAAATTATGTTAGATAAACAGAATGAAAATGTACACTTTTTAAAAAATATTTTATTTTCTGACGAATTTTCATTTTCATTACATAAAAAACACAATCCATCCGTTGCAAGGTATTATTCTCGGAAAAATAAGCACCACAGTGTTGCAGTGCGAACGCAGCATCCGCAAAAGTTAAATGTTTGGACTGGGATGTTAGACGACCATATTATCGGTCCATTTTTTATCGATGAAAACCTAAACGGGCCCAAATATTTACAACTTTTACAGAATGAGATCATTCCGGCTGTTCGACGCCTTCCCGTAAATTTTCAGGAGGTTTATTTCCAACAAGATGGGTGTTCGGCTCACAACTCTAGAGCAACTATTGACTTCTTTAATCAAACGTTTCCTGATCGACTGATAAGTACACGTGGTACAATTAAATGGCCCGTTAGATTCTGTGACGTAGCGCCTAACGATTTCTTTTTTTGAGGTTTTCTCAAAGAAAACATTTATCGGCATCAGTTTGAAAGGGCCACAAGCCTAGTCGAATTAAGGGCAAAAATACTTCATTTATCTGCAAACATTACACCAGCCCTACTCCAAAATATGAGGAGAAATCTGTATGACATATAATTGCCTTATTATCAAAGTGTTATAATGTTAGTTACATGCATTATTGCAAGATATTTAATATTTATTAAATAGTACAAAAATTATTGATGGATTTGAACTTGTGATAATTCCAATTAACCGTCTCTTGATAACACAATAGTTTCTCAATATAAAAATGCTACTAGGTAAGATACCTAACCCAAAAATTATATATGTAAAGAACAACATTTTCGCACTTTATTTCCTATAACTATGTCCCACTTATGACTTAAAATGATCAGATATCTGTAATATATTTTTTCACCTATTTTTTTTTAGGCTAGGGTAATTTTTTGTGATTACAACTAAATCTGCGCAAAAAATGTTTCATTAATTTACCGTTTTTCGCAAAAATTGAAGCACTATTTACTATACAATTAAAATATCCTAAACCCAAATTCACATTCTAAAAATATACCCACCCACACTTATTGATTCTCTGCTACCTGCCCACCGCGACAAGATACTCTTGGCACTGATGTCAAATCACGATATTACATCATTACGTCATACTTAAACATTCAGAGTAGTCTCAGATTTATTTTCTATCGACAGGTATGGCTATACACCTATCTATTTCAATGTTTTGAAACCTACATTCAGCGCTGTTTCATATATGTACGTAGACTACCTACTGTGAATTGCTTAACAGGTGTTGTTTTGATTAGGCTATTAAATCAGAAAACAAAATCATACTATTTTATCAATGAAGAATTTTTTATATTATACAAAAGTTTCGTAATAATATTGAAGAGAAGCATATTTTTTCTGGTCCTTATGACAGTCCCAATAGCTGGAAACTTGATTTCGTGAAGTAGTTTTACAGTACGTTACAGTACAGACATTATTATCTTTTATCATACTTGAATGTGTGCACAATTCTTTCTCCTAAGGTACCTTCAAATTTTTGTATTTCTTTTCCACTGTAAATATTTATATTATATGTATAACCTGTATCAGAGTCGGATCTAACCCATGTCTTTATTCCTCTTTTTATAGGTTTGTTCGGAATATATTGTTTCAATGTGCTTCCGCCCTTAATACTTTGACGAGAGCTGTACCTGTATAGGTAGAAATATTGTGCCTACCACATAGGGTATTATTAAAAGGGGTTGAAAATTAGGGATAGAAATTATTGGGATTAGAGATAGGGCAAGCAAAATAAACGAAACTTATGCGAACGGCGCTCAGGGTTTATTTGGAGTAGCTGGGTCGTGGATAAGTTGAATGGCAATGGGATTAGATTGGGGCAACTACAAAAAATGAAACAAATGGGTAATTACATGAATCTCCTGGAACAAACAGAAAAACAAAACACAAGAGTTCCCTCTAGCTATTTGAAATGGGACGCCGCTTCGAGGAAACTTCCTGTTGGAGGAAAGAAAATGTTCTTCCGTCCTGGTTTTCACTAAATTACTTTAAATGATTTCTGGGGTTGGAAACTGGACCTACTAAAATTTCTGCCACTGGAACAAAAAAACTACATCTCACTCTGCGAATTATTATTATGCTGAAACGCTTCTTAGGACATTGAGGATTGAGGTTGAAATGGGCGGCACTGGATACAACTTCAGACTGGGCTACTTAAAAAAACAGGAAACTGGAACATGTTGTTATCCTTCAAAATTGTTGCAAAACGCCATCTTACAAATCTCTCATATGAGATAAGGCACACAACAATAAACAGTGATTACTCTGATCTGAAGTGACACATTACTTGGACTATAATCACGTTTTCTCACAAATTTTGCCGGCTTCTCCAAACTACACACCGACGTCTGCCCACTCTCCTTACCCTTTTCAAACTAACCATCGATCGATCTGTATCGCACCGCTTCTCTCTTCGCGTCCTCACTCTCCCGTCCACACCATGGAACAGTCCAAAATTCTGGTTAAACACGGTATTTGACCTTGAATCATGCTTGCTTTCAGAATTATAAAACTAAGACGTAATATATGAATTATTTTACTGCCAGTTCTTGTGACTGCGTCTCGAACAAGTTTTTGTAAACAGAGAATTGGAGAAATATTTAATTTTATACTTGAATATAAGATAGTTTTTAAGGAATTTTCTGCATGCTACAAAGCAAGAAACAAGGTCGTCAGTATAGTAGGTTTTTGAAGCATTTTCTGGCTTTTTCGGGTGAGTCATGTACAATTTAGCTAGAAGCACCAAACACCTATTCCTTGAAATTGTTTTATAAATTTGTTACCGATAGAAGGTTTTGAAGACCAGTAATCAGAAAGGCGAGGAAGAGGTTGATACACATAATAAATGTTATTTCGATTATAAATTCTCCAACATCTGTGTATTGTGCTCCTCTTTGTGTGGTCTTCTCTCTTCTGTAGAGATCAATTCTCTCGTTGGTACAATCCACAATAAAGACTTTAAATTTGGCGGAAATATCTTATTAAAGACTTGTAACGGACTAAAAGTATGAACAATTTATCTGTGAATTACAGGAACATTCTTAGGAGGAATGGTTATCTGGGTTCAAAATAGTTTGAAAGATTATACCAAATTATTTTTTCATCCCTTTCCCCTCTTTCTTTGATACTTTGTTCTACATTTTCACCTTTATTGTCTGGCTTTTTATTACTATTTTCAATCACTGTATGTATCATTTCTTCATTGTTTTCCTTACCTTCACGTTCTAAAGTTTGTTGCTTATTTATCTCATCTTCAGATTCAATAATTTCGAAATCTGATTCTTCAGAATCGCTGCCAGAAGGATATCGATCACTAGAAACTTCACTATCTGTATAGTTTGGATCTTCAGAATTATCACTATTAACAAATGAATCTTCAACATCATCTAATTCTGAATCATAATAAAAATTATTGGCGAACTTTTCTATATCTGCTTGAGTCAGCGGTTCACGTCGCTTCATGGTGAAAAAAGCCATTAAAAGGATTCCTTCTCCTCCTAAGTGCCTTCTCTGTTGAGGTTGGCGATCAATATGGCAAATTTCTCTCTGTTCTGGGCTTGATGAATTAATTCATTTCCTCCTGTGTGGGTCCAATCTCTGATGTTTCGTAGTCAAGATTTCTTCTTTCGTCCTATGCCCCTTTTACCTTCAATCTTGCCTTCTAATATTACTTGGAGCAGCTCAAATTTCCTATGGCGCATTATGTGTCCTAGATATGACGTCTTTCTAATTTTGATAGTATTGACCAGATGAGGGCGTGTGTTCATTGCTCTCAGTACTTCATTCGTAGTTCTGCTGGTCCAGCTTATTCTTAGCATTCGGCGGTACATCCACATTTCAAATGAATTTAATTTGTTGACGTCATACTGTTTTAATGTCCAGGTCTCACAGCCATATAGTAATAGAGACCTCACATAACACTTTAGTGTTCTCAAGCTTATTGAGACTGATAGCTTGGGGTTACAGAGCATTTTACGAATATTCATGAAATCAGATCTTGCTATTTCAATGCGTCTTCTAATTTCTTTTGAGTGGTCTAGTTGACTATTTAGTTCTCTGCCCAGGTATATGAAGCTTTGGGAACTCTGAAGGGTGATACCATTTATTTATATGTTAGGTGTAACTTTTTCATGGGGGTTTTTGTGGAACACCAGCATTTTGGTTTTGGAAAAGTTAATGTCCAAGCCCAGCCTGTGATTTTTAGTTGGTCTTCTGTTTCTGCTAATACTACGGTGTCATCGGCATATCTTATATCGTTAATGATGATTCCATTGGCTCTGGCACCTTCAGGGCGATCTTCAGGAGAAGCTCTAATTATATGTTCGGCATATACATTAAATAATAAGGGGGATAACATGCACCCTTGACGCGCTCCTCGTTCTATGTTGATGTACTTGATGTTTCCGTTCTCTGTTCGAACGCATCCTGTGTGGTTCCAGTATGTATTACTTATGATAGTTATGTCGTGTCCGTCCAACCCTACTTCTTTTAGCACCTCAATCAATTTTCCGTGTTTGATGCGGTCGAAGGCTTTTCTATAATCGACAAAGCACACATACAGCCGTTTTTGAACCTCAAGATATTTTTCTGCTTTCATTCGATACCTCATTTGTCATTCTATCTAACGGATGGGCAGACAGACATGGATAATTCAAGGTTTTCAAATTTTAATGTAAAATGGTTGGAAACAAAATAAAGCCAATCTGACAGTAAAATACGTATTTTTCAATAACTATGACTAGACTTCTCTGATGGGAATTTATAGGATACCTGTAATAAATTTTCTCGTGAAATCGACCATTTTTCATTTCTAGACTGGGTAATTACAAATTTAAAACCAATTACTGTGGGTATGAAAATACAAAAAAAATATCTTGTAGAATTAAGTACCGATATTAGAAGAAAAGGTTACTAAACAGGAAATACGAACTTATACAGGTTTGTAAACAAAAACAAGCACATTAAGGAGCATTATACTTATATAATTTTATATTAAAAAATAATTATTATTTCAAGTATAAAATGAAAAACAGCCAAAATCGAATATCTCGATCACATCATGAGTAACAGCGAAAGATATGGGTTGCTGCAATTAATTTTACTGGGAAAAGTAGAAGGCCGAGGAAGGCGAAGAATATCCTGGCTGAAGAATCTACCTACGTGGTTCAACACAACAACTACAAATCTTTTTAGAACAGTAATGTGCAAAGTACAGATTTCCATGATGGTCGCCAACATTCGAAACGGATAGGCACTACAAGAAGAAGAATAACATGAAATATCTCGTATTTCACCGTTGTTATATCACTAGATATTAGTCACCGTGATCTCGTTCACCGTGAATAACAATCTTAACACGTTGTGTGAGACGGTGACGAAATTGGTAACTGATTATCTGGTCACTGGTTACAGTTATCGAAGTTAGCAAGGAATGGTAGTTACCGGTGATTTCTAAATTGCCGTAATTAAATCACCGGTAATGAAATCAGACCTATGATTCCATGGTGACATTACAAGAAAAATTATAAAGTTTTCAATATATTATTTAAGAAACATAAAACATATTCCGTCCAACGCCCATTAACAGTCCGTTAACGGGCGTCGTGTTCGGTCATTAATTACATAATATGCCATATATTATTTTCCAATTGTAATACATTTTTTTTTGTTACAGATGCTTCTTTGGTTGCTGCCTGATCCCATGCTGCATAGATAAATGCTTAGACGTATCACATACCTGCCCCAATTGTCGCGCCTATCTCGGAACTTACAAACGATAAAGCAAAATCGCAACTTAAAAAACATTGTGTATACAGTCAGGCCCTAAATTATATTTAAATTACTTAAAAAACTATCACATTTTATAAAAAAAAATAAAGTAGTTAAGGCCATATTGTATATATTATTTGATTGTGACGATAAGCAGGAGGGTAAGGGTAAACTATAATTCTTAAAATATTTATAACGAAGAGAATTTAGAGCATTTAATACCAAAAATATGCAATTTTTTTCGTACAAAAATGTAAAAGTATATTTTGTTTTAATAAAACATCGAAAAGTATTTCTAACAGAATTATTTTAATAACATAATTTTATTGGTTAAACGATATATTTACAAAATAAATAATAATAATTTAGTGCATTTTTATAGTGTAATTTAAATTGATGACATTTCTTTTAAACATGACATTTGACGTCAATGCTCTATACGCACGGCGGCGCCTCTTGATTGATTGAAAGTAAAACTAGTAATGTTAAATAAATGAATGCCAAGTAATGTAGGTACGTTATTTACTTAATCTAGACAAAATAATAAAGCAGCTAAACCTAAAAACGTGAAAAAAAGTACCTACAATCTTGTTATGAAACTGTAAAGTTACCTACAGAATGAAAAAGTTAAAGTTTTAATTTAATATTATAGACGAAATATTCATAGCCTCTCAATATGTGCTTTTTAGATTTGACTAAAGTCTTCGATTGTGTCAGGTTAGAAGACAATAATATAAAGAAAAAAAGCAGAATGAACATCGGAACTAGAAAGCAGCTCGGGAATCCAGCAAGGTGATAGCTTGAGCCGATTGACTTTTTAAGCCCAATAGCTTGACTTTTTGATTTAGTAATGGAGAAAATCATAGAAGAGATTGAAACTACAGGACAAAGATATAAGATGGGAGAAAAACAAATAAAGATCATCTGCCATTCAGACGACGCAGTCTTAATCTCTGATAATGAGGATAACCTACAGAGCATAACACAGACTTTCAACACAGTGGCGAAGAACTACAATATGAAGATATTAACAGTTAAGACCAAATCCCTGGTAGGAGCAAAAGATTCAAAATAGTAATTAACGATTAAATAATTTAACAAATTTCTAGATTCGAATACATTGAAGTATCTAGCTTTAGAAATCTTAAAGAAAGCGTCCGAAAGCTAGAAAATAAAGCGGTTCACGTGCAAGGATACCTGAGGAATATAAGCTGGAGAAATAAGGATATTAGGCTGGAAGAGGGGAAAGTACTTATATATAAATGATGAGTGTAAGACCGATAATGACATGCGATAGAAACAAGAGCCGATACAATGGAAACCAAGAGAATATTGAGAACATCAGACATTGAGGTCACTAACTGAGAAAACACTGAGAGATAGAATATCGAATGACCGAATAAGAGATCGCTGTAACATACCAGACATAGTATATTGGGGAAACCAAATAAGACGAGAATGGAACTAACATATCACGAGAATGGACAGAGAGCAAATAGCTCAAATAGTAAGAGATTCAAAACCAACAGGCAAGAGACCACTACGAAGACCCTTTAAAAGGTGTCGAGATAGGCAGTCAGCAACTACGAATACAAGATCAAAATTGGTGAAGAACCGGTCAAAGGGCCTAATATAAGAAAAAGAAAATTTAATACTATAATTATGCGATATATGTCTATTTTTATAGAAGTATCACATTATATGTGCCAGGAGCAGTTACTTGGGGTTAATCCTGAGAAGACTACTGTGATTCGGTTGACTCGTAGAAGGGACATCGGACCTACCAGAGAGCTTACTTTCTATGGTAATGCTTTATCGATTTCCAAGTAAGTGAAGTACTTACGAGTGATCCTGGATTCTAAACTTTCATGGAAGGAATATATCGACGCCAAAGTGAATAAGGCCTCTGCAGCTTTGGGTGTACAGAAGAGCTTTTAGAATCAAATCTGATCTGCAGTCAAAAAATTCTATATTGGATGTACCAATCCATGATAAAGCCTATACTAGCGTATGCTAAATGAAAACCATTGTGTGGTGACCCCAGGCTAGACTAGCTTCAGCTAAGGCCCGGTTGACTCACCTCCAAATGCAAACAGTTGGCATATATTGGTATCTCAGGAGCTATGAGGACTACTCCCTCAGCGGCTCTTAAGGCTCTGCTGAATTTACCCCCTCTACATATTATTGTATAACACGAAGTCATGATGGCAGCCTATCATCTTAACTGCTCTGGATACTTGTTGGAAATGAATGGGCGGATTGGCCATTGTGACATTTGGAGTCAGGCCCTCGATTGTTGCCCTATGCTCTCTATGGTACAGGGCAGCATGGCCACAATTTGAGTTCTGATCCTTCTTCTTGGTTCAATTTCTGCATCAGTGCAGAACGAGAGCCTGCACTGATCCGGCAGGTGCTGGAGTATACGGTAGCGGAATAAAATTTGAATGTGGCCAGGCTCTCGGCTCCCATGCATCAGTATTTCAGACCATGATATTTGCAATCCTGATATCGCAGGAGATAATAGATAGGGTGTGCTCACGCAGAACCGTCTCTATCTGCTCTGACAGTCAAGCAGCGCTAAGGGTTTTGGAAGCGCCCAAAGTCAGCTCTAAGCTGGTTCTTGAGTGAAAGAGAGCGCTTGCTGATGTTGCGCTAGCCAATAGGGTTAACTTAGAATGGGTACCGGGACACACAGGCGTGGAAGGGAATAAACGGGCTGACGCCCTAGCAAGGCACCCCTCTGCCTATAGGACCCATATCTGTGACTATGGTGCCCTTCAGTACTGGTCGAGGCAGTCTCAAAGAGCTTCTTTTGCGAAGGTTACAGGACTCCTGATCCATTTGTGGAGGTATAGGCTAGGCTCCACATAGTGGGGCTATCCAAAAGTCTTACAGTCCAACTTCTCTTTCTAGACCGTAGAAGATGCTTACTGGTGACTGTAGACTCAGGCGGCACCTTCATCTGCTTGGATTGGTGGATGGTCCACGGTTTCGTCTGTGTAATGAGGAGGAGGGAACTTTCCCACATGTCCTCTGGAAGTGCCCGGCACTGGCCTACCAGAGGTGGTAGATCCTGGGTCCGACCAATATGCAACCGAACCAAATGAATGAGTTTCGCTTAAAGAGACTTGTGACTTTCTAGAGGCCACTAAAGGATTAGACGTTAGAAATGGCAGGAAGAGCTCCGATTTAAAGCACCTGATGATTATAGCAGATATCGGAGCCCTGAGTAACCGGGGCCCCAGAAACGCTGAAGATTAGGCCTTGTGGGCCTAATCCGTATGATAGGAGTGATACAATGGACCCGTCTTAGGAGGTTTGTGTCTGAAGGGCTCACAAATGAGCTCTGCCCCGATCTACCATAACCATCACTTTATATATTTAATTAATTTACGAATCACTTTGCAAAATTATTATAGTACGAGATTAATACATTTTTTTAACCAATATATAAAATACTGTTTATTTTTTGTTGTCGAGTTTCGAATTTTTTCATACACGTGACGCTACTCGTATAGGGCAGTGACGACATAACATTTCGATAAAATTTGAATGAATACAAGATTCTTAATAAGATATAAAAAATAAGCTGTCTTAGAAAAGATATTATTTTTAGTTATACATTCGAAAAAAAAAATGCGAGTTCTCTACTGTCATAGATCTTATTTATTCCTGTTATGATGTAAGAAAATATGTAATATTATACTAATGTTAAACGTAAAATTGAAACTTTAGATAAATAATGGCTTCTTTCAGGGTCAAAAATCATTCAAAAAGTGAAAATAAGTGTGAGATCAGAACTGCTTGGTGGATGATCTTAATATATTGATCACACTTTCTTTTTCTTGTGCTGCATTTCCCCATTGCTGAAGATCGGCTTTAATATTAAAGCAGTGTCCTATATCTATAAGATTTGTTACATCTACAAGATTTTAGAATTGTTTTTTTTAGTTCACCAGTATTCTTCCGTTTTATGTGTCTTTATTGTATGTCAGTTATTGTCGTATTTGAAATTATATTATATATAATTTAAAATAGTAAGTAAAAAGGATATTCCCAATTTTTTTAACCTATATACAATAACTGCCACTACAAATACTTTTGTAAAAGTTTCAGTAACCGTTTTCTAGACATACATCTTTCCTTTTATCTAACATGTATCTAATATCTTCTCTAAATATGTATTTCCATCATTTACTTTGATTCCTTTGTTATAATGATAATATATGGTTTAATTATGTAAAACGATTTTTTAACTAGTGACTCAAAAATTGTTTACGTCTTTCCTTTAATTTTGATATAAATATAAATGAGAGATAATATATCATTTATATATAAATATAAATGATATAAATATCTAAGCTACTTTTTGTTTTGATACTAATAACCATGATTTTGTTTTTAATCTAGGATTTAAATACTGAATCTTATTGTTGCATCACACTAATTATTTATTGCAAAAATTATCGTATGGATAAAGTGGTAATTAAAAAAGCCATATATTTATTGTTATTTTGTTAATTATATTATCATCATTATTAGCATCATCGTCATCAACACCATCCAATACACTCCTGGACATTGCTTTTCCGTAATTGTTTCCCTTCACTGTGTTTTTTGGCGGTAGGAGTATATTATCTGCAAAAATACGGTAATTAAATTTTTCACCGTCTATTGCGGTTCTTGTAGTATGATATCTCAGTCGAAAACATATTCCAGAGCAGTCATGAATAGCTTTGGTGATAGGTTATAGTATATCGCCTGTCTACGCCTCGTTTTCAATGTTTATATGTTTGGTGTTATCATATATTTATGTATCTATTAATTTTGAACTCGCTTATTTGGTTGATAAATATGAATTTTATTTTTTGATATATCTGGCTGGTATACACTGAGTTAAATAGTTAACCAATAAAAAATATATTCATAAAGCAAGTTAGAAAAGTTGGCAGAAGGGACAAAAATTTTCAGTCGAAAGCCGCAGTATTAGAAAACGAAGAATAAAGTGGTCCGATGGTCTACATTTTTTTTTTCTGGAATCGCGGTCTGGAATCTTCAAAAGACATCTCAGTCCAGGACGCCGCCTGACTAACTTTAGTGCAGGATTCGTTCTTCGTACTCCCGGCGACAATTCCCGAGGTACTTTAAAATGCCCTCTCGTCGCCGAGTCTACGCCGAACGCCTACGTGCTAAACCAGACCCTCCTTTGTCATCCAGCGATCCGGAAGCGGAATGGCCGCTGTAAGGGCGGCATCACTTCCGAATCACTACCTTTATTCATTCATTCTCCATTCATACGCATCCACACTCTATTCATCAGCAAGGAGGTTCCCTGTCTCGTTCCAGGTAGCGCGTAGAAGACACTTATCGCTCCTAGTTCGGCATCATTCCCAGATGGGTATTTCCTCCTTCCCCACAGTCTGACTCACGCATTCTAACTCATACAGTGTGACCCACTTTTCCAGCTTCACCTTTCAGCATCATTCACTCTTACCTTTAGCGTTGGTCCAGTAGTCTTTCTTCCTCTTACTTTTTCTTGATCACTGCACGGATATAGCTGTATATGTTAGTCCAAACTAATTTATTTTAAATCATTCTCTCAATCATTTCTCTCACTGTAACAAAATTCACACCTGTCTCTCTCTCCATTCTGTTCCTTTCCACTATCCATCTGCTGCAATCTAACATCGTATGTGTCACAGTGTCCGAGTATCCACAGTATAGGCATTCATCTGTATCAGCCTTTCCGATCCTATAGAGGTAGGCCCTAAAACACCCGTGTCCTGTGAGCACCTGCGTCAGGAAATAATCCAGTCGCCTGTGGCCACAGTCCACCCAATCTCTTATGTTCGGGATCAGCATTTTCGTCCACTGTGCCACATCTTCCATGTTGTTCCATTCTTCTTGCCATCTTTCAACTGACCTTTCCCTTTCCTGTCTTCTCTCGGCCACGGTAAGGTTTGGACCTCTTCTCTCATAAAGCTCTTTTCTTTCCACCGCCAAAACATGCAACGGAACACATCCAGTGATGAATATTATGATAAAAGAAAATTAAGAGTACCTAACTATAGTTATTTAGTATATCTCTAATGTTAGAGTTTATTTAAGATTTTCTTTTATGTACAACTAACATATTTGTATCGCCTAAAAATAATATAAAATGATAGCAATTAAAAACAATTTCTTGAAGCATTTATTATGTCGAAAGGCTTCAGTATTCCTGAAAAAGAACGATATGATCGAGAGATAGTATTTAAGAAAATACGAAAAAAATATCTTTAAATCAATAAGAACTTAATAAATATAAATAACTTTGTAAAATTTTTATAGAATTTTGCAAAATCATTTTTCAGGCTTATACCATGATTTCTAGATAAAAATAATTTTTTTGAGAAGATGATTGGTTATATCTTTTAAACTAAAAACAACGTGGTCTAATGTATGACCAATATTTTCATTATACTATCCCTAATTTATGTAGTTTTATAGCAAAAGTTGATATCTATAATATTAGCGTATGTTTTCGTAACGGTAACTTTAAATAAAGTTAAAAAGTATCAAAAAACAAATTTATTTTAACGATTTTTTTTTCACCAATCGACATAGAATTTTGTTAACTTTAAAGAATGACACTAAATGATATATCTAGTAAAAAACACATTAGGTATTCCAAAATTTAGAAATATCAACTTCTGTCATAAAATACAGATTTATTGCCTTGTGCATTTTTGTAGTAATTGTTCGAAATAATTTAAGCACAATATTATTTTAACTTCTATAAAAAAAAACTTAGTAACTAGTCGGTAACGCAAAAAAAATGTAAGAAAAGTTAATTTTAATTGATGTGATAACAATAATGTTAAATAAGGGTGTTTAATGTTTTACTTTTTGTAAAATATATAATTATTTATATAAAACATTTATATGACGTGTGTTTTTTATTTTTTATAACCTCATTAAGGAACCAAATTTAATAAACTTTTGGCCAATATTCGCTGGACTAGACTATGTAAAATAAGAGCTACGAGGAAGTTACGGAAATAATACAATTATCAATGCACATTCACTGATGTACATACATGTCGCCCTACAGACCTTCTTCCCTCTGGCCTTTCTCAGAACACATTGTTAATAAGGCGATTGTCGTTACTGCGTATCACATGCCCTGCCCATCTGAGTCTATTGGCCTATATATATGTATATATATATATATATATATATAAAGTATATATATAAAGTATATAAAGACAATCGCCTTATTAACAATGTGTTCTGGGAAAGGCCAGAGGGAAGAAGGTCTGTAGGGCGGCCTAGAAAAAGGTGGAAAGATGCAGTCAAAGAAGATCTAGAGAAAATGGGAGTGCGACAATGGGAATTACTGGCACAGGATCGACAAACATGGAAGGCAATAGTAAACGCGGCAAAGACTCACGAAGAGTTGTAGCGCCATTGATGATGATGATGATACATCCACTTAAGATAAGGTTGACATAAGAAAGGCACAGTTTAACGAAGAATTAAAAGGCGCGTATAGTCTTCTTCTGTTGGCATCATAAAGCTGGATAGGTCTTTACCTGTCTGGCTATTCAGAATTCTCTTGTGCCGTTTTCTTTCACTGGCTTATGTTCATAGTTTTCAGGTCGTCTTCCACGTGATCCTATCATCTCGTTCTGGGTCTGCATTTCCTTCGTCTTCCTGTCGGCTTCCGTTGTAACATCTTCCTATGTCTCTGAACATATCCCAGTCCTGACATCTGACTTTTTATTTAGGTACTAATCTTACAATATCGTGCCCTTCATTCTACTCATTAATCGCGTAGTCTCTTCTGATTTTCCAAATGCCGTTTACCTGTTGCACCGGACTATCCATTTTTTTTTTTTTTCATTATAGAAGAGGAATATGAAAGCAGAGGAAAAATTAAGAGGAAGAAATGTGTCCAGGAGTATGTGCATGGGTGTAGGTACCAATGTGAAATATTTAACTACGATGAAAAACAATGACTTTTCTCTAAATTATTCAGTGGAAACAATATTGCGAAATACTATTCTATAACAGCTACCCAGACAATAATACAGAGAAAAGAAGTTATGAAAAAAAACCTCAAATATTGAAATTAGAAATTGAGGCGGCAATTAAAAAGCTAAAATTCAGAAAAGCAGAAGGAATAAGAGCTGAAACACTCAAAGAAATGGTAGAATTAGGAACGGAAGTAATGCTAACAATTTGCAATGAGATCTGGAATACCGGAAAGTGGCCAAATTACTGGGGCAAACTCACGTTTATTCCCATATATAAAAAAGTTTCACCGACAGATTGCAGTAATTACCGTACAGTAGCATTGATATCACACGCGAGCAAAGTACTTCTAACCATCATCAATGAAAGACTAAAATAAATTCTCTTACCACAAATTCCCCAAGAACAATGCGGATTCGTCGCAGGTAGAGGAACACGAGAACATATTCTTAATATTCGTCAAATTACCTAAAAAATCTCAAAAGTTTAACATAGAAACATATTTATGCTTTGTTGACTATTCCAAGGCCTTCGATACCGTAAAATGAGATAAAATATGGCATACTCTTAGAGAAATGGGTTCTCCAGAACATGTAATCTATTTATTACAAAAACTATATGTAAATAATACTGCTAATGTAATAATGTGGTTTCGAAAAACTTCAAATTAAAATCTGGAGTTCGACAGGGATGCATAATATCCCCTACTCTATTCAATATATATATATATATATATATATATATATATATATCTTGTCGTTTCCTCATTGCTGAGGATCGTGATTTCCTACAATGTGGGCTGTCAATTCTCTCCATCTCTTGCGATTTTGGGCTGCTCTCATGGACTCGGAAAACGTCTCTCCAGTGGCTTTCTGTACTTGATCTGACCATCGGATAGGTGAGCGTCCTCTGCCTCTACGTCCTTCTACGTTTCCGCACACAATTAGTCTTTCTAAGTTGTCATTGTCTCTTCTCGCAATGTGGCCAAAAAACTTTAAAACATTTGCAAGACACTGAGAGGAGAGTCTGGTCTGAATGTTTAGCTCTTCGAGAATCGGCTGATTGGATCTGTGCTCCGTCCACGAGACGCGTAGCATTCGTCTCCAGCACCACATTTCGAATGCGTCAATCCTTTTCCTATCCTCTGATTTTATTGTCCATGTTTCGGCACCGTAACTGAAGATTGAAAAAATGAGTGTCCGTACCTGTCTCATTTTGAGTTTTTTGGATAAAGAGCGGTCCTTCCATATTTTTGACAGTCGACTCATCGCGTTCTTGGCCATCCCTATTCTTCTGCGAATTTCCGTATGGGAGGAGGCTGCATTGCTTAAGGAAGATCCTAGATACGTGAACTCGTCTACTTTCTCGAATTGATTTAGGGCGCCTGTTGTTTGGAGGATATTCGCGTGGTCCACAATCATGATTTTTGTTTTCTGATTATTAATCTTGAGCCCACACTTGTTGCTTTCGGTTTCTACTCTCTTTATCAGTCTCGACATCTCCTCTTCAGATGTTGCTATCAGTGTTGTATCGTCTGCGAATCTTAAGTTTGAGATCTTTTTTCCTGCAATGGAGATGCCGCCTCTCCATCCATCGAGTGCGTTCCTCATTATGTATTCTCCATATAAATTGAACAGGTCTGGAGATAGTATGCACCCTTGTCGTACACCTCTGCTGGTTTTGAAGGTATCAGATTGCTGGTTTTCAATTCTTATTTTAACTGAGTTATCTTCGTATAAGTTTTTAATTAATATTGCTAAATGATCTGGAACTCCCATCTCATGAAGAACTGTCCAGAGAACTTCCCACTTCACACAATCAAATGCCTTTTGGTAGTCTAGAAAACAGATTATTATTGGAATTTTAAATTCGCGGGCCTTTTCTATGAGCTGCCGCATATTAAGGATTTGCTCTCTCGTACCCTTCCCTTTGACAAAGCCTGCTTGTTCTTGGGGAATTTGTTTGTCTAAGTATTGTTGCATACGGCGTTTAATGATTCTTAGTAATATTTTGCTTGGATGGGAAATCAGTGAGATGGTACGATAATTACTACACTTTGTAGTTGTTCCTTTTTTATGGATTGGTATGCACAATGATGTGCGCCATTCTCTGGGCCACTTTCCGCATCTCCAAATTTTATTACAAAGTTTCCACATTATGTAACATCCTTTGTCTCCCATGTTCTGAAGGAGCTCTCCCGTGATATCATCGCAGCCAGGGGATTTATTCTTCTTGAGGTGAGTTACAGCTTCTTCAATCTCGGACAGCAGAATTTCAGGTTCAGGGTTGTATGCGATGTTTTCGAGGGCTGAAGTGTGGCCTAGATTTACGTGTTCTTCCCTGTAGAGCTCTGAACAATAGTTTTTCCATGTTTCCAACACTCTGTCGATATCACTTATGATAATACCATGTTTGTCCTCTATTGCATAGTTCTTGGGTTTAAATTCTCTCGCAAGAATTTTTACTTTTCGGAAGAGGTCTTTGGTTTCATTTCGATATCCGTGATTTTCTATTTCTTGACAGATTTCAGAGATGTATTCTTGTTTGTCTTTTCGGCATCTTCGTTGAATATCTCTGGAGAGAGCTTTATATGTCTGTTGATCACAGGGGCCAACTTTAAGTTGCTTTCTTTGTTCAATCACTTTCCACGTGTTTCTGCTGATCCACGGTTTAATGCTATTATTTATAGATGGTTGGCGACATTGGTTCACTGTTGCTACGATGGTTTCTTTAATATCTGTCCAGGCTTCATCCACACTTTGTTCTGCCTGATTGTTCTCTATTCTGGTTAGTGCTGGTTCGATTCTCTCTTTAAAGGTAGCTAATTCGGGGTCCGTTAGCCTAAAAGAACGGGGAGAAGAACCTATGTTCTTGAAACGTATTCTGTAATCAGCCATCAAGAGCTGGTGATCGCTTCCGCATTCTGCTCCTGGAAATGTTTTTGCGTTAGTAATTGAAGACTTCCATCTCGAACTGATCAGAATAAAGTCTATTTGATTTCTTGTTCTATCTCCAGGTGATTTCCAGGTATAGAGTCTACGCGGATGATGCTTGAAATGCGTGTTCATTATAGAAAATTTCCTTTGGTTGCAGAATTCTAATAGTCGGTCTCCTCGCTCATTCCTATCTCCTAGACCATATGGCCCTACAATCATCTTCATGTGGTCATCTAGATTCGTTCTTCCAAGTTTGGCATTAAAGTCGCCTAGTATCACCACTATGTCTTTGTTTGGTATTTTATCAAGTACACCTTCGAGAGCCATATAAAAGTCTTCTAGTGTTGCTTGTTCTGCCGTGGATGTCGGGGCATATATTTGTATGATGTGGAGGATGGATGTTGAGCACTTTAGTCTCAGATGTATAATTCTGTCATTAACTGCATCATATCCATTTACGTAGTTCTGGAATGTGGGTGGTATTATAATTGCAACCCCATTGATGCTCTCTGTTTGGTGGCCTGAGAAATAAATGGTATTGCCAGAGGCGCTTCGGAAATGCCCCTTACCCTTCCAGTGAGTTTCACTGATGCCAAGCATAGAAATTCGATAATCAGCCATTTCTCTCTCTATTATATGTAACTTTCCAGGATGTTGGATCAAACCTCGTATATTCCAAGTTCCAATCCTGTTGGTTTTCCGAAAAGAGATTTTATTTAGTGTTCCAGTAGTCCTTTGTGCACCTGCGACCTGGTTCCCTGTCGCATTGAGCCCGGTAGCCTATTTCACATCTCCCACTCCGGACGTGGAAAGACGCCGATTGTCAATCGGTTCGCCTGACTGACCTATTCTAATTTTGTAACACTCCATATTGTAGAAAATTGTCTTAGGAATGTAGTGAAGTGGTTTCCTCTTGCCTACTTCACCGCTGTGCAGAGACCGTGTATGTGGTTCCCACTGCGCTCTCTGATGTCTGATCCATAACCATACCAGTCCCCATGACCTATGCTCATGGTCAGTTTTAAACTTGACGCTTGATGTGGTCGTCCCGATAAAAGGTACTAGCCCTATAACACAACCCTACACCCTATATATATATATATATATATATATATATATATATATATATATATATATATATATATATATATAGATCTAGCGGTTAATGAGAGCTCCGTACTGAAACGGTATTATACTAACTCCAGGCGAATATACACCGTGTATATTATTATCTGGGTAGCGCTTTATGTGGACTCCGACCAACACGTCGGATTAAGTGGACTCTGTAATAGGTTAAAACACTTTTGGGATCCGTATACATTTCTTTGCGTACCCAACTAAACTCCTCCGATGTTGCCAATAATTTGATTAGTCGTAGATTTTTAAATTTTACAGCAGGTACGTTTTGGAACTTCAAATTTATTTAAATATCAATCAATTTAGTCATCGAGAAATTTCACAAATACGTACTTGGTTAATGTAGTTAAATATTTTAATAATTATAATTTATATTACTTGCTTTAATTATAGATAAACTGAAATTAGTGTCTATTATAAACTTTGAATAGGCAAGTGTCCATTTTTATGTACTAGTATTTTTTTAATACATTGGCACTGAAATATTTATTATATTATAAATGTACGTTCCGATGTTTCGATTGCTATAGTGTATGACTTACAATATTTGTTTCATCAAGCAGTAAAATTTAAATTATAATAATTTATAAATCAATCTTAAAATTATAATTTTTTACTGTCTAATTTAAATATTTCGATTTTTTAATGTAGGGAGTTCAATATACTACTATACTTTAGATACACATAAACACATAGATATAATATTTCGGTGTCTTATGGTAACTTAATTTTAGCCAACATATCTATTACAATTACATATAATATGTTCGGCCTTATCGTTTTAAATACTTTGTCGCTTGTGCAATCTATCATTGTTTTCAATGTTAAATCATTGTTTTTTGTATCTTGCGTTGTCAGGCATATAATTTTTAATTTAGAAGTACATGTATGTATAATATTCTTTTTTCTGTCACTTGGTTTAAATATAGTACACTTACATTCTTCTTGCTTATTTATTTTTATTCGTAATACTTATAAAGTATGTAATAACGTACCCGTTGTTGCAAAAATCAACAACGGGTACAAAAGATATCAGGTATTAGGGGTAGTATTTGTCAATCGAAATGCGGCTTACGACATATTAAATTAGAGAACATTTCTCCAAAAATTCTATGACGTCCCCTTAGATAAAAAGATCACTTGTTTTATTCACGATCTAGATTGAATTGCTCTCTTCTGTTAATTCGCTTGTATTTGTTTTTCATTTTGTTGGTTTTAAGTAAAACATTTTGTTGACTTGTTGAAGATGTCGCAGACGGGAGAGAGTTTCTTATGAGATCAATATCATTACCATATGCTAGAAGTGCTTGATACATTGGGCCATTAATGGATTGCATTTTAAATAGGCGATTTCTATTTTAGTAAGCTGTTCTTTAATTTTTTGAATATTTGAATTGAGAATCTGTATATAATTCGACTGTTTTATAACAGTGTTTCTTGTGTTATAGAATATAGTGCTGTTTATATAGTGCTGTTATAAAGTTCAAGCAATAATTCATATATGCAATAACTTGGTACTGATATCTCTGCTCCCCCATACCAGGTAGCAGTCCCAAAAACATTAAAACTGCTACACTCATGCTTCCTATTATCCAACGATTAGCCAGTCCAGGACTATACCCTTATTATGGTACTAATATTGCTGCTGTTTCTTATAAGTGAATAAAATATGCAAGGAAGGTTTTGGCAATTTAATAGGATTTTGTATGTTAGAATATTATTACTCCGAGAAAGTGAAAAATATCTATTTCTTATACGGATTTAATCTATAGATGAAATATTAGAATGCTATAACAGCAAATAATATGGCAGATAATATGCTGGAATTAGCAGTAGCATGTACTAACAGTGGCCATACCTAGTCCACTGTTAGTACATGCTTTTAGAAAAGAGAAAGCCAACTTATCCAATTTAAAAGCAGACAAAATCAATTCCAAATATGGATCGTAAGCCAATCCCTTATGTAAAGACTCTAAAGTTATAATTAGTGAAACTGTAAGCCAACAGCATAAAGTGCTGGTACTAGATATACAAGTAAAATATGAAATAAAACCAAAATATCGAGGAGAGTCACAAAAACAATTAATTGACGTTAACAAGCGACAAAGTAGTTCAATTTAGAACAGAAATAAAAAAGAATGTGTTGGAATATGGAAAAAGGTCATAATGTGAAATTTGGAGAAATGTGTTAAAAATTATTAAAGAGGGTGTAACTAAAATACTTGAAAAAATCTCAGGAAATTGACTTAAAAATTGGTAAATATAGATAGTCAGACGATGTTTAAGACCATATAAAAGACAAGAGAAGATTATATAAGGAGGGACAAGAAAAAATATCAGAATAAGATTATCAAAAGTATCAAATAGATAAAGAGGAAGCAAAAGTAGCGGTAGCACAATCTAAGGTAGCAGCGCATGAAAAGCTGTACAATGAACTGAGTACTAAGAAAAAAACATACAAAATTGCTAAAAGTGGAGCAAAGAAAACCAAAGATTTTAATCTAATCAGATTAAATGTATACGAGATAAATACATTAAACTATTTATGCAAGGAAAGGATCTAAAAAATAGCTATAAGGAGTTCTTTAACGACCAATTAAACTAAGAGTTTGAGAAAGCATCTATAGAGGCAACAGAGACAGTAATAGCAATGGTGCCGAAAATGACGACCGCGGAAGTAATTCAAGAGCTACATAAGATGAAAAAAGAAAAGGCATAGGTCCTGATGGCATCCCTGGATATATATGATCAGCATTAGGAAAATCAGGAACAAGTTGGCTAACAGGACTATTTAATAGAATTGTGAAAGTAAGGCGAATACCGGATGAATGGAGAAGTAGCATTTTAGGTCTGTATACAAAAACAAAGTAGATGTTAAACTCTGTACAAACTATAGAGCCCTAAAACTACTCTGTCACACCATGAACTGTGGGAGAGAATAATTGATAGTAGGATAGAGGAAGAAACAGAAATATTAGGAAATCAGTTTAAATTCATGCAAGGCATATCAACAACGGATGCAATTTTTATCATAAGGCAAGTAATAGAAAACTAATGTTAAAACAAGTGAGGGTAAGACTGATAAATTTCATTTGAGAATAGTATTGCATCAGGGGTCAGTGCTAATCCCTTATCTCTTCTAATTAGTGTTGGAAAAATTAACGAAAACATGTCAAGGAGATATCCCTTGGTGCCTTATGTATGCTAACGATGTGGTGTTAGTAAGAGATAAGGAGAGATAATTGAATTAATGATTGAGACAATGGAGATGGGCGCTTGAGCAAAAAGGTCTAAAAATAAGGCAAACAAAAACAGAGTATCTAAAGTGTGCATTTAAAAATCAACATTGGATATTGATATTGGATACCCTATACTATTTAATCAACGGAAATACTAAGATCACACGGGGAGAATAATATGGGTTATTTCTGGTTTCGTCAAAATTTACGCTGAAATTACTAACAAGAGAGTGCTCTCACTTCCACATGTTGAAATTGATATATAGTACCAACAGATGCTAGTCATATACCATCAGCACTAATAAAATGGAAACTATCAAATTAATGTCAATTTCATTTAATCAAACGTACTAACCTTAAAAATGATCATTTAAGATAACACACCTCAAAAATATTGACAATAAATTAAAAATAGCTTAAGCGTTATAAAAGTAACAGAGCAGCAATGCTCACAGCATGAGAATAGTGCCTCATACTTTTATAAAGAAATTTGTTGACAGACAAATATTTATTTTTTTATATGCTAGGTTCTAAAAAAAGTGTACTCAAAACGAATAAATATTATCTAACAAGTGTTTTATTCCAGTTTCATATGAAAGCACCAGATCTTAGATATTATAAATTTCGTCATAGGTGCAAATTATAAATGAAAACCAAATGATAGAGCATATAGTGAAATATAAATATCTTAGCCCTCTATTGCCCAAATTTTTTGTAAACTTGTTTGTTTATAAAATGTTTTAATTTGTATATGTGCTCAAATATCCATTTACAACAACTAGTAATTTTTTTAGATTTTTTAAATTTCGTTTGGGGAGAGTTTTGAGAGTGTTTAGCAAAAACTAACGAATTAAGTTATATAGTTATTTATTATGTCATTCAAAAAAACAAATATTTGTAGTTGTAAGACATAAAGCAACTTTACATTTATCGCACATTACTTTAGAAGTTACTTCAGATGATAGGCATACAAAAATAAAAAAACAACTTACCTTTTCAAAACAACAATCAATCACTTCATTTTATCACGAAAAATTTAAAAATTGCAATGTAATTGAACCCATTTTGTGAGCTATAGTTACATTGATACTTATGTAGCAATTAGCTGTAAAGGCATTAGTCTTTCTCACCGTATCGTATTTTTATGATATTTTTTGTAGGCAAGCGGTTTAGTTTGTGTAATATAATATCCCCAATTCGTCTCATAATATTTAGTTTTCAAAACAGGTGTTACGCTAATTCGGTCACATTTTTTAAATAACTTTGCAGTACATTTGAAAATAAGTCGACAGTTTGCCTTGAAGTATTTACTTGTATATTACTCCTTGTTAAATTAATCAGTTTATTAGGTAAGCCTAGTTCTGCCATGGTATTTCATAGTTTTATTCTTATGGTTATATCAGTGCTTGTTTAAAATCTATAAATTACTAGTTTAATGTTTTTTTTTGTATTCCCAACATTTCTCATTAACTGCCTAATAGTGAATAATTGATCAACGATTTATTAGTTTTTCTAATTCCACACTAATAGTCTCCTATTTGATAGTTCACCTATTCACTCAATCGTTCCAGGTGTATCAGAAAAAATACTGTATATCCTAATAATTAATAGATATATAGCTTATATATAGCTTATATCGCTATAGTTTGTGCAGTACATTTAATTACCCCTTTTGTGTATGGTATGCTTTTCAGCAAGTTGGTACTTGTTCTTACTTCTAAATTGACAGATCAGCTGTTTAACTGCCTGTACTGAACTTTCTTCCTTATTTTGCAAATATATATAAAAATTAATAAAACTCTGACATACCGTTGATTAAAATATTGGATACCCTATACTATTCAATCAACGGAAATACTAAGATCACACGGGGAGAATATTATGGGTTATTTCTGGTTTCGTCACAATTTACACTGAAATTACTAACAAGAGAGTGCTCTTACTTTCACGTTCAAATTGATATATAGAACCAACAGATGCTAGTCATATACCATCAGTACTAATAAAATGGAAAATGGAAATAAAATTAATGTAAATTTCATTTAATCAAACGTACTAAACTTAAAAATGGCCATTTAAGGAAAACCGCTTCAAAAACATTGACAATAAATTAAAAATAGTTTAAGCGTTATAAAAGTAACAGAGCAGCAAAGCTCACAGCATGAGAATAGTGCCTTGTACTTTTACATAGCAATTTGTTCTTACAATTTTATAGTTTTTCGAAAAATGAACTCCGATTAAAAGATTAAAACGTCAAATAAAATGTAAAAACCTATTCATATTTTTAAATATAAAATCTTCAATTTAGAAATTGAACATTCTTAATAAATGTATAATCTAATATTTAAGCCTGTTTATGTTTTACAGACTTGGAAAACACTGAACAGACAAATATTTATTCTTTTATATACTAGGTTCTAAAAAAAGTGTACTCAAAACAAATAAATATTATCTACCAAGTGTTTTATTCCAGTTTCATATGAAAGCACTAGATCTTAGATATTATAAATTTCGTCATAGGTGCTAATTTGAAATGAAAACCAAATGATAGAGCATATAGTGAAATATAAATATCTCAGCCCTCTATTGCCCGGCTTTTTTTGTAAACTTAAGGGGAAATGTTTTAATTTGTATATGTGCTAAAATATCCATCCATTTACAACTAGTAATTTTTTAGATTTTTTAAATTTCGTTTGAGGAGAGTTTTGGGAGTGTTTAGCAAAAACTAACGAATTAAGTTATATAGTTATTTATTATGTCATTCAAAAAAACAAATATTTGTAGTTGTAAGACATAAAGCAACTTTACATTTATCGCACATTACATTAGAAGTATTACAGCATCCTGGTTTTTTGCATCTTTCCTTTTTTTCAGAAATTACTGGCCAGTGGAAGGTTTGGTCAAGCCTAAATTCCTTTGGTAGTACAATAGCAGTAGATCCTCTCCTCTGTTTTTTTACAATTTCTTTCTCAATTTCACTGAGCCTGGGACGTCCTTTGTTTTTGATCTGATCATTGCTTGCTAACAGTACGCTACATAAGTGGGACTTAAACTGTAATACCTTTGTTATGTCTGTTCGGTAAAGAGCAATTAGTGAATCCATAAGATCGACACCTCCAATAAATATATTATAAAATTGTACTGAATTTGGACAGCATACAATAATTCTTGATTTTTGTTTCTTATCCCACCTCTTGACTAACGAAGTAGGCTTAGAACCAACAAATGTACTAAGCAAATGAACCGGTTTATTATCGTACCACTTTAACGCTGTTTGTCTTATGCCATCTAATGTAGCGTGCTTTTCTTCTACAGTACCTCTACCCTGTTTCTTCATATTCTTGTCATCAGAAAAATGGCAATAAGGCAATCTGTTTGGAAGAACAGTTCCCAAACATTGCAGTCCACGTTTTTCCATTTCAATCTGCAACTGAATGCCATTGAACCAGTTGTCAAAATATACTTTATAGTATTTGTTTGGTTTCACTATTTCACACAACCTTATTACTACATTACTGCTGGTGTCTACATTAGGTAAATGAAAAGGATGTTTAACAGTTTCTGTATATAATTCCCAGTTATAAACAATACCATTGCTATCACACAAAACAAATGCCTTGTATCCCCATTTTTTGGGTTTGTTCTTCATATATTGTTTTAAAGAATGTGCCTCTTTGAATGGTATCATTTGTTCATCAATACACAATTTTTCACTCATTGGAATACTTTGAAAATTTTAAAATAGACCGTTGATGAATGGTCTAATTTTGTATAACTTATCATTATTGTTGACCATATTTTCGTTATTATTGAAATGCATTTGTTTTTATTTCTTCCCAGCGATTCCTAGATATAGTATCGACTATTTGAGCAATACGTGTTTCCTTCTGCCAAAATAATCTTGTCCTTGGCAAGCCATATATTGACATCAGTAGAACAGATCCAATAAATTGGATTAATTCTGCTAGTGTCATATTCAATGGTTTATTTATATTCTTTTGCAGTGCATACAAATTACTTTGTTCTACTATGTTTTCCAGCATATTGGTAGATATCATCTTTTTAAAATAATGTAGAGGGGATTCCGGTTCTAATAATTTGCATGTTGGTAAATTACCTTTCCATTCTGGAATTGGAAATACTGTTCGAGAACCACTCTTCCACTGAATGTTTTTTACGATCATTTTTGACCTTTTGAGCACATTTTGTTCAGTGTGTTTTTCAGTTTTATCGGTATCGCCCTCATCGTCATCTTAGTCTAAATCTAAATTGGTATCCTGGTCTAAATTTGCTTCGTACAAATCGTCTTCATTTTCCATTTTATTTGATTCTGGATCGATTAATATCTGGGTACCTGGAAAATTTATTATTACTTTCTTATTATCACTATCAAAGTCAGAGTCTTTGGATTCCTCGGATATTTACTGCTTTTCCCGTAAAACGTTTTTGTATCCATCTTAAAGAAATAATTTAAAATAATATGGTAAAGTGTGGATTCAAAGCAACATACCTGTTTTTTATCACAGTACTGAAACAACACAATAAAATAAACAAATGTCAACGGTAATCAATATCTAAATGCTGATATAATGCCTCTGTATGTATTTTTATATAAATTGTACACAATTTATAACAATAAATCACGATCGAAAATACAAACTAATAAGGCAGTCATGTCCATTTGACATACCGTTAAACATTTCCATATAGGTTTCGTCATAGGTTCATAGAGTGTATTAAACTGTATAACCAAATATTGCCTGAAATTAACAGAGGGCATACTAGAGTCGGAAATTATTGTTTTAAAAAAGTTTTCTGCATCAAAAACTCCATTGTTACTTTGAGTACACACGGGGCTATAGAGGGTTAAAATAGCTGTATCGAACGAGGATAAGGTTATTGATAAGGAAAAAAAGACCTATCGCTAAGGAAGTGAGAAAGTAATTGGCAAACGCAAAGAGCACTTTAATTACATTAAATGAAATATGCATTACAATCTATCATGACACACATATCTTGATACACATAAAACAAGACAATTAATAAACACGTTAAGAGAATCTTAAGAAATAATAACCAAAATTTAATTTTTAATACACAAAAGAAATAATGATATACAGAAGATACACAAATTAAAAAAACGTTATCCCCTTATTGTACGCAAGAGAGATACCTCTAGGAAAAATCAAAATGATCGAAAATATATACCAAAACAACACAATAAAAGTAAAAGTAGAAGAAGAACTAACCGACCCTATTGAAGGTGACAATGGAATAAGACAGGAATATTACCTGAGTCCTCTATTATTCAACCTGATTATGGATCAAATAATAAAAAATAAGAACTAAAAAAGGATACCAAATGGAAGAAAAACAAATTAAAATAATCTGCTGTGCAGACGACGCAATACTACTCTTTTAAAGTGAAAATGATTTACAACGTATGCTGCACCAATTTCATATAACCGCCAGAAAATTTAACATGTTAATTTGCCCAAAAGGGACAAAATGCATGGTTACAACAGCAAATTTACTAAGATGTTAATTGGAGCTGGAAGGTCATATAATAGAACAAGTGTTAGAGCTTAAATATCTAGGCATCACATTATCTAGCTACGGAAAGCTCGAAACTAAAGTGGAAGACCCAGTGAATAGAGCAAACAGAGCCACAGGCTGCATAAATGAAACATTATGAAGAAATAAAAATATCGGAAAAGAAACGAAATGCAGAATTTACAAAACAGTCATCAGACCAATAATGACATACGCGGAAGAAACAAGATCTGACACAGAGAGGACAAAAAGGATATGAAACAGCAGAGATGAAAACACTTAGAAAAATTAATGGTAAGACACTATGGGACAGAGCTAGAAGTACAGATATACGACGTAGATGCAAGGTGAAGAACATCAAAAACTGGATAAGAAATAGAAGAGTAGAATGAAACGATCATATAAGCCGAATGAGAACAAATAAAACAATAAAGACGACAAGAGACGGTTAACCCATAGGAAGACGATCAGTAGGACGACCACCAAAACGATGGAAAGGCAACTTACTGGAGGCACATTGAAAAACAGACAGTTATGTCTATATAAAAAGAAAAAGTAGAAGAAGAAGAAGATACACAGGATAACCAATAAAATAGTTGCAAGAAAGATAAAATAAATCAGTCATATTAATGTAGAATAGCAGAGGACAGAGTATTTGTTATAGCTTTGGACAAGTACCCAATTGAAAAAAGAACACAGGTCGTTCAAAAAAGACGGAACTCTAGAAAGAAAATAGAATAGATTTAAAAAAATAAAAGCATAAACATGTCTTTTTCTACTTTTTTAATATTGAAGATACGTAAATAGAACATTGAATTAAAATGTAACCTTTGATATCTGTGATAAACCCATCACCTGAACAGTGGCGCCGATGTATGTAGTTAAGATTGTTTACACTTATTTTACCTGTTTATTTTTTTATTATCTATATATGAGTTGTCATAGATATCACAAACTTATTTATTTTCCACAAAGAGGTTCTTTAGAACCTAAAATTATTACTATACAAATCTGATTCGACATATCTTCAAAAAGTAATACACGGCATGTAAAATTTAAATTTTTAATAAAAAGTAAAAGATTACGCATTACTTACGGGGTTTAAAAAACGAGCCTTTAGGAAGATTGAAGTACTAATAAGACCACCGCAATCAGGCATACCCCGGGTAATGATTAATTAATTAATCAACTAATTCTTCAGTCACCCCTTTAATATGATTTTGTCAAATTGGTCCTTTTTAGGACCAACTATTCTAATAACATATGTCTATAACTCTTAAGGATATATCTAAAAATCAAGAAACTTTACTTTATTTAAACTTATCAGACATATGAGCTAAACACGAATCTGACTAATTTCTAGTACAGGAAACACATATAGGGCCTAACCTAGGGTACTTGGTATATAGCTGATCGCTGAAAACCACATTATAGATATAGACATACTATTTCTATCGGAAAAAAAGCAAAGAATAACTCAAAGTAAAAAAGAACAAAACCAGTCAGCTAAGAGAACCTTTTAACGATTTTGAGCTTGAATCCACCATCTACATATTTAATGAAAAATAATACAAATACCGACATTGAGGATCTGAGCACAAAGCTTATTACGAAATCTGGACCAAAAACAGTACAATGGCTGATCCAGATGATGAACAACTGTATTCAAATTAGGAGATACCCAAAGTCTAGAGACAAGCCAAAGTTGTTACCTTGCTTAAACCTGCCAAAAACTCCAACGACCACAAAAACTATCAGCCGATATTTTTATTTTGTCAGCTATTCAAAGTAATGTACATCACAAATACTAAATCAAAGATGGGTACGAAAAATATCGGGTATCAGTGGTGGTATTTTTCAATCTAAATGCCGCTTACGACACCTTAACTTACAAAATATTTTTTTCAAAAACTATATGATATCCCCTTGGATAACAAACTCACTTATATTGTCTGCTAATGCCTACACAAGAGAATATTTTTTATATCACTCAATGGTAAGAATAGCAGATGAAGAACGGTCTCGCTTGGGGTAGCATAAAGGCACCTACACTGTATAACATTTACACAAACGAACGATCCATACCGGTCGATACTAGGACTTCTATTATATAGACGATACACCTATTATTGCACAATACAAATAAACTATGAATCAATTTTCAGCCAAAACCCATGAAAAGCTCGTGTGTACTCCTTCAATTTCCCTAACATAGACGCTTTTACAAAACTGAACATCCAATAATGTCATGATTGTTGAACGTAGACTCCCTATAAATTCCTTGAAAATAGTTTGTATCGCACGGGGTCAGTCACAGATTATTGTTTAAAACTAAAAGGTAAATTGAGGACCAGAAATAATATTGTTCGCAAGCTTGTCAGCTAAAAATGAGGTGCACATCCTTCCGCCCTTAAAACATAGACGCTTGCACTATATGCATCTGCCGCCGAATATACCTTGTTTAGACAAATTAACCATTCTTTGTTTTTGTGCACACTACTACCAATTTTAACACAAAAATATCTATTGTAGCTCTTAACCATATTTATTTTGAGATAACCGTTCATCGAGATATCATATGTAGTACACAAATAAGACCAGAACTAAAATAATAAAAAAGCTTTATACAAGATATCGCAGAAGATTGGATGAAATAAAATTAGTTTTTATTAATCGGATGCTTACATAAAACGTACAAAGACATACTCACGTAAACAAAATATATTACGAAATTTCTGTAATTAAAAAAAACATCGAGTTCAGCATTGAACTAATAAAACATTTTTAAAAATGCAGAAAAAATAAAATTTCCTATGCAAGCGAATATTCCATTAAATAATAAGCCCAAATCCTTTTGTATCTATATACCTACCTGTTTTTAAAGAACCAGTTACCTTTTAGTACGTAGTTATACCAGGTAATAAGATATCCTCTGTTACTCAGTGTAATGCGTATTAGATTACACTGTCTACGAACAGTAGATAAAAATAAGGAGCCCATATGAACCGTTCAGGGTATATGTTGAAAATATATGGTATAATCCCACAGTTGCCAAACTCTCAGAGCTTACTTAAACCGATAAACGTATGGTTCAAATATACATTGAAGAAGATCTGTACGACCCCTATAATATATACACGTGAACTAAACGATATACATTTATGATACAGGGGTATTTACGGGCTCCAAAAAATTTTTATAAATTATTAAACTCTACATGTTGATGAATCGACAGAACCAATATTATGGAATGGTCAAGTGAGCTCCGTATATCGGTATCCACTTGACCACGGAGCTCAATTGAACCTGAATTTTAACATGGGCGGAGTCCACTTTATGCCGTAGATATATATATATATATATATATATATATATATAAAAATATATAAATATATAAATATATAAATAACTAATAAATAACTATATATAAATAAAAATATATCATCATCATCAATCAGCCTCGAGTCCATTGTTGAACATAGGCCTCCTCTAGACTTTTCCATCTGCTTCTGTTCTGCGCCTCTGCTATCCAATTGGTCACGATTCTTTTGAGGTCGTCGGTCCATCGCGTTGGGGGTCTTCCTCGGCTTCGCTTGTCAGCCCGTGGTCTCCACTCAAGCAATTTTTTTGTCCAACTGTCGTCTTTCATTCTTGCAACATATCCTGCCCATCTCCATTTTTGCCTTGTAATATGTTCGATAATGTCTTCCACTCCGGTTCGTCTACGAACTTCCTCGTTTCTTATTCTATTTCTTAAGCTTATTCCAAGCATTGATCTCTCCATCTTTCGTTGTGTCCATTGTTTCAATTTTTCGGCTGATGTTTTTGTGAGAGTTAAGGTTTCTGCTCCGTATGTGAGGACTGGTAGAACGCACTGGTTAAAAGCTTTTCTTTTTAAATGGATCGGTATATTTGTTTTAAATACGTCTCTCATTTTTCCGAATGCAGCCCAACCCAGACTTATTCTTCTGAGTAGCAGTAATCTTCTGAGTAGTAGTAAAAAATAAAAAAATAAAAAAAAAAATATATATATGTATATATATATATATATATATATATATATATATATATATATATATATATATATGTATATATATATATATATATATATATATATAGTAGTGAACATATTATGAGTTAAGTTTTTGAGGAATGGCAAAGTGGAGCAACGATAGGGGAAACAAAAATCAAAAACCTACGTTATGCTGATGACCCTGATTGTTTGTTTTGTTTGAAAATAAATATTCAGAAAACCAAAGTGATGATCATCGATAGAATCAGAAACTACCAAGAAGAGATAAGAAACATGGCAGGTTACGAAGTAGTCAGGCAATTTAATTACTTAGGCTCCGTAGTGGAGGATACGAAGACTGTCGACGTATCACAATGGCCAGATCGGCAACAGCCAAACTCAAAAATTTGGAAGAACACTGACATCACAAAAAACACAAAATTACGCATTGTCCGGGCATTGATATTTCCTATAGCCACCTATGCTCCAGAAACTTGGACAATAAAAAAAGCCGATTCAAAGCGTATAACGGCATTTGAAATGTGGGTCTACCGTAGAATGTTGCGCATACCATGGACCGCCCATCGCACAAATAACTCAATTCTAGCAGAACTTAACATAAAAACTAGACTCATCACAACTATCAACCAAAATATACTACGATATTTTGGACATATAACTACAAGAAGAGAAGGCATAGAGCGAATGATAGTTGAAGGTAACGTAGCGGGTAAAAAATCCAGAGGAAAATCTCCAGTACGATGGTCGGACCAAATAAAGAGATGACTTGTTACTCATTCTCCGAAGCAAAACAACACGCACAGGAGAGTGATAATTAGACGGAAATAGTCAAACAAATTACTTGACGACACTACATCCTTATGAAGGAGAAAGGATAGGGGAGGAGGATTCAGTTAACCAACTTATGATCCGCAAACAGCTTTTTTAGCTTCACACGTCAGAAAAACTCAAACTAAAAAAAACAGGCTAATAGCAAAAAGAACTACAGTACAGAAATTGAACTTCTTGGCCGCCGTGTATGCAGAGTTTTTCCTAAAAACCTATTAGCGATAGTCGCTTTAAGGTTTTGCGTAAAAAAGTTGACAAAGACAATTTTGTGGAACCTGATAAAAAGAGGAAAAAATCTTCACCAACAAAGTATCAGAGGACTCAAGAAAAAGAGTGATAGAACATATCAGATTATTTCCGCGTTATAGGAGTCATAATGAGTTATCAAAATCCAAATACGAAATACCTTTCATCCGATTTAACCATTCGTAAAATATATTACCTCTATAAAGATTAGTTGCACTGATAACGACGAACCCCCAGTTAAGGAATCATATTATCGCCATATTTTCAATTCTAAATTCAATTTAAAATTCCACCATTCTCATTCAGGCACTTGTAGTAAATGCGATCGAATGAGATGAAAAAAGAAGTACGAGACAGAACTAGAACTTCATCAACGGCAAGCAAAAAGTCTACAAGCAGTAAATATAAAATTGTGGAAAGGAGCAAAACTGGAAAAAAACACAATAGCTGTACTCGTCGATCTTCAGAAGACACTTCCAATACCACTACAAACTACGAACAAAGCCTACTATCTAATACAGTTAATGTCTTGTTAATGGGGTATCAAATCAAACATACAAATTTTCGTCTAAAAATACTTTAGAAAAAGATTTTCCATTTTGTGAATCTGAAAAATGGAAATCTTGGAAAATAATCAAAATTAAAAGTTAAATATCAAAAATGACAAAATTTACAACAGCTACCAGAATTCATACTCATCACTATATATTTACCATCACTTTTATAATGTTTTAAACATGAGTCAAAGCCGCAAAATAACACAAAAAAAAAAGCAAGTACTGCTGTTGAGTCTTCCAAAGATGCAAATGACGAACAACCATTAATTGCTTTGTTTCAATGGTTATTTTTTCGTCTTGGCGTCTTTTAGGGCAGCATTTTACTTGAGCCTTTCGAATAGCTTCTATTCGCTATTCGATAAAACAACCTAGTTTAGTAAAATATAGCCATAATTAAAACAAGCTTTTTTCTATAAAAAAATAATTACTTCAACTAAACAATCATAGGTTTCACGCTAGTGTTTACTAACTAAAGCGACGTTGTCAACCGTTTGTTAAGCTTCTGAGATTTAAGGGAAAATTAAAATATTCAGAATCATTCGCAATTATCAATTTCGCCCCTTTGGATCAATTTCACCCCATTTACGGTAACTAATAAAAAGATAAATCAGACCAAAATGTAGAGCGATAATACAAGGTAAGTATGTTTGCTTTCTTTTTTGACTATGTAGGCATTTTGGTTTTGTAGAGAGGTTTAGCCTGTATTTTTTATCTTTCTTAAGCCAATATTCTCATAGGTCAAGTGTCGAGTTTTCCTCGTACCTCAACAAAGGAGTAGGTGGCGCCCTTTATTTTTCCCTTTCTTTTAGTACCAAATTCTCTTATTTTCATTAGTGCATTTCAATTTCCAATTTTTTAAATATATCACTATACCAAATCTATGGACCCACGTCCCAAAGCTCACCTTTGTGTCTTTCAAAACACCTGAGCGCCCTGAAAATTATAAAAACCGCCCTGATTAAGACGTTTCTAAGGAATACAATGTCGGAAGAAAGCTTGCCATGTTGTCCATCAAAAAAACTTTAGTTCGTGTCAGTGCCCTCATAAAAAATATCACCTGACGCCACTGTTTATAAATGTATAATTAACAAAATAAAGTATATGTGAACTCATACCTTCTGTATTTTTGAGGACTGTCCTGAGCATGTACAATAATAAAATTTGAATATAAAATATCTTCGGGTAGAAAAGGGACAAATTAGAAATCTTGTGAATTCTGGCAAATCAGTCTGGCAATCTGGCTCAAAAACCTTGAGAGGCATACACAGTTAGCAGAAGTACAAACATTTGAGGCGCAGATTTTCTAAATGCATTTTGTTCATTTTTTTAAATTCTGGCAAATAGAGAAAAACTGCTTTGCGTTTGGCAAGATATTAAACAAAAAAGTGATATACCTAAAATGTGGATGAAAAATCATTCAAATATTATACCTATGTGCTAAAAATCTAGTATTGATAACATCCCAAAAAACTTGAAAAAACTGTTGGACAAACTGGATTTAGATTGTCATCCTGGGACAAAACGCATTTTGATTGTCCACACAAAGTAGTATGACTGACTTTTGGTAGTAACGATGTAAAAATACTCAAGTAGCTTCATAAAAATAGTAATTTATTTTTAAATACAAAATAATGTTTAAAAATGAATTGAACAATAATGGCATTTTACATTTCATACAGATCCCCATGGTCATCATCATTGCAATCAGCTCCTTCGATAACGTCATCATCCTCAGTTTCACCAAGGTTAGCTTGATCAGTTTTGCTCACCAGAGTTAGCTGTTGTAACCATGTTAGCTCAGGATCGTTGACCCAATTCGCCCCTGATAGTTCCACTTATAATTTCGAGGTGCTTTGGAGTTTTTGAAGTTATACTTCTATACGCGCGCTCCAAGTTGGAAATTTGTACAGAAGTGAATCGGTGAAATCATTACATCTGTAAGATAATGAGTAAGAGAGAGACAGAAGATATATTTTCTCTCTCTTCCTCTCTCGAGAATAAAAATGTTCCTTTTTTTGTATATTGTTACGATAAATATCATGGCTTAAAATAACCGTAAATATATTATGACTAATTCTGTTATGTTGTAGATTGTACCAGATAATTCTAGCTGCTGGCAGAAAATTTACCTGAAAGAAAAGGTCGAAACGATGACCCGGATTGACCTTCTAGTCTAAATTAGAGGGATTCTCCTGAATTCTAGGCCAGTTGTGTTTTCATATATAATAATGGATTTTTCATTGAAGGGGCAGTTAGTTTTGAAGATTCGCGGTCGCGATTTAATTGTTACGTTCGCCTTTAAATAAATTATGTATTTTTAGTGATTAATAAACTTATAAACATACTTGGGGCACATTATACGAGGAGAACGATACACTTTTCAGCAACTGATACTCGAAGGCGAAAATAGAGGTTAGGAGAGGTCTCGGACGTAAAAAAATGTCATGGCTGCGCAATATTCGACAATGGACAGGAATCCACAGCTATGAAATGCTTCGCAATGCTGCTAAAAACAGAATTATTTAACATCTCACCTGACAAGACGATGTACGGTGGACGCCTACGCAGAAATGCATGGCACCTTAAGAAGAAGAATAAACTTATATAAATTATCGTGCTTTTTAATAAATTAAAGTAGGAACAATATAATAAATTAGTAAAGACATTATAACTAATTATAAATAAATAAAAGACATTGCAATATATATTTAATATTATATATAAATATATATATATATATATATATTATATATATATATATATATATATATATATATATATATATATAAACACACCATGAAAAGATGTTACTAACAAAATTTTAACTTTCCAACTAAATTTTAAAATGTATATTGTCCATTATTTTAAATGTTATATTTTATATGTGTTTTTAATGTTGAGTGTCGTAGCTTTGCAAAAATAATCTCAAGGACTAGTAAGTTGTAATGACAATTTGAGATATGTTGTAAATATTTAAACTTTCTTCTAATTACAGTGTCTTGAAGAAGGAATAAAAGAATTCCGAAAGCTCGACCAAAAGTCAAAAGAGTGTTTCTATAACATCCCGGCCAAACCTACTGACTGCAGCCCTAATAAACTGTGTTGTTTGTTTATATCGACAGTCAATAATATCCAGTATTTCTTATAATATATATATATATATATATATATATATATATATATATATATATATATATATATATATATATATATATAATATAATATTTATTAATATTATTAGTTATGTGATATGTTTTGTATTATTTATTAAATGTTCATAATTATTTTAGTCTTTTATATTTCAAAATAATAATCTCAATAAATCACTGTATGACCGAGAACTGTCAATTTTGAAATACGTTTGTGTCATGTCTAATTGGCAAATAGTTTACGTGTTTGGTTCATACGCTGGTGTATGTGAGTTCTAATCCCAATATGAATTTCCTTTTATTTATTTCCTTTTATTTTAGTCCTTTAAAAACCCCACGTTAGTCTTATTAAATATATGTAATATACGCGAAAATGCTAAATTTTAAAATAAAATGAAAATTTACAACATAATCCGAGTTGTTGTTTTTTTATTTTTATCTTCCACAAACGTTTTTTGAAGTTATACTTCTATACGGGCCTTGGACGTTGGAAATTTGTGTGTATTCGTATATATTGAGTGAATCGACAAAATCATTACATATGTAAGATATAGGTAAGAGAGAGACAGGAGATATATTTTCTCTCTCTTTCTCTCTCGAGAATAAAAATGTTCCTTTTGTAAACATATTTAATATTTATTAATATTATTATCATGGTAAATTAAACATGCGTAAGTTATGTATATTGTCATTTTTAAATACTTATGAATATTGCATTTTAATTTGTATTGTATTATAATATTGAATTATGTGGCAGTGCATTGTATTGTATTTTTATATTAATAACAAAATTAACAATGAATTTTACTGCAGAGTATGTGTAAAAAAATTTTTTTGCATTCAACTTCTTTTATACATATATGAAAATAAAAATATATAGTTTCATTAAAATATTGATTCAATCCTTCATTTACTTACTATACTCCCATTAAAGGTCAAATGTTTATATACAGCAAACGATGCACCATATACCTGTAGACCTAAATCTTTATCTCTTTCTGCTCTCTCTTACCTATAGCATTACATATGTAATGATTGTGCAGATTGACTCCCATATAAATTTGTAAAGACGAACGCGTGTATAGAAGTATAACTTCTACCGGCACTCCCACTGGACTGCCACACCCGTTTTCATGAAAAGAGACGAACAACAAGGAACATTTCAAATTTGATGTAAAATTTGGATCCACACCTAAGCCGACTGTCTCTTACAGCGACCCAAGTGAGAATGAACAATTATCTTTTAAAATTCATTCGCATAACTTAAAATAACAAAACACTTAACGGAAATATTTATTCAAAACGCAGAATATGAAACGCAAAGAATGCCGAGGACTTGCACATCTTTAAAACATAAACAAACTCTAAAAATGTGCTTATATTACTTGGCGATGCTAAGAGGAATTGAAAATACTTTTTGCGTATTTTAACTTGTATGAAAGTAAAGAAAAATACACTGAAATCATTCTTCGTTATTTTAATACATATATGACGGGATTTCAATTTAATACATATACGAGGGGATTTCAATATATATATATATATATATATATATATATATATATATATATATATATATATATATATATATATATATATATATCACGGAATTTATATACCAAAGAATTTGTAAATGCTACAATTTACGACTAAATTAAGGCTGTATACCGCACAAGGAATAACTCTGCGAGACAGAATAACCAACGAAGACATCAGGAGAAGAACCGGAGTGACTGACATCATCGAGAAGATAGCCAGACTAAAATGGAGATGGGCAGGACACATAGCCAGAATGACAGATGGGCGATGGACAAAGAGGTTATTGGAATGGAGGCCAAGGGAAGACAAGAGAAGCGTCGGTCGACCACCTACAAGATGGACTGACGATTTAAGAAAACTCAATAAAAACTGGATGAGAGCGGCGCAAGATAGACGGGGTTGGAAACATGAGGAAGAGGCCTATGTTCAGCAGTGGACTCTTGAGGCTGGATGATGATGATACCGCACAAGGGACAAAAAAGATTCTGGGATTTATATCTAAGATTTTTTTGGTTTAATTTCGTTTTGAAGTTCTACAGCAAGTAAGTGTAAAGTCAAAAGCTTCTTTCCACGTTTTAATAACGTTTGGAATTGTTTGGATGGATCATCATTTCTGTAAAACAGCTCGGTTTTAAGAAAAATATCGTTGTTGTTTTGTGATCTCTTAATAATAATTCGTTTGGTTAACGCAGTTTTTATATAGTAAATAATCCAGTTTCTATCAAGTTGTTTAACTTCTCCCTTCTTGGAGTAAATGCCATATTGTATAGGTGTTTTTATTGTACTGTAGGATCATGTCACTTTTTGTATTTGTCCGAAAACATGGTCCGCTGGCAAATATAAATGTCCGAGTACCGGAAAAATAAGTACCATAGATTTAATATTTTGTGGGCATCTCTGTACAGCCATAACATGAGCATATGCATCATGTGTGCATTTTTATTCTGCCCCACACAAGCATCAGCGAATAGTCTTAACGGTTTTATATCTGATTCAAATTCAGATTTAATAAGAAAATTACGTAGAGCAGAACTTGTTACTACAGATTCCCTTTTTGCTTGCTATTCCGTCAAGGTGTAGAAAACTGGCTGTTTAATATCCACGTCGGTTACACAAAAACAATAAAAAGACAACTGCTGGGCGTAAAATGCATCTTTAATAGACACTTTCGGTAAGACTTGAACCTGCTGAAGGTCAAAATAGTAGGAAACAGTGTGTTCCGGTTTTTCATTCATTCGTTTAAAACATTGTTTGACCCGTATTTTATGTACAAGTAGAGAAGTTCTTTGTTTGAAAATTTCAGTTTTGTCTTTGCAAAGGCTAATAGAAGTTTGGGTCCTAACACAAAAGTCACATACGTCAGTAGCAGGGCTTCCAAATGCAATATTTAAATAACTATTAAAGATCCTACTAAAATACTTGTAATTTACTTTCAAATTCTCAACAGTACTCTGTACTGATTCCATAAAATAGTAATATTATTTTCAGATGATAGATAAATGCGCCGAGATTTAGCACGCCCGTAATGACTTTCATGTGCTTTCAAACTGGCTATAATTTTTTTCACAGCTTCAAATTTATTAACATTCCTAAAGGACCGTTTATCCCCTCCACGATTCTCAACAATACCACTGCCAGATTGCATTTTTCGAGAAATAGTATTTACGCGTCTCTGACTGACACTAAATATGGATAAGAATAATTTCTGGCAAATGTAAATTTTGTTTTCTCATTCTTCCAAACCTAAAATAAAGAATATAGCCTTCATGTTGTTTTTCACTGTGTTGTAAAATATCTAAACAACCATCCTTGTCCTGATATCGTCTTCGGATACTTCATTACAACAAAAATCCGTTCGATTAGGGTGAGTACAGGAAAAATCAACAAAATGTTTCAAATTAGGATAATGATTTGAATGTCTTGAAAAGAGAATATTATTAAAATATTAACGACAACATGACAACTTAAGCTATTGGTTAACAATACCATAATACAAACATAACCTATAAGTCATTAAAGCTTACCTAATATTGTTTTTTCGCCTTTGAGAAGTGAGATGTCTTTTTCTTTTTCTGCTACCACGATCAGTATAACCAACTACATGATCTCCAGTCACAACTACATCCATTATTTTATATAATTTCGTTGAAGATCGGAAAAACAAACGCACATAAAACAAATTTAACAGTTCAGATACCAATTATGCAAAGACCGACAACGACAAAAAAATAACAATTAGTCCACGGCGCACGGACAAACTTCGGTTAGTTCGCCTACCGTCAATGGACATACAGCACATAGAAAGTCCAAGGTATTTTTTAATTTAATTTGCAGACAACAAAATGCATTTAGAACGTCTCTCCTAACATAAAATGGTAGCTCTATACCAGGGATCCTCACTAGGATTTCTTTGAGAGCCTAATAGTTTGAATAATATTTTCTTCAGGGCCGCAAGTACAAGTGGTGGTATGAAATAATCTTTCACAGCTCTCTAGAATAGCATCTATGTTATCAGGTTGGGAAGAAACTGAAATTCTCAAAATGTTTTCAACGTTCTCACTAGTTAGCCTAGATCTGTACTTGTTTTTTATAAACTTCAGCTTACTGAATGTAGATTCACAGACATATGTAGATGCAAAAATACACAAAATTTTCTGAGCGTAGTCAATTAAGTTAGGAAATTTGTCATTTTCAACTGCTTCCCAAAACTTATAGTGAGCTTTTTCCTTTTTTTTTTCTTCAAAAGTACTTTTGAAGAAAAGCTCTGTATCATTCTGAAGATCAATTAACTCATTTTTCAAATCCCTAGCTTCGTATTCAAAAATAGAAAGATGAGCGCTACATTTGCTGTTGTTATTGCCCATGGATTTTCCACCAAGCGAAATGGTTCTTGGAACTTCCTGAAGTCACTAAACCTCACAGACATTTCATCCTTTAGGTCTGCTAACAGCTTCGGTAGATCAGAAATCTCTTGACTTTCATCAAACAGTGCTTTAACGGAAGGAAAGCTGGAATAATCTTCATTTGACAATTCTTCAATATACGTATTCAGCTTCTGCTCCAGTGAAAACACAATACTCATCATTTTCGTTACAATGTTATTGTAGTCTCCTTGCAATTTGGTCAATGTTTCATTCACAACGCTCATTGATCAGTGAGAAACGCTACTTTAAGCCACCAACTAAAATTATGAATATCAGGAAACTCTTTATTCTTTGTAGCCAAAAACAGAGTAATCTCATGTCTAACGCTGAAGAAACGTTCCAAAACTTTACCCTTACTCAGCCATCTCACTTCTGTGTGGTAAAAAATGTCTCTATATTTCGACATAAGTTCTTTCAAAAATTCTTGAAACTCTCTGTGGTTTAGTTCATTTGATCTTATGACATTTACAATCTTTACAAGTGTTTTCATAACACAGCTGAAATTTTCACCAAATTAAGCAGCTGAGCTTTCTTAATGAATGATACAATGGAAACTCAATAAATTATTATTTCCCAAGTGTTTTTTCAACAGCTGAACAAACCCTATATTTGGCCCCACCATTGATGGAAACCATCAGTACACACAGAAAAAACCTTTTTCAAATCAATGCTATGCTCGTTCAAAAAATTTACTATTGTGTTCAAATAATAAACACCTCCAGTTTGTCCAGTCATAGGAATCATGTCCAAAAAGTCTTCTTTAAGAACACAATCCTTCTTTTGGGTTTAAGAAGAAGAGGTTTAAGATTAGAGAAACATAATATTATATAATGTGTATTATAAATACTCGACATCATTAGCACGTGCAAATCCTACCCTGTCGCCTAATTTCCTATGAAATTAAAATGGTAAATGTTTTTAGGGTCCATTTATTTTTTCGGGCATGCGTATTTACATGGTCCACAAGGTTTTGAAACATCTTTACTGCCCGGCCAGTGCCACTGTGGTGGGGGTAAAGATGACTAATGCGAAATGCGGTACAATGCTTGTGGTAGTCTGAGGGCCGCGAAAAATAGCTCCGAGGGCCCACGGGCCGCATAGTGAGTATGGCTGCTCTATACATATAGTTTGCGATGCCATCTTTAGATGAAAATTTGAAAAAATGGACAAAATGCATATATAAAGTCTGCTCATCAATTGTATTATATCAAAAATGCACGCCCAACCATATTAAAACTAAAGTTTCTGCTCATTTTCAGGGACGTTTGGAAAAAATTAAGGATGTAAAGGAACTGAAAGAAAATTACAAATGTGTTTCTTTCATTTCGACAGATGTTACAAAACTTTTATTATAGTTTGAAGTATCTGAATAATACAGCAAAAATCACAGATAATCTTTTTATGTAACCTGTTAAAAGTGAAAGTGCTATTTAAGTAGTAAACTAACCAAATTTCTATATATTTCTTGTGATATATATATTTACACATAATAAAGTTAATAAAAACAAAGTGTTGAATTAATATTAACAAAAATACACTGAATATTTTAAAGAACATTAAAATTACAATTTTATTTGTATTTATGGTACAAGTACGTGTTGATAACAAAAAACAAGTAGCAAACTCAAGAAAACTAAAATTCATTCAATAAATATAGATATATGTATATATAATAAGCTAGATCTGTTTATAATTAATAATTGTATTAACACAATACCTATTAATAAGCATCCCTTTATTTACAACAACTTCATTTAAATAGCTAGCACACCAACATGTTACCCGAAGTACTGAATCCACCACCACCGCAATTCGGAGGGGGCGGTTCATCGTTTCTATTATGTCGAAAATTAAATGATTTTCCAGTTTGTTGATTCTTTTCCGCTTCGAACTCAGACTGGTCTTTAGTTAGGACTATTTGTAGGCTACTAGGAAGTATTGTTGGGGGCAGATTTTCTGGTTCTTTGATGTCCTCCCGACTATAGAAAAGGATATATGCTGTTTCCGGCGGTTTAAGCCTTTTTAAATCATCCGTCGTCGCTCTACTTACGAAACTATCGTTAAACTTGTACCACTGAGCCTTATCTTTGGCTAGAGTGTAATAGTGTCCCGAATCTACACTGGAGCCACAATGTACTACTGCTGCATATAATTCATAACGATATGTGTCAATCGTTAGGTAGTCATCTAATACGACAGTTTGAAGCAGTTTTGTACGCTGGTGTGATGTAGGATCATATCTGAAAGATAATAGTGTGTTAGAAATTAGCACTTTAACAATACTGAAAGAAATAAACATACTTTTATTCACTTTTATTTGTCCCGATATCTATTGTTTATCTTATGATTTCACTGAAATATGTGTAAAGGTTGTGACAAAAAAAAAATTGGTAATTGTACCACGATATCTAGGGTGGAAGGGAAGTTTAAATAATAAAAAACTTAGTAATAAATTAAACATACAGTAAATCTCTAAAAGTAGAAAGTAGAATCCGGATACAAAATATGGAAATACGGAAACAATAGATGTAAAAAAGGGACTATGCCAGGGAGACGCTCTATCATGCATCTTGTTCAACATCGTACTCGAGAAAATACTGAGGGACACAACAATTAATACACGAGGAACAATCATTAATAAAAGCGTGCAAATACTAGCATTTTCAGATGATGTTGACATAATAGCAAGATCAAGAAGAGAAATGATAGAGTCATACAACCAAATAGAACGAGCTGCACAAAATAGTGGTCTTAACATCAATCAGACCAAAACAAAATATATGCAGGTAAGTAAAAACGCAGAAATAACGCAGCCACAAAATATAACAATAGGAGAATACAACAGAGAGGGGGTAAAAAACTTTCTATACTTGGGATCCCTAGTCACGTCTGATAATAACGTTACGGAGGAAGTGAAGAGGAGAATATTTATTGCAAATAAATGTTACCGCGGCTTAATTAGGCAACTAAGATCAGATAACGTCGCAAGAAAAACAAAATGCCAAATATATAAAACCCTAATAAGACCGGTACTCACATATGGCTCAGAAACCTGGACACTCACCAAAAAGAGAGGAAAGGTTGTTAGCCACCTTCGAAAGAAAAATCTTGCGACACATATATAAGGGCACAAAAGAAATCGGAATATGGCGAAAAAGATACAACTCTCAACTATACAAAATATACCAGGATCCGGATATTATAACATTCATTAAAATAGAAAGGCTGCGTTGGATAGGACATGTAGAAAGAATAGAAGAAGGCGAAATACCAAACAAAATATTCAAACAGATGCCAGTAGGAAAAAGAACAAGAAGAAGACCGAAACTGAGATACTTAGAACAAATAGACAATGATATAACAACCTTAAAAATAAAAAACTGGAGAAAAAAAGCACGAAACAGATCAGAATGAAGAAGAATCCTGGAACAGGCCAAGACCCAATAAGGGTTGTCGAGCCAGTGATAATGATGACAGTGTTAACCAAAAATCCCCTCTACCTCATATCTTTTGAAGGGTTATACTTATACTAGTCATAGCAAGTAACGTAATAGTGATAGATGACGTTACAGAGCCACTGTGACCGATAATTTTAAAATAGTGATATCTCGTTTGAAAGGTATTTATCATACCTATTCAACCATACTAATTTTTTTGGATTTAAATTGATATTGATAAATAAATTAATTAAATGCTAAAATTATGGTTACGCATTTAATAATTAATAAAGATTCTTACGTAATCCTCCGGTTATTTGTCAAAAAAGTTGACGTTTTTTTATTCTCTAGTTGGTTTTACTTTGCAAGTTTTTGCATAAGTGTTTATAACTTGAATCGTTAAAATATTTACATATGCAGAATAGTATCCGTAATAGAACGTACTGTATCCGACAAAGTAGCAGCTGTCTTAATAATTGGTGAATGTAAAAACAATTTCCATGCAGCGGAACGTATTTTTAATGAGAGGTACTCCGATAGCCCTATATCGAGGATTTATTTGAGGGAGTTTCTTCGAAAGTTTAAAGAAACAAGTAGTGTTCAAGATGCCAAACGATCTGGTCGACCAATAATTCGTGATGACAAAAAAATTTACATCACCAGTGCATTAACTTTCAGATTATGACCCCGACCGAAGACTAGAATTCTGTCAAAATATGTCCAATCAAAAAAACCAACAGCCAGATTATATAAAAACAATTTGTTTCAGTAATCTGTCGAAAAGTACGAAAGTACTTTCTCCCTCAATGGAAATGTTAACGCACAGTAACGTATGGGAATAACACAAATCTTCACGTCTTTCGTGAAAAACATACTTTCCAGAATAAGTATGTTTAGTAAGTTGGACAGGTATTTTGGGAAACCACATAGTTGGGCCTGTTTTCCTCAATGCTAATTTAACCGGTGAAGTGAGCCAATTGAGCCATTAATTCTTGAAATTCTGGAAGATAATCCAGATGAATTCGGCAACTTGGAAATAACGTTTCACTGTTATGATGCAGTAAGACGTTATCTAGATAAGGAATATCCTGGTAGATGGATTGGACGACGAGGTTCGATGGAATGGCCAGCTCGGTCACCGAACCTCACACCATTAATTTTTTTTCTGTGGGGATACTTGAAATCTACGGTTTACGCTACAGCACGCGACAGTATTGACATTTTGAAACAATGAATTGTTGAAGAATCTAGGGCAATTTTCCTCGACACATTTTGTCAAATGTCATACTCTAGCAATAGGATGAGGATGCATTACTGTCAGTAACTAGATGAAGCACATTTTAAACACTTAATATGAGAACTGGTTCTTAAATCTTTATTAATTAAATGCGAAACTACAATTTTAGCATTTATTTCCCTTATTCATCAAAATCAGCTTAAACCCAAACAAAATTAGTATGATTGAATATGTATTTTCAATACCTTTCAAACGAGATATCACTTGTCATAAGGTGCCATTTCAAATTATTGGTCACAGTGGCTCTGTAACGTCATCTATGACTATTACGTCACCTGTTATGACTAGTTGAAAAGTCTACGTCCGTTTATCCTCTCTCCAAATTTCACTATAATAAGTATAACTGTTCAAATGATACGATAGGGGACTTTTGGCTAGCACTGTATAAATATAGTAATAGGAGTTTACTGCGATTTTAATAAAACCTTAAGTAGACTAAAAAGAAAGCAATAAATAATAGCATAAATAAATAGTGGATGACTTTAAAGCCAAAATCGACAGCGTTATGGAGATGTATTAGAGCCATGGTGCAGAAAAAAATGAGATTAAATATATGATTTACATAAAAAAAGACCAAAATTCTACCAATTACAAGACTGATATCAAAGATATTTCCAATTATATCATAACTTAAGAAATTGAGTTGTTTTTTAAATGTACAATTGGCAGATATTTAAGATACGACCCTAAACGACTCATATTTTTGAAGTATTTGCCATATGTATTTTGGGGTCAGATACCATTTTGCATTCCATGTAAAACCAGTAAATGGTGCAGACGTAAAATATAATTGTGTACTAAGTAAGGTTAAATATGGCAAATAGCCGAATCGTTTAATCAATAATTAAGTGTTTTATTTATAACACACAGACAAACCCAGGAATTATATACAAAACGATAAATATAAACATATATATATATATATATATATATATATATATATATATATATATATATATATATATATACATATATATAGAGAGAGAGAGAGACAAACCTCTGATTTTCCTTTGTTACGGCTAAACTGTGGAGTATATAAAAAATGTTTATAACAAAACTGTATGTATATCAAATACGTCTATAAACCAAAATTATTTTCGATTATACAGGGTCACTCGAAACAAAGGAATGAACAAAAGTGTTTTTTTTTTAATGGAACACTATTTTTTAATATTTTTTTTTAAATATGGAGAGTTTGTATGAAGTTTTATAGGTCTTAAGTTAATAATTATCAAAATATTAATATTTTATTGAGAAAAATGATAATTTTTAACGGACTGTGGATTAGGTTTCCAAGGTAATAAAAATGGAAATGGCATGTCTAAGTTTTTCTAGGGTTGTGTCATTTTTACATAATTTAATATCTTTAGACATCTAATACAGTGTACACTATTCAAATACAAAATTTTATAATTTTTTATAAAACACTCTGTATATTAGTATTGTATTTTGTATAAAGTATTACAACCTTTCTTTTGGTATAGCTATACATATCTAGCATGCTTCGTTTTGTAGATATTTAAAGAAGAAGTATAGATTTTGTTTTCAGGGATTTTTTTGTAACAAAAGACAATTAAATTTTTTATAACATACATTAAAATATCAAAGATTAAAATAAAAACGAGTGCTAGTACAAATTAGTTAAATTTAATAACTCATGTTACAAAATAGTATTTACCATAGTAGTAAATGCTTTAGAAACTGTTTACTAGTTTCAAAAGTGTATAATCAGAGATATCAGCACAGAAGACATCCTACAAAAAGATCCTAAAATTGCAGCCACCAACGTCGGAGTTATTTGAATAAGCATAACGAATTACAATATTGGAATATCTTATTTACAGCTATGTAATATTATTTCTAAATGGTTGTCTAATCCTGTCATATAAATAAAATTTGAATTATCGATCTTTTGGCGTGATTCATAAAGTGAATGCAACAGAACGGTTTTATTGCAAAAGATGGCCACCGCCAAAACCACCCTGGTTGAAACTATTCGTTGTGCATTTACAATTGAGGCTATGAGTGCAATAACGGACCAACCCACAAAAATTCAAAATTTATTTTATTGTAGAATATTAACTGTCTAGTTGAAACCTATCAGCTGCATAGTAGACCAATCCACATTTTTCTATTTGTTACTAGATGGCTGAACTAAAGTAGTTTTGGAACTCTATTTTTGATAGGATCTTAGAGAGGCAAAGTGGAGGTACGCGCGGTTAGTCCACTGTGCTGCTGACAGATGTTTTTCTATCATTCTTGATTGATATTTTTGGATTTTTTTGTAAATTGTCATTATGACTTTTAATTATTGTGAAATATATTTGTTCTCTTCTATCCCCTATCCTATTTTATTTTCTGAGAAACTTTCAACAAGGAATATAATTTACACTTTCATCCACCAACTGCTGACTCTTGTAGGAAGTGTGATTTATTTGAAGTCAAAATAAAGGCAGCCAATAGTGAATCAAGTAAACAACTCGAAACTGAAAAAGAATTTCGTCAAAAGAAAGCGAAGAGTGCTAGAGATTCTTTAAAGAGACACCGAAATGGCAAACAAAGGAAACGCGTCGGTCATCTGTTTCGATCTGATGTAGACTTAAGGGAGAGCGCCCACCAAACTGGCATGGCAAGTGGCAAGTAGCGCGCGTGTAGCATGTTACTTAAAATGTAACCAATGCAAAAACGAATGATTCAGCGCACAACAAAATGACAGTGACAGTGACGTCATGCAGCTTGCTACGCCACGTCGTTGTTCTACTTTTTGCCACGTGCTACTTGCATTTTGCATGTGTGTTTGTTAAAAAATTTAAATATGGAAGACAGTCCAGAATTTAATATTCGTTTTGTCTCATTAATTGAGAAATTTCCAGGTATCCATGACAACACAAGTCCGGAACTTTTTACACAAGGAACAAACACATTAAGATCCATTTTGTCTAAAACCAAACCTAACAATGAACAAGCAAGGACAAAGAATTGTATTTATAAAATACCTTGTGAATGCGATCAGTTTTATTTAGGTGAAACATCAAGGCCATTAAATGTTAGAATAAGTGAACATCAATATTATATTAAAAATAGAGAATTTGATAGATCTCAAATGTGTAAACACGCATGGGATAATGAAGATAGGGTTCAATGGAATGATTCGAATATAGTCCTAAAAGAAACGGATGGTAAAAAGAGAAAAATCAAAGAAGCGGCTCTAATTATGCTAAATGAGACCAATTGTGTCGCAAATTCCTCGGCAGAATGTAGTAGGATCTGGTTACCCATATTAAAAGAGGAAGTTATTAAAACGAAAATACCAGTTTTAGTAAGTCAGTAACATATAGAGGATACATCATTTATGTTTTTTAAATAACAAACATATTAAATCAGAATTTGGTGTTTATTGAAGGTAAACTAAATGTACGACCAAAGACTTACCATGTCGGGATAGTATTATGAGGTTTTTTTCCTGGTTTTTTCCCTCATAATTTACTATGGAATCACTAACACGAGAATTTTACTGTCATCATGGCTAGTGTTTGTCTTTTTAAAGACGAATTACATGCTATGATTTTTTCTGACGGATATTCTCAAGTTAAAGTTGATTTCATGTAATCGAATGAACTATCTTACAAGTAAAGTTGTCCCAGGAACGCAACTCAACAATATTGGCAATATCATTTTAAAGTCGTATACTTTAAAATGTATAATGTATGTCTGAATTGTCAATATAAATGAGTCAGATAAAATTAAATTATTAGAAGAATTTTGTTACCAAGTAACATAAAAACAAAATTTGTTTAATTTACTAATGTTTGTATTTTGAGAACGATTTCCGAAGTGGAAATTAAAACGTCAATAAACGTACTTTAACCTTTAATTGTGGCTTATTCCCATTTAAATAGTAATTACAACTAAAAAAGATACAGAAAAAATGCTAGAATACAAAAAACAGCTGTTTTTTACCGAAGATTTTTATTTTTTCTATTTCTATAGACTAAACACTAAACGAGATATTGTTTAAAGGTTGTATTCGAATGCGTTAGCACCATCTTCAAGCTCTTTCAGCGCAACCATTTTTAAAACAATGGGCTTAAAAAAAATTAATACACACCAGTTTGTAGTTTATTTTAAAAGCCACAAAGTGGTTTATATTAAATTTTTTCAAGCCCTTCGTTTTAAAAAGGGTTGCGCTGAAAGGGCTTGAATATGGTGCTAAAGGCATGCGAATACAACCTTTAAACAATTATATCTCGTTCAATTTTTAGTTTATAGAAATAAAAGAAAAATCGAAATCTTCAGTGAAAAAAGCTGTTTTTTTTTGTTAAACCATTTTTTCTGTATCTTGTTTAGTTGTTGAGTTATTTTGAAAAAAAGGGGATTTTTTGAGAAATTCCGAAAATAGTATCTTTACTTCAAATTCGGATTTTTTCAAAACTAAACCTTCTGAATTAGTTAAACTTCCAGACGTTCGTATATAAATGAAGTAAATTGTAAATGAATAACGAATAGTTTCATCCAGGGTGATTTTGGCGAGGGTGAGTTTATTTTCTGTTTTCACAAAAACATAAATTCTATTTATTTTTAATATCTACAAAACGCAGCATGCTAAATATGTATAACTTTACTATAAAAGAAAGGTTTTAATATACAGGGTTTCCATTTAAAACAATTGAGAAATTTTTGTATTTGAAAATACTGATCACACTGTATGGCAAAATGTCAAAGATTTTAAATTAGGTATTTAAAAATCACACTCCACTAGAAACTCTTTGGCATGTAATTTACATTTTGATTAAATTGGGATCTGGGATTAATAAAACACTTTAACGTTTCAGCGTTGGATTTTCATTATCAATGAACACTTTATTATTATTAAATTAAAATAAATATTACACCATTGGTATTTATATCCGATATATTATTTATATCTTCATATTAGTGGAGTGATTGGGGCTCACTTCGGTCTCTTCAGTTTCATTTGTCGCGGTTCATAAGTCCGCATACACTTTTTTGATTCTACAATTAGTTATGTGACGTAGCTTCTTCTACAATCTTAAACGATTCTTTCATATTGTTGAATATGACCTTCCATCCTCTAACTCCAATCTTCAAAGGGTCCTCCCCTATTTCATTTGGGTTCTTCTCCTTGGTTTGTCTGTTATTGGTCTCTATTGGGTAATTTTCTTGAGTACTAACGAAGGAAATTACAGGAAAACTTGAAGTTACATAAAGAGCAATGGAAGAAGCAATTCTGGGAGTATCTATAGGAAACAAAAGAAGACTAGGTAAGAAACAAAACAAAAGAAAAGGTCATGGCAAAACTACATACGTTATTTGTGGGGCGAATTATGGTTTTATATACTCTTATTTTTACTGCTTTTGAAAGCATTCTTGATTTAAGCGCGTCTCTGGGGAATAATATGCCGTTTTCTGAAATAACCGTAGCTTACATGTCTTTTTCATAGCAGTTTTCGAAGGTTATCGTCGCTATAATGTATTTGAATTTCTAACAACTTTTGGTCTTGCGTTCTTCATAACCACCGTGTTCTTGGTATTATTCTCGTTGACTTGAAGACCAATTTCCTTGAAGCCGTTTTAAAATATAGACTTTCTTTTGCAGCTCTGGTGGATTGTGTCCACATCGTCAGCTCTGGATGTGCGTTTCTACTGCAAATTTTTTCTACGTGAAGTTGAACAACAAAGAGGCCTTGACCAGTGTCGATAAGAAATTCTTCTGATGTGTTGCCAATTCTGATCCGGATGAATTCTCCACATACGCTGTGCTAATTGTACCAGCTTTCTAGGGACTGTACGTCTCTGCTTGCAGAATCATACACTTGCTTAAAATCTACAAAGATTTGATGGATTTCGCGGTTATACTTTGCCAAAAATATGTGTGCGATTACCAGTGTGACTCTAAAGCCACACTGGTAATCGCCTATTATACCTTCTGCATAGGGAATTAATCTTCTCAATAATATTATAGACATTACTTAATATGTTGTATTAACTAAAGACATTTCTCTATATCCGTAAATATGGTATTAAATGATATTATACGGCTTTCGTGCCACTGTTTTGGCATTTTCTCTCTTTGACAGACTTTTCTTGTGAGACGATATATTTCCAAATGAAGTTTTTCTGCCCCTTTTCGAAGTAATTCCACATGAATCCATCTGAACCAGGAGCTTAGATGATATTTCTGTCTTTACTTTGTCCAGCGTTAACATTGCTCGCTCAGCTTCCACTGACTATTCTGTCTTTGTTCACATGTCATTGTTGGCTTCTCAGTATTTAACAGTTGGTTGATGCATTCTCTCCATTGCATCTTACTGCACTTTTATAAATCGTGGGCTATTGGACCTGTTGCCCTTCACTGCTTCTGGCTCCCTGTAAAATTGCAGAGACTGAACTGTTATGTGTTTCTACTCAAGTTGTTGTATTAGTGTTTCTAAATATTGTTTTGTTCTCTTTCTTCTCAAGAGTTTTGTCGTTTGTAGTCTAATTCTATTATAGTTTTCCCTGTTTTCTTCTGCAGATCTTGTTAGTAACTCCAATCTTTTATTGGTTTTCTATTGTAAGCTTTGTTTATACTCCTGGTCAAACCACTGGTTTTCCTCTTCTCTTTTCATATGGTTTATGCTACAACCATTTCTATAATGTTTCTTATACTTTGCCATTTCTGGTCGATGATCAGCTCTGAATTTGATGAATCTTCTTCTAGTACATGTTTTTAACCTGGAATTTGTTTTGTATGTTTAATAGATATATCTGTTGCGTTGGATGAGTGTGTTCCCGTCATTGGAGGTCCAAGTTACTTTATGTAACTTGGACCATATCATAGTCATATCATGTAAGCTGTAAGTGCCAATCACTGCTTTCAGAAGCTCCTCCTTGCCCAACTTGGCACTGAATTTGACGAATTGACTTTGATGTCATGTCTAGGTACTGTAAAATGTCTGTATCAGTCAATATCAATATTGTCTGATATGTCAATATCAGATTGCCTTTAAAGTAATGATTTGGACTGGAATTACCAATAAGGAAAGTGTTTCTTACCAATAATTTAAGGGGAGAAAATTATTTATATTTTTTACAGAAAGAACAGTCTGTCTGAAATTTACTTGGAAATGTTTTATTGAAATTTAGAAAAAGTATTGTTTTTGTTAGATGGTGCTCCATCTCATTATACGAGGACGTATTTATTTCAGTCACATCCAGTTCACCATGTGAAAGGCAACCGCGCTAATCACAATGTGATTAGAGTAGGTATAAAGGAAAAGATCCAGAGAAAAATATGTGGAGAAAAGCAAAGAAATGGAAGTAGACGTGAAAAAACAATGAAAATATATGTTGCTCCAAAAAACACAAGGACGAAATTCTCTCCATAAAATAATTGCAAAGCTGCAGTATCATACATAAAACAGCTTTTAGACAATACTAAGCTTCTTTCTAAATCAGATAAGGCACTTCTTGTCTCTGGTCCAAACACTGTCCTTTCATTAAACTCAGCCAAAAAGATTTACACTGTTAAAAAATCAGCAACTTTCTTATGGGAAACTTAAAGATTTCTTCTGGTTCAATGCTTGTTTTGCCGGTGTATACCTTCTTTCCTGTACAAATGGAAAATGGAAGGTTCATTCCATTTCCTATATGGTAGATTGCAAACTAAAGGAAAGTCTTATGTTGCTAATGATTTTCTTTTTATGGGCTTGCTCGTGTAATGCTCTATGTTTGTTACCAATTTTTTTTTTTCAATCACTTTTGAATTTCATTTTTAACAGCACTTAAGGTGATGCCGCAGATTGTCTCTTGTCACAATAAAATGTACAATATTTTTAATTGTCCCCTCGGTATGTCTCCATTTCTGCACTCGTATACACTTTATCTTTCCTTTACTAACTCGGGATATACTATTCTGTATGCACATGCCACCTTCAACAGATTCTTCCTATCTGATTGAGTGAGGTGTGTTCTCGTATACTCTTTATCTTTCCTTTACTAACTCGGGATAGACCATTCTGTATGCACATGCCGCCTTCAACAGATTCTTCCTATCTGCTTGAGTGAGGTGTCTTATATAAAAATTTGTTGAAACCATCGTACTTAAGACAGGTGCCACATACTAGTGTGCACCTTACCAATTAATATAAAGGGTGATCAAATACAAAGCCACAATCACTTATTCTGAAGCTAAAACGTGGATATATAAAAGCTGAGTTCAAATGAAACTCGCATGTACTATTAGTATGAATTAATAGTTGTAAGGCGATTGGTTATAAGTCTCATCATGTAAAAAGAACAAAAGTATCACTTACCTGAAGTGCTTAAGTGTAAATATTAATCTCGGGGGTGCTTCAACAATTCTTGTAATTTTTTCACCATCCGTCAGTCTACTACATATATCACAGTGGTACTGATTATCGCCGCTCAATTTTTCTGGTTGCAGATAATAATCCAACAAAGTCTGTACTGATTGGTTATCAGAATGATTCGGAAAAGAAAGCTGCAGTTCTCTGAAATCGTCGACTCTTTCACTAGTTGTGGTACACTCTCCACATCTTGATACTGTCATTGTTCTACCACCGAAAGATTGCTGAACAACTGTTGGTAGTACAGCAGTGGCACCTTCATCTAAAAATTATTAAATACAAAACTTAAGTATTTATTTATTTAGTACAAAATAGTCAACTAATAAATTGACAGATTTAAGACATAAAGGCATATATCTAGGCAACTACTGATTTTAAAACAATTTTCAAGTTATTATGTTATTATTAATGAAAAACTACCAAAAAAATTAGTTCTTAACAAAAAAATTTTCATGTTAAATCATTACACAAAAGTTAAATAAAATTGATCAAATAGTTTCTGTAAATAATTTTACAATCTATTTTTTTTTTGAAACGAGTTAATAATTTTCAAAATTATGCAAGTAAAAAACTAATATCTTACATATCTGAAATTTTATAACATAAAGAAGGGCATTCAAACTTTCAAATTCATTTTGAAAAATTAAAATTCATTAATTAGGAGTACCTAGGGACATTTGTTAATAATTATTGGATTTTATTAGATAATAAACAATTAGATTGTTAACAACTTTTTAAATTGTTAACCATTTGTTTTAAGTACATATTAAAAATAATGTAAAAGAAGCTTCTTTAAAAAAAAAGTTGATTAATTGGTTAGTTCTGGAGTTATGATTGATAAAAGTTGGAGGGAGCCGAGAGCCGGCCGTTCAGGCCAACTTGAAATTAGGTTAGCAAATTAGGTTCAATGTGAGTGAGTGTTTAGCCACCCTTCCATTCAACCTAGGAGATCTATCATGGCTCATCCTAAGGTTAAAGTTGTCCCTTCATCCCAGCCTTTTTAACAATGTCTATTATGGCCTTAGGTGACACTTCTACGAAGTCATAGTGCTTAAATTGATAATGCTCAAATATATAGAACCTTATCCTATCCAACCCTGGGCAGTTGTACAGAATGTATTCTGCTGTCTCACCATCAGCCTGCAGAATCTGCAATTTGCACTTTCTGTCAGTCCCATTTTGTTCATGTGCCTCTTGAGGTGACAGTGTCCCATTAGAAAACCTATAATGATTTGCTGGTCATTTCCATTCATTTCTAGTAGATCTTTGGATCTCTTCTGCGAAAGTTCATATATAAAACCCTTCAAATGTTTGAGACCCATTTGTTCATACCAGTGGTTATGTTTCATTATACTAGTTGTGCTATTATATAGATTCCAAAGAGTTATGTAACTATGATCAATACTGCACTCTAGCACTAACACTTGAAAGAGTATGAATCAGGGTTAATCATCCAAACAACATACTATGGCATCCCTATTAGTCATTGGAACATAACATGCCAGGGATGACAAATTCACTTGGATCTAGGGATCCCACCTTAAATTTTTACCTTTACCATGCGAGCTGCGCGATGCTCCATTACGCATATTATGATTTTAAAATTTTGGCTTGTGATTTCAAGAAATAATAAATTGACAATTTATTTGACAACTAGATTTAAGCTAGATATTTAATTAACCAATTATAATCTTTCATTTATGTAGTTTTATCGAAATTATGATTAAAATGGTGACTAGCAAATCTCATAAATAAAAAACTTACAACTAATTCTTAATTTAAAAGAAAATTTTATCCTTCATATCATTCATAATTATCTGAATTATCAAAATTCTTTCTTTCCTCTTTCAAAAAGCATATTTCTTGTTTTCTTTGACAACCACTGAATACTTCTACTGGTTTTTTTTATGTTTCTTTAAATTTTATTCCCACTACTAAATAGCAAAATATTTTACAATGAAACTGTTTTAAACTTCTTTTTTAATTTAAATATTATGTTTATATGGGATTAAGCCACAATTTATTGGTTGTAATGAAAATCACATTTTTTAACTAACCAAAGTTTGACGTTTTGAAATCGTTCTCAAAATATTTATAGAAATTTTGAACAACCTAAGAAAACGACCAAGGATGGACCAAGGTTATTTTTATTGGTTTTAATATGATGAGTATTGATCTCCTTTTTTAATCAATGAAAGATACAGGTTAAGTTAGGAGAAACAAAAATGTCAAAATCTTAAAATCATCTGCGTAATGGTGCATAGCGCATCTCGCATGGTAAAGGTAAAAATTTAAGGTGGGATCCCTAGATCCTTGTGACAAATTCCCCATACAGGCTGTTGTGTTAAGTAGAAGAAAACTCAGGCTCACAGTTTCAGAGCGACACAGACAATCTACCCTTACTTTACACATCTTTTATTGTTTCTCACATAAGCTCCGTCCAGTTTGTTTTTTTTTCAGCTCGTAACAATGCCTTTTTTCCAGGATAGGGTCGTTAGCCAATCGCCAGTCAGAAGAAGAAGATGGCGACGTAAACTCAGGTATCTGGATGATTTAAGGGAGATTGGAGTAAGCAGATGGAGAAGAGAGATACTCGACAGGGAAGGATGGAAAAATGTTTTGAGGCAGGCCAGGGCTCACGAAGGGCTGTAGCGCTACCTGATGATATTATTTCTCACAAAATAATTGTCAATTTATTAATACCTATCATCATTTCATACAGTTCAATGAATTGTGATTTTTTCAACACAATTTTTGCAATTTATTATCATTGCATTTTGTTGCTTTTAATATAATTTTCCCTTTTGCCAATTTTGGCCAATTTTATCTGTATAAATAATATAGATGTTAATAATATGGTTAAAAAATAGACATCTTTGTACTAGCCCAAATTAAAATATTGAATATACGTACCTACAGAATTGTGTTCAACAGAATTTGTAAAGTTCTTTTCTTGCTCATGAAGTGTATCCAATAAATATCCTAAAAATTCTGAGCTATCGTGCTGATGTCCTAGTAAAAATCCTGGCGGTCGTGACAAGTGTAAAATATCATTTGGAGAGAGGGAATTTCTTTTTGAAAACTGCAAGAGCACAAACAATGTTTGTAACTTTGAGAATAACTGTGAAATAGCTTTATTGTTAAGTAGCACTTCATTCCTAAAAGTTTTCGTTATAAACAAAGCCTGTAGTACACTGTTCATGTAGCATGTGTTTCCTAGATTATTTAATCCTACTTTTTCCACTACAAATTTATCTACCATGGGTGACACTACACCAGCAGTCCAAGATTTATAGTGTACAGGTGGTTTGTAGTCTGTAGATATACAGAATGGCTGTATGACTTCATTTAAAGGTTGGTACAGATCTGGATATCCTGGAAATGCGTCCATTAACGCTATGAATAACTGAACAATGTCTTGAAGAAACCTTAAACTGGAATCACTTCTTTCTTTGTCTAACTTGTCACAAACAGTTTTAGCCAATGGTATAATCTTATGAAATATTTGTGGATTGTTGTGCTGGTTTCTAGATAACATGTAAAGAACAACTGGCCCTACACACTTTCTGATCTTGGGAAACATGACTAATTTAAAAAGAGGTTCAATTGTCACCAAAGTAATTTCAATTAGAATTTCATAATGGTGTTCTGCTTCTAATCCCTTCATGAAAGCAAGAACAAGAGGGCCTAAATTTTCTACCCAAAAACATTGTGTCAACCAGATGGACAAGGTATAGAAAGCTTTTTCAAGATGTTGTTCTGGATAGCCACAGTTTAATATGTATTTTACAGCATTAGGTATAGTTGCCTCATCTATTAGTTGAAGTACTATAGACATAGCAGGAGATAATTGCTTTTGTGGATCTGGATTCGAAATTTCATCAAGAAGTGCTTTTAAAGCAATGAATACATGTTTTGTATCTGAACATTCTTTTGACAGGATGTTTTGTACTTTTTTGATATCTTCAACAAATTTCATATAACTAGCTGGATCTGATGGTATGGGAACAGTTCCTAAGCTCCTTACTACTTGTGCACAAAACTTATCTTGTAGTCCATCATTTGCAGAAAGTCCTTGTAGTGCCCGAAGTATTATTTGTAATCTTGCCTCCTTTGTAGGCGTGGCACACTCTACCACTTTCTGCTTAACCGCCATCTTGTGGCTGAAAAGTATAGAAAATAATAATTTATGCATTTTAATTAAATAAAAAAATATATTGTTTAGTCCACATTCAATTTTTAGGTTAGTAATTATTAATTCATTTAATTAATAAATAAATAGATTTGATATCCAATACTACTGTTAACATTTAAAAGAATCACGTCAAAGGCATTCAAAAACATGAGATTTTTACATTTTGTGCAAAGTATGTTAAGAGATAGCTAATAATTTATCATAAACGAGTCCGAGTTAACACAAAATGAAATGGAAGTTTTGTGCTTAAGAATGCAAAAGAAAGTCTTAATTCGGCCAAAATATTTATTTTACTTATACACAATAGTATTATAGATTGTAAGATTATTAAGAATTCTGACTACTACTTTCATATACATTAGATGTTACAGTAAATGACAAATATGTGTTTATTTATCCATTCTACTTTACTTATTCAAATTTATAGTATAAACTGTTTTTCTTCTTTTTTCAGTGTCCACAGAAACAGGATATTGTTACAAGTAAAATAAAAATGTGACTAAAGTGATTCATTATTAAGTGAAATAAAAGAAGTTCTGGTGTAACACACAACAATAATCTAGCAGAGTCCTATAACAAAAAAAAATGGATTTCCACAATATACAAAAGCAAGATCAAAATGTGTATAGAATCAATATGTGTATAAATAGAACGACACGAAGAGACAGAATAGGACAAAATGTGACGATCAACACCTTCAATTTTGAAAGACTACAACATTTTAAGTATCTGGGGGCCGTAATCACAGCTGAAAACGATGTTACTGAAGAAATAAAAGACAGAATCCAATCTGCAAACCGCTGTCTATTCGCACTGGATAAGCTCATAAAATCAAAAAATCTTACAAGAAGTTCAAAGATCAAAATCTATAAATCCATCGTCAGACCTGTAATAACATTCGGATGCGAAACGTGGACCATGACCAAAGCAAACGAAGAAAAGCTCAGACGCTTCGAACGAAAAATACTTAGAAAAATTTTCGGACCTCGCCATGACATCACCACAAACCAGTATAAGATCAGAACCAATATCGAATTAAAAGCACTCTACAATGAGGCCGATATTGTCCAAGAAATTAGATCACAGCGACTAAGATGGGCAGGCCACATGCACAGACTGTATAACGATAGACTGGTAAAACTGGTATGGGAAGAGATTCCCACAGGCAAAAGACCACTCGGACGTCCCAGAATGCGATGGAGAAATAACATCCAAGCAGATCTCCGGAAAATGAACATTCCATTTGACCCTAGGTTGATGGAAGACCGAACAAATTGGAAAAAAGTTGTAGTCAGCCAAGACCCGCCCAGGGTTGTAGCGCTACGTGATGATGATGAAGATCAAAATGTTGGTCCACAAATGTGCAGTTGTACAATATACCTCAATTTATGCACAGATACAACAACCTCCTACAATATCATCCCAATTTTAGGATTTGGAGTAATGAACAACATGCATCAAACCAATATATATACAAGTTGTCCCATCCCCAAACAATGCCCACCAGTATAACTCAAACTTTCCTGCACCCTTAGTGGGCCAATCAAATATAACAAATGTTGCCCTATATACTTATTCAGCAGTCAGTGATGAAGAAATTGAAATGCATGATTCTAGCGACGAGGATGAAAAAACCTCAGAAAAGGTTCACTATTGGTAAAGTCAAAAAAAAAAATTAAAAAAAAGGAAAGCAAATACAAAAATTGAAAATACAAGAACACAAGTGAGTACCAACAACAGATATGAATCTTTAGAAAAATTAACTTATACTGATGATATACCAATAACACTCACACAGATATTTATAAAATGACTTAAAATCTAACAGCTGCCATTAAAGAAGAAGAAAGCTCTACCAAACAACACAATCAAAATAAACACCAAAACTATTTAATCATATAGGGAACTTATAAGGCATTTAAACAATCAAAAAATAGGATAGTGTTATAAGAAATATGCATCACCTTAACCAGCTACAGCGAAGAGATGAGTGTCCACCAATGACAATAAATTAACTATTGGTAAAGAGATTAATATAGAAACCTTAAATCTAAGCCAAGAAGATCCAGATCAACATTAAAATAAGACAAATGAACTGGCTTATAGGTAGAAAATCAAAACTGACAATAGAAAGTAAGCTGCTCCTGTACAAATGTATATTAAAACTGATTTTGGCAAAAAAAAAAACAAACAAAATAATACAAAGAGTTTAATCAACATTATTAAGAATGTTCAGTCCCTGGTTTGTAAGCAATAAAACCCTACACAACAACTCAGCTATACCTTTGGTGGAGGAAGAAATCCGAAGAATATCAGTAAATTACCTTGAAGAAGTGAGAGATCACCAAAATGAAGAAGCAAGACTTTTAAACGCTGCAAATGAAGTTATGAGATGACTGAATAAACTATGGATAACAGACTTAATACATTAACTGTGTAAACTAATGTAAAGTGTATAAAAGGAGTGCTGTCAGAGAACAGCTTTACAGACAGATTTAAAGTTTCAAATGAAGCAGATTGTAAATTAAATTGTAATAAAATAATTAAATAAATAAAGAAAAGATTTTTTATTTTTAACATTATTTTTAACTGTATTTATTTTATTTATTATTATTTAAGAGTATTCTTGTTTTTTATTTTATTTAATTTTTTAACATGGAGAAATGTTGACATTAAAAGGAATTGTTTTACTAAAAGGCATTATTATTATTTATTTGTCAGAATGTAACTTTATAGCCATTATCAAGGAGGGTAGGCTGTCACTTTTATATCCATTGTTTAAATCAGTATCCATGTGGATTTTAATGAATATTAAAATAGATAATTAATATTTGTTTTCAACTTATTTCAAAAACTTTCAAGTAACAAATTGGGGACAAGCATGCACCAATAACCAAACAATATATTTTAATGAATACAGAATTAAACTTCACGAGTTACTAAAAAATCAGGACAGAAAATATCGGAGGTAAAGTATCAAGACTTAAAATAAACATGGAAAGACCAGGAGATAAAAAATTAACTAATAAGCATGTAAGTGATTTGGATATATGAGTAGCCTGATAGAAATTTAAACTTATCCTATAGTTCCTCCCTAAGCCATTTATCTGATGTATCTGTCTTACAATAAATACACAATTTTTTTTTAGCTAGAACCACTAAATGCCAATTGAATGCTTAATGTTAACTCACCCAAATTTAATATGACTAAACACCATCATTAAACAGAAAATGGAAATATCAGCATATTACAATAATTAACATCCTCAGTATGTATAAATTTAGTATATTAAGTGATAAATGAATGTTATTGTTTACTGATCACCTTACTTTTAGATGTCATATAATATAAATTGGCTTTGATCCTAACATTTATATGCCGAATAAGGGTTCAATTAATGTTTGTAAAGGCTAAAGGTTGCTTACCTTGGTTAATATCAAATCTGCTCTAAAAATGTAAACTGTGAGATCTGAAAAAATAAATATCAAGGTTAAAACGTAAGGCCACAGTTAACAATTATAATACTACACGAAATTGTGCAAACAATTATAGCGTGAAAATCGTTACGTAAAACAAGTACAGTAAAGCTTTCATTTTCATCTTGAAAATTAAAATAATATACAGCTAACTAACCTTACCCTTCTAGAATAAATACGTCACTGCCAATACTTATATATTTTCAGCACTTTGCAAACTTGGTTATTGCATATTATTCAACATAATCTGTAAAATCATTAGGAACAGCTGCTTTTACCCTTACAACAATTAATAATAATATTTTTGTGAATGAATTTTAGTACTATTTTACAAAGAAAATTTTCATTTGACATTTGATGGATCTTGTCAATATCTAGTTGCTTTTCCAAAACCTTCAGAAGTGTCTCTCTTTACTGTTCTATGATTGGATAATAATCACAGAACGTTAGAATCATTATTATTAAAAAAAGCTTTCTTTCCCATCTTTCAAATTGTAAAAGCGGAGACAAGCAAAAAAAAGGAAGGAGTTTTTATGCTCTTTTAATTTGTACTTTATACTATCCTTAATATAATTTTATTAAACTATAATAATGATACTAGATTTAATTATTTATTCATATTTAACATTGTTAAATTAACTTTCAGATCTATCGATTTTCGGGTAAATTTGATTCACATCTGTATCACAGAATAAATAAATTTTTATTTATTCTGTGTCTGTATTATGAGCATGTAGCTGGTAATTCACAAAGTAAGGCAACGTATTATACCAATGACGTATACGTCATTTTATTAGACACAATTCATGACACATGACACAATTACATCATAAACAAAATTATTTTTTAAATATGGAGTATTCTTACCTATTTTTATACGTCAGACTAAGATAAGATGCAAAATTAATTGTAAAGTTTACACTTTGTTAATTTAACTATTGTATTATTTATTTCTATACTATTTTAACGAATTAGACGAAGAAAAAGAAACATGACAGTGATCAAGGAAAAACAGAACTATAAATATCCTAGTCCTAATTCTGCTGCAGCTTCAGATACAGAATCTCTACAGTAAGTCTGGTCGTAATAAACATATGTTCTTACCATTCCATTCATATACCAGTACCAGTAGTATATGGAGGTCACAGTTCCTTATATACCAGAAATAATTTGTTTTTAGTGGTGTTTAGACCCATTACAAAAGTATATTGCCCATTTAAACTCTAATTACCCATTGTTCTTCAGATTCTTTCCCCTATAAGAGGTTGGATACCATATTAGCTGACTTTCTAAAGACCTCAATTGCTCATTACTTATTGAAAATGGATGATTTTATCATGTTGTTCTATTACATATTATATCAATTACAAAATGTGTCAACTAAGTATTTTTTTATTTAAATTCAACAATCAGAACTGAGATATGGATCCCAATAATGAGGATAAATTTATTGCAGTATTATAAACAGAATTATTCAATCCAATGTATAAATCTAATCTATTCATATTTAAGTAATATGTATAACTTATACTGTATAAATTAGTATATAATATATTAGTTTAGCTGGTGAAATGATGAAGAAATAGAGTTGTTACTTATGAATGTTATCGGTATAATGTAAAACAATAATCATGTAGATTTACTAATTAAGAATAATAATAATACTAAAAACAAAATTCATTAAATAAAACATAACATACAATAAATTTGATCAAATATCTATATAAATATAAGTGAAGTTTGATCTCTGTCTCCCTTCTACACATAATTTGACAGATTACATCAAAATAGGAAATCTTTAAATAAAAGTTTCTATAGAGCGTTCCAAGTTAAGAAAATAACACTAGGCTTATGGAGATCAGTGTTGCCAAAACTCTCAGGCATGCGGTTTACTAGATTGACGATATATTTTTCGAATTTCCATTTTCAATTAACATTTAACTGTAAAGTCAGAATAACAACTGAAGAAGCACAAAGCCTTATTATCATTATGTAATCTCAGAGAACGACATAAAATCGCTGACATACGCACACCGTATTATTTTAAGTTGCAATTAGTAATTAGATATGTGCATTCCAAGCGGTCGGTTTATTTTCTTTTAAATCTTTAATAGCCGGCAAAGTGCATGATTTAACTAAGCAATATTTTCTACTGATTTCTATGATTTATGGTATACCTATGATATTCTTACCGAAAAACAAATAAACTGTCGTTACTATAATTAAAATAAGATAAAATAAAATTATCTTTTGTAAATAGGTACTATTTATTTAATTAAAATCATTTTCCGTACTTTTCATCTCTTGTTTTGAATGGGCACTTTTGGTCAATTACGTTAAAAAACATTAATTTAATTCATGTCTGTTAAAACGAAAATACAAATTATACAACCCTGAATCGTGCTTGTGTTCATCGTGGCATCGCTGCGCTTCTATCGTCCATAAGAAATACATGGCCCTATCTCCGCAATGTTATTTTCTTAACGTGGAATGCTGTATAGCATGTATTTAATTTAAATACAGGTGTCATGTATTTTATTACAGGATGATACTAAACACCTCTTAATAAGGAGTAAAATAGATAATGTAAAATGGAATATTACATTTTTAATAAATAAATTTTGTCCTTTTATCAGTTCTTATAGAAGCACATCCAACACACTCTTTGTTTTATTTAGAATCATTATATTCCAGTCTTCTGCTATTTAAACCATCTGCTTATTTGACTGAAAATGTGATGTATGGAATTTTTTTGTAATTAACTTCACTGAATGTACACATTATAAAAGTTTTGATCATCAGTTTATAAAGAATTTATGCCACTATTTCTTATTCTTTCTAAATTCAGCAATAAGTTTGATAATAAGTATATAATCTATCTATGAATATTCAACTACATAAAAACATAAGATAAACTAAAGCAGGTTATAAAACACACATTACTTGGCCTAGAAGACAAACTTGTATGAGCTTGTCACAACCCAAAGAATTTTAAATACATTTATAAACATTTTATTTATTTATTTATTTCAATGGTAGAACCATTTACAATAAAATACAACAAATAGCAAAAATTAAAGATCATGTACAATAAACATCAAAACAATAACAAAGAAACAATTAAACAGTAAACATTTGTACATTAACACAGTATATCAAATCACAAAAGTTAAAAAATATCACATATTAAATTAATAATTAGACTCTTAAGTTACCTTTTGAAAACATTAATGTTTGGACAGAATGGATCCAATAGGAGGTTATTGCAAGAGCTGATCATTCTCCACAAAGGAAAATGACGAGTATAATCAGTCCTATGAAAAGGAATATAAAAGAGTGCAGTGTGTCGAGTTCTATGTATTGTGTTTAAGTTCACATTGGCCAATAACAGGGGACAATTAGGTAATAATGTTGTTAAGGATTTTAAACAAAAATAACATATCAGTTCTCAACCTGCAGATCTTCAGTGTAGCAATGTTAAATTGAGACATTATTGCAGAATAATCTATGAAATAATTTTCAGTATTTCTTATATTAATACATGCTTTAAAAGCTAAAGGTCTTAGAAACTTCCGCTGAACGCTCTCCAATCCATCAATGTAGACTTGATGAAATGGGGACCAAAAAAGACCTGAGAGTACCAAAGAGCAATACAATAATTTGAATACAATAGGTGAGAGATCATGACTGTTACAATAAATAAATCCTGTTTCCTTAATTTTAAGAAAATGGCTTCTAAATGTCAATGCACAATCCAATAATACACCTAAATCTCTAATCTCAGTAACTGAATCCAAGAGTACATCATTAAAAACATATCTATTAGCTATTAGATTATTTATACTACCAAATGAAATACAAGAACATTTAGTTGGATTTAAGTTTAAACCGTTTTGTTTTGACCATAAACATAATATGTTATATATTATATTATTTACATCATCTTGCAAGAGATCTCTATCCAATTTATCATGCAGGTATACAACGAAGTAACTTAAGATCATCAGCAAATAGCAGAAAGTGTGAGTTTTGATAGCCTTACCAATATCATTAACCCTTTCAGTGCGGTGTACTTGTATAACTTGTATATGAGTATTATAAAATCCGTGCCATCAATACGAACCACTTGTTAACAAGTAATTGAGTGACGCGCTCTCATTATGAACCACTTGTTTACAAGTTTTATGTAAAGTAATTAGTTATTGAGTGCTAACTACTTGTTTAGAAGTCCTATGCTGTAGGCGTAAGTGACTAAAGGAAGTGCACAAATGACAAATCATTGTTGAACCAATGAAAGTGAAAAATAGGCGTGGTTTATTTTTATGCTGGAGTAAGGAATTTCAACAAACGGTGTTGACCCGTTGACTGTGCCATTAGTTTTGATCTGACTTTTGAAAGAGGTTTTGTGCTAATTTGTAGTGAAGTATGTTTCGTGCGAAAAAGGGTTTGAGTGAAGCAGAATTATTACAGTTAATTCTAGAAAGTGATGATGATGAAGTGGAATATGTGTTTGACGAGGACAATATTGAGGTGCAAGCTAATAATAATGATAATTCTGAAGATAGTGAAGATGACGAAATTAATATAAATATTGCTCACAAATTTAAATGGACTACCAATAATTTATCACCTAATAAATTTGTTTTCGATAGCTCTACTTCAGGATGTAAAGTGGATTACTTGAATGCGGAATCCACACCATTAGAAATTTTTGAAAGTTTCTTTCCAAAATCCATTTCCAGTTTTCCAAATCAAACTAATTTTTGAGATTTTAGAAAAATACAGGGGAAGTTCCGGTACTAGTGGCTGTTCTTTATCTGGACGCATTATGGAAAATCCGTCAAGACTTAATCGTTCAAGTTACCACAGTCCTTCATTTATTCCAAGTATAGAAAACTTAAAAAATCCGTTAAGAAATTGTGTAGTTTGTACTAAAAACAAAATCCGACGGCAAACCAGATACTGTTGTGATAAATGTGATGTTTCGCGTTGTACCTTGTTTGGGCGACTATCACAGTAAAAAAGTATACTGGAAGTAAGTTATTTATTTAAAATCATTATCTAGATGTATTTTTGCAACAATTTTAATATTTGATACGATAAATACTTGTTTATTTTAAAAAATAAATGTTTTAAGTACAGATTTTTTTATTAATTATTGCTAAAAATAACCTTTCCAATAAATAAATGATGCAATAAATTATAATTTATTACAATAACAATATTAAATTTAAAAATGCGTGTAATACAATATAACAAGTGTTCGCACTCCAGCGAAATCATCGGTAATACGGGCACGATTGCCACAAAAACGGTCGTACTGGAGTACGATAAACGTGAGGAGACGGCCGCGCTGAAAGGGTTAATGAACAAGTTAAAAACAAAGGACCACAATGAGACCATTGTGGGACACCAGAACAACAATGGAATTATTTTGAAATATAATTGTTAATACGAACTTGCTGTGTATGTCCCATCAGAAAACTTTTAATCGAATTAACAATGGAGTCACCAAAGCCAAATGCGAGAAGTTTGTGGACCAAAAGGTTATGATTAACCTGGTCAAAGGCCTTTGAGAAATCAGTGTGAATGCTGTCGTCCTGAATTTTATTCTCAAATGCACCCAACAAGTATTGTTGGTAATTGACAAGGTTTGTTACTGATGACTTCCCATTAGAAAATCCATGTTGTTCATCAATAATTATGTTTCTGCAAGCCCAGGTGAGATTTATTGATACCAATTTATCAAGAAGTTTCGGGATTGCTGATTGAATAGTTATACCTCTATAATTGTTAGCACACTCCCGATTGCCAGATTTATAGATAGGTGTAAGAAATATTGTGGAAATATAGATGATGACAATGATAAATTGAAAATTTGTTGTAACGTTTTACAAAGGCAAAAATACAGTTTTTAATAAGTGCTGCAGGTATACCATCAGGCCCTGAAGAATATGTAGTTTTTAAACTCATAATCCCCTCGAAAACGTCAGTCAGACTAAATTTCAGAATGTGAAAATCCACACTATAATCCAATTCAAAATTAGGTAAATTATACTCTCTATCATTATATGTACCTGAAAAATAACTGGCAAATAGATTGACTATTTCATCACCATTCTGAGCTATTACATCCTCACCTTTATTAGACATTAAATACCCACATGTAGCGTTAAACTACCTCCAAAAAGAGCGGGGATTATTTGAAAGATTTGCTTGAATATTCTCTAAATAGTTCTTATAACAGACTGCTTGTAATGATTAGTATTAATTTACTGTACATGTGTACAAGTCTTTGCAGTATCAAAAGGGTTAAAGCAATTTCAAAAATAGAAAAATGATATATAATGAACTACAGAGTGGCTGGTTGAAAGCTTGACTTAGGTTGACTTAGGAAGCTCAGTGGCTTTCTAAGTCAGAGCACAAGTTCGTATTTCGACACTCATTTGTATCATATCCTTTAAAATAAAAGTTGTGATGCATTAACAATTATTTTTCTACTTGTTGATTATTTTTAATTGTATTTTGAATTTCACTTGACACCCATTTAGTTTTTATTATAATGTGACTAGTTGATATTTTTCTATTAATTTTAATATACCTTCCTTCAATTGTGGGGTGATAGTTAAAGGAAAGAATTGGATTACCACTTTTATGTATTATAAAGAACTCACAATTTATTGAATGCTTTTTTCTATTCGTAAATAGGAGGTCTGCGCCAAAAGTATCATACCTTCATCCATAGCTTTGCGTCAAAACATCCAAGCGCTCTCTGTGAAGTATGAATGTAATCACTAACTCTTCTAGATCTCGTAAGTTATCGCATTTAACAAGGAGAACTATAGAAACAACAATAGCAATTCAAATAATGCAAAAGCCCTTTGCAGATGAACATAGCAAAACAAATAAAATATTGATTCTCTCAGCTTACAAGTACGACAATGACTGTGTTTATGCGAACTGTATGTTTAAAAGATACATGAATCGGTGGTTTACGGAACAATGAAAGCTTCCGCCAGGAAAACGCTCTACGATGTCACGATAATCAACAAATTATTTATTTTATTCAAGTTCTAAAAAGTTCTATGTGATGTAATGAGAAGAAAACAGCTGCGTTTTTGGCCGAGAAGCGGTTGGTTTCTTATCACGATAATCTGCCAACATGTTCGTTGAACCTTGTGCAAGTTTTTGAAAACTCCCAAGGTTATAGAATTCTGCAAATCTCAGTATAGTCCTGACATAGTAGCCTGCGACTATTTCATACTTCCAAAAATGAGTGCGTGTTGTTAAGTCGAATGTTCTTTGAAGTATGCCACGATGTGGATACTGAAGAAAGCATTGCATAGTTATGAATAAAGGTTGGATACTTATCGGGTAGACCTCGTATATTAACATATATTACTTTCAGTTTGGGAAGTGTATCAGCCAGTGATACAGAATCTGTTATTGAAGAGCCACTGCAACACAGGATTAGAATAGTGAAACCTAAAGTAATTAAACCATCTCAGGTTGAAGAATTGGTAAATTTAAAAAAGAACTCTGGAAGAAAGAAGTTAAGAAGATACCAGAATAGTATAATGGTATTTAATTATAAAGATAAATATTTATTTTAACTGTTTTAGGATGTATCTTGCAAACATTAAGTGAGGAAGATGAAGAAAATGAAAATATGGTTGTGATTATGGAAAAATACAAAGGTCCTTTTGCACGTCTTTTAGGTGATAAAGAGGCTTTTGAATATTGGCAGCAATTTATAGAGAAATCTGAAAGTGAACAATTTGAAATCCTTCAAGCTTTAACTGAAAAATATCCCAATGAGACAGTAAGCATGATATTTTAGTGTGAATAGTTTTAGGACTGTACCTAAATTGTATCTACTAAATATCTTAGACTTTTTACAAATTACTCTATTATTCCCTCCCCACGAATTTTTTTTATAATTTTTTGTTTTGATAATTTTTTAAAGAGCTCCATAAAACAATAAATTTCTCTTTATCACAAAAAATTAATTATCACGTTTTATAAGCAAAGTAGCATTTGAGATTAATATTCATTACTACTATACAAGAGTATATATATTGTTATGATTGTTTATTTTGAGTTCAAACTTAGTTTATTGAGCCAATAAAAAAGAATTCTAACTTATCTGTTATCAAAAGTAAAATAATCCTTATATTACCTGTGTTCGATGGATTCAAAAGATTTTCTAGTTGTCTTTTATCGGGAGAGAAGAAAAGGATAAGAATACAAATATATTATATTACAAAGATTTACGTTTCTTTATTTAATATGAACGAATAAAACAATTATTAAAGTCTGTCGTTATCTTATCAATCAGCATACAAGAAAATAAATCAAATTATTATGATAATAAGATTATAAAGCTACATACATTTATATTACGTGAAAAACCAATTTTACTTAAAATTTTCTTTACTTGGAAAAAGAAACCACAAAACTTTAAACTTTTGATTAGCCTAACAAAACCTCAGTTCTTAAATTTGAATGCTAATGACCATGATGTCGAAACGATCCTTCACAGATATAAAATTCAATTGTACAAACACTTACAGTTTATTTTCTTCTTGAGTTGTATGTTGGAACATACCCAGAAAAGTCCAGTCTCCTCAAAGATGTGATCTCCCCTCTTTGGCACCTCGGCTCCTTCTTAACGTCTCTGCAAACCTCCTGCAGACTACACAAAAAACACCTGATTCACTTCTCCAAACTCCGCTACTTATTTATGACACCAGGACCTCCTTTTGTCAACTTGATGCCGTAAGAATACTTTCACATATACTTTATAAAATGCCCACGGTAGATACAAGGACCTCTTTTAATCTACTTGTTATCTCCTTCTTCAAACTATTCACTTCTTTTCGTTACGCCGGTATCCAAACTCACGAACCACACCCTATCTTGAGACAAACGACTGTTTCCTTTCGATGACCAAAATATGACTAACTTCTCCTCTCTCATGATCGACTCACAAATTCCCATTTAAAAAAGACCGTCCAATCAAAAGCTCAAATTGTGTTTACCATGATTTTGGAAAAGCCTAATTTCGGTTTCAGAGAAAAACTAAATAGCTTACTTTAAAATTGGTTTTTCAATACATCATTTATACATATTTCAAAAGATTAGAATATGGTCATTTAATACTCGACTATACAAACAATGAAAAAATTAACTTACAGGTAAAATGTCTTCTAATTCTAAACAAAGGTTTTTTTGATAATTTTGTTTGAAACGGAAAAAGGTCGTTTGCCAAATAAATTTCTATTCTTATCTACACTAAATCTTATCTTAAATTACTATATACAATTTGTTTATATTGATATCTTGAAATTTTATTTCGATGGATTTTTTTATTTATTTTTCTTTGGTTGGGAAAGAAGAAACATAACAATATATATATATATATATATATATATATATATATATATATATATATATATATATATATATATATATAATTTTTCTAGACAAATTGTAACAAAATTTAATATTTCCTTTTCTTTTTAGGTTGTAGAGAATTTTAAAACGGACAGTCCTGGTAAAATTTCGTCCAGAATTAGACGTACCTTTAAAATAAGAAAAAACTTGTCTTTGGAAATCGTCCAAATGTGTGAAGAAGATCTGTTAAAATTTTTTAAAACAAGACCTGATGATAGATACGTGAAAGTTCCTCCTACGAGTTTCGAAAGACTTTTAATACATGCAGTTGCTCAATACCATAAACTTAAATCAATAAGTATGTTTTTTTTTAAATATTTTTACGAAATTTCTAAGACTATTGCCAAACATGATTTTTTTTATTAACCGCGTCAATCACGAAGGTTATTAACGGTGGAACTATATGATATTACAAAGTTACAACACGGTGCAATAGTCTAGTGTCGCATAAAAAGTTCATTATGTTATCACTCAGTCCGTTTTAAAAAGAGTTCATATATATTTTACGATAAGTTGTTATTTAGCCCTTCCACGGAATATTCAGACACCTATTGAAAATGGTTTGCAAAACTATGTTTAAAAATATCTTGGATATTAACGACAGAACGATCAGAACTGCAACAAATCAGAGAGAAGGTTTTTGAAAGAATACCAAAGAGGGAAGCATAACAAACACTTTACAGTTGGCGAAACTATTAAAAACATCATTAGGGATCATATAAAATCAATACCTAAAATAGAAAGTCGTTATTTGAGGGCACAAACTTCTCGCGAATATATTGACGGAGTAAAGACCATTTCTGATTTGCATAGGGATTATGTCGGTCAGTGCAAACGAGATAATCGAAATTATGTAATGTATATGGATATTTAATGGTGCCGTGAATACATTACATAATTTCCATTATGTAGTATAATTAAATTAATACTTTAACTTGGGTTTTTCGTGCCGAAAAAGGACATATGTGAGCTTTGCGTAGCTGATAAAATTTCTAATTTAGAAGACAAAGAAAAACTTATAAATACAAAGAAGCTCTTAAGATAAACAAAAACTTGATTATTGTGGTCGTGCATGACTTGCAGCCTGCGTTGCAGTTACCTCGAGGCGATGTTTCTGTTTTTTAATAGCGTAGTTAAACTAAATAATATGAATTTCATGACAAGTAAATCGAAAAAAGCAGAAGACAAAAAAATTGGGTGCCAGAGAAAGCAACCAATAACAAGTAGTGATAGTACTATTGAACCACTTGTAAATCACACTGTTACAGAGTGCTACTTTTGGCACGAGGGTGAACTAGGAGAGGGAGAGGGAGACTGAACCCAAACCCCTGGTCCTCCAGGTTGGGGGTTAAGGCATTGTGCTAACTCCCCAGTACTTCCCAGTAAAAAACAAAGATGTTAAAAAACCCAATCGCACGCATCGGAATAGGACGGCACAACAAATACGACATAAGCTTCGAAAAAGGACACGATTTTTTGGTATATGGAACGTTCAAGGTAAATCAAAAAAACTCAATGAAGTCTTACATGAATTAACAGAAGTAAAAATAGACATAGCAGTCATTACCGAAACAAAAAAGAAGGGACCGGCTCTGAAAATCTAGGAAAATATGACCATTTCTATAGTGGAGTACCAAAAGAATGTAGAGCTTAACAGGGAATTTCTTTAATGATTCACAGAAGACTAAGAAAATTCATAACAACCTGGGAAGTCAGAAATGAAAGATTAATTAAAATAAATATGTGTCTTCACGGATATAAACTAACAATTATGGGCGTTTACGCAATAAATAACGACGCACTAGCCAACTTAAAAGACGCATTTTTTGAACAGCTTCACGAAGAAATATCGAAAATAAGTCAATCGCGGGAAATAATATTAAGATTAAGACAGAAAAGATACAGGAACGTAGATACAACATCAGAAGCCTAGATGAAGAAAGTACACAAGACTTATTCAAAAATAGATTGGATGAGAAGCTACAAATTCTCGCCCCTAAGAATATCGACCAGTTACATGAACATATAAAAAACTGTTTACACGAAGCAGCATTTGAAGTAATGGAATACTACATAAAACCCAAGGTAAACAAACCATACTGGTGGGATAACGAAATAGAGGAAGAAATATAATGTAAAAGACAACTATACCAACAATATTTAAGCTCCAAATCATTACAAGACAAAATAAAATATAAAGAAAAACAAGCAGAAGTACGAAGGAAAATCTCTAAGAAGAAGAACGAGTGTTGGGAAAGAACCTGCCAACGAATAAATACTTATCTAGGAGGAACCAGAAGCACAGAAAGCTGGAAACAGATAAAAAAATTGAGAAAAGAAAAGAATAAAGAGAATACAGAGCATAAAACCTGAAGACTGGGAAGAGTATTTCAAAGAATTTTTGGTAGAGAATAGAGTCGAACTTCAAGAACATAGAAATCAAAACCAAGATAGAATTTCAATAGTCGGCTCGCCAATAAGATTAACAACAGAGGAAATTAAAAATGTATGTAAACAGCTAAAGAGGCACAAAGCACCCGGACCAGGGGATATACCCGGAGAATTGTTTAAGTACGGAACAAACAAATTGTACGAATGTCTTTTGAAAGATTTTAAAGGACCAAATCGAGAGAGAATACTTAGATTATGATGCAGAAGAACAAGCAGGATTTCGTACGGGTCGATCCACTATTGACCACATTTTCTCCTTAACCCAGATAATAGAAAGCCTACGACATCGTTCCACTGAAGAAGCTGTGGCAATCAATGGAAAGTACGAATATTAATATAGCATTAATAAAAGCTGTCAAAGTGCTATACAACCAAGCAATTACAAAAATAAAAGCAGGGACACAAATAACAACAGAATTTATAACATCAAAGGGATTAAAGCAAGGATGTTGTCTGTCCCCCACTTATTTAAAATTTACCTCGAAAGTGCTTTAAAACGATGGAAACAAAAATGCAGGACAATAGGGATACCGCTCACCAACACTATGGTATATACGCTCAACTTTGCAGACGATCAAGTAATAATGGCTTAAGATTATGACGATTTAAACTATATGGCACGAATATTAATTGAAGAGTATGATATATGGGGTCTAGAAGTAAATAAAAAGAAAACCGAATACCTGTGCATTGGAGTAGAACAAAAAGATCTCATATTAGACGATAACATCACGATAAAGCACTGATGTGACTACAAATATCTAGGTATCACTATTTCACAAGATGGAACATTAAACAAAGTCATAAGAAAGAGAAATACGTCAGAGAGAAAAACCATCACAATGTTAAACAGCATTTTATGGAGCCGATCCATCAGCAAAGAAAATAAAAAGAGGATACATGAGACTATAGTAAAAAGTATCACTTTATACAGCTGTGAGGTATGGCCACTGAAAGAAAGAACACTGGCAACGCTGAAAGCGACGGAAATGGATTTTTGGAGAAGAGCCGCAGGAAGATCTAGAAGAGAAAGGATTACCAACGAACGCCAACGATTAGAGAAATAATGGGAATCAAACGAACAATGACAGATGACCTACATAACAACTTATCTGGTTCGGACACATACAAAGAATGAATGAACAACGAATACCAAAAGAAATATTAAAATGGCAACTAGAAGGAAAGAGAAAACGAGGTAGACCGAGAAAAAGTTGGAGCGAAGGAATAAATAAAGAACAGGGAGAGGGCCATAGAAGAAGACCTATGGAACAACCGGACTAAGTGGCGATTGGAAGTCGGAAAACTGCGAATAACGTTATAAACCAACAAGTAGTAGTAGTAGGGTAAATGCAACCGAGGCGCAGATGAGATCGGTAGCTGTGTGTTGAAATTTATTGAAAAATAATTGATTACATATATAGATAGATGTAGAACAACTTTTAGTTCATTAGTAAGATTCGAACAATCCCTGTGCGTAGCCTTCTGGCAGGTATTACATGTTATAGGTATGTGGTCTGTTATTTATTATTTTACAAACAACACACTCCATTATAATCGTCAAATTAAAAATTTAAGAATTAAAAAAGTAGGCACGCCACTGGTAAATATTCCAAATCAGACGGAGCTTATCGTTAATTGATTTTTAATGGTAATTGCTTTTGAGCAAAAAAAAACGAAAAAGGTAACAGCAAAACTGCACAAATTTTCACAGATTTCTTAGATCAAAACACTTTAACTTAACTTTAAAACTTTAACAAAACAACTTTTGGTAGAAACTGCACAGTTTTCTCAGTATGCAGGTATGATTTTCAACAATTAAGTCGATGTTATTATAATCGTTTTCATCGTTCTTGGCGTGTGCGTGTAAAAACAGTTGCAATAAGTTGTTTCATCTGTCTTTCCTTGTCTAAGCTCGATTCGTTTACCTCCTCCAGTGGCGGAGCAAAATGTAGTATGTCAAACGAAATAATAGTTATAAAAGAAAATTATAAATTATTTTTCATTAAATTTCTAATAACGGAATATACGTATAAATTGCGAAGAAGTATTTTTCTAGCTTGCAGTACAATAGGACAGGATATAACGAAAAGTACATTTTAAAAGGATTTTGAAATATACCCAAAAAAGTGTTAATTATTTAACCCACTTTAATTAAAAAATGATACAGATTTTTTAAGTTTTAAGCACTGTAGCGAATTCTGAACTGTTACAACATACTGACCTTGATTAATTAGCTAATCAGTCAGCGTCTTCACTGGAACTGTCTTCATCATTGGAATCTTCCGCCAAATCGATGATAATCCTACTTTCATTTTCATCATATGTGACCATTTTTGCCCAGTCGTCCTGAATTAATTTTTCAGTATGGTTAACACAACTCGCCCACACTGCAGGTGTTGCCTCAGCTAATGCATCGCCCCAAACTTTTTTCACTGTTTCATCTCCACGTCCATGTTCTCCAATATGACGATCATAGTATTGTTTAGAAATGCCCCAGACCAACTCATATTGACAGTGATACGGAGGCAATCTCAAAACCTGATGCCCATGTTCTTGGAGTAGCTCGTCTATAACGTACCTGGTATTTTGTGGTTTATTCTGGCGACAAAGACTCAATAGCTCTGTCTTGCCCGAATCGTCGTCAAAAATTATTTTTTTCGCTCGTAACCATTCTTGTAAGTCCGATTTTTTCCAACTGGCATTCGGTAACTTTTCTATTAAAGAGCTATGGTATGAGGCATTATCCATAATAATTAGAGATGGTTCCTCCAACATTGGTATCAGCTTTTCGCAGACCCACTTTTTAAAAGACTCTTTATCCATAGAATCATGATAGTCTGCACTCTTCGATTTCATAGAAAACAGTAATCCAGCATCTTTAACAAATCCTTGCCTACTTCCGGCATGTAAAACAACAAAGCGTTTACCTGTATTTTCGTGTAATTTTCTGATGCTTTTCACACAGTCATCTTGCCAAGTACGTTTATATGCCCCTTTTAGGAATAACCATGTTTCATCTAAAAAAACGAACTGAAGTGGGCTTGGACTTAAAAAATTTCTCATATAATGCCTCAAAAAATACAGTCGTTTGGAGACAATACATGGTTTCTCACACAGCACTCGTCTACTATTTTCTAGTTTGTATGAAAACCCACAATTTTTCATAAGACGCCACAAACTTGTACCAGAACCGTCATAGAGATGCGTTTTTTAATTGTGTATTTAGAACTTTAATTGTAACGTGCTCTCCTTTTGCTTTCATGCCATACAGTACATTTCTAATCTCTCCTTTTATAGTATCGCTGACATCATTAGTCTTTTTTTTTGTACATTACGTGACTCTCCTGGTGTAGTAAGAGCTGCCCCTGTCTTGTATTCACTCTTTATTCTTGTCACTGTGCGAAGACTGATTTTCAAAGCGTCCGCTACTCGTTCATGTACCGATGATAACGAAAGCAAAGGTCCGTTGTTTTCTTTTTCTTTTTTAAAATACTCCAATCAATGAACTACACATTGTCGCATTTCTCCTGTTATCGTTTTTCCCGGCATTTTTTTTATTAAATAGAACAATTAGTTATTCACAACAAAAAATAATAAGTAAAACTGTTCGGAACAAATTCCAACAAACTAAAATCGACTAAAACAACATAAAATATCAATGGTAATTGCTACAATTATAAACCTATTAGCCAGCTCATTCAAGAACAATGCCACAAGTCATTATTGCAATGGGTATCGGAAGAGAGAGAGTTAATTTATAATAAACTGGAATTTAAAAAAAATTAAATTAAAAATTAAAAAATTAATTAAAAACTGTTTACTTATAAAAACTATTTCATCAGCTACTTCAAACCTGCACAGATCAGGGTAACATGTTAAAAAAAACACGTCACTGCCAGCTATCTGTATTCGTAAAGAGGCCGAACTTATCACCGACACCGTATCGGCCAAACGCATCGGTGTTATTGCTACAATACTACAATACTGGGAGACGTGAGTGGTCTCTTCATTCCCTTCTCATCACACTTTACCATGACGAACGTGACTCGCACAATTGAATTACGCATTTGTGTATCAGAGAGAGACGAATATTAAAAATTCCGTAGTAGCTTATTTCAGGCACACGCCAAGAACGATGAAAACGAGTTTACCACTAAATTTCGATCAAAACGTATTGGGAATTCTTACTGTACCGTAAACATTGACACATATTTGTGCAGTTGAGGTAAACGCAAAACATACAGACTAGTCAATAAGCTATAAAAATTTTTGTACTTCCATTACGTTGAATTTAACATTATTGATATATTATACTACGTAAATGAAAATCTATTACTGGATATTAGTATTCTTAAGAAATTATTTACCTGGTGTATGATATTGGGAGTTACGACTCTTTACCTCTATATCTTTAAACAGGTAATATGCAAAATAAATATCGTGATTACAAAAATATTATATTCTGTATTTAAAGAAGCACAAACCAAATCACAGTGTTTGGAACAAAAAAGAACTCGTTACGTAAAAAATATATAAAACCTAAATATGTTTACCTTAGTTGTCACTGTCACCTGCTTGCTGCTTTGGAAGTAATTGACAACTGTTGGTAAAAATTATGAAAGTGCACTTTTCAAATAATAAAAGAACCGAATAGACCTACACTATTGTTTACCTCGACTGACTAATGATGTTGCTGTTGTTTCTAAACGTCTTATCTAGGCAACTAAGAATGCTGGATGTACGATTTTTTGTCACCAGATGCTATGAAAATCTGACAGGAGCGTAGTATTAACTCCATTTCGGCAAACATTGGAGTTACGACTGTTTACCTCAACGGTACAGATATACTTTGTGTGATTAGTTATACGGGTGACGATTCTATGGATTTAGTGTTTTTTTCGAACAACTGCTGCGGCCAAAAGAATAAGTATACTATTATCGGGGTATACATGTACGCAATAATCAATTAAATTCAATTTCCCATAATTTTTTATACCAGGTCACACCCAGAATAAAGGTCTATTCATTCGGTGATACAAAAGCAAATAAAGCTTTAATTAAGTATATTTGCTTTAATTAATAAAATAAACAAAGTTCCAAATATTTTTTATGTATTTGAGGACTGCAAAACCTGACAATGGCGGCCACCTTCATATAACCGCCAACAGTTCTTCCATTTTTAGTGGCCGTTATTGACAGGTTTTACTGTTTATTGCTGATTATTTGGCAAAACCATCTAGTATCAAAGAAGCTTGATCGAAACCGTTTAATTTATAATAATTAGATAATGCAATAAGAATGAACCCAGAATAAAATAAGAATGAAGAAGATATGTGTTCATCTAGTAACGACATGGGGAAAATCCAATATGAATATCGTAAGAACCGTCAAATTTAGAACCTCAAAATCACTGGAACTATTTTTTATCGACCTTACTAATTGTATTCTTGACAAATAAGCATTTTTCAAAGCTATCATAACTTTGATTTGACTATTGAGTTTTCTTTTAGGTGTTATAGTTGATGATGGTGTCCGAAAATCAGTTGAGGTGTACAATATTCATAAAAACTGGTCACCAGCAAATTGCAATCTCACCGATTTTATCAAGGAATTACGAAAATCACATGATCCCGAAGTATCATCATAAATGACTCATAAAGTGTCTTGCGTATTAGCTTATACGATTTTTATTAGTAGTGTAACAAAAACAGTCCAACTTTATTGATGTGTCGAATGCATTGATGTGTTCAACTGTATTGAATGATACAAACAAAATGTAGGAGCAATAATTAATGAACATTCTTCCTTCGTGTAAATCTTGTAAATCTTGTATTTAGAGATGGACTGTTTTTGTACAAAATCGCGATTATTTGTACCTGGTTTAGTGTTACCTATATGTTAGGTATTGTTTAAGTGGTACTGGAAAACAAAATAAAACAGAAGTCGAATCCCATCAAACCTACCTACTTAGAATTTGTCTTCATAAAATTTATATAAGAATAATTCATGGCAAACGTTAGCCATTTAATATTTACTTTTTCAATTACATTTTTCTTCATTCTTGCATTTTTCCAAAAAAAAATCCTGTTTTTATTTACTCTACATACCTGGGATTATTTAAGATATTCATTGAAATTCATTTGTAATAATATTTATGTTACTTTCTTTTGGCAATTCGATTCAAACCGCCAATGCAATTTTTTATATCTTTGTATTTATGGCTTAGGCACTTTTGGTGTTGTGTTTTGGGATTTTTGATGTGGTGTGGATAAATGTGACTTTCATTTTTTTTTATTTTACTATAGTTATAGATAAAATAAACATAATCGTCAGTTAAAGTCAGGATATACAATGTAATCCATTTAGATTGGAAACACTTCTATAAAAGTTGGTAACCGATTTTAACAAACTTTTTTTAAAATATGATGTAAGTAAAGGTCTACGTTGGGACATAATTTTAAATATTTATTTAAATTTACAGGGCATACTACGATACTTTTTTTAAACGAAAATGGATTATTTTTATTATCGATTTTTTTATTAAAAAAAATTTTACGCCACTGGATTTAGAGTATGGCTTCAAATAGCTATGACAAAAATTATTTAAAATATATTTAATAATAACGAAGTTATAACTTAAATTTTAAAACTAACTAAGCTACCAAAGAAGCCCTGTATCAACAGAAAACTATGAAAATTATTATTTTTTACATAATTTTAATAAGAAACCATTGCACGTAAAAAATAATAAAAACGGGATAAAAATTCAATAGTTCCTAATAGAACCTAATAGTTCAACTTAAATCTTAGTTGCCATAAAAAAGGATATTACTGTGACAATATTTACTTCCAAGTCCTTTAATAATATCATGTTTTATGGCTGCAAGATTAATTTTGAGAGAAAAAATTGAAACTACGTCTTTTTTAACGAAGACTTGACTTTAAAGCAAAAAGAAACAATCACACTTACTATTGTTCTGAAGCTGTTTTCTTGTGGCATGTTAAATTTTTGATAAGTTGTTCCTCAAATGAATCAACCGATGACTTGGGGCTGTGCTTGCAAATGCTTTTTTTATTTGAACTAAATTTTTAAGTTGATGGTTTGTTTTCGTCTTCCTTAACTATCCTCTTTACTTTCTGAGACACCAGATTCTTGAGCTACTTGCTCTATTAGAGATAAAGAGTTGTGTAATATTTCAAATCTTTTTTCCGTTTTATATATAAATAAACGTTACAGATAAGACTCCCTTGACTATGAACTTTTTTTATTTTTACTTTCTCTGTAAAACCGACTGATTTTAGATAATAGGTAAGATAAGATGTTAATTATTAGTTGTGTTTAAGAAAAAGAAGTTTACAACATTATTTAACTTAACATTTTTAGTATCTCGATATAAAGTCTTACAAACGACTGTTAGCAGAAAAACAATAAATACTACAACTATTTTACTATTGCGCAAAAACTAGTTCAACTCTATCTTGCTGTGAGAACGCACTGCAGATTATTAAATGTTTTTAGTAATGTCTGATTTCATCATTTCGTTCGTTGATTGACGTCATTTCGACGTTTTAATATTATTTACTATTTTTCAGATTAAAATACGTTTATTTTGACTTTTCGGTTTCTACTTTAGAAAACATTCCCTTTTATGTTTGTTTTACCTATTTAAGACTAAATTATTATTTCGGGAACCGCTTACTGCTTAAATTGAAGGATTCCCTTAGTTGATCTGCTTGGGTGCTTTCAGTTGAGATATATCTTGAGTGACGATTATGTTTATTTTACATATAAGTAGAGAATATGTTTTTAGAGATTAGTCTCACAAAGATGTTATTTTAGGTTATTCGAGTAGTGCATATAATACGAAATACCATTTCCTTTATATTCAAGCTTAATTGATAGTCATACTAATGCCTGTCACTTTGGTGTAAGATTAATTATTAATAAAAATTCTCTTTTTCGTGGGCAAAGAGAATTATGATACTGGATTAATTTATTTCTGTTTTCCAGGCTAAATTGAAACAGATGTACATATTTTTATTTTATTTAGTTATATACATATATGCTTTATGTAGAAGTAGTTAAAAATAAACAAGCATACTTTTTATTTTGTTTTACTAAATGGTGTTTTTATTAATACTTTTTACCTTCGATCGTTTTGGATAATAGTAGAGTGTTATAATGCAAGTAACTGAAAGTTTTGAAACAAGTAAGTAGTACGTAGTGAGTATGGATGCAAATCATGCTTCGCATAACTTCAAAATTATTCTTGTGGCAGAGTCTCACCTACCAAATATTTAGGTATATTTTGTATAGTATTTAGTAAGTAGAGAGCATGGATGCAAATCATGCTTCGCATAACTTCAAAATTATTCTTGTGGCAGAGTCTCACCTACTAAATATTTAGGTATATTGTGTATAGTATTTACTTTTATGCCACTGTAGTCCAGTCGGGATAGAATTTGACCTTGCATGGCGAGCTGCCCAAATATCATTCTAACCTTTAGGGGGGGGGGGTCAATAGTAGTGTAAATTTAAAATCGTGACTGAATTCTTGAGTTTAAATAAGAACCGTTTTTGTTCAATATCTCCGCCATTTTCAATTTTTAGACGAAAAGATTCTTCTTCTTCTGGTTCCTATCCGTTTCGGATGTTGGAAATCATATTGGCAATCATGACCTTGCTCGCTGCGGCTCGAAACAGCTCCGTTGAGGTGTTCTTAAATTCCGCAGCCATGATATTCTCCTTCTACCGGGTCCCCGCTTACCTTTGACTTTACCTTGCAATATAGACTGCAGCAGGGAGTAACGGTGCCGGACGAAAAGATACAGATTGAAATTGTTGCGAATGTATTTTCCGAGTTAAGGAGAAAAATAGAGGAAGAGGAGGAAGCGTCATGAATATACATAAGCAAAAATGAAGAGAATTATATTTTATACAGTTTTGATTTCTTTTATTAATATTTAAGCGTAGGTTCGTTCTTATTTATGAGTTGCAGCTGATGACGTCACCGTCTAGAGTGCGAGTTAGGCTTAGGACATTTATGCTGATTGTACACTTCTTCTTCTTCAAGTGCCATCTTCGTTCCGAAGGTTGGCGATCATCAGGGCTATACGTATTTTCGAAACTGCTGACCGAAACAATTCGTTGCTGCTACAGCTATACCATTCCCGTAGATTCTTTAGCCAGGAGTTTCGTCTTCTTCCTATGGACCTTTTTCCTGCTATTTTCCCTTGCATAATTATTCGAAGCAGTTCATATCTTTCGCCTCTTGTAATGTGTCCCAAGTATTGCAGTTTTCGTTTTTTGATCGTAAATATGACTTCCTTTTCTTTATTGTACACACATGCCACTAATAAGGTAGGTGATTTGTGATTGTACAGCTGCGGTCATTGAATAGTTTACGCCCTTACATATCTATAAGCCGATTTTTTGAATTTTTACCTCGTTTTAACGTACAGTTTACGCCAAAGTGACGTCAATTACCAGTGGCGGACCCAGAATAGGTGGATTAAAATAAAATAAATCCATTTTACAAAATGGAAATTATAGAAAGAAGTTTTTGCTGTTCTTCGAGTTTGGCAATTGATCTTATTTTTACGCGTCATTCAAATGCATTCTAGGCATTTTGGAGGCGTTTAATACCTCGCGAAATCCACAGCCTCCTAAATTATCCTCTTTTATTAAACTACATAAACCTGATCACCCAATAAGACCTGTAGTTTGTTTTTATACACCTCCGTCATATAAACTATCAAAAAAACTGTTAAAAATTATTTTAGAACACACTAAATTTTCACCTCAATTTACCGTAAAATATACAAGAGAATTAGTTAATAAAATAAAACATTTTCAACTACCTAACAACTCAAAATTAATTTCATTTGACGTCAAAAACCTTTTTCCTAGTATTCCTCATACAGAAACTTTTGTTCTAGTAAAAGACCTTTTAGACTTTAATATTACAAATCCAGTCATTACGTCTGAAATTTTACATCTTCTTGAAATTTGCATAAGCCAGGACTACTTTGAATTTAATAATCTTCTTCTTCCTCTTTATAAGCAATTCTGCTTGTTCATCGGCGGATTAATACCTCTATGTCACTTCATCTTTTGCGCGGTCGTCCGATACATCTGTCGATTGGTGACTTATCTCTTACTGTTTTGACGACACGGGTCTCCTCCATTCTTCTTATGTGGTTATTCCATTCTTTTTTCTATTTTGTGTCCATTGATTTATACACTGTACGTTACATTTCATCCTTCAATCCATCCTGCAAGGAAAAATATTGGGAAAACGAGGTCCAGGAAGAAGAACATCTTGGTTAAAGAACCTCAGAATCTGGTTCAATACCACATCTGTGCAGCTTTTCCGCGCTGCTGCAGATAAGATAAAGATTGCCATGATGATCGCCAACATTCGTAACGGATAGGCACATCAAGAAGAAGGCGTTACATTTTCTTCACTTCTATTTGATCTCTCAGCGCATTTCTTGTAATTCTTCTCAGTACTCTCATCTCTGCCGTTTCCAGTAGCCTTTGAGTTATGGCTGTGTCGAGTCTTGTTTCTGAAGGCATGTCATTATTGGTCTTACACTGGCTTTATAAATTATTGATTTCATCTTAGTGTTACTGTGTCTGTTTCGCTATATAGTGTTATTAAGGCATCCTGCCAGTCTATTTGCTTTTTGCACTTGATCTCTCACTTCTTTGTCCATGTCTCCATAGCTAGGCAGTTTAATTCCAAGGTATTTTATTTCCATTACTTGTTCAATACTGATGCAATCAATTTCTATTTTACATCTGGTTGGTTCTTTGCTGACTACCATTGTTTTAGTTTTCTGAGATGAGATTGTCATATTAAATTCTTTTGCTTATGTTAAATCTCTGGACCAGTCTTTTCGTCTAACTAATCGTCTGCGTAACTAGAGTATTTTGATTTCTTTGTTTCCCATTATGTATCCTCCTCCTTTGTTAATGCTTTTGATGATTTCATCCATGGTCAAATTGGATAGCATGGGGCTCAATGAATCCTCTTGCCTTATTCCGCTGTCTAGTTTTTTAGGTTCTGTAAGTTGTCTATCTATTCTGACTTCCATTTTGTTGTTTTGGTAGATGTTTTCGATGGTTTTTATAATATTTAGGGGAGTTTCTCTATTATACAAAAGATGGATTACATCTTTGAGTCTTACTCTGTCAAATGCTTTCTTTAGGTCGATCAGATACAGAAATGCTGGTCTATTATACTCTAGTGATTTCTCAGTAATTTACTTTATAACGAATATTGCATATGTACACAATCTTCCACTACGAAAACCCTGTTGTTCATCTGCTAAACTTATCCTCTGATTTATTAGCACTTTTGTAAAATTTTAGATCTAAGTTTTAGTGTAGTATTTAACAAGTTTATACCGCTGTAGTTTTCTGGAATTTATTAATAATCAAATATACAAATAACAGTGCAGAACTTTAGGTAATCCTTTAAGCCCATTGCTATCAGATATTTTTATGGACCATCTAGAAACAAAGATTTCAAAACATCTCATATTCAAACAGTTGTTGTATTGGTGGAGATACGTAGACGATGTACTGGTATGTTTTACAGGAACTAACAGACAACTTGGCCAATTCTTATCGTATATTATTTCACTCTATAGTCATATTGAATTCACAATAGAAACAGAACAGAATCAATCCATAAATTTTCTAGATTTAAACATTATCAGACTTATCATTTTTCCGTATTTCATAAACCTACCCATACTGACACAGCTATACACAATTCATCATCCCATCCTACACAAAATAAATTGGCTGTTTACCATAGCATATTACATAGATTAATAGAAATTCCCATGTCAAAAAATAACTTCGAAATAGAACTGAATATCATTAAGCAAATAGCAATAAACAATGGGTACAACGAACACACAACACCAGAGAACAAACCCAGTACCTTCTGCTCGATTACATATACAGGTATCACCAAAAATAGCCAAACACATAAAGAAGAAAGGAATAACACCAGCTTTTAGAACAAACAACTTAGGCAAATAGGTATATTAAGAATAAGAGCCAAAAGAAAAAGCAATTACACAGCGGTGTATACAAACTTAAATGTGGCGGCTACCCAAAAACTTACACCGTTCAAACTGGTAGAACTTTTATCAAACGTATAGCATAACATAAAAGGGTTTTAATAATAGAAAAACATACTCTACGTACGCACTTCACCTTTTAGGCCATAATCATTATTTTAATGACAAATTTCACATTCAAAATAAAGGCCTTAAGCTATATTTATTAGAATCTATGGAAATTAACAAACATAATTCTGAATGACCAACTTGTGACAAGCAGTTTTCCCCTCCTCAACTTATTCAGTTAAAGAATATAATGTGTAAACACATACCAAAACTAGATCACTTAAAAAAGGCACTCTCGCCGAAACAGCTGTAGTGATAATAATTAAAATAAATTTTGTGGAAATGTTGAAAACAAAAGTTTTGTTTTATTGTTAATTTCTTTTTATCTTCATAAATTATATAACATCTGGCAACTGTGTGCGTAATATAACCTCCACCATCCACAGCCGAGGTTTCGAGGTTATTCGACGGGATAATCTTGCGCCGTTCATACTGACGCGTATGAAGAGAAAGATTTTAGGAGAATTCTATGTAAGTGACACTTGTAGAGCTATATCGGACTTTTAATAATACGAAAATGAGAATCAGAGTTAAAAGAAATAAATTAGACTTACAATCAGTTTAATTTTACTACCCAAAACGATCGCTTTCTAAAATTTGCAAAGCATCATCAGGTCAGTGGTACAAAGTAAATTAAATGCTGAAATTATAAAAAGCCCATATTAGGGTGCTGTCTTATAAAGATATAGATCAAAAAAGTTATACACCCACAAAACAAAACAACCCACAAATTGGTAAAAAGATAATCTGTTGAATTGTAATAAATTAGAAATAAACAAAATACTACTTACATTTTACTTACAAATTACTACTTCCGGTACAAGAGTTTTTATATAATGATTGGTGATACATAGTTCAAACTATCCCGTATTGCTGATAATGGGTGATATTCGGTCAATGTTGTAACTGTCTGAAAATCTGTTGTCAGACAGTTACAACATTGACATATAACAGCTAAGTGTTATCTGTTGTTCAGACATAATTGCATACACCACTGCTTCATGTTAACTATTTACTTCGCCAGTTCCGCCAAAAAAGTCTTTTTATTAATATATGTGCGAAGAAACTCACCAAAATTGAGGATACTGTAAATGTATGGGAGGAATAAGTAAAATGGAACAAGTCTAAATCCTATTTATTAAAAACAATTATAACAAAAATATTCTAAAAGAAATATATAGCGTTTTATCATTAATTATATGTAAACTATTACATATTTAGAAAAATATTGAACTTTTAAGAAGATTAAAATTATTTATTTGCAAAACACCCTCAAAATTGTTAGAGAGTTTAAAGTATATACCGAATAAAAAAACTAGAAAGAATTAAAAATCAAAATATTTCATCAATTAAAAATTCATCGAAGTCTAGTGATAGAATGATTACAGAACTGGAAATGGAAAAATAAAAAATGTCTAAGTCTGAAGCCTATGTTGAATAGCTGGCACATTTTTATGATTTCCGAAGAATATTCTCATAACGTGGTCTAACATCAATACATCTTGTAGATCCTGATCAAAAACAAAGTTAAAATCAAGGTAAGTACTTGCAACAGATCTAAGCACAAAATAGACATGTGTACTGGAAATATGAATACACGTTGCATTATTATTTTATCAAAAAACTTAAATGGTAGCGAACGCTGCCAAGATGAAGAGTCTTCATTCATCTATTCATCTATGTGTAAAATAGGCACATTTTATTAAATTACTATTTAAAGTACTACTACACAGAAAGATCCCAATTTGATATCAATCTGATAGTACAGCATCTCAGAATTTCACCTCAAAACATGGCTAATGTCTATAAGGGAGAGGACAAGTAAATTAACTGTCAAATTGGTATCACCATCCACCGCCAATTATAAGCATTTGCAAGTTATCATTCATAATTTTTTTGAAAACGATTTTCGGATTGGAAATCAAATTAAATATAAATAATAAAATGTTAAAGCAAATGTAATTTTCATTACAATCAATTGTGGTTTATTCAGAGGTTTATTTTAAACAGAGTGAATCATGAAGTATTCATGTTCTCACACAGATGCATTAGCCCAGTCCCAATTTATAAAATTTGACAATTATTTTGTTCAAAATGAACAATCATCCAAGGCATATAGGCACCCGTTACTTCATGATGATATATTTTGTGATTAGCCTCCTCCTGGAAAACAATTTTGACAGCTGGAGCATTGCCTTTGATATCAGCCACAATGGCAAACTAAAGATTAGGAGAAAATATTTTCAGATCACGGCCTATAAATCCCAGAAAACAGTATATCAATGTACAACTCATAACTAAAATCCACAGAAAATCTGAAGTTAGCATTAAAAATGATGTAAGCCTTTTTATTTTATGAATTTAAAAAATAGTCTTACGTTATACCGTTATCATGAACTGATTTATGTAAAAAACAAAACGCTTTCTACATTTTTTTAAACACTGAAATATTCTACAGATTTATCTTACTGTTCAATAACAGAAGACTGGCTTGTGGAACAGTTGTTTACTCATTAAAGATGTTGTAAATAACATTATAAAGGCTAAGTTTGTAATTGTATTATTATTAAAAAAACTTGAATGCTAGACAGTTTTGACTTTTATACCATATTTACAAAGATAAAATAATTTGTAAATTTATTGTTCTTCACTTTCTGACTGCTTCTTTTTCTTCTTCTTTTTCTTTTTCTCTGAAGTTGGCGCCTCAGTTTCAACTGATGCTTCTTCCTGTTGTTCTACTTCTTGTTTGATTTTTTTCTTCTTCTTCTTCTTACTCATTGATTCATCCGCTACCTCTTCTTCAACTTCCTCTTTAACACTTTCATCCATTTTTTCCTGTTTTGCCTTCTTTTTCTTCTTTTTGGGAGTTTCTTCCGTTTCTGAAAATGAAATAAATCAATTAGATATTTTAAAAATAGTAAATGATCAAGAACATGATCAATAATAAAATAAATTTTAATATTTATTTATATACAGATTTGGCAATATTTTAACATGTATACAGCAATTAAACATAAGAAATGAAATTATATTATGTTTCAAATGATGACCAGCACAAATAAATTCCATGGATTTCCTCTCTCTGCTGAATTTGCTTCACTGTCATCTGTCTATCTATTACTATTAGCCTTGGGACATCCATTGTGGTCCCTCTTTTGCAAATTTGTCCATAACCTCCACTTTCTAATAATCTGATTTTATATTTCTCTCTTTGTCTGATGGTGTAACCCGAGAATTTCCACCAGTTTTACTCGGTTCTATCATGTCACTGAGTGACATTATATTTACGAGTGAAAGGAACAGTAGCGAGGAGACGATAACGTAATTCTGTTTTACTGGCTGTATTCAGTGTGTGAAAACAAAATCGTGGGAGTAATTGCAATAAGTAGTAGGTCAAAACTACCAAAGTTTTCGTGAGATCAAAAACAAACTAATGTTTACCTTTCCTCTCTGAGTAATTAAATCAATTATTTTCTTTGTGGAATTTTCAATAAACTCATTGTCTTACTCATTTTAAGTAAATTTACTCAATTACGTCATCTGTGATGCCATGCGACCATTTGAAATCCAAATGTTGGCCACTAGGCACAGCAATTTTTTGTTACTCGGATCAAATTAAATTTAATAAAAGGAGGAAAAAACAGAAACAAAGAAATTAAGGAAAATTAAAAGTCTTTTTTTTTTAACATAATTTAAATTATATTGAAGATTTTGTCAACAAACAAGTAAGGAATTTATACCACAAAATAAAAAGAGAGCGAAACCCAGTACAAAGATGCACCTAGATGGAGAGGGATAGTTATTGGGTGGAATAAATAAGAAAAACATGAATACTTATGAATACAACCATTGAAAAAAAACGAGCAGAATGATAATGAAAAATACATACTAAACAGGATGTTAAAGACATAATCAAAGATTTGAAAAATAAGGCACCCAGGAAAAATGTATGTAGAATGTTCAACCCAGTGAAAAGAATACTCAATACATAAAAAATGAGATGCAACAGAATATACGAACCACATATTGATAATGTTGTAAGATACAGTATATAAAGAGCTTTTATAAATTAGAAATAGAATTAAAATCAAAGAAAATAATTTACATGAACATCAAGGTTTGGCCAAAAAAAAAGACCAATTTTTTTACAATAAGATTTTGACTACCTCATATGAATTTATCGTTAAACATGTTACTACATGAAGTGAGACCAACAGCAGAACTTTAACATTTTTAATCGACAGTATATGTTGACAGAGGTCTTGGTCATCTACTGTATTTTTTAATCTAATTCTGGAAAAATTCTTGGAGAGAATAACATTCACTCTGAAAGCTCTACATGCTACCACAAAAATCTATGTCTAACATATACAGATGTACAGTAGAGCATCGATTATCCAAACTAATCGGGGACATTAGTGAATTGATGAAAATTGAAGATTTTTAAGTGTTAATTACTAACGTTTAAAAAAATCTTCAGTTTACGAGCGGTTAGGTCACATAGATTTTTTAAGGATAGGTCTTTTTCATTTTAACATTAATGAGTTAGGGGCGTTTTCAAGAAGCAATTATTTAATTGATGGGATATAAGAGTTTCTATAAACCATTTCTGAAAATTGCGCTAACCAACCAAATACTCTTTTGCGAAGGGTAAATGATAGGCAGGGCAGACATTATATTAATATGTTTAAAACAATGTGGTGTCTTGCTTTTATCAAAATGACGCATTAGCACAAGCTAAGGCAGTGACATCTTGCTTGCTTATTTTAGATCCAGGTGCAACATGACACAAGAGTTTTTATGGCAAAGCTTTACAATTGAGCCCAGTTCCGTCTGCATTGTAAACGTTTTGGAGGGCATAATAATTATCTTCCTTCAGTAACTCCCTTTTTAATTTAGAATTAATCTGCTACTGATGAATTAGCACAGTTTTTATCCTTTTATTTGAAGCTTATGAATGTCATGTCTCAACTTAAATCGGTTTAACTAGTCTGTGCTTGCTTGAAAATTTGACAACTCTCTGGGGTTTTCGTTGAATTGAACTGCTTTTTCAAATAGAATCAGATCAGAAATAGGTTTTTCCTGGATCTTTTTTGAGTAAACTACTTATATACACAGCATGATATAAATCTGTGTTTGAGGCAAGATTCATCATTTTATGACTTGTGAATCCATCAGAACAATCAAGCTGGGACATAAAGTTACTTATGCTCATCTTTTGTCAGGAGTTTGGATAAGCAATCATTCAGTTGACTGACGTTCGGATAATCGGCGCTTTACTGTATTTAAAACAAGCTAACCAGCAGGATTAAGAGGCATTATTAATAGATTGTAGAGGAAGATCAGCGAATATAGATTGGAAATAAATGAGAAAAAGCTAAGACAGGGAAGACAAACATAAAAGGGTCATTTAAAATATATATCCCAAATTAGAATTATAATTTTAAAATTTGATTATTTGTAAGTAACATTCAAATATCTGATTCAAGCAGCTTTGCCAAAACTTACTAATTTAAAATTTGTCAACCACAGACATAATCAAAAATACTAGGTACATTAGCTAATTTAATTGTTTAGAATTCATTTACTTTTTAAAATAATTGTTAATAAAATAATTAGATCAAAACAAAAGAATATAGGAGACTTTATATCATAAACACACTAAATTGTTAGAATATTCATTTAAAACATCAAAATGAGTCAAAATGGTTACAAACATTCGTAACAGTATAGATTATGATATAAATTAACAGTACAATTGTTAAATTCCTCTAAATAGACCTACAGCTATAAATGAAATGGAAAATATCGACAGCTTTTGTGTACTTAATGAATATATTATTACAGTCAATATATTCCCAAGATTTATTTAAAATTTAAACTCCCTTTACCCTTTCACACTCTCAATATCCTCTTTGATACTGGATCCCATCCTACCAAGTATCGCACTACTATATACCAAGTGGTTAATTTATGTACAGATGCTTCTTTAATAATACTACAATGTTGATGAGTTGTAAAAACTACACAAAAATAATCACTAAATATAACAAGAATTTTTTTCTTTTACAAATATATTATATTTTAAAACATACCCTCAGCCTCTGCTTCTACTTCATGTTTAATTTTCTTTGCTTTCTTTGATGGACCTGGAGAAGATCCTTCATCGAGACCAAATCCTTCCGATTCTGACCTCTTCCTTTTACCAGCAGTTGGTAATGTAGAGTCTGCTGCATCTGGATATTGTTTTATTTCACTGACACCGTGGTACTTCTCAAACTTGGCTTTAGCCTTGCCTGTACCACTTATTCTTCTAATGTTTCCTTCTTCAAGGATCCTTAGCCTGGATTCCAGTTTAGCCTTATGTTCAGCTCCTACAAAATTATATGCACATAATTATGGCAACAATAGGAAAATTTTGAACAATAACATAGCAAATTTACAGAATAGAGACAAACTAATATTTTTTTGTTAATGATATTCTTAAAAAAATGTTATTAGAAAAAGATACTACAGCTTAAATGTACTTAGTCTTTATCAAAAAAGTATGAAATAGAAATATGTGTTAATAACTGTATAAAAGATATTGTAATGAATAACTCTTACTAAACATACAAGCTTCTTTATTTTCAGATATTTTTTAATCAATCTATGTATAAACAGGGAATTGGTGGGACCTTAAAGAAACATTAACCCCTAATGTATGTGCCCATCTTTAACACGAGAGTGCCTTACTGGTAATTTTGTACAGGCTCATCTGGGAGACTGATGACCATTAAATTTTAATCTTTAATTTTTTTCAAGCCCCTGCGAATCAGGTATTTGGATAGAAACAAATAAATACCCAAATAGCAGTACCTGAATACCTTTTTTAATTGACTACCTTTGAATACCTTTTTGATAAGAAAGACATTTGTCTTCTATTTACAGTTCATAATCCACAAATGGAGGCAACAAAAAAAGGGACAGAGAAGCAAATACTACTTCTAAACCCAAAGTTGTCATTGACTATGATACAATGGGTCGTGTTGATAAGCTAGATAAACACTTTCATGATTAACCAACCACAAAAAAGGGGGAAAATAATAAAAAAAAATATTTTTTCATTTATTGGATATATCAACATGGGATGCATTTATTATTATATAAAAGAAAATACGATTTAATAATTCAACTCTCCACAAGTTGTAGCATTTGTAAATTTCTTGGTATATATTGAAATCCCCTCGTATATGTATTAAAACACCGAAGAGTAATTTCAGTGTATTTCTATTTCCTTTAGTACAAGTTAAAACACCGAAAAAGTATTTCAATTCTTTTTGCGTCGCCGAGGTCGATAATAAACCATTTTAACTCGTTCACTGCTCATGACTCGGATCCGAGTCAGCTGTGTTTATCTCTGTATGCTCGTGACTCGGATCCGAGTCATCGGGAGTCCCAAATTAAAACGCGTCAATATTCTTTTAGCGCTTGAATAAGAACGTTGTATTCGGACGAGCGTGTTTGTATACCCTTTTATAATTGAAAAGAGCTTTTCGTTTTTGAATCGTAGTATAAAGTATGCGAATATGAATGAACAACAACCGGGCCCTTCGGTAATTAAAAAACCTAAATTACAAAATGCAAAATTCACACAAGACGAATTATTTAAAATTCTAAATTAATCATTTAGTGATCACGACATAGAGATTAGCGACAAAGAGTCTGAGCCTTCTGAAAATGACTATTCTGATAAGCTATGAGTGAGCGATTACACGAAATCAACTGAAGAATATCCGTCAGAATTTAATTTCAAACCTAAATTGTGGCTTTATTGAAAAATAAAATAGTAAATTATTTTATTGTTGTACAGATAATGAAATATATACTGAAATGTAGGATATCAAAGTATGGCTGAATAGGAGAAGAACACACTGCTGCAGTTTGGACAGATGGGGTTTCGGAAATGCAGAGATCCTAAGTTGGTGCTCTGGAACATAGCCGGATTTCTAGATCTAAACCACTTTCCATACCAGAATTTTTGGTGTTTATTGGATTAATTTTCCATACTGGTAACATACGCATGTCAAAATTGGAAGATTACTGGAAAACAGATCCAATATTTAACCTGAAATATGTTTTCAAAACATGAGCAGAGATCGTTTTCTGCTAATCTTGAGATGCTTACACTTCGCTCACAATCCGATAACACTAAATGATGTGCCTGCAGATCGGCTGTATAAAATTAAACCAGTCAATAATTTTTTTAATAATATAATGGCTGCTCTATATTATCCAGCTAGGGACTTATCTTTAGACGAATCCATGGCACTATGGAAGGGCAGACTTAGTTTCAAGTAGTATATTAAGCAGAAAAAGAATAAATTCGGCATCAAACTGTATATTATAACAGAACCTTTTTGGTATTATCCAAAACATCGTACTCTACATAGGCGCCTCGGACCCGGCGATAGGAGGAAAATGACATTCCACCAAGGTATTATTGGAAGTAGCGAAAAGATTTCTGTACTCGGGACATGCCATCTACATGGATAACTTTTATAATAGTTATTTATTGGCCAAACATTTATTGACACGGCACACTTATTGCACTTGTACATTGTAGGTCGAATTAGAAACCCCTCAGAAGTAACCAATGCTAAACTATTCAAAGAAGAAACCACAGTACAATATTGTAATGGAGTAATGATTGGTAAATGGCATGACAAAAGATGTGGTTATATATATCTTCTGAATTTCCCAATACTTTGACTAAACATACAACCAGGAGAGGATGGAATGTTGTCAGACTATTACCAATATTGAAATACAACCAGTACATGGCAGGTATAAATAAACAAGATCAAATGTTGTACTACCCATGTTCCAGAAAAACGTTACAGTGGTACAAACAACTTGGGCTCCATTTTTTCCAGTTAATGTTGCTTGACGCCTTTTTTCTATATAACAGATATTCTGGAACAAAACTCCCCCTCTCAGATTTTCGCTTAGAAGTCATTTGCGAATTACTCTATAAAACAAATAAAAGTAAAGAACGTAAATAGTAAATCTAAAAAGGGAGAAACAAAAATGAAATAAGGTAGAATATCTTCCATCGATAAAAGTGAAAAAACACAATTTACGAGTGTGCAGATTGTGACGAAAAACCTGGCCTATGCATAGATTGTTTTCGCAAATACCATTTAAACAACAGATAGATTGCTTTCAGTATATTAGTTTAGATAAAATTTTCATTTTCTAAAGACCTTTTAATTGTTACCTGATTTCTAGTATGAAAATATAAATATCTAGAAAACTTTCACAAGTGTTATGGGTAATAAATTGAAATCCCTCAATAAAAGACTACAATAGATAGGTACCTTATACTTTGAATAAGTTTGTTTTGCCGATATTGACTTTCCAATTACTAATTTGCATAACAGTCAGATATTGTACCTGGTTACAATGTTGTTGAATATTATTCTAGAATTTTCATTTCGCTTGTTGAAACTCCATACAATATTTACAAAATTGCCTGTACTATCGTTCCAGATCGTATTTTGTTTTCGAGATAAATTTAAATTTGGGAATTTTTTATTATTTTTCGATTTTTTTTATGTTCTTTTTTAATTTAATTTAAGTGTATAAAATCCATTACAATATGAGCATCACGAAAAAGTACCATTGAATTTTATTTGGAAGTTTTCATCTTAAGTGTTCATAAACAATTTGCTAGGAAATGAAAATTTGTTTTTTTTCCTTAGTTCTCGATTTGTTACATTTCTCATTTGATTTAATAAAAAATTATTGTAAATTAATTTTTTTGAATAATTATATCAACGACTCACATCCGAGTCGCTTAGCACAAATAAAGAAAATATAAGCAATATGCTCACGACTCGGATCCGAGTCTTTTCTTCTTTTCGCATAAAATATTACAAATTTATTTAAAATACCCTTTATTTAATATTTACTGTATTTATTCATAAATATTTTTTAAAAAATACTAGTCAGCACGGCGTTTGATTTCCATGAAAATGCGCTGAGCAGTGATAGTGAGCAGTTGTTTATATATCACAGATGGGTATTTCCTCAGTATTCTTTGATCGAAAGCCGGTTTAGGATATTTTGCGTTCCCGTTTAAGTGTTTTGTTTATAGCAAGTTGGGCGAATGAATTTTAACGATAATTACATGACTCTCGCTGAGCTCGCTGTTAGGGGCAGTTGGCTTCAGTGTTGGTCCAAATTTTATGTTCAATTTGAAATGTTTTGTGTTTTTTTCATGTGTAGCAGTTTTAAGTTAAATGTGTAGTTACAGTTTAAGTGAGGTTTGGAAGATGGGCTATTGAAAGCAGGCGTGTTTAGTTGAGTCGAAAAAAAACCGGCAAATTTGTTGAAAAAAAAGTGATTTTTACTCAATGTAATGTGTCAATTTTGAACGAGTAATCAATGTTACAATCAATGAACTATACGCGCGTTCGACGTTGGAAATTTGTGTGTATTCGTATATATTGAGTGAATCGGCAAAATCATTACATATGTAAGATATAGGTAAGAGAGAGACAGAAGAAATATTTTCTCTCTCGAGAATAAAAATGTTCCTTTTGTAAACATATTTAATATTTATTAATATTATTATTTTTTATTAATATTATTATCATGGTAAATTAAACATATGCGTAAGTTATGTATATTGTCATTTTTAAATACTTATGAATATTGCATTTTAATTTGTATTGTATTATAATATTGAATTATGTGGCAGTGTATTGTATTGTATTTTTACATTAATAACAAAATTAACAATGAATTTTACTGCAGAGTATGCGTAAAAAATTTTTTTTGCATTCAACTCCTTTTATACATACATTAAAATAAAATATGTATTTTCATTAAAATATTGATTCAATCCTTCATTTACTTACTATACTCCTATTACAGGTCAAATGTTTATATACAGCAAACGATGCACCATATACCTGTATACCTAATTCTTTTTCTCTTTCTGCTCTCTCTTACCTATAGCATTACATATGTAATGATTGTGCAGATTGACAGTTTTTTTAAGAAGCGGAGCTTCAAATTTTGTGTTCAGTGTCCCAATTTCAAACTAAATTTGCTTTGTCCCAATAAGCTGTTTCAGAATACCTTTTCACAGGTTGGAGATGAATTTGTTCATGTGGCAGAGAGTGTAAAGCCAGTTCCTAACCTCAGAAATTTAAAGTAAAGAAATTTTAGTGAAATCCAGGTAACTCTTTTGTGTTGATTTTTAAAGATAAACATTTGCTAATAATAATTGCTTTCGTAATTGTAATAATCAAAATTGTAAATCTTAGGGTGTGGCTTAGCTGTCATTTTATTTGTCCTCAGTTTTAAGATTTAGTATTGACATATGACAGCCAGCACTATATTTGACATCTGGTAAATATCTAATCATATTTGAGACTTTTTTTTAAAGGTTAGCCTCTATGCATAGTTTCATTTAAAAAGATATTTCTTTATTTATAATAATTTATTTCTGCTACAAATTGTCGCCCATTAACAATTGTAAGTTTTATAGTATCTCCAACCTAGAGTTTGTAAACGGATAGGACATAGTAAGTCTGTTTTTGATATTTTGTATTTTATTGTTATTATCTATATTTGTAACTGTTTGTGGTGAGACAGTAATAAATGTATAATTTTCCCTAAACCATTTTGTTTATTTCTTTTATTAAAAAGTTTATAACCCCTTTTGTGTTTTTTAGGAAGGAACAGCCTTATATTTCATCCAGCAGGAAGTTTCCTCAAAGCGGCGTCCTTATTTTAAGTAGCTAGAGGACCTTCTTGTGTTTTGTTTGTTCCAGGAGATTCATGTAAGTACCCTTTTGTTTCATCTTTGTAGTTGCCCCAATCCAACCCCCTTGCCATTCACTTATCCATGACCCAGTTGCTCTCCAAATAAACCCTGAGTGCCGTTCGCAACAGTTTTGTTTATTTTGCTTGCCCTATCTCTACCCCAATAATTTCTGTCCCCAATTTTCAACCTCCCATAATAATACCCTATGTAGTAGGCAAAATAATCGTTACAAGGTAGAGGTGCTACGTCAGTGAAAATATATATGTATATGTTATATATTTTCATTTATATATAAATTTAATTATACACATATGATTTTCACTTAAAAAATTTTTGACATTTTTTGACCTAAACTTCAAAATTAATGTGTACATTAAGGGGTTAATTATGTTTTGACAGAAATCCATTTTCTTTTATCTTCAAAATTTATTTACCCCTACTGCATTTTTTCTGTTCAGCAGATAACTTGTTTTCAATCCTTGCAATGTTTTTAATTTGTTCTGTCATATTTATCATAAATGACTATCTGTCATATTTATCATCATCATCATCTTTGGTTCCACAATCCTCTATAGATCCTAACCTGCTTCAAGATTTGTCACCATTCAGTTTGATTTCTAGAGACCTGCTGTATCTACTGATTTTAATACTCCTAAGTCAGTCCCAACTCCATGCAAACACCCAGTTCTTGGCTGAACTGCTTTTTCTTTCTGCAGGTGTTCCTGAAGTTAGCTTTAGTGCAGTTTAATGGTGTACAGCATGGTGGTTCATGGTGTACAGCATTTGAATGGACACATAATGAGAAAAGAGAAGAGCAATCTGTTAGGAGTTATAACGGAATGGATACCACCAGGTAAAAGAACCAGAGGAAAACCTAAACTGAGATGGAGACAAGTGGAAGAAGACTTAAGGAGTATGGAAATTAGAAATATAGAAAGGACAATCAAAGAGAGAGAATAATGGAGAAAAGCAGTGGAAACAGCGAAGTCACACCAGAAACTGTAAAACTAAACCCAGAATGGGATGATCCCCCACACAAAAAGGATATTCAAGTGAAAACAGCCTTAGCTTCTTTGGGAGCATATAATTTGTATATATGGCATTTGAATCATGTGTTACCATTTCTTGATAGATGTCTTAATAAAGTCTCTGTGCAGGTTTCTGCTAAACAATGTTGCAATTTTCCATTTTGTTTATTATCCCTACATCTCTAAGGAAATTTGGTTGTCTCATTTTCAGTCAAATTAAAAAGGTCTATTGTCAACCTCAGTGCAAATTCCAAAATTATAGATTTCAAGGTTGAATTCTTAGTTACGGCATTGTCTATTGCAGATCCGTACCAGACATCATAACATAAATTTCTATTTTCACAAGCATATATTCTGTCAAATTTATGTTAGTCAAAAGCAAAATGACTCTAGCCAAGCTAGAGTGATTACAAGAATACAATAAACTAATACAATAAACATACTTTAACGTTTAATTGTGGCTTATTCCCATTTAAATAGTAATTACTCTAACATGCCACAAGAAAATAGCTTCAGAACAATACAATAAACATTGAGCAAAGGTAGGAAAAATCCATTCAAATGTCAAGAACCCACCACATGTAGTTACTGTTTAAAATTTCAAGAACGCTTGAAATTGTGATGAACTAGATGCCAAAGAAAATGCAAAACATTTTGGCATTTGAGGATATTTGTGGATAAATCCGCACATTGTTTGATGAATTTATGATAATTTTGTCAACTTATCTCTAATTCGTAAAATTTGAAGATTACACATCCAACCACTTAGGGCCAATTGTTCGAACACTAATCAAAACTTGATTTTAATCAAATATTTAATTAAAATCAAATACATCACATTTTGAGGTTATGTTGACTGATTTATTTTATTCAATTTTATTATTTTGAGTTTTAATTTAAAATAAACCATAATTAAACTCTTTCTGATGTTAATTTCATGTTTTTATTTACAAATCAATAATAATAAGCAATTTTTAATAATTTTGACATCACTGTGACATATTCACTCACTCTACAAAGTTTTTGGGTGTATTCATTGATTGTAATCTCAAATGGTCAGAGCAAGTGAATTCAGTGAACATGAAATTGAATAAAGCTTTTTATGCTATATCTAGAATTAAAAACACACTACCCATCTCGGCATTAATGAACGTTTATTATAGCCTTGCTTACAGCCACATGTGCTACAATGTAATTTTGTGGGGGAACTCAGTAGATAGTAACAAAGTGTTCATTAACCAAAAAAAAATTATCCGTAAAATTTTTAATTTAGATTATCAACAGTCTTGTAAACCAGTGTTTATTAAACATCAAATTTTAACTTTCTACTGCCTATATATCTATAAATGTTTACTTTATGTCAATCACTACTACAATACAAGAAGTGCTGAATCTTTACGAGTTCCTAAACACAGAACATCCAAATTTCAAAATTGCTTCAGATATATGGGACTGACCTTATACAATCATTTGCCAAAAACTGTGAAAGAAATACCACTTATCTCTAAATTTAAAAAAAATGTTAAAGATTTACTTTAATATGCTTACTAATAGCATATTATTCTATAAATGAATATCTTGAGGACAAACTGCAATAGCTTCATATTTTACTTGTAAAAATGTTATTTTATATATTTTATGGTTTGTCAAAATTTTTTTTTTACACTGTGAATATTGTATCATACACATTAATGTTTTTTTATACCAGATTCTGTAGTGACGTATCCTATACATTTATTTTGAATGTCTTAAAGGATCAATAAAGATGACTATGACTATTTGATTGTAATTAAATATTTGATTACAATCAAGTTTTGATTAGCGTTCGAACAATCAGCCCTTAATATATGTAAAACAATGACTTACCCAAAGTAAACGTTCCATCTTCACCAAGAGCATCTACACGAGTAGCCAATGATGCCTTAGCAGCCAGCATTCTGGACATCTTACCCTTGTTCTTAGTACTAGACTGTCCCACCAGCTGTGTATGGTATATGAGACCATATTTAGGAGTATCTTTCTTAGTTTTTAGTGCTCTAAATAGTGCTTTCTCAGCTCCAAGAATCTGTACAGTGGAAGCAGGATGTTTAGCTAAATTAATAAGAGAGCCAGCATGGGATATAAGTCGAGCTCCAACTAATTCTCCTACTAGAACAGTAAGATTAGGTGCAATTGCCATCATTCTAGCTTTCAAATAATCATAGAGCTGGGCCCTATAATTTGATAATTCTAGAACCTGGTCACATAAAGTTTGAATATTAAATATATCTTCCTCTGCAATTTCTGTACCCATCGAAATTTCTGCTGCTTCTTTTACTTTTTCTTCTACTTCTTCAGGTAAAATATCTGACAAATCTGATGTTGCTGTATTTTCTCTAGTACCAATAATTTTAACAGTTTTTGCAAAAGCTACGTTATCAGTTATTATTTTGCCAAGTTCTGGAAAATGCCAACCATACCACTCCCTACACCTCATAATATAATTGTTCAATTCTTTGTCTAAGTCATCTAATAAAGACACTGCTTGTACAATCATGGTATCTACTTTATCTGGAGAAAATTTCAACTTATACCTAGATAGTGAATGTGCTAAACCCAATGCCATAGCAGTCATTTCCTTTTTTGGCAAACCTGACAGCAAACTGTCTAACTGTGAACGGATACATCTCATTAATTCTTGGACTGCACTGTTTGAAAGACATTGTAAACTGAATTTATCCTTAATTGCAGATCCCAACTTAGCATCAGCCACTAATAGTTGCTCTTGAAGATCCTTATCAACATACTTTTTTAAAACCTTCTTTAGGCTCTTGGAAATTTTACCTTCTACAGCAGCTGTGGTTGCAGCTAAAGCCTCAGTAGTATCACCAAATTTTTCAAAATGTTTAAGTTTCACACTGAAAATAAATCATATTTGATTTTCAGAACTTAAATATTGATACAAGAAAAATATTAATGTTAAATAAAAAAAGGAAATATTGAAAATGATCAACAGTTTTCTGTTCTCAAATCTTTGTCTCACGGTTCAATATGAAAAAAAGGAGAATCTGACATAAGTTAAATTAAATTTCTCAAGCTGACTGTTTATCACTGGGAATATAATTATTCGGACAAAGTCTAGAGTATGTTCCGAATGAAGGTAGCTACAAATGAAGGAAATTTTGTATTCGGCAGTGTTGCCATGTCCTTATAAATAAATCATGAAAAAGCATGTGATATAATATTAATTTAATTAAATATGGAAAACATAAACCGATAAAATAATGAGAAAAATAATATATATTTTATTTCACTATAAATACTAAAGTGAGGAAGTGAATAATGAGTTAAATTCTGCTGTAAAGATTTTAATATATATTTTTACTTTGTTATTATGTATATGAAAACAAGCCACAATCCTTTACAGAATTATTCAGTGTAATGTTTCAACCATCTGAATGGCAGCTGCCATGAAAATAAATAAACATTTACAAATTCACATTTTATGGATTGTCAATAATGATAGTTTAATCTCTGCAATATAAATTTGAAAAAATGTAACTATTTTCATAAATGTAGATCTGATGGTCATAAAATTGATATCTGTTGAACATCTACTGCAATCTGACAACTAGTGTTTTAAAGGTTCTGACACTATTGTCAAATTTATCCTCTAATCTATCAAAGGGCAATTGCAATTTTTTTTCTAATAACTATCTGCAACTAATATTGAAAGAAACAAATATTCATTCGTGCATGTTTTATATAAATTAAAAAAGACTAGATTCCATAAAATAATAAAATAAAAATGTACTGTTTCAAACCTTTCTCTGTGTATATTTGAGACATAAAACATGTATATGATAAGGATATGGCAACAGCGCAAACCCAAATTTGTGTTTTACTGAAGTTTCCTTTTAGCTAACTTCATTAGGAATCTTCTCTACTTTGTCCATTATTTTATATTCTCTATTGTTTAATTGCTTGTATAAATAGATTCAAATAAAACCATATAGTCATTAAAGAAAGTTTCACAAAATATAGTAAATTTTCAATCTCTTGAATAACATTTGGTAAACACAGCCTCATTTTATAGTATGTAGCCTTGTCTAAAAGTATGTAAAGTGAATTAGTATGTAGTGGATTATTTAATTTTTTTTATTCCACTGTCAACATCACATTTTAGTACAACACAAAATTAATTCTACTATAAATCAAATACATAAAAATGACAGAAATCGAAAGTTATATTGGCACATTTGCATGTAAAAAAATATACAAATAGGCTATACTTTTATTGGTTTATAAATTGTGTATCCTGAAATGCACCACATTGGATTGCATTGAAGTTGATTAATTTTTTATTTAAGTACCTATTGGAATCTTAAATACAGTCCATCTAACTTACAAACCTTTACACGTCATCAGCAGTACACGAAATATTTAGGCGGTAGGTGTGTTCTTTTTTAGAATCACTTTGCAGAGTACACTGGCATTACAGCCACTAGACATATTTTATTATATACGTATAGAAATAATATTTAAAGATTTCTATTAATGTTAACTTAAAGAAATTCACAATAATATGTTTCATTTAATTTGTATAAATCCATTATAAGGCGTTTTTATAAAGAACATTTGTTCGGAACACACTGTAACTGTAATCGAATGAAGGTGAAATTTTGGCATAAATTGGTAACACTTATTTGACAGTTGCGGTGTTGACACTTTAGTTTTGTTTTTATTATTTACTATTAATTAAACTATGTTGTTTTTTAAACAAGCAGCTCAAATTGTTTTTAACAAGATTATTTTTTAACTCGTTTTGTTTTTATTTATTTACATTAAATATTAATTTATTTTGTTGTATACTGTTGTTGTACACTTTTGCAATAATTATGTGACCTATTTGATTTAAAATGGATTCAGGAATTTTTTATACTTTGGCAACTATGTCAACCTCGATCTCTGGCGTAAATAATGACATGCAAGAGTTTGTAAATTAGATGGACTGTAGTTGTACACCCTTTAATGTAAATCATAGACACTTTGTATACTGATGATTCAAAGAGATAAGAGTCAAGAGACATAAATAGATTAATGTTAATTTTATGGTGTCATATTTACAATATTGTTTTATAATTGTGTAAGATATTATCTACAAGATTGTACTTAGGTCTGCAGCGATCTACTAAGTAGATCAAATGCAAGTATTCTTACACAAGCTTACAAGTATTATATAAATATAAGCACAGATAAAAGATATATTACAAAGAAAAACGGTATTTCAATGAACTGGTTTAGTTTGCCCTTTTGAACATTTATAAGATACATACACAGCTACATTTCAGTAAGGCAATTTACTTGTAAAATACTGATTTTTAAAACTGGCTGTTATGAATTTAATATTAATATTTTAACTAAATAAATAAATAATGAATAAATAATTATTCAGGACAGTGAATAAGGTCATAGCAAGATTTTCAAATTGAGTCTTGTTTGATGTTAGAAGTCAGATATAAATATCATTCATATTAAGCACACTTACACTCTTCCAGCATTTTCAGGTGTTTCAAAGGCATGGTATAAATTATCAGTTTCCTTAAGTTTCTTCTCATCTAAAAGCTGAAAGCATGGAAAAAGTAAGGTTAGGACAGTAAAAAGAAAATTTTATGTTAAACTTTAAATTACCTTGAATATAGCGTATCCAGCAGGAGTTTCAAAAAGAACCAACATTTTTTTATTTTATAAGTAAAACATTGAATAGGAATAAAACAAAATTTTGGGAAAAAAATAAAAAATTATCCACAACACCTCAATACAAGCGCTTGGACCCCCACTCCAGTTTAATAGTATTTCACAAATTGACTTTTGACAATTGACAGCCAATAGAAGCACACGTTTTCAGGAAGTCGACGCCATTGGTGCAAGCTTTATGCAACCAATCATTCTCTATTGGCAATGGTCATGGTAAATATTTTAATTTACGTTTTTCATCGTATCTTCCGTCTTTGTTTTTCAGAAGCATATCTTATCTTCACCTTTGCTATGGATTTTCACGTGCTCATGCCTCTTTTTTTATCAGCCTGTTTCTATCTTATAAAATATCTACACTACCTTACCTACTTTTGCTTTGATAACATCCAACCACCGTTACCAATAGTCTTCCTATATTGAATTTGTGTTCTCGTTGTATCCAATGAACAATGTTTTTTTTTCAATCTTTTATTATACTGTCTACTTACTGTACTACTACTGTAGTATACTGTACTACTTATCATACTCAGTGCTATTTTATTTGTGACATTTTATGCATTACATAATATATCAGGCATATCTTATTCTGAAGCTGAACAGTAGATATCAACTCAAAATTATCCAAGAGTACGCTCCAACAACAGACCATACAGACGAATAAATCGAAATGTTTTATGACGATCTACTGCGCTTAATGATTCTCGTACTCAATTCACAACTTTATGTGGCGATTTCAACGCAAACATAGGCGTAAAAGAAGCAGAGCTAGAAAAATCCTTAGGAAAATTCGGTTCCCCAGGAAGAAATGACCGAGGAGAAATGCTACTGGGATTCCTACTCCAGAATAATTGACAACATGAACAGCTTCTTTCACAGAAAGATGCACAGAAGATGGACCTGGGAAAGTCCAAACGGTAGAACAAGGAACGAAATCGACTACATCATAAGTGACAAAAAAAAACAAATAATTAAAGATTTAATAGTACTCAAGAAGTTCCGCACAAGCAGTGACTACAGAATGATACGAGAGAAAGTCCAAATCAACATAAAAAGAGAAAGAAACATAATAATTAAAAATAAATCTCATAGTATCTGAACACTCCCATTAGATATCAACCAATATCAGGCACATATCAATAATAAGCTACTACTGCATGAAACCTCCGAGAACGATCTTAACGACTTGAATAATTGCATCATAAACGCTTTACGAGAAAGTGCCTAAAAGAAAATCAGATAGTAAAATAAGTCCATATACTGAAACGCTACTGGATCAAAGAAGACAAATGAGAAGCGATAAGAATGCAGACAGCCACACTGCAAGAGAAATGAATTAAACTGTTTCGAAGGCAATCAGGAGAGATTTAAGGAAATTTGAAATCAATAATATTAAACGCACTATAGAGGAAAATAACAGCTTAAAAGTTCTACGTAGAAAGCTAACGAATGGGAAATGCGAAATTCATAAATTAAGAAACAAGCAAAATGAAATAATATCACGTAAAGACGAGTTAATACAGGTCGTCGAAGAGTTTTACGAGGAATAGACGAGTAGTGGAAGTAGACGAGAAGATCAAGCAGGTACAAACAGCCATTTCAAAGAAGATCATGAATCAATGTTCCGAACTAATGCCAAATATAAAGGTAGATGAGATTCGACAAGCATTAAGAAAAATGAACAATAACAAAGCCCTAGGAGATGATGGAATTGTAATAGAAGTTATCGTAAATGGAGGAGATATGCTATTAAATACATTAATGAGACTGTTTAATCTTTATAGCAAAGAGAGGTGTCCAAAGAATGGAACAATGCTATAACCATCCTTTTGCTAAAAAAATGATAGAACGGACCTAGAAAATTATAGACCTATTAGCCTGTTGAACCACATATACAAGCTCTTCACTAGGTTAGTGACATCAAGATTGGAGAAAAAAATTAGATTTCTACCAACCGAGAGAGCAGGCAGGATTCCGTTCAAATTATGGTAGCAATGATGACCTTCTTACAGTAAAGACACTCATTGAAAAAACTATAGAATACAACAAACCTCTTGTCCTCACTTTCATATATTTTCACAAAGCGTTCGACACGAACGAAATAGACAGCCTTATAGAAGTAATGAATGACAGCGGGATTGACCATAAGTATAGTGAACTTACTTACTTACTTACTTACTTACTAGCCAACGCCCACCCTTGGCATGTTAGCCATTTGGTGGCGCGCTGACCAGTATAGACGAGCCGTTTCTCGTAGGCGATCTTCATCCTCCTCGGATGGGTCTGTTTTCAGGGCTGGGCACTCTGGAAGGTGAGCAGCATCCATCTGGGGCTGATCACATAGTGGACAGTTGTCATTTTCGCGGACGCCGATGCGATGTAGATGGGAGGCCAGGTAGTCATGCCCCGTAGTTGTTCTGAACACGGCTACACTAATGGGTCTCGGCAAGTTGCGAGGGATTGGTGTCTCTATTAGGTGGGCCCAAGATTTTCCAGCACCGGCTTGTATTTGCTGCTCTTTTATCTTCGCTTTGATTCCTCTTCTAATGGTGGACTTTGCTGATGTGTACGATTGGAAGCTAGGGGGCTGTGGAAGAGTAGTGCCTTCTTTTGCAAGTTCATCCGTTGCTTCATTTCCTTCAACACCGACATGACTAGGGATCCATTGTAGAGTAATCAGCCACCCTTTTTCCATCAAGTTCGATAGTTGGACGCGGCAAGATATTGTTTTGGCACAGTCGGTGTATCGATTTGTCGACAGGGCGAGGATTGCGGCTTGGTAGTCGATGAAGAAGGCAACTTTTTGGGGGTGTTGGAAATTCTCAAGATTTTTTGCAGCTTCGTGTATAGCAACAATTTCGCCGTCGTAGTTGGTGAGAGGGGCACCCACAGCTATAGAGCCTTTGAAGAACGTTGAGACATATCCTGCTCCTGTTCTTCCCGAGTCCGGCATCAAGGATCCATCGCAGTAGATGTGGAGCCACTCATGTGCTGGGTACTTGGTGTGTACGTCTCGAGGGCGGCTTTCCTTAGGGCAATGTCTGACGATAAGTGCTTCGGGTCGTTATGGTTTTCAAGCAGTAATTCTGTGTTTGGTAGACAGCGGGCCAGTGTGGTTTGCGCTGGGAAGGGGGCGGCTTCCGACAGGACAATGTGGTATTTTTCCATGATTTGATTTGCTACTGTAAGCGGAGTGGTTTGTGTTTTAAGACGTGAGGCTGCTTGTCTATATTCATCCCATTTTTGTGGAAGTATTCGTCTTTGCCTTTCCCAGAAGGTTAACGCGTGTTGCTCTCTGCGGCATTGTATTGGTTCAATACCGGTCTGGGCTTCCATTGATGTAATCGGCGTTGATTTTGGAGCACCGGTGATGGCGCGAAGGGCAGTGTTCTGGGCGACTTCAAGCTTGGAGGTGGTGTTTGTACTCGCAGTTATTGTAGCTTCACTCCCATATTCTAATATCGGCCGGACATAGGTTTTGTATGTTGGTACCAGGACATCTTGCGTGGCGCCCCACTTTGTTGCTGTGAGACGTTTGAGCAGTCGATATCTCTTTGTGGCTTTCTCTGCAAAGTCGTCGATTTGAGGTTTCCACGTCATTTTCTTATCTATGTACACCCCCAAGTATTTTGTTACGTCCTGTCTTTCCAGATCAACTCCTTTATACGTCAGCTTGACAGCAGTCTTACATAGTGAACTTATTTACAATATTTACAAAAATGCCACTATAACTGTTAATATACACGATAAAACCCGACCAATAAAAATAAAACGTGGGATAAGGCAAGGAGATACATTGTCACCGAAATTATTTATAAAACCATTAGAGTATGCCGACAGAAAACATGAGGAAGGCAATGGGAAACCACCTCATTAATTTTCCCAAGAAAGTTATGATGGTAAATGGAACTAAATCGATGGCCCCCAGTGCCCGGCAGAACTTAAATGTTCAGGGGGTGCTAAGAATCCCCGGGAGGAACAAAAACAAATACAAAACTAAAACAAACAATGACGTCAAAGTAGCGACCTGGAACATCAGAAGCCTTTATGAGGCTGGAAAGCTAGCAAACGTGTGCCAAGAAATGAACAGATTGAATATAGATATTTTAGGTCTGAGTGAAGTTAGATGGCCTAACTCAGGAACAACAAAAATTATGAACAAAACACTCTATTATTCAGGCAACAATGATCCAAAACATTTCAATGGAGTAGGTGTAATAATAAACGATGAATTGAGTAACGCAGTTTCAAACTTTATACCACTCTCTGACAGAGCAATGCTGTTGCAAATAAGGAGTTCTCCTTTTAATGTGAATATTATTCAGGTCTATGCACCAACCGCAGATAAGTCAGATGACATACTAGAAGAATGGTATGAAGATCTACAAAAGCTCATGAAATTGACAAAGAAAGAAGATATTAACATCGTCCTAGGAGATTTTAATGCTAAAATAGGAAGAGGGAAATTCCAAAATATCGTAGGAGAATACGGACTAGGAGAACGAAATGAAAGAGGAGAGAGACTATTAGAGTTTTGCCAGCAACACAATATGATAGCAACAAACACTTGGTTTAAGTTACCTCAACGCAGGTTATACACCTGGACTTCCCCGCTACACACAAAAGAAAGAATAATAAGAAATCAAATAGATTATGTTTTAATCAACCAACGATTTCGTAACTCCATTACAAGTACAAAAACATATCCTAGTGCTGATGCAAATTCCGACCACAACCCTGTAGTAGCAAATATTCGCACAAGAATTAAAGTAATAAAAAATGCAAAGCCGAAGAACAAACCTAATATGGAACTACTAAAAGATGTACAGATTAAAGATAAAACCACTGTAAAACTAAATGAAAAACTCTCAGAAATAGACCGAACCCAAATAAATATCCAAAATATAAATACAACTTGGCAACAAATAAAATCCATCCTCGTCAATTCTGCAAGGGAAGAAATTCCAAATACACGATTAATGGCAAAAAAAGACTGGATGACACCAGCTATTCTAAAGATGATAGACGAAAGGAGGAAATACAAAAATAAGAACACAAGCGATTACAAACGATTAAACACAGAAATAAGAAGGAAAATAAAAGAATCAAAAGAGAAATGGCTCGAAGAAAAATGTAAATAAATAGAAGAATTAGAACATAGACATGATTACTTTAATATGTACAAGAAGGTGAAAGAATTTTCATTCATCCACAAAAAACAACATTGCCCACTGGTAAATAACAACGGAGAGTTAATTCATAACACCAAAGATAAAATAGAAGAATGGGAAAAATTTATACAACAGCTGTTCCGAGATGAAAGAATAGACATTACAATAAATAATGTCACTGAAAGCCCACCAATTCTAAAAGTCGAAGTGGAATATGCCATTAAACAATTAAAGACCAATAAAAGCCCTGGACCTGATGAAGTTTATCCTGAAATACTTAAATTGATCGAAAGTAATAACATTGATTTGTTAGTAATTTTGTTTAATACAATCTACGATACTGGGGAAATACCAGAGGAATGGTTAGAATCTATTTTTATTCCCATTCCAAAACAAGCTAACTCCAGGCGATGCGCAGATTTTAGATTAATAAGTCTTATGAGCCAAATGCTTAAAATTCTATTAAAAATACTTCACAATAGGGTATACAAAAGGTGTGAAAAAGAAGTTGGATACGATCAATTTGGATTCAGAGCCGGAATGGGGACCAGAGAGGCCTTGTTTTCATTACAAGTACTGCTGCAGAAGTGTTACGACCAACAAAAGGATGTCTTTCTATGTTTTGTAGACTTTGAAAAGGCATTTGATCGCGTAAACCATAATAAAATGTTAAATTCCTTGCAGAGCATCAACTTGGATAGCAAAGATCTCCGATTAATTAAGAACTTATATTGGAGGCAGAGTGCCAAGATTAGGATCGACGATCATACATCTAGAAATATTAGTATAAATAAAGGAGTAAGGCAAGGATGCATACTATCCCCTATGCTGTTCAATCTTTACTCGGAACTACTATTCAAGCAAGCCTTGGAAAACCTTTCCACAGGAATAAAAATTAATGGAGAACCAATATCTAGCATAAGATATGCAGATGACACTGTCCTACTGGCTGATACAGACACAAACTTACAGAGGGTTATAGACCACCTTAAGGATGCTTGTCGAGAGTTTGGAATGAAGATCAACGAAAAAAAAACAAAAGTAATGGTGATCCAAAGAAAACAGAATATCCCCTTACCTATAAAAATAAATGGGAATATTTTAGAACAGGTAAACCAATACAAATACCTTGGCTGTTGGATTAATTGCAAGCTGGACCCAGAGCAAGAAATTAAAGCGAGAATTGCTCAAGCTAGGGATAGTTTCTTTAAGATGCGCGTTCTATTCTGCGATACACATATAAATATTAAATTGAGATTAAAACTTGTAAAATGTTTTATCTGGTCTGTTCTTCTCTACGGAGTCGAAACATGGACTTTAAAAATAAAGAGCCTGAATAGAATCGAGGCATTTGAAATGTGGGTGTACCGTAGAATTTTAAAAATTCCTTGGACAGCACGAAAAACAAATGAAGAAGTACTAGCGAGACTCAATTTAGAAAAAGAACTATTGAGAACAGTCAAAAGAAGAAAAACCAGTTATTTAGGGCATTTGTTGCGCAACGAGAAATACTACATCCCTCAGTTGATAATAAAAGGCAAAATAGAAGGAAAGCGAGGAATTGGAAGAAAAAAATTGTCCTGGTTACGTAATATCAGAAACTGGACAGGACTTGGATTTGAGGAACTCTTAAGAACAGCTGAAGATAGACAAACGTTTGCCACCATAACCGCTAACCTCCATTGATGGAGACGGCACTTGAAGAAGAAGAGTATGCCTTTAAGATGGTCAATTGGACCACAGAGGAGTAACACTAGACGGCGAAAAGCTTAACCACCTCCGTTTCGCAGATGACATTGTTCTTATCACAGATAACTTATGAAAAGCCACAGATATGTTAAATGAATTGGACTTTGCATGTTCGTATGCAATGCGTATTACCGGTCATAACTTGTGGGGCGGAAACTATGACTATAACCAAGACTATGGTTTCAAAATTAACAGTGGCACAGAGACGAATGGAACGGTCCATGCTGGAAGTAACGTTGCGGGACCGAATAAGAAACGAAGATCTGCGAAGAAGGACAAGTATTGCTGATGTTTTTGAATGCATAACGGAACTAAAATGGAACTGAACAGGCCATGTAGCGAGAATGCACTACTCACGATGGACGACCACCTACACGTTGGGCTGACGACATCAGACTTATCACCAAAAATTGGCAACAAAGAACACAAAATCGTAAAGAATCGAGGAGTTTAAGGAAGGCCTATGTCCAGCAGTGGACGTGATAAATGAAGGCTGGACGTAAGAAATCTCCTTAGCAATCGATCGTGAAGGAGAATGGTTGGAGACCGTAATGAATGGAGAGATTTGTCGATGAAGGCCAAAGCTAGAATTGGGCTGTAGAGCCATAGGATGGGTATATGTGGTCTTAGACAAATTCTAAACACATCTCGTTCTACAGACCTCTGGGATAGGTTCTAATGTCCCTTAACAACCTCAATGTGTCATCAAACCATTTTAGCAATCTTACTAACTAGACAACTCCTAACTTTGTATCCCATTCACCCCTTACTCTCGTTTTTCTACACCCGTTGTAATTGGCTTATTGTATATCTTGGATATCTAACAAATTTTTGACATCCTATTATTCTCCGTTCCATACCAATCTAATCCTAGATCAATTTCTTTCTCTACAAGATATGTATAAATATTACATATTGTATATATTACATATACAATATTTACATTGTAATACAGTACGTTAAGTTTTGGATTAAATATTGCACACTACATAAAGCGATAAAATCGGCAACATTGCCTCGTACAAGGTAATTGTAATTCTTCGATCCCCTCTAACAGTGCGACATCTAGACATAAAACGAGAAAAGCATTCAGTAATACATAACGCATGTGTATGCATCTCTTTTGTTTTCATTACACATACCCGGTTCATTTCTTTTAACATAAACTCGATAAAAATACACTGACCTATATAAGGCTGTGCATTTGTATCGGTTTTTAATAATGTGAACAATTTTTTGTAGTTGAATTCAAAATAAAAACGCATTTCTTTAAAAAAGATAAAACAAAAAATATACTCTTATTGAAAATAAAAAATAATTCCTAATAAAATAAGAAATAATTCTTTATGCCCTACAGAAATGATTCAAAGATTTGACCTTCTACGGCTGAACAGTATCCCAATCTGTCATAAAAACTTCTGCTGACAGATGTAAGAGTTTCTGCTATAACATAATTAGACACTTTTCTTATTCGGTTTTACGTTCATCCAAATTTTGGGCTTTAGCCTCAGGATGATCGTAGATGATTTTAAATGCCTCCAAAAAAGAAATCCATTCGTGTAAGATCTCAAGATAGCGCAGGCCACTTAATATAGCCTGTTCCACTAATAACTCGACTCGGGAAAGTATTGTTTAAGTACTCTCTAATTATTCGAGCGTTGTGAACTGAACAGCCGTTCAGGAAGTTGTACATCAGGAAGATTGAGAATAGCGGGAAGAACATGATTCTGTAACAAATTGAGGTATGCCTCACTATTCAAGTTGCTCTCAATAAAAAATGGACCTAATATGTGCTCTCCTAAAATGCCAGTCCAGACGTTAACTTTTTGAGAAAGTTGAGTTTAATAAACAACACTTCTGTGCTGGTTTTCTCGCGTCCATTACCTTGTAATGGAAGGATTGTGTCTCCCTACTAACGAAACAGAAGATTCATTAGTGAATAAAATGTTTTTGAATAAAATTTGGTTCATCATTAGCCTTCGTTATTAGAGTTTCACAAAATTTCATTCTTCGAAAGGGGTCGTCTGGATAAAGCTGCTGCGTTTTCGAATATTTAAAATGTTTTGTAGCCGTGTTTTTTCCATACTTTCGTTACAGTAACATTGCTAAAATCTAATTCTCTAGCAACGATTCTACTTAAACGATTGTTGCACAAACTTGTGTATCTTGGTATTCCCTTTCCTCAACTCCTTCTGCTGACACTTCTTGAACGTAACATTTTCTGCAATTTTTGAGGCAATAACAACTCTCAAAATGTTTAACAATATTATGAATTGACTGTACAGAAAATAAATCTAAACACTATTGTTCAGAATTACCACCATAAAACCATTTTATTATTTGAACCTTTTTTGCGGGCGTATAAACAGACATGTTTACAAAAATAAATTAAAAATCTACGCTGTTATTGCTTTAACTAAAAATCGTAAAGAATGGCGGAGTTTAAGGGAGGCCTATATCCAGCAGTGGACGTGATAAATGAAGGCCGGATGATGATGATGCTGTTATTGCTTTAAACAACCACTGTATAATGACACATTATTGGCGACGGATCAACGGAAGTTCAAGGAAAGGGCGCGCAGTGTTGCCATTTATAGTGTGTATATCCAATTTAAAACTTAACATACTGTATAATACTCGTTTCCACGGGATGTACGTCAAGCTCCTTTTATGCCCCTTATTTATTAGTGTACAATAATATAAGTAACAACTTGGTGAAGAGTATATACACTTTCCTGGCACCCAAATCATTGGTTTAGGTGTCTTTATCCTGATCTGCTTTAGTCCGTTATATTTGATCCTAATCCTAATTCCGTTATATTTGAATTACTTAGTCATCATTTATACATTTATATGCCTTTTACAGGCATGCAGATTGGTCAAATCCTTCCTTGAGCTTCCAGAGGTAATTCTCATTTATGTAACTGGTTTATTTTTTTAACTTTTTTAATCCGAACCGATATTACCTATCAATAAAGAACATTCAACAGTTGTGACAACCATTCAATTCGTTAGGAATTTCTTCATTACCCTTAATTTGTTATAATTGATGCTTAAAATAGGTCGCTGGTACGTTACAATGCAGCAGTCAGAAAAGTTTTTGATCGAAAAAAATCGTTGGGACGACGAACCAGAAGATCAAAAACTTAGATACCTAGATAACATAAAATCTATCGGGATTAAGGGGTGGAGAAGAGTTGCTAGAGACAGTCTAGAATGCAGGATTGTATATGTCATAATGAGCTATAATAGCATTGATGATGATCAATATGTATTGATGAAATTAAAACGAGTAATTAAAATACAAGTTTTTAGATACACAAATGGAACGCACACAAACATATTTTTTTAAATTACTATTCTTTTAAAGAAGAAGAAAGGACAAACTCAGTCTTCAGATCTCATTTCAGATAGTATGAGATTCGGGTCGTAACAATTTCGTAAACTGGATCTTGTCTTCCATCGAAATCAGTCAGATGATGTTCAGTCGTCAACGACCCATCTAGCCATATACTAGTTTAGCCATATAACGTTGAATAAAAAACCTTTAAATATTTTCTATTTATTTTCCTAATATCCAATAATAGTAAACAATTTTTACAAAAAATATTATAAAATCTAACATGCCCTTTCTAGTAGGTATTGTTTCGTTATTAACATGTTATATTCGTTTTATAATGATTTACAATATATACAATAGTTGTTCTAACATTTAAAAACTGTTTATAAAGTTATAATCACACAAGAATTGCATATTCAACAAATCACTTCTACTGCTCTGCAAAAACGGCTTTATAGTACATATTCATTATATAGTTAATTAAAAAACTGAATGTTTTTTAAATCTAATTACTTTAATACTTTTTTTAGAAGAAATAGAAGCAAAAGAATAAAAGTGAGAAGAAAACAAATTAACAATTTAAAAAAGAATCAGTCTGTTTTCTCATTTGTACATACGTTTAATGAGAAATTTGTTCAGGATGACTACACTTTTCAAAGTTCAATGTTTTTATTTTTATTTCTTGTTTAGACAGTTTAAACATTAATGTAAAATCTTCCACTCACACAAACACACAATTTAAATCATTTACTAGATACAATTATTAATTTTCACAACAAATTATATGTATTTTTTCTTAGCTCTATTCTAGTGCACAATTTTCATCTCAAAATTGTAAAACATTTAATAAGCAGGTTAGTAACTGTCTTTCGATTTACTTGAAGAATTTTTTACGGGATTTTTATTGGTTGATTTTTTGTTTGTTTTTATTTTCATGTTTTACAGGTAGGAGTATGTCACATATATGTAATATAAACAACAAAATTTCATCCACTCTAAGAGCGATGTTCCAAAATGATCTATTGGGATCAAGAAATAAACGAAAACTGAATAGTAAAGATATACATATACTATGCTAAGAAGAAAGAAAGGCTAAACAAGAAAGACAAGGAAGAAGAGTAGTAAAAGTAGGTTAAAAAAACTGAAAATAAATATACAATTGAGAAGAAATATAAAATTATAATCAAGAGGAGCATAACTGACAAAGAAACTACAGATAGGAGAAATTCAAGAATAAAAATTTGACATACTAGTATTGCAAAAAAACAACTAGAAACAAAAGTCATATAAATTAAAGATACAATATTTTTCAAAAGCCGAGACGTAGGGGAGACCGAGGAATTCCGCGCACGGGGGAATTCTGCGCATCAGTATCTTTGCAACACAGCAGAAGTATTTGAATATTCAACAGAGCGCGCAGTCTCATATTTGCTAGTCGAATACATGTTTGTAATTCTTTAAGTGGTAAGTACTTTTGTTATTAATTTTATATGTATAGATAATTTCACGCATAAAACCAATGCATTGATTTAGTCATAACCGAACAGTGATAAGTTAAGTTAGGTTACTCACCTTGGGGGAATAACGCGCAGCTGGGTCGGGGTAATTTCATGCTGCGCGGTATTACCCCGTGTGAGAATTTTTGTTGATATAGTGTTTGTATTGTTTTAGATTCCAAAATGCCAAAATTGCAAAAGAAAAGTTCCAAATCACGCGCAAAACAAAATTAAGAAATTTTCACTTCCACGACTCTAAAAACTCAACTTCAATCTCTTTTTTTTTTCAAAGTAATTTTTTTTCTTCAAAATCCGTAAAACTTTAAACCTTTTTTATGGGAATAACGTTTCCAATAGATACAAGTTTCTGTAGTTAAATTAAGGAAATGTTTGTGCACGTAGGAAACTTTTTATTCCCAGGGAAACTATTTCCCTGCGCACCTAAGGGAAAAGTATTTTCCCTTAGGTGCGCAGAATTCCTCCGGTCTCCCCTACATAGATATGGTGTAGGTTATATAATAAAAAATATATAAAGGAAGATAAAACCCGTTAAAGCGTAAAAGCGTTAAACTCTTTATTAGATAAATTGCTCAATAACGTTGAATGACAAACAGCCAAACATAAGCATACTAATTATGCACCTATATATGTATGCTTAAAATATCCTACTTAATGATAAAATCAAGTTTATCCAAAAGGTAACCATCCTGTCCAATTAAGTACAATTATATCTATTGTACATATACAACTTTTTGCTTTTGCAACACCACCAATCACAGAATCTAATCACACAAAAGGGACGGCCGTATATTATTAAAAATTGATCAGAGGGAGAAGCTTACAAAATTTATAAAAATTTTATAATAAAACAATGTACTAATAATTGTTACCTCTGAGAATTGTTGAAGTATAAAAAAAATTATTGAATTACATGAAAATGTTTTATAAATATTGCATATGTATTATAAAACTTAAAATTATAATTGAACTTAATTATTGCTATTTTTGTTTCATAACAAAACCCAACAAAGAGATCTTTGGTAAACATCTCTAAAAAAATTTTATATATAGTTTAGTTCACGAAAAATGGTTGAGTGCTTAATGATTGCGATAAAACCCGACCGCAAGTACCCCAGCTTACTCAACATTAGTTGAGCAGGTAAGTATTCAGGTAAAATTGAAGCTACTGTGGAGTGTCGTTATCTTGTTTGTATAATAAATTCCTGGTAATATAAAAACGATTAAAAAATCATATAAAATTATAAAAACGATTAGAATACATTTTATTTCATAAAGTTGTAAACATTTTAACAGTGAGTTTCACTATCAATGATTGATCTTTTAATGACCACAATAAATTTGTTGATCGTTAAGTATTTCCTGGAATAATTATACAGGTTCCCTCTATTTTGTATAATTTGTAAAAGTATATAAAACCGATGAGAAATTTTTAAATATACATTTTGTTTCATTTAGTTGAAAGTGTTACAAGTGTTACCAGTGTTATACCTATTTATACCTATAAAACAGCATTATGTGGCGTCCGTGGAAAAACATTGATGGTGCTTCTTCCAGTGTTCCAGCAAAGAAAAAGCATTTATCTGCTGACGCTAGAGAAATCGTAAAAACAATATATAGTTCTTTACTTACAAGAGGACTTACTGCTGCCAGTGAAATATCTGATTTAACAAAAATACCTCTAGGCACAGGGAAAAGAATTACATCAAATCCCATTAAGTCAAGAAGGAAGCGTAAGGATGCCGGTTCTACCAAATGTATTGACGAAAGTGATAAGGACTTAATAAGAAAAATTTACACAATGTACGAAGAGCAACGGATACCTACATTAGATGCTTTAAAACAACGGCTTACTAATGATGATACACAAATAAACTGTAGCCGCATTAGTCTTTGGAGGATTTTGTCTAAAGTGGGCTTCAGATATCGTACAATTGACAAAAGGCAAGTGCTTATGGAGTCCCATCGAAGTGGCGTACTGAATATATAACTTCCATAAGAAAGTACCGTACAGAAGATCGACCAGTAATTTATCTGGACGAGACATGGTTTGACACTCATGAAACACCATCCAAAGGATGGTCCGATTCTTCCAACAGGTGTCAAACAAAAGCTCCATCAAACAAAGGGAAAAGAATAACAATTTTACATACAGGATCAGAAAATGGTTGGGTCCCAAATGTCTTATGGCTTTCTGCAAAGAACATTAAAGACTCCTGCGTGGACTACCATAAGGATAAAACGGCAGAGCTTTTTGAGCAATGGTTTAAGAATTGTCTTATACCTAACCTTCCTCAAAATAGTGTGATAGTAATGGACAATGCAAGTTACCACAGTTGTCAATTACATAAGTCTCCAAGTGCAAATAACACGAAAATCGAAATTCAAAACTACCTGTTAGAAAACGATATATATTTTGAAGAAAGTTATTTAAAAAATGAACTGTTAGAAGTGTTAAAATCATTTTCTATTAAAAAAGTATATGTTTGTGACGCATTGGCCGGGGCATGGGACATACAGTGTTACGGCTTCCGCCCTACTATTGTTTATTTAATCCCATAGAGCATATGTGGCACCAACTAAAGTCAAATGTTAGGTCACAAAATGTTTTCCGACTTATGCCATGTAATGAACGTAGAAAATTCATATGTTACTTTGAATCACATAATTAATTGTTATTAATCTTGAAGAGGATAGCGACAGCGAAACAGAATTAGGTATTTAGGAATTCATAAATATATTTTGGTTATTTTGGGTATTTTTTTTTTGTAAATATTAACTTATATATATTTTTCTATATTTTTTTTTCAATTATAGTACATTATGTATTCGTTTGTATGTATATACTGTAAATAGAACTATTATTACTGTACATTTTTAAATTACTTTCTTCATGTTAAAAATTGTTCAATTATCAACTATATTCACTTGAACAACCTGAAAATACCATATGAAATAATTTAATAAATTTTTATAATCGTGTATTACACAGCTACCAATGAAATATATTAAATAACAAACTTTCTGAAGTGCGACCCTGTGTACTTCGGTAGTTTATTGAGAGACTCTTGTATACACAATAGGATCAACTCAGGTAACCATTAAACACTCAACCATTTTTCGTGAAACAAACTATACTTATATAACTTTACCAAATAAAACGTCGCATTTGCATTTTTCAGGTACTTTTATTAATTCGTTACAACTGTAAATATTATTCAATATTTGTAAAAGTTTGTAAAATACATATATATATATATATATATATATATATATATATATATATATATATATATATATATATATATATTTATATATATATATATATATATATATATATATATATATATATATATATATATATTCTTTATATTTAAAAATCTCGTGTCACGGTGTTTGTCCAAGCTAATATCCAAAAACCACTGAACCGATTGCAATAAAAATTTTGTAAAAGTGTGTTTATTGGTCCAACTTTGGAGATAGGATATTTTTTATCTCGATGAATGGCCCTTATTTTTTTTAATTGTAAATTCAAAACATAACTCGATGATTCAAAATGTTTTATACGACTTCACCTCTTCAGTTTTAGTTCATTTGATCCATTTAGCTATAAAATATCATAAAATGACGTTTAACAAACGTCATTTTATGTTTTTACAACTTGTTTTTATAATAAATGAGAACGACTGAATGGATTTGGCTAATTATGGTTTTGAAATATTTATTTGAAACGCTAGGAAGGTCTAATAGGTGAGAAAATATGATAAAATCGCAAGGAAAATAGTAGAATTAACGGCTTTATTTTTCCATGCAAACAGTTACATTATACTCGCATGAAAAAGGTTTTATAAGATCTACTGTTACAGTGTTAGTTCATTTTAACATAAAGTGACGTTTAACAACAAACTTCACGTCTGTTTACTTGTTTTGTTTCGCTTAAACTCGAGAAAATATTACGATGAAATTGTAAGGAAAATAGTAAAAGCAGTTTTATTTTCCCATACAAATAGTATACGGATAAACTATACATTTTTTCATTTTTCCCACGCATAAACTTTTATTAGTTGTATATGAAGTGTTATAAAAAAGCTTTGAAATAAACTTATTTTAAACTTTAATTGTGGCTTATTACCATTATAACAGTAATTATTAAACCGTTGATTTATTGTTTCACGCAGTTTTATTTTGCATGTGTTAGTAGTGAATAATTGTTAGTTTACAGACACTTCCAGTCTGTCAAAATGTAACAAACTTTACAAAAAAATAATTGCTAAATTTACAAGAGTTAGACTGGGATTAGTGAACCGAGTATACATACTATTTTGATTTTGTTATCATTATACCATGTGTTAAACTGTTACTTCAAATTATTTTCAGTCGTTATTTTTAGGTTACGTTTATTGTCATAAAATTCTATAAAATATTTGAATAAAATAAAAAACAGGTGGGTTTTACTTAGTTCATTTCTATATTAATCTTTATTGTATTCAATTATTTATTTAAACTGTTTTAAAGCATATCAATTATCATTTTTAATAAAATGCCTCGAAGAAAATCAAACCTCAACAATGGATGTAGCCAAGCCACAAGACGTAAACGAATTGCAAGGGCTGATAGATCAGGCGAACCAACTACTCAAATAAATGAAGATTAGATAATTAGGTCACAAGAGAATCGTGCACAAGAATCTCATGCACATCGTGACCAACGTATACGACAGAATATATTTAAGAACGAGAGCTGTACGTGAGCAGCATTTGAATATGTCCCAGACATATTCTGCGCATTTTAAAATTGCTATTGGTGCAATGGACACAGTATGCCAGTTTTGTCAAGCATTGAAGTTTCATAATGAAGCACTTTTCATCTGTTACGCATCAGGAAAAGTTGTGTCACCATCTTTTACCACTCCACCAGAACCTTTAAAATTACTTATTGCTGGTGAATCAGAAAATTGTTAGATGGTGGTCGAACAACACATTCAGTACTTAAGCGGCCATTAGACATTCATAGCAAACCAAATGAAATGTGTAACATTAAAAAAAAGAAGTGAAATAATTGCAGTGATACAAACGAGTTCAGTTATTATCTGGGAAGAATGTACTATAATTCACAAACATCCACTCGATGCATTACATAGAAGTAAGCAAGATTTATATGACAACGACAAACTATTCGGTGGTGCTGTCTTGCTACTGTCTGATGACTTCCGACAGACATTAGCGGTGTTTCCTCTGTTTACATGTGCGGATGAGATTAATCCATATTTAAAACAATCATTTTTATGGCGAAAGGTCGAAACAATTCGATTGACCATTAACATACGAATACAAGTGCAAAATGATCTATCGGCGCAAATTTTTTCCAAACATTGGCTAAATATTGGAAAATGTAAAATAAAACTCTATCTCCATCCAAATATTATTGAAGCAACCTTTTTTATATTAGCAAAAAACAAATTAACGAAAAATATTTTGACTTAAGACCTTATTACTTATCAGTACAGAATTGATATATATGGGTTATAATAAATTTTACAGAAAAAAATACAATTCATACAAAACAGATCTATTTAAACATTAATTTTAATAATCACGTTGTTTCTCAGTGTAACCCTAACTTTATTACTGTTTTGAACGACTTCCTCATTGCTTTTCTTAGTGCACTAAGTAGTTTAACTGTCATTCTCCCTCCGAAAATTCTGTCCTATGAACATCAAAGGTACCGACAAAGCTTTCGCTTCTTGTTGGGTAGTATATTCTGTGATGAAACAAAAAAAAAATCAAAATACATTCTGATGTTTATCTTCATAACCCTCTTTCCAATATTATGTATCAACCGCATCGGTGGTTCAGTGGTAGAATGCTCGCCTGCCACGCGGGCGGCCCGGGTTCGATTCCCGGCCGATGCAAATTATTTTTTATTATTTTTTAAATTTTTTGTATTTATTAAATGTTATAAAAAGACATCAGAAAATTTTATTTTCTAAATTATAATAAATTTTGCTTTTACTATATTAATCTTCTTCCAATCTAACATACAATAAAGGTAATAGTTATTTTATAAAATTAAAGTTTGCCACTTTTGGAACAAAACGATATGAAAGTGAAATGTGTAAGAAAACAAATAAAAATTAAAACCACATAATAATTAAAAAAAGTGGTCGAAATAGTTAAAAATAGTAATTGATAAGTCCCAGATAATTGTTTTTTAAACATAGATATATGTTTGAACCCAACTAGTGAACACAACAAATGTTTTATATAACTGATTCCTTAAAATTACCTGAAAAAGTTAAAACGAATAAATATTTGCTTAAATAGGTTTAGTTTTAGGGCATTCATTTCAATGTAAAGCCCACGCAATAAAACAGTAATATAAAAATATACATTTATTTATTTATGTTAAAAAGAATTCCATTTCAACTTATAAATAGGAAAATATTCAGAATAGAAGACTTCAAAATGTTTATTAATAATTATCTTTTACAAATCGATTAAGTATTTTATGTGGAATTCATGACTCATTTTATAATATAATATCTGTAAGTAAAAATGTTTGACACCAAAGGTATATTATTCAGAATATATATGAAACAAGATTTAAAAACATACAAAAAAATACGAGAAATGTACAAATATAGTCAAATATTTACCCTACAAGAGATCTCAAAAGACAGTCACGTGGATAAAGTTATTGTCACACTTTTTACAGATTTAAAACCAGATTATCATTCTCCTTTCTGTCTAAATGTTTATGTTCCAGTCAGGTTGAACAATAAGAAGGTCACGTGGTCGATAAACCCGTCCCATTAGAGATGCAGGAACTGCTTTGCGTCATTTTTCTCTATCGCACTGAGGGAACGCCACTGTATAAAAGTACTCAGTCTACATTTTATTATATCTTTATGTTGTTGGAAAAATTAGTTTTTTAATTATCTCAGAAACCGCTCACTAGCAAAATTGGACTGTAAGTCTATATTGGTCTCTAACTGAGGTATTTCATTTGACAGATACTACGATCTTGAATGACGATTATATTTACATTGCTAGCCTTATACGTAGTATAACTAGTGCAAAGTCAATGAATTAGGATGATAAAATAATACCTTAAAATACGTGATCGATTTGTACAAAGAAAATGTAAAATTATTGTGAGAATCTGTTAAATATTTTAAGATTAAGTTACCTATATAACAATAAAACCTTATGATCAAACAGTACCAAGAATAATTGTTTTAAATATAAAAGGTCGCTGTAAAATATATTTGGTAACTTCAAAAATGGAAATTACTAAAACAGTATTTATTAACAAAAATACTAGATTTGCTTTTTACTAAATACACAGTTATGACACATATCATTAAAATATAAGTTTTATTATTGCTATTTATATAGGCTGTATCAAAAATTTCGTATTATTTATTTGGGTTTAGTTTTAAATAAAACGATTCCATAACCATCTTGAGTTTGCCTAGTTAAGTTCGTCCTGATTTACAGAACATACACATTTTCCCGTAGTAGTTAATTTAAAAACAATTACTTTCGAACACTTGTTCTAGAGCAAACGTCAATTATGGTGAGGTGTGCGAAATTATGTATTGTTCCATCGTACCATAATGGACTACATTATGATTTACTTGCACCATTTCTAATTCATTATGGTAGGATTATGGTAATAAACATTTAATAAAGTTATTAAAAACTATACAATTTTGGAACATTCCAAGGACGGTTTTAGAAACAGCCAAACCAAATAAAGCTTTAATTAAAAAACATTGGTACTCTGTTTGTAAGAACATTTTAAGTATATCCGTTACACCGTAATTTCAATATATGAAACATACATTACCTATCACTTTTTTAGGCACTGTTATTAAAAATTATCATTGGACAACATTTTAATCTTCCAGTCTCCTTTAATAACAAATAACATCTAACAGGACAAGTTCATTGCTTATATTAATTAAGCAATAAGACAGATAATCGTTACACTACATTAATTGATTGATTAGGCATAATTTAAACAGTCATTTTGCTTTTTTCGCATAATCTTAAAACAATTTGGCATTTTGTTTTAAATCATGTAGAGGAAATATTATTTTGAGGATGTATTAACAATAACGAAATAAACAACCCTATACATAAAATAAACACATCAAAAATGCCTAAGGAACACTACTATTATTAGTTTTTTTTTGTTCAAAAAATCACTTTTTTTGTAAATATATATATCATTCATAAACTTGCTCAACAGTTTCTATAGATCAACATATGCCATGGAAATTGATCAGTCAATTGCACTGTTTTATTAAAGTAAAAGAGATTGAAACTGCAAGTCGTTAGTTTCGTCAGTTATAGTAAATACAAAGTACTTAAAATATTTTAAAGATACTACTTCAAGTAGTACGTGCTGTGAATATGATTGAGGATAGTTTTCGCAAGCTGAAGTATTAATGTGACCACACTGTGCAGAAGGTTTTGCACAGTTTGGTCATACATATTATTGATGTTCCTTGAAGGTTCCCATGTTACGTTGTAGAACTCGTGGTTTTGTCCCTATCGTGATTCAAAGAAAGTGAGAGTCTGAAGTGAACCTGGCCGATAAGAGAAACTCGGATATGCACAGGATTTTCATCCATAAAGTGGTCCACAAATTATAATGTAGGCTGGCATAATTTCTCACCATCAAAGTGTTCTTCCTTTTTTTTTCTGCGGTAGTTCCTGATTTAACATGTTGGATACAAGGCCACATACTACGGTTACAGTAAGAATTTGTTTGGTATTGAGAGTATTACCCTTTTGTGATGGCCAGTATAGTTGCCATACCTTAATCCCATCGAGTATGTATGGTATAGGCTCCAGAGCCGTATCGCCCCATCTCAACATCGAAATTGTTTTTAATATCTGTGTTAAAGAAATTATTTATATAGAAGTCAAATATGCCTAATCACTCAATTTATACTTGTACAAATAAAATAAGTTTTTTGTTAAATTCATAATTAAGGCGGTGAAAGCAGAAACAAATTTAAGTCACATTATCAAGCAGTGTAAGCTTATAAAAATCTTACGGATCGTGCTACCCGAATATGTGAACTTGAATATGAGGGTGAAGAATTGAAACATCCCAAAAATGTTGGAATAGAACAATTATGATCCAAGAAATATCAAGCGATCATACGCCTAAAAAAGTGAAACCGCAATATCGACCAACGATGAGATTAAATATGGCAAAATAAATAAAATCGGTCAAAGATCTACGACAACCGTTACACATTTCAGGAATTTGCAGCATTCTTTGTAGTTATGGTTTAGTGTATATTGGGACACCAAAATAGTGTAAATAATGTACACAAGAGGAAAAATGGCTGGCTCACAGCGAAAAATCAGATGTTGCGGAACACAGCATCACACAAAGAACCATTTAATTTTATTCAGAGATCTGATTAATTTTAATCGTAAAGGACATAATCTTCAATTAAACGGGATGTGGCACTCAACACGCAAAATGAAAATTTCAGTACCGATATGGACCAATCGACATATGTCCCAATTGGAGACGAAGCGTTAAGAATAAATAATTTCAGACCATGGTTTATACCACCTCGATAAAAATGTACTTTTAAGTTATATTGTTCCTTAGATAAGGTTAGACATGTAATCTCTATATTCCATTATATTAAAGGAAAAGTGACCATGAGTTTGTCTCATGGACGGCAATAGAAATATGTTTAGCAATAGGGAACTTAGGGAATAGATAATCCATTTTTTGAAAATACAAAATCAAAAGTTAATTAGAAAGTTCAAATACGTCATATTTTAAAGTCACAATTTTGTACACGTAGAGTTTAATATTAGTTTAAAGTCAAACTACTACGAGTATACTCCGTTTGAAGCACAGTTTTTATCACACACCTGATAATCCCCAACGGAATGTCATAAACCAGTGGCGAAAAATTTCCAAATTTATTTGAAATTTCAATTGATATTTTCGAAGATTATTTATAATTTGGTCAAATTATACATTTCATATCGGTCAATTCTGTCGTAGTTATGGGAAATGCCAGTTAACATTCAAAATTAAAGGAACCATTACCTAACAGGAACTGGAAAAAGAGAAAGCTCTTAGATTGGTTAATAAGCAAAGAAAAAAGGCAAAAGGAATAGTTTAAAAAAGCTTTTACTATTATGTAAATTATATTTCGAGAATACCAAACCGGTTTTGGACAATGAAGATCTATAATTGACCAGCTATTGACAGTGAAACAAATTCTAAACAAATCGTGGGAATACGATATTAACACCCACAACATATTCATATATTTTAAACAGGCCTATGACCTTAATTAATAGAAGTTATATCAAATATTGCACAGCTTTAACACTCCTCAAGAATACAGCCGATTGGTAAATGCAACAATCCACTCGAGAATGGCAATTTTCAGAATACAAAATAAGCTCACTGAAAATTTTAAATAGTCAAAGGATTAATACAAGGAGACGGGTTGGCACCGACAGTGTTCAACCAGTCTCTCGAATATGTGATTAGTCAGTTGAATATAGGAAGAGCTAATCTCCTAAAAAAATAAATTAATACAGATTGCCGACTGTGCTGATAACATCAGCAGTATGTCTCGCAGAACGAAAGATGCATCAGAAATATATTCACAGTTAAAAACAGGACAAAAGAGACCGGAATTGAAATAATTATTCGAAATAAAAAAAAATCTGGGTCTACAAAACTATTATTAGACCAATAGTATCTTATGGATGCAAGATATTGGTGACGACAGAAAATACAAAAAAATGCTGGAAGTCTTCGAAAGAAAAATCATAAGAAGGATATTTGGACCTATTAACGAAAACGGAGTATGGAGATCCAAATATAACCATGAACTCTAGCAACTGTTCAAAGAGGTACCGATCGCAGAAAGACTTCGATGGGCTGGTTATGTAGTAAGAATAGAGGCAGATAGACTTCCGAAAAGAGCGTTAGATAGTAAAATGCAGGGTGCAAGATCAAAAGGAAGGCCACGGAAAAGGTGGGCCCGCTGTAACATGAAGTTACAGCAGACGCGCAAAATTTGCTAGACATGAGAACTTGGTGAAGAGCGGCAATGTTGAAGGCATAGTTTGAAGAAGGCTTGATTTGGGCTGTAGTGCCATTGGAGAGAGAAATTTTATTTCACCAAAAGTATCCTGTGTATGAACTAGCAAAAGAACGTGGAGTTATGGTGTTGCGATTACCACTTTATCATCGCGAATTTAACTCCATAGAACTAATGATAAGCCCAAATGTATAAATCAGTATCAAAAATTTCATCTGACAATTGGCAAAAAGCTGTTAGACATTCAATAATTTGGAAAAAAAAATCTTTTAAACTCGATATGAAAATAGAAGAAACGATAGAGTCAATTATAATTCCTTAGCAAAATAACGAATGCAGTGATGATGATTCTATCTAATCCGAAGAGCGACATATTTATTTAGGTATGTTGCATGCATAGATTTTGCATGTTCGAAGGTGGGCCTCAGAATGAACTTGACCAAAACTAAGTTTTGGCAAATATGGTCCCCAATAACCATTTAACTATTCAAGACAAAGTGGTAGAACTGGTGGAGAAATATACGTATTTGGGTGATGAAATGAGAATCAGCAGAGATAACCAAACCTGCGAAGTCCAAAGACGAATTACTTTACCGTGGGCAGCCTTTGGAAAACTGCAAGACACTTAGGACCAATATACCAATAAGCCTCAAAAGAAAAGTATTTGACCAATGCGTATTACCGGTCATGACCTATGGGGCAGAAACTATGATTCTAACCAAGATTACGGCTTCGAAATTGAGAGTGACACAGAGATGAATGGAACGGTCTATCCTGCTAGGGACGTTGCGGGACCGAATAAGAAACGAAGATCTGCGAACAAGGACGAGTGTTGCTGATGTTGTGGAACACATAGCGGAACTGAAATAGAACTGGGCAGGCCATGTAGCGAGAATGCACGACTCACGATGGACGAGCAAAATTACAAATTGGAGGCCAAGAGCAGACAAACGTAGTAGACGAAGACCACCTACACGTTGGGCTGACATCAGGCGTATGTATCACCAAAAATTGGCAACAAAGAGCACAAAATCGTGACGAATGGAGGAGTTTAAGGGAGGCTTATGTCCAGCAGTGGACGTGATAAATGAAGGCTGGATAATGATGATGATGGAATAAATGTATGTGCTAATTGAATTTTTTTTTTACTTTTCTAGAGTAAGGTAAACCCATCTTCTCCGCCACTGTCCACTGCCAACAGTTCTGTATATTACCTTTGTAATCTTCTGCTATAAAAACTGCGCTATCATGGATTTCCAAATTAAGTATGTCAAACTAATACTTAAGGTCAAATAATGTTCTTTATTTCAATAAACTGAACATATTAAAGTATCCTAAAGTATATCCTAAAAGAGCGAAAAATGTACAATCTTGTAATTAAAATAAATAAAGTTAAAACGAGATTCATTAAAGTTATAATCCAAAATCTTCCTGCATTGGAATCTGATAAAAGGGTAAAATAAATTTATACTCAATTAATTTCAATTAACTCAAAAAATGATTTATATTTATCACTATAAATATTGATATACTTATTTCATTTTTATATGAGTATTCACTTTTCATTCTATTTACAATTAATATCATGTCCATTCTAATCGTATTCTACAAAATATGATTTTATAGAATACTTAATTTTCGAAGTATTAGGTTATAGACACCTAATGCATGGTTTGTTGTATTATTGTTGTCACAAGTTTTTAATTTTTCGTACTGTGGCACTATATAGGAGTGACGTCATAACATGGACTTCAAACGGATAAAAAAATTTCCAGATTTAAATATAAAACGCAGTACCCGTTTATAAATAATCTATATCATAAAAGAGAAAAAAATATATAACTGTTCGGGATTGTTAAACTTGGTTAATTTAAAATAATGAAGTTACTGGATTTTACAAGGTATTATTAAAGATAAGATATATAGAAATACAGAAAATGGAGTTTTCACCATTTCGCACAAGATCTTAGCAGTTGTCCCTAGTAGAAACACTGTATAACTAACTTTTTAAAACGACTTTTATAGCATTTTTGGATGTATAGTACTACCTACCATTTATCAAGGAAAAACAAATAAAAATGAGTAGAACAACAATTTAAGAATGTCATGAAACACATTATATCAAATTCCATCTTAAATTTACCAATGTAAATTACATTATGTTCATATCACAAGTATAAACATTATATTATACATAGATATACTGGATATACAGTGTTTTTAGTAAGTTTAAAGATTTACGGTGATTTACTGTGGAATCACAGTATTTAAATTCGTCAAGACCGTTGATAACATCAAAACATTTTTTAGTTGTTTGTAACTTAATTGTGTTAAGCGAAGTTAAGACTTGTCGTTTATAAATTTCTTCTTCTTCGTGTGCCCCGTCCTCGGAGGTTGGCGACAACACCGAATTTCTGCCAGTGTGCCAACTATTTTTACTAAAAACATTCAGTTGTACCAGTGATTCGTTTATCAATAAATGATCATATTGTGCACGTTCCTCTCCCTTATCGAGAACAAGGAATTTTAAATAATTCTCTGGTTAGAAAATAATTGTTTGTAAACAAAAATAATTGATGAAAAAAACACGAGATGTATTTGACTTCCAAGATTGATTGTCTGTTTTAAGACAATTACAAATTTCAATGAAAAAAAAAAACGGCAACCTCGAAAGGGAGATGAAAATGATCCTTTGGCAACATTTTCAATAAATCCCATAGTAGAAGCTAATTTTTCACGAGATTCTAGAAAATTTAAATTAAAAATCAACTTCAAAGATGAACACTATCAGGACCTTGAACTCCTGCAAGCAAGGTTCACGGCGTTACATTTTTCGCAGAAGACCTACCTACAGGTATTAGTAAAAGTAAAAAAAAAATGAAATAATAAAAGAACTTAATACTTTAATGACTGACAACAGAAGATCGTTTTGGCTTAATCTCTGTTTTAGAGAAAAAAATGAAGAAGCAGTAATTGAAGCAATTGCATGTCTTACACAATGACCATTAATATGCTCCAATGTTTTATTTACTTTTTTTTACAATTTATTTGTTAAATGAACGTGAATAAAGTATAATTTGTAGTATATAATGTGTTTAAAAATTGGGATTTTATTTTATATTCATACATTTCCCAAATAAACACACGGTATGTGTTCAACACCTAGTCAGAAAATAAAATGCAGATACAGTACGTTAAATTTTAAATTAGATATACACGTTGCCCCGTCGCCAATAATTTGTCATTATACAGTGGTTGTTTAAAGCAATAAGAGCGTAGATTTCAAATTTATTTTTGTAAACAACATATCTGTCTATACGCCCGCAGAAAAGGTTCAAATAATAAAATGGTTTTATGGTGATAATTCTGGACAATAGTGTGTAGATTTATTTTCTGTGTTTTTTAAGGAGAGACCAATTCCTTACGTACAGTCAGTTCATAATATTGTTAAACATTTTGAGAGTTGTTATTCCCTCAAAAATTGCAGAAAATGTCATGCTCAAGAAGTGTCACCAGAAAAAGTAGAAGAAAGAGAATACCGGAATACACAAATTTGTGAAGAATCGACGCAGATTCAACGCGTTTAAGTAGAAGCGTTGCTAGAGAGTTAGATGTTAGCAATGTTACTGTAACGAAAGTATGAAAAAAGCACGGTTACAAGAATTTAAAATATTCGAAAACACAGCAGCTTTATTCAGACAACTACTTTCGAATAATGGAGTTTTGTGAAACTTTAATAACGAAGGCTAATGAATAACTCAATTTTCATAAAAATATTTTATTTACTGACGTATCTTCTGTTTCGTTAGTAGGGAGACACAATCCTTGTCAATCCCTATCAATCACCACAGAAGTGTTGTTTACCGAACTCAAAGTCCTCAAAAAGTTAACGTCTGGACTGGCATTTTAGAAGACCACATAATAGGTCCATTTTTTATCGAGGACAACTTGTATAGTAGAGTATACCTCGATTTGTTACAGAATCATGTTTTTCCCGCTATTCTCAATCTTCCTGATGTAAATCTGGAGAATGTTTGATTCCATCAAGACGGCTGTTCAGTTCACAACGCTCGAATAATTATTGAGTTATTAATCAATACTTTCCCGAATCGAGTTATCAGTGGAACAGGCGATATTAAGTGGCCTGCGCGATTTCCAGATCTTACACTCATGGACTTCTTTTTTTGGGGAAATTTAAGAAGCATCATCTACGATCATCCTGAGGCTAGAGACCAAAATTTGGATGAATTAAGAAGCCGAATAAGAGAAGTCTCCAATTCTATTACAGCAGAAACTCTTACAGCTGTCCGCAGAATTTTTTATGACAGATTGGGATACTGTTCAGCCGTAGAATGTCATATATTTGAATAATTTTTGTAGGGTATAAAGAATTATTTCTAATTTTTAATTCAACCACAAAAAATTGTTCACATTATTAAAAACCAATACAAATGCACTGCCTTATAATGGTCAGTGTATTTTATCGAGTTTATATTATAAGAAATGAACCGGGTATACGTAAGCAAAAGAAAAATCGACGGACGTAGATGCATATCCCTTGCGTTGTTATGTCACTCAAATGGTTTTGTTTTCTCGTTTTCTGTCTAGGAGTTTAAGGCTAAGGTGTCGGAGGGATTCGGATAATTACAATTATTTCGTACTAGGTAATGTTGCCGATTTTAGCGCTTTATGTAGTTTGCAGTATCTAATCCAAAACTTAACGTACTATATAAACTAAAAAACCAGAGAATTTATTTTATTTCAAACGTTTATTTCAAACAAAATGGAAATTTGAAAAGTTTAGTCCTTTACGTTTTCTGATCTGGTGAATATTTTTCGAATTGTCGCTTACAGCATTTCTACTTGAGGCAGCCGCTATATTCTAATGGATTTCAAGTGGGAAGTATGCACGCGCCTCTCCCTTATCGGGAACAAGGAATCTCACATAATTCTCTTGTAGAAATAATTGCTTGTGTAAATTGTTTGTTAACCCACTTACTATAAAACACAGTTTACATAATCAAACGTTAGAAAAACATACGTGGAAGACCCTAACTCAGAAATAGGTATAAATTGAACATTTGTGTTCACTCAGGACGAATATATTTAGATCCGTCGAATCAATCAGCTAACTTAATTCAATAGTCTCTATATATTAGAATATAGGTGAAACCGAAATAAAACACTTTCACGCTGGTCCAAATATACCAACAAGCTAGTTTCGACATCACACAAGATAGCACTACCCATGTACCCAGGTTCCTTGTAAATTTTAATCAGCAGATTGTCTTGTCACAACAATTATGTGACTTACAGTACATTTCACCGCCCTCATTAATGATAATATACATTAGTTATGTGGTTAGCCAACGAAAAATTTTTAAAAATGAGCAAATTACTTTAACTTTCGAATATAACAAATTTTCAACAATATATAAAATAAATATTTCAAAATATTTTAATGAAATTTGTATTTAAAATCGTTTCAAATAACAACATCAGTATTATTAAATACAGCAATACCAACAATGTATATATAAAACTTTTTACAATATTAATATATACAATAATCACTATTTCTACATTATATTCGCAGATAAGTTAGCACAGATCCTGTGTTTTGGATAATATTTCAAAGTATTTTATAGAACTTTCGGAGACTTCGAATTATTTAAAAATTCCTCCTTAAAAAAAATAATAACAAAATTATTTTTTGCTTGAAAATAAAGAAAGACTTAACAGTCCTTAACTGTATTTAAAAGTTCAAGTCTCTAGACTATCGAGAAGTTTAAAATCGATTACAAAATTCTACCCGAACAGACCAGGTATCATAAAGTTAATAAAGTCGTATGAATGATAAAATAAAAACAAATAAAACTTTATAAGAACCAAAACACACGATCTGCGCCTAAAAATCATTTTTGGAAACATATACGTTGAATGTATAACAAGTGCATCAACATTTACTGTCCAACATTTAATATCACGATAAAAGTTTATAATCTTAACTATCAATCACATTTTTTATATCTATACAGGCCTATGCTTGACTTCAAGAAGCTGAGGATGATTCTCGACAATGTTCAAGAGTATTCCTTCGATGTAAGTTCTTAGTTGCCGGTTTACTTCTTGTTGCTCTTTCAATGCTTTTTGAACCTAAAGAAACATCAAATGATTAAAAATTCTGATTACATACATGATTGTTGTGTGTTGTTTGAACTGAATACCCAATTTGATCACCTTCGTCGGTTATTTGTTTGTTTAAATTTGATAGCTATTAGAATTTATCTCACCAATGACCCTTATTATGTATAATCTATGTAAAAGAATTTCGTGGTGTAAAACTCAAATTTTAACAAATTTATACACAGAATTTCAAATCTGTATCATATTTAAGTATAACGAGTTGCCTACTTTGATCTAATGATGTAGTAATAATAAATAGAGATATAGAACTCGGCGAAAATAAGTGAAGCTGCCTTTTTAAAGTTTAGAGCGCGTGTTGCCGGCTAGGTGAAATAAATAAGATGGCAAAAAAGGTAAATAATATTTCGGTGCCTAAGTTCTAACAGTGAATATTTCATTTTTCGCAACTTTTGAGGAGATAATTTTAACTGTGGCGCTCTAACCCCAAAAACTTTTCAATTTCAGTTTTTAGATTTTATTTATTAACAATATTACTCTTAAGTTATGAAATGATTAACAAACAAAATAAATATACCATTAAAACATTGAATGAGATATTCAGTACTGTTGTTCAAAAGTTGGAGATAGCTAGAGTTGAGCGATTGAGATATTCGGGGTTTCCATTTGCAGTTGAACTAGATTATGAAACATCAAGTGTTGGCCGTGCATTATAATGCGATATAATTTTTTTAATATTGTTATTAAAAACAGAAAATAATTTTATTTTTAGTTTACAGTGAAATTTAATAAAAAATTCAATTGTTATGGTTTTATAGTGCCTCTCCAAACCCTCTCCTCATTGCCTTTGGAAAAAACGCAACAAAAACGCAAAATTGGTTAGGTACTTTAGTGCTACCTATTAATTAAAATAACATAATGGATCATTAAGTGGGTATTCGTTTTCCTTTTTTTTAGTTTTATTTAAAACAGTAGAGAGGTAACGCAAACAGTTAAAATAAAATAACAAAAACATTAAGTAGGATTCTCTTCTTTTTTATTTTTGTTAAAACACTAAACGATGAAATGAAAATATTTAAATAAAATATTAAAATCATTAAGTGTTTTCTGATATTAATTTTCCTTCTTCTTTTTTCGTTTCATCTCTCTTATGCTTTATGTGTGTCGCTCGGCATAATATCGTACTTGTCTTATTTGGTAGTGAGTTTATTATAATAGAAGAAATTTTATAGAATTATTTGCATTTTTTCTTTTAGACCCGTTTCGAAGTTCTTTAAGTGGAGATCTGTAATCCAAGCTGAACAATATTTTGTCGTTTGTTTCGTATACAAGACGCCTCAGATTCACCACTGTGGGCTCGCCAGGCCGTTTCCCAGGTCTAATCGAGGAATAGATCATTGTTTCTTCTTTTGAATAGTGTTTAAAAAAGCTGTAACCACACTGCTTTACCCTGTACAGCATTGGGGATTTTCTAGCAGTAAAAGCGTCGAGAAGCCATGTTATAAATCGTAAAGTTATAAATTGATAATTTTAATTTGTAGTAGGCCGATGCATTAGTTAAAAGAGGAAGTAGTTGTACTGCCATTAAAGCACAACACAATGTGTGACACTTTCCATCAATTGCATCCGTTTTGTCTTTGTCGTTTTGTAAACATGATGCTTCTTTAAGCTCAATGTATTTTTGATATTGCCAGAAAGTACAAGTATCACATTTACCCTTTTTAGATTGACAGATGTCAATGTTTTTTAGGTCTAAAAATATCGAAAGTGTTTCTTGAAAGTGAACTTATCCTACTTTCATACATTTCAACTTAGTTATACATATCGTATAACTGCCTCCATGACCTTATGTCTTTTTGAAGAAAAGCAACGTTAGCGTCAATATAGAACTTCTTGGTGTATTTTCGACAGTAATAAGATGGTAGAGTAAATACTTATTTAGAGTTTCGTGTCTTTCCTCCAAGCTCGTTGGAATATTTTTGCTTTGATATAATGATGGTTTTTTATTGGTAGGCATGTTGTTATCACGATACTAAGACAGCCAAGTGGCAACTTCAGATGATTTTAATCCAAATGTGCTGAGATACATGTTTTTGCATACGGGTATTTTTTTCATTAACTTTTAAAAAATAAAAATAGCTTGAGGACCTTTTAGAATTATTATCTTTTGCAGTTTTTTGAAATGTTTTCCTTATTTCTACATGTGAACATACATACATTCTTTTGGAGTCCCAAGTCATTTAAGTAAGTATCAAAGTCTATTAATTTAAATTCTACCTACTGCCTTCAATATTATGGAAGGAAGTGAAGAAGGAAAAGAATATTCTTTGAAGATAATGACATAGAAACTGACATAGATCTGCTTCCGGAAGAGTTAAACATTGTGGTGGTAGAAGATATAAATCTAAAATGAGGGTTATATCCTTTTTTTATATTTATTTGGGGAAATTGTTCCCAAACTGAAGTGTTTATATTGTATTCAATGTTTATTTAAACTACAATCCGATCACTCTTATCATTCTGTTGGATAATTTAGAACGTTAGTAAATTTAAAAAATAATGGTGGGTTAGTGATCCCTATTAAATAACACTTTTCAAGTTATAGAAAACATAGAAAAAGTCTTGTTCTTGGTAACTGGTGACTTCAAAAATGTTTCGTATGTGAATGCTAAGATAGTCAATGGCATGGTTCTATATTTAGTAAATAGCCTTTCATCAGGCAATGTTTTCTCTTTATGTACTGAAGTAGTAGACTTCAGTTGTCACAGTACCGAGCTCATTAAGATTGTTAGCCACGAATACCTTAGGGTAAGATTATGTAATGGGAAAACAGAGGATTAAAAAAGTAAATAGAGATAATTCAAAAAGACATAAACATTCAGTCAGTCATTATTCTTGAACTTAGTATCAAAAATGTAAATTGTTTTGTTTACATGATTGTAATATATAACACAAATAATAAATATGCAAATTCAACAATCAACAATTCTTTTTTCATCTTCTTACTAAACTGTGTTGTAAAATAAAAAAGTTGTTTGATGAAATCTTAGAAGCTTGAAATAGTGCTGCCGTGGTATGTCTGTCCAATGACAAAGTTTTTGTCATTGCTGAGTTTTGAATTCAGGTGTCAATCATGAGTATGAAAAGAGAAAGAATAGATGGATGGATGTAGTAATAGTCATTGCTTGTTGATGTAAGGAGAAAATAGAGAAAAAAAGTTCCAAAAAGGCATTCAACCCATCTAGAGCTAAGTATAGTATTAAACCCACGCGATAGGAATCTTTTTGTAATTGTTTTGGGATAAAACGAAAGTTGAATGAAAAATGAAATGAAAGTTCAATTTTTGCTTGCTTACAAGTTCAATTTAATAAAGCAAGTTCCAAACTTCATTATGCCATGATAAAAATCATACATAAAACTAACATAAGCAAGATCTTCCAACATTTTCTTATATTCAGTCCAGTTTAATTTTCAAAAATTCTTGCCTCCTTAATTTTTATCGTCGAAAAATAGCGCCCTCTAGCCGGCTTCAATTTTGTCTTAATAAGAACATTCTTCGAGAGTTCGACGTTAAAGTTATTTAATAGAACTCTGTTAGTCTAAAATCCGCAAGATCACTAAGTTCATAACGTAGTTAATCAAACTAACAGTTGTTCACACATTTAAGAATAGGAGAATACATTGATAGCAGGTTGCCAGTCAAAAAGTGGCCGCAAATATTGTTAATATATAACTAAAAAGACCCTCTCGGGCTACACCACAGAACGTTTTCGGACTAACAAGTCCATCATCAGTGCATTTACCAGGTGACATGAGTCAAGTTACTAAATACGTGGGTAAAAACCCTTAAAATGGTACAAAATTTGTTATTTATTACATCTTTGTTAACAAGTTGGTATGATGTTAAAGTTTTTAACAGATACCCTGCGTGGCAACGTAAGACTCCCAATTTGGGGGTGACTCTGAGACGATGTCTCTGAATGGGCTCTAGATGGGAACTGGTAGATCATAGTAAATCGAATCAAATCGACTGGAATCGGATCAAATCATGTGTATTAAATTAAAAACCATCGCTCTGTGCGTAGACGATAAGAAAGCTATACTTCCCTTCTAGGTCACTCCTGGAGTGACACATCCCTTTTTGTATATCCTATGATTATTTATAAATTTTTTATTCGTTTACTCATGTGGTATTTAATATTCTGTCCATTATTATTATACAGTGTGTAAAAGCCAAATGGAATAAATTTATTATTTAGGTTACTGTACATATTTATAAAAAATTCCGAAACACGTCAAATTTAAATTATAACTTGACATTCTTTAACGTGAAAATGCAACCTCTACCTTCAACCCCCTTAGAATGACAGGTACAACCCAAAATTTTTAAAATAGGAAGTATAGGCTTGTGATATATCGTTTGAAAGGTCTTTTCATTCTATATTCAAAAATGTTGTCGCTTTCAAGTTTATTAAGAATTATTAAGATAAAATAAATTAAAATCATGTGGTTACCGAAATTCGCTACAATACAATCAAAAACTAAAATGTAATGCAAAACGTAATAAAATGTAGAACACGAAAAAGAACTATAAATGTTAATGAAGTAGATGTTCAAAATATTTACCGCGAACGTCTTGGCAACATCCTAATCTCAAATAAAACTGTCTTCTAACATTATTTAACATAACAGGCGTGATCGACCTAATCGCAAGCGTTATTCGTTCTTTTAAGTCATTTAAATCAGAAGGTTTAGTTTTGTACACATGGCTCTTCACATATCCCCATAAAAAGAAATCTAATAATGTAAGATCAGGTGATCGCGCTGGCCATTCAATCGATCCTCGCCTCCCTATCCACCGATTGGGAAATATTGTATCGAGGTACTGCCGAACATTAAGTTGGTAATGTGGTGGTGCTCCATCCTGCTGAAACCATATCGTATTCGCTGGAACTTGAGGGTTTCCTGGATCAGGATATAAATTTGTCAACGTTGGAATGACATCATTTTGAAGTAGTGCCAAATAATTGTTGCCATTCAAGTTGCCCTCAATGAAAAAGGGAGCAATGATATTGTTTCCTACAATTCCTGCCCAAACATTAACCTTTTGAGGGTACTGAGTGTGTTCTTCTCTCATCCAGTGAGGATTTTCCGTGGCCCAGTAGCGGCAATTTTGCCGATTAGCATGACCGTTAAGTGAAAAAGTACACTCTTTAGAAAACATAACGTCTTCTAATTGGATAATATTGTTATCCAACATGTCCATCATTTGCTCACAAAAAAAAGTTCTCCTATCAAAATCGTCTTCCATGAGCTCCTGAGTAGGTATCATCTTATAGGGATGCAATTTATTATCTTTTAATATGTTTACTATCGATGTATGGCTAGCATTGAATGTAGTGGATGCCTGTCTACTCGATGTATGTGGATTTTCCTGAAACTCAAGCAACACATCTAATTTGAGTTCATCACTCAGTGCATTGGCAGCTGCTTTTTTTATCTGCCTTACATGACCAAACTCGCGAAACTGCTTCTCTATTTTACTTATTGTTCCTTGGGATATAGGCAGTAAATTAGGAAATTTCTCATGAAATAGGCGAGTTACTTCCTGTTGTGTTCGGGTGTTATCTCCGTAACCAATCATTTGTAAAACTGTTATTTTATGCATTTCCGTTAATCTAACCATTTTTCAGAATTGAATTGAACGAACTTTTTACTTAAATTAAAATACTGACAACTTAAATAAAACAATTTACTAATGCGTGTTAAAATAACGTTGTCATGGATATTCTTTAAAGTTTTTTAATGGTTACCATCTAAAAACCACATTGTTATGGTTTTTGTTCACTTTCTCATTATCAAGACCTAAACGGGAAATAAGTTTTGAGTATATTTAAGCGAATTTGGATAACCACATGATTTTAATTTATTTTATTTTAAGTAATCTTAATAAACTTGAAAGCGATAACATTTTTGAATGGAGAATGAAAAGACCTTTCAAACGATATATCACAAGCCTATACTTCCTATTTTAAAAATTGGGGGTTGTACCTGTCATTCTAAGGGGGTTGAAGGTAGGGGTTGCATTTTCACGTTAAAGAATGTCAAGTTATAATTTAAATTTGACTGGTTTCGGGATTTTTTATAAATATGTACAGTAACCTAAATAATGAATTTATTCCATTTGGCTTTTACACACTGTATATTATAAATAATAATAAGCTGTATCCATGCTTGATACCTTTTTCGTGATAAATTGGTAACCGTTGTTAAGGGAGAGGACTGTGGATGCAACCATCGTTAATAAATGGTGGAAATAACTTGGGAAGACTTTTTCGGTGGTTAAATCTCTCAGCCTCTTCTCTTTTTAATTTGTTTTATCATGATTTTCATTAATAACTTGATCTCGTCTTCACACCTTGTCAAAACTCTTATATTATCAGTAAATCATAAACGTTTATTTTCATGACAAAGAAGTTTCGCTTTATGTATATCAGCTTTTGTAACCAATTTTACTAGGATACTGAAGAAAATCGAATTAAGAATGGACGATAATGAAAATTAAAATTACCTTATTTGCTACGTCCTTAATAATAAACTCACCTCGTCTTGCGACATAACATCTAATTCAGCTGCCAAACTATTTTCACCTATCGAAAGAATCCTACCGGTTTCTAAACCTGCATGCAATAAACTGGCTTGGAGTTCCTCGTTAACTTCTCTTAACTCTGAATTTTCTGACCGTAAATTCGACATTTCTTCATGCAACTCTTCTAACCTCAACGTTTCGGGAGAAGTGGTAGGAAGAGCCGGGGTTCTAGCTTCCAGTCTTAATCTTTCTATTTCTTTCGACAAGTCTTCTGAGAGTTGTACTTGAGCTTCATATTCACGTTTTAACCTAAAACATTAATATCAGGATATGTATAACACTAGAAGTAGTTCACTAAGTTTTAAAAAAAAGCTTGCTAGTATTTTTTCACCTAGTATGTATGATGAGAGTCACCATAAAAAACAGGTAAAAAAAAATCGTGGATTAATGCCATGGATTAATGCCAACGATAAAATGTTTACCATTACATACTGTGGTGGTGATTGTTAAATCACGCCGTGATCAGTGACCGTGATTTTTAAATAACGGTGACCGTGATATGTTTAACTAACGCAACTAGATGGCTTGACTTATAATAATAAATTTATAATACTAACAATAACGTAATCAATTTAAAGCAATATAATACTGTCTTGACAACGCTTACTCTTTAAAAACTAAAAATAACTCTAGAATTTCACTTAATTTTTTTTATAATCTTTTAAGAATATTTTTATGAAAGAAAAAAATTATTATTTTAAAAAGACAAAAATATCAGTAGATAATAACATAAAATATCTTGTATTTCAGTTCCTAATATTCACCATTGTTAATTCTCCAGATGTTAGTCACCGTTCCCCAAATCAGTTTCACCGAGAATATCATAATATTTATTATATAAACAAGTTTTGTGAGACGGTAACCGTGAATTAATATCTGATATATCTGGTCACCGAGCACGGTTATCGAAGTTAGTAAGGAACGCTAAAAGTTTATAGTTTATAGTAATCGGTGATTTATAAATCACCGTGGCTGAATCACCGGTAGTGAAATCACGTCTCATTACTGTACATCCATGTTTAAGCTCAAAACCAAAAAATTATTAAAAAAGCAAAAAATAAAGAAGCAGAAGGACCAAATCGAAACAATAATAGAAAGAAATAGAAACTTAAAATGGCTGAAACTTATATTAGTCAAAACAAATAAATAATATAAAGAAGAATAATGGAAAAATGACAAGTAGTAGGAGTGAGATCCTTACGGTGTCACAAGAATATTATCAGCGACTTTACAATAGTACAGAAAAACTACCTGCAGAACTAAATAGGTTATTAAACTCTAAAAAAAAAAAAAATTGCAAATGACAGTAAAAGGAAAGAAAAAAGTTGACACGGTTGAAATGGACTACCTAAGGAGAGCTTGCCGTATATCAAGAGTAGAACGTATACCTAATTCTGAAATTAGAAGAAAAACAGATAGAGTACATACAACTTCTGAAAGAATAGAAACTAGACAGTTAATATGGTATGGACACGTACAGAGGATGGACGACAACAGATGGCCAAAAAGAGCTATGGAATACAATCCAAGTAATAAAAGGAAACGAGGAAGACCAGCCAAGTCTTGGATACAAGGTGTTATGGAAACCATGAAAGACAGAGCCATTGATGAAGACACCTGGAGAGATAGAAAAAGATGGCGATCGAAATGCGGGAAGCGGCAGAAGCTGTAGGATCCCCGCTTATATATATATATATATATATATATATATATATATATATATATATATATATATATATATATATATATAAACTCTAAAATTAAGGATGTAAATTCCGAGCTGCAGCCCGAAATTAGTAAAGCAGAAATAAGAAAAGCGCTTAAGCAAATGAAAACAACAAACCGCCACGAAAAGATGGAGTCACTACAGAAGAAAAAATGTTAAAGAATGGAGGAAAGGCCGTTGTCAATACACTCCACTCGCTGCTAAATAAAATATTACTTGAACAGCATTTGTAAAGATACCTTTCATATTAACGAATCATAAAATAAATATCCGCAATACTTTAAAACAAAACTGTTTGACCAATGCGTCCTACCAGTGATGACATACGGATGCCAAAGATTGACAATGACAAGGTTAAACAAGGATTAATTAGGGAATAGTCAGAGAGCGGAGGAAAGGCGAATGTTAGGTATAGGCTTGAAAGACAGAAACTTAATGAAAATTATATGTCATAGAAAAAGGTTGCTACTTTTATTTCACTTGAAAAAACGTTTCTTGGTTTATTTCAGATGGCCCTAAAATTCTATGAGAGCAACAGTCATCTTGGTGCTACAGCCCTTAGAGGGCCTCGACCTTCTTAAGCTTTCTACGCCATTCTATTCTGTCCCTCGCTTGCATTTTCCAGTTGCCGACTCCGATCTTCTCGGCATCTTGTGTTACCCCGTCCGTCCACCTCAGCTTTGGTCTACCCCGTCTTCTCATTCCCACGGGTTGCGCTGTTAGAATCTTTTTTATCATAATGAGAGCAACAGTACTTGGTCAATATTTAATAAAAGAACTGTGCTCGATATCAGGCTTTTATTTGTAAGAAGTAGAGAAGGCTTTCAACCAACTAAGAAACAAAAAAGAAAAACACCAGTGATAGATGGCATATCAGCGGAAACTCTGATTATAATGGTAAATATGGGAGTGCCTATGCACCTATAGTTAACTTAATAAGAAATCTGTATGATAAAAACTCAGCCGAAGTTACAATATACTGAATATATTCGAATGCGTTCAAAACAAACAAAGGAACTAGACAGGACTGCATATTATCACCATTATTATACTAACCAATATTCTACAAAATATATTCTGAATATATAATGAGAAAACTACTAGACGAATTGGATGGAGGAATCACTAGGAGGCAGAAAAATCAGTAACCTGCCATACGCAGATGAAACACTATGCTAGCAGCAAACGAAGTCTGAGATAAGCCAGATAAGCAAATAATTCGGACTTTTCGGATATTAACAACGAAAAAACAAAAATAATGATCGTAGACAGGGCAAATAATAATATGCCACGTGGCGAATTTCGAAATAGTGAAATAGCGTAGCGAAATCAAGCGTAGACTAGCAATGATCCGAACCGCAATAGCTAAATGGATTAAAATATGAAAAGGCCGAACAATAACAAGGACTACTAAGCTCAGTTTGGTCAATTCCTTTATTTTTCCAATCACATACGCAGCTGAAACATGGACTCTCAAAAAAATCGATAGAAGCTTACGAAATGTGGGTCTACAGAAGCTAGGCATGTACTGGACAGAACACAGAACCAACCTGTCAATTCTGGAAGAGCTTAATATAAAAGAGAGGCTATTAAAAAAGAGAGAAACAAGCAAACCTAAATTACTTCGGCTACACATAGCCAGAAGAACGGGGACTAGGAAACTATTTCTAGAGGAAAGAAAGGTATAAAGTCGAAGACCAAGAAGAAGATCTCCAAGATGGTAAACCAAATGAAGACTAAGGGGAAAATCCCTACATGAAGCCGTCCATCTGGCACAAGATTGCAGCCAATGCAGACAGCAAGCTAACAATATTTATAGTGTCACCACGCCCTTATAAAAGCTCAAGGAATGAGGAGGGGACTGTACTTGCAGCAACATTTTTCGATTTTCATTTTCGCATCGAGTTACCGGACTCCACCCCCCCTTTGAAACGCGAAAATGAAGCGATAGTTTTACCTGTTAATCAGACAGATTTACTATCTTCTTCTTCATGTGCCTTGTCCGTTCCGAACGTTGGCAATCAACATGGCTATTCTGACTTTGTTTACGGCAGATCTGAATAGTTCAGCAGATGACAATCCGAACCATTGCCGCAAGTTTTGGAGCCACGAGTGTCTTCTCCTCCCTGGACCCCTTCTGCTGTCTATTTTCCCTTGAACGACAGCTGTAGTACTCTATATTTATTATGTCTCATAACGTGACCCAAGTATTCCAACTTTCTTTTCTTTATACTTATTCCTACCTCTCTCTCTCTCTTTACCTATCCGGCGTAGTACCTCTTCGTTGGTCACGTGCTCAGTCCAGGATATACGTAATATACGTCGGTAAGCCCACATTTCGAATTCCTCTACTTTTTTCATCAATGATGAGGTCATTGTTCACGCCTCCATTCCATATAACAAAACCGGGAATACATAACATTTCAGAAGTCGAATTTTGAGAGGTAGGGTGAGGCTTTTAGAGGTGAAAATTTGCTTCATGCTAGTGAACGATGCTCTTACCTTTTCTACTCTTATACGTATTTCCTTCGCTTAATCCCAATTTGAGTTAACTGTTGTTCCAAAGTAGATGTACGAATCCACGTGTTCAATTCTTTCATTGTCTAATATCAGTTGCTGTGGTGGTTGTTGGGTTTTGCTTACTAACATCCATTTGGTTTTTGTGATATTTGGTCTAAGTCCGTATTGTGCACTTGTTTTTTGTATCTTTCTCATTAGGCAACTCAGTTCTTTCATGCTACTTGCTAGAATCACAGTGGCATCAGCATACCTTATGTTATTAATTATTTCTCCATTTATCTTTATGCCTTCTGTGCTTTCCTCCAGCGCTGTCTTAAATACTTCTTCTGAGTATATATTAAAGAGAATAGGAGACAAGATACAGCCCTGTCGTACCCCTTTCTTGATCTCAATTTTATTGGTCAATGTAGATCCTACTTTCACTTTAGCTGTTTGACCCCAATAGAGACTCGCTATTGTTCGAATGTCTCTGTAGTCGACTCCGATCTTATGGAGAACTTCAATTATCTTTTCGTGCTTTACTATCCACTGTTTAATTGATACTATTTATTTAACCAATGTCACTAAAATGGACCTTTTTAAAATCTGCTTTATTAGTTAAAATTTACAAGGAGTTTATCAAGATAAGAAGCAATGATTACTGATTTCCTTACATGATTCTAAGTCTAAATAAACGAATAAGTTAATAAGACGTACAAAAATCTAGTGAAAAAAAAAAAGAAAACTAACTAGAGGACTGTATATATAAAAAAGAATTATATGTTTTTATGTCCTTACCTAATTTCTTGGTTTTTCATCATTTTCATTTCTTCCTTAACACTAGTCACTTCACTTGTGAGATCGGAAACCTGATCCATTAGATTCTGTCTTTCATTCTTATATTTATCAATTTCGTCTTTCTGTCTGTTAATCTCTTTCTTTAAATTTGCACATTCTGTTTCTGATGCCTGCAGTCTTAGATTCACATTATCCAACAATAGTTGTTTTTCTCTTTCTAATCTAGCTTTTTGGTCCTTAAACCCCCTACGTTCATCCTGAAAATAATAGAAAAAAATGAGAAGTGTAATAATTGCATAGAAAAATATAATTAGGTACATTGGGTGTGTATATAGAATCTATTACTAGTGTCTTGATACTTTCACAAAAATAACACATGATTAAAGTGTTGGTCAGTTCGATTAACTCAAATAATAAATTATTATCTAATCTGATTTAAAATCAACATAAACAGAAACACATCCGCTTAACGTTAGATTAACCGAAAAAGTAAATATTTCTGTATATATCTTTAGGTTGAAGATTTTAAAACATCCGTAGCAAACTAAAACGTCACTAAGATAATGTTGAGTGTACAAAAAACGGTCACCTTTATGATTTCTGACGAAATTGCCCTGATTTTTTTTTTATTTTGTCAAACAATGAACACGGTTTAGCAGAAAACCCCAAAGATAGTTTTTAACAAGAAATGTCTTTTAAATTGAAATTTTCTAGATTTATTAGAAAATCTCAACATTGAAGTTATCATCTTACTCTTACTTCAGTGTTACAAGCATTCTGCGCCCTTTCAATTGTTTTTACTACGAGATTTCTATTTATTCACGTCAAAAGTGTTTATTATTATCGTGTACGTGTCAATTCTGACTCGTGTAACGAGTTCGTCGCTTAACTAATTCCTAATTATTTATTATTGATTTGAAGATCTTTAGATCTTTAAATCAATAAAATTCATTAAATATCTCCATAGTTGTTACTTTTAACTTCTAAGTTGGTAATTTGGTATTAAACAGCGACCCCAACCGGTAAGATTCTAAAAGCTGCATCAAAGCGATGTGAATTGATTCACTTCTGGTCGAATCTTCCACGTGAGAAGACACCGGAAGGTCCGAAATGATGTGAAATAGGGAGATATAGTTTAGTTTTTTTTTTCAAGAAGTTTAGTTCAGTTGGCGTTTATTTATGGGTTTTTTTTTTAATTTTTATTGTTTTTGGTTTTTTATTTTGGATTCCATCTTAATTGGGCTCGGTGAATACATTTTAAAATAATTATATGAAGCCATTTTAGAATTTCCATTGGTACATCTTTATAATAAATAAGGTGACGATAATGAACCACTAACACCAGAGGTGACGACAAACGAAGAAATAAACAGTGAGGAGGAAGAAGTAAAGGAAGCATTACGGAAATTAAAAAATTAAAAAATTACCAGGAGAAGACAGAATACCGAACGAACTCCTAAAGTACGGAGGACTATATAGGACCAAACAACTATTAAAACTAATCCAAAAAATAATAGAACAAAACAGAATTTCTTAAGAATGGGGATCTAGCATCCTAATACCTCTAAATACCTAATAAGGAGGAATTAATTTATTAAACACAAAACTAAAATTAACAACCAAAGTGATAACAAATAAACTGAATGACATTATAACACTAGCAGAAGAACAACAAGGTTTTAGGTCGGGAAGATCACGCACCGACGGTATATTTATAATGAGGCAAGTGCAAGAGAAATCATTAGAATACAACAAACCGGCATATCTATGTTTCGTGAACCTTAAGAAGGCATTTGACCGGGTCAAATTAAAAGACGTTATCCACTTAATGTACCTAAGCAAGAGAGATACCTCTAGGAATAATCAAAACGATCGAAAATATCTACCAAAACAACACAATAAAAGTAAGTGTAGAAGAAGAACTAACCGATCGTATTGAAGCTGGCAATGTTTTACGAGAGGGAGATTCCCTGAGTCCTCTATTGTTCAACCTGATTATGGATGAAATAATAAAAAAAGTAAGAACTAAAAAAGGATACCAAATGTTAGAAAAACAACTTTTATTAATCTGCTATGCAGACGACGCAATACTACTCTGTCAAAGTGAAGATGATTTACATCGTATGCTGCACCAATTTAATATAACCGCCAGAAAAAATTTAACATGTTAATTTCCCCAAAAAAGACAAAATGCATAGTTACAACAGCAAATTTACTAAAATGTAAATTGGAGCTGGAAGGTCAGATAATAAAACAAGTGATGGAGTTTAAATATCTAGGCATCACATAATCTAGATACGGAAAGCTCGAAACTGAAGTGGACGCTCAAGTGAATAGCAGGTTGCCAGAATGAAACAATATGGAGAAATAAAAATAACGGGAAAGAAATAAAAGGCAGAATTTATAACAGTCATCAGACCAGTAATGACATACGCGGCAGAAACAAGACCTGACACAGAGAGGACAAAAAGGATGTTAGAAACAGCAGAGATGAAAACACTTAGAAAAATTGATGGTAAGACACTATGGGACATAGCTAGAAGTACAGATATACGACGTAGATGCAAGGTGGAGAAAATCAAGAACTGGGTAAGAAATAGAAGAGTAGAATGGAACGATCATATAAGCCGAATGATAACAAATAGAGTAGTAAAGACGGCAAGAAACGGTTCCCCAATAGGAAGACCACGAAAACGATGGAACGACAATTTACTGGAGGCACATTGAAAAACAGACAGAGTCATGTCTATATAAAAAGAAGAAGAAGAAAAAGAAGAAGAAGAAGAGGACATCTTTAAAATGATTTATTATCATATTTCCTTCCTTTTTCATTAAGGAATAGTCTATATTTTAAAAATATTTAGAATAATCTATTCTCTACTAATTTTATTTCGATATTCAGATGCGCGTAAAAAAGTAAAAAATTGTATGTTGTCCCTAGGGGATATCTGATCGCTGACAGGTATATAAGATACTGTAAATTTAGTTGTGCCATATTCAAGTTGATATTGAATATTGAAGTGAATGTGGATGTCTGAGTTCCATATTAGGACAGGGAGAATACAAGAATTAAATGCTATGGTTCGAAGTTTCTGAGGTATTTTTTATTTTTCAGTACATGAGACCGCTTTTCAAAGACAGTCCATCCCATTCTTACTTTTCTACGCATTTCCGTTTTCTGGTTTTCTTAATTAAATTTTACATTTTGACCCAGATAGACGTACTCATCTACATGATCCACGCGGTTCCCTGCATTGTTATTACCGGTTTGCTATGTTTATTTGACATAAGTTTCGTTTTGTTAAGGTTGATTTTTGGTCCTTTTTATTGGGATTTTATATGTAATTCTCCATCATCCTCTGCCAATCGTTCCAGTTGAGCGTTACTATAACTAAATCATAGACGAATCTAATATGATTCAAGAAATTCCTCGTCTTGTCTATTCCAACCACTTGAAAACAGTCTCCAGTGGTGCTGTAAATAGTTTTGGGGATACTGTATCGTCCTGCTTACGCCAAGATTTATTTCAATTGGATTAGTTTTTTTATCGCTATTGATTAATACCGTCATTTTAGCTTATTGGGTATACAAGATTGGGTTCGCCACACAAAGTACCTGATATTTGGCAAAATCCATTGGGTTTTGTGAAAATGCTAAAACAAGTCGTCGATTTTTCTTCTAAAGGGGTCATCTTTTAACGATACAGATAAATGTCAATTGCCAAGCCCCTCGCCTACAGTATCCCAAACCTTAATATTAAATGGGGAACATACCATGTGTGGCACATTGTTAGATATGTATTTTGCTTCAGAATTCAGACATCCATAATTTTTTCCATATTAACTCTATTCTCGTGAAAAAGTATCAGTTTATTGAAAGTGTTACATCTCTTAAAAACTAAACGTAACGCCTACAGTTTTGGCTAGTGTCAATTTCGGGTCAGGTCAAAAAACTACATTAAAACGAAATTTGCAACATTAATAGGAAACTTTATTAAATGTAACGTTAATAAAATGAACTAAATTTTAAATTAATAAATTCATAATTCATAACAGTTTATTTTTGTCCATACAATTATATAGTCGCTGTTCGAAAGTACGAAGAACATTTTGGAGCATTTTAGGGGCTACTAGACTACATTCATGCACTATTCGTTGTCTTAGTGCTTCGAATTATGCTAGAATGGTATTAAAAATCTTGCTTTTTAAATAACCCCATATGAATTGTATATGTTCTCCATATGGGGTTATTTAAAAAGAAATATACCAGTCCAGCTTCATGCGTTCTAAAGGTGATGTGAGCAGTGGAAAATTGACAGAATATCGAATAACAACGACTACAATTCCAGGAAACAAAACAAAACGACAAACATTAAATAAGAGAAACGGAAAGGAGCTGATCTTACCTGTAATTTCTCTTCGCTTCTCATTTCAGTTTCCCTAAGTTGTTCTTCTAACATAATAACCCTGGCTTGGAGAGCTGCATTGTCTGCTTTGGCTCTTGTATACCTCTCATCGTTTTGGTTGGCTGTGTCTTGAAGATATCCTACCTGTTGTTGTAATACCTGAAACTAAAGAAATATTTGGTTAGAAAAATTAAAATGAAATCTTGAGGTGTACATCATATATTTTAACTGTCACGTGTGAGCAGTATGCAAATATTACAAATAAGACAACGAACTCTCTAAAAAAATATATAGGTCACTAAAAACCAATCAGGAAAGATAGCATGATTACGCTTGGATTGTTATTAAAATGAGTACGGAACAACAAAGTTTTCCTGAATACAATATCAAATTATAAGAAGACCATAGGTATTTTATTAATTGTATTCATAATGGTTAAGGCCCTTTAGACAATTCATATACCACAAATAGTCAAAAATTTATTTTATCAATGTATAATACTCGATAAACTTACAAATCTATTTATTATAAGACTCAGGTATAAATGTATTTGTTTATACCAGTTTATTTTAGTCATACATACATAGAATAACATTTATAATGATAAGGAAGTAAAAAAGGGAAATACAGATTTTATGACTCAAAAAATATTTTTGTGTGGGTATGAAGACATTTACACAGGAAGTAGATCCGTAGTAAAATTATCGTGTTATCGTACTTTCCAATACATATTTACAAATTTTTTATCTGTTTACATAGAATTGTAAGTTTAGTCAGTAGAAATATCAATGACTTAATTTTAAATTAAAAAAAAAAAAAAACAACTCAAGCTTGAGTAGGGAATAAAATTTGATATGTAATGTTATTTAAGGAAGAAACCGTAGAAAAGGCTTAGTCGGATCAGTTATATGTCAAATCCGTTACTATTTGAATTCTAATACAATGTTAAACAAAAATTTAAAAGTAAATTAGCAATCTGCTCTTAGCATTTATCTGTGGTTTTAAAGTTTTGCTACTTGAATTGATACATATTTTATTTTCATTTGCTTACGAATCCAGTTAATTTTTTTTTTCTATGACACTAGGATACTCAGCATTTCTCTTTCCATGATTCTTCCGTTTCCTAAGTATTTATTAGTGTGTAATGTTCTAAAATATCGAACGCTTTTGTAAAGTCCGCGAATGCCAGATAAAAAGTTGTGCTACATTTACTACTACTACTATAGGTTTACAGCGTTCTCCGACGCCTTCCGACTCCTAACCGCCATTCTTCTCTATTTAACCATAGGCCTGGAGGGATTTATCTTTCCTCTAGTTCTTTTTCAATTCCCTCTCTCCAGCTTCTTCTCGACCTTCCTCTTTTTCTTCTTCCTTGTGGTGTCTACGTCAAAATCTGTTTCGGAATCCTGTCATCTGGCATTCTCTGTACATGGCCGTACCATATTAACTGTTTTGTTTTTATGTCATCAACTATTGTACGCTTGACTCCCATCATTTCTCGTATTCTCTCATTTGGTATCCGATCTCTTCTTGATTTGCCTGCTGCTCTTCTCCAGAAGTCCATTTCTGTTGCTAGTAACAGTTTCTCTGTTCTTTGTTTCATTAGACAAACTTCACTGCCATATGTGATTACACTTTTAAGTATGGTGTTGTATATGAGTTGTTTGTTCGCTTTAGATATTGTTTGGTCCCACAGAATGCCATTCATCATGGATATGGCTTTTCTACCCTGTATGTTTCTGTCGTTTATAGCAGCATCGAGTGTTCCATCTTGAGTTATCTTCATACCCAGGTACTTGTATTCATCACAGTATCTAATTTCTACCCCATCGTCTAATATAATGGACTGCTTTGTCCCTCCAATACACATGGTTTTAGTTTTCTTAATGTTGGCTTCGAGACCCCATTTGTTATATTCTTCTATTAGCTTCCGAGTCATGTAACTCAAGTCGTCATAATCCTGAGCAATCAGTATTTGGTTATCAGCGAAACATAATTAATAATTTCTTAGTTAAAAGATGATCTGTTAAATCCCTCTTTGAATCCAGTTTGCCCCTTTGCGCGATAGTTATCTAATTTTGATGTTAACCCAGATGGTTACATGAATGGAAACACAAGATATTAAAATATTGCAAAAACTGCTCACTTTTGTTTAGAAATGCCCAAAAGAATAACTTAATCAAACATACGGATTCTACAACTAGACGGCTGATCATAATCACCACAGACCTCCAGGCAAAGTTCATCGTTCCTACATAGGTTTTGAGATATAGCAGATTGTGTAGAACCTTTTTCTGTAGAATTTCTGGAAAATTGAGACGTACTATGAAACAAAAATGCGTAAGTGAACTGATATTCAAATATTGCGGATATTTAAATATCAAAAATATTTCTTCCGATTTGATACATTATAATTAGATATTGACCTAAAAATGACTTGTCATTTTTTTGATTGGCGTAAAGAAATGTCGAAAAAAATTCATCGCCTCGCTTCAAAATAAATCTAAAGGAGATTGAAACGAAAGAGCAGTCGATTGTATGGGTCGTTAAAGACGAAATTTATAAGAAAAGTTGCTCTAAAATGAACCACTTTGAAGTATGTGGTCATTTGTTTTTTGGGACCGGATTTATCATCAACATATCATTAAAGTAATGTAAAAAAATAAATTCTGAAATTATTGATCAGAAGTGCTGAGATAATTGAAGAAAATCTACCAGCAAAGACGGATCATTTTCTATCAGGAAAATTCGAGCTTAAACAAGTAAATTTTAAAAAAACTCAAAACGTCCGTGCATGACAGACACGCATATTACGACATGGAGAACATAAAATAGGGGCTCTGTAGTTATACCATTAACTATAAATTGTTGATTGAACACACACATACGTGTACACGTACGTAAAACGCAAAATATACATGGACGCATGCAACATATATCATGCAATCGGTAAATCACCAGACAGCCGTAACGCAACTCGCCCATCACACCATGAGATTTGTGCTACTATTACAGCGCTCCCCAATTCCGAGGTGTAAGATCATTGCATCCAGGGAGTCCATGGTACGAGGGAAAATTACTGAATTAGCGATACTCTCGAGAACTGGTGAATTCACGAGGATTATGTCTTGATGCTGTAAGAGGACACAAAAATAAAAAGTCCAGAGGAGGACTACAAAATGGATAACTATTCTGAGTCTTCAAATAAAAATATATACGAAACAAGCCGAGGGTCGATCCCAGTCCCCAACTGTGTTTCTGCCATAGCTCCCAATAGGTCTCCATGACTCCAATCAGAGTCCAATCTTCTTCTTTCTCAGCTTTTCCCTTTTCAGTGCTCGCTGTTTTTTACCCTTCGTCGCCACTCATTTCTATCCATCGAATTTTCTTCAACTAAACCTTTCACTCTTGTCCTCTACCTCTCCTTCGATCAACTTCTAACAGCTCTATCCTTCGTCCCACGTATGACGGTAGATAATCTCTATGTCTGACATGACCATGTTAATTTAACACCAATGATTTCTTCTTATATCCGTTTATGAAGAAGGTTTAGAAGAGGTTGACGGTATAAAATGACTTTTTCTAATTAGCTCTATTGAAATGTTATAACTGCTTACACAATTGGTTCAAACGTTTGCAGAAGTTCTTCATGGAGATTTTGAAAAACAATTATTTTATTTCTATGATAAATATAGAAGAAAAATAGAAAAATTTAAATATAATAATACAACTAACGGATTGTTGATAGGTTATGTCTTTTAAAATTGACATACTTGTCCTCGACCTTGTAGACAATAGCATGCGTTTAACCATAAGCATGCGGTTGTCTACAAGATCAAGACCAACTATGTCAATTTTGAATGGCATAACCTATCAACTACTCGGTTGGTTATAGCATTATATTTCCCAGAATATTTAAAAATAATCTTTTTTGAGAAAGATTTACGGAGTGGAAATCGAAAAGTCAAACTTTGGTTAGTTAAAAATGTAATTTTAATTGCAATGTGGCAATAATGGCTTAATACAGCTTAAAACTAGGTCTTTTTGATATTTAGGCTCCACCTCCGATGCGCAGTGGACAGCAAGAATATCCATCAATATTACTTTCTGATCGCTGACTCATTAGACTGACTGATTAGACGAGGTTCAAGGTGGAATCAAGATTAACGGAACCAGCATAGACAACATTAGGCACGCTGATGATACCGTCAAAATAGCAAGCAACACAAGAACTACAAAATATAATAAATGAGGAGTTCGTCATAGCGAAATGTTCGGTTTACATCTAAATGTTTCCAAAACTAAAATTCTAGTATTTTCAAAGATACCAACAAACGTACACTTGTATGCCAAAGGACAATTAATACAGGTAACATACATAAAATATTTTTGAGCAAATATCAACAGCCACTGTAACCCAAAAAAAAAGAAATTCTATCAAGAATAGAAAAAAAAAACAATCATTAACATGAAAACATTTTTTACAAGATCAGACCTTAGTCTAGAGCTCAGAATTCCAATGATCAGATGTTAAGTTTTCTCTGTTTTGCTGTATGGCTGTGAAAGTTGGACAATGAACTCTGAAACAGAAAAAAGAATACATGCCTTTCAAACGTATATATAAAGACGGATGCTGAGAATTCCATGGGTAAAAAAAGTTACCATTGGTGAGGTACTTCGGCGCATGAGTAAACAAAAAGAATTACTCAGCAAAATCAAAGAGAGGAAAATACAATACTTGGGTCATGTGTTGAGAGGTGAAAGATATGAATTACTCCAGATCATATTGGAAGGTAAAGTGCAGGGCAAAAGATCAGTTGGAAAACGCCAGAATTCATGGCAGAATTTCGTGCTTTCGTGCAGCAGTTTTCAAAGCTACAATTGCCCTTTGGATCGCCAACCTTCGAAAGGAGAAGGCGCAATAAGAAGAAGAAGATCGCTGAAAGTAAGGCACTTGTACACATTGAGACAAAAAATATTGTTCTTTCTTTTGTCTGTGTTGGAAAAAATTGTTATTGTGATTGATTTGAATTTTTAAATTATTAACATGGATTGTTAATCAATATTATAAGGCAAAGTCTGGATAAATGAAAAATTACAGGAGCCTGCCTTAGCAACGGGAGTAAGTTTAAAAGAAATCTATCGTGGAATGACAATTATAGAAGAAGGTGTTTCTACATCATTTCCGACGATTAAAAACAGAAGAATGCAATCTGCCGCAAAATCCAACTTGGACGATTTTAACAGAGGTTTACTTCGTCGTATAATAATAAATTTTTGTCACGGAAAAACCGAAACCACAAAAAATTCTGTGAAGACAAATTTTTCTGAAAATTTTCCCAAGATGAGTGGAAATAGTATTGCGAACACGCCTCCTTTTAAGCGTTATTTTATAGAAAAAGGACTAGGTCTAGATTTAATTGTAGATGAATTGACATAAATGATAGCGTAGATTCTCTGGAAAATAGCAGCTCCGAGACAGAACACGAACCTTTTGATCTGTAACCTTAATCTCGTCTTTTGCGGTATGTTAAAAATGAAATTATCTCTATTTTGTGGTCTAGTCAAATTATATTTTACCAAAAGAATTTTTATTTAAAAGAAACATAATTAAACCACACGTTTTTATATAATATTACATTACATATTTAAACGATCTGTATTTTATTGTTATACAACAATTACGTACCGAAATATTTTCGTCATAATACATTCTACTTATTCATATCTTTTATCTTACAAATACACAAAAAATGTCGATGTTTTCTATAACCAAATTGGATAGAAGTCGGGTACAACTATTTTTGTCGGTCAACAAATCCTACACACACACACCAGCCGTCGGGCCCAACGTTGTCGGTCACGACAGTTGGGTGGTATTTCGGGACGTGTATAGGCCGTTGTATAAAGACTTTTCTCTCCGCGATAAAAAAAGATCTGACTCAATCTGTTTAACTATTAACATGGTGAAATCTTAAATTACAAATCCAAAGAATAAATTTCTTAAGGGATGGAGGATTCGACCATTACTTGATGGAAATTCGTTTTATTTAACAATAAAACACTGAAAACTTTTCTTTTAAACACTTCCACAAAATTTATTTTAAATTATTATCACTACAGCTGTTTCGGCCAGAGTGCCTTTCTCAAGTGATCTATTTTTGGTATGTGTTTACACTTTATAGTCTTTAACTGAATAAGTTGAGGAGGGGAGAACTGTTTGTCTCAAGTTGGTCATTCAGAATTATGTCTGTATTTTTTAATTTGTTGATTTCCATAGATTCCAATAGAGATAGCCTGATGCCTTTATTTTGAATGTAAAGAATTTGAAATTCGTCATTAAAAGAATGATTATGGTCTAGCTAGAAGGTGAAGGGCGTACGTAGAGTCTGTTTTCCTATTATTCTTTTATGTTCTGCTATACGTTTGATAAGTTCTACTAGTTTGACCGATGTAAGTTTTTGGGCCGTCGCCACATTTAAGTTTGTATACACCGCTGTGTAATTGCTTTTTCTTTTGGCTCTTGTTATTCTTAATATATTTGCCTAAGTTGTTGTTTGTTTGAAAAGTTGGTGTTATTCCTTTCTTTTTTATGTGTTTGGCTATTTTTGTTGACATCTTGCCTTTATATGTAATCGAGCAGAAGGTACTCTCTTTAGGAATTCTATTAATCTATGTAACATGCTATGGTAGGCAGCCAATTTTTATTGTGTGTAAAATTTCAGACGTAATGATAAGATTTGTAATTTTATGGTCTGAAAGGTCTTTTACTAAAACAAAAGCTTCTGTAGGTGAGATACTAGGAAAGAGATGGACTAAGGAGGGATTTCCTAGTATCCCTCCTACAGAAACTTTTGTTCTAGTAAAAGACCTTTTAGACCATAATATTACAAATCCAATCACTACATCTGAAATTTTAAATCTTCTTGAAATTTGCATAAGCCAGGACTACTTTGAATTTAATAATCAAATATATATATATATATATAAATAACAGTGCAGGACTTATAATGGGCAATCCTCTAAGCCCATTGCTATCAGATATTTTTATGGACCACCTAGAAAGAAAGATTTCAAAATACCCCATATTCAAACAGTATTCATATTGGTGAAGATACGTAGACGATGTACAGGTATGTTTTACAGAAACTAACAGACAACTTGACCAATTCTTATCGTATATTAATTCACTCCATAGTCATATTGAATTCACAATAGAAACAGAACAAAATCAATCCATAAAATTTCTAGATTTGAAAATTATCAGATTTAAAAACAAACATGGGTTCTCCTTATTTCATAAACCTACTCATACTGATATTGGCTGCTGCTGTTGACATAACAAAAATTGGCTGCCTACCTTAGCATGTTACATAGATTAATAGAAATTCCCATGTTAAAAAATTACTTTGAGATAGAACTGAATATATCATTAAGCAAATAGCAGTAAACAATGGGTACAACGAACACATAATAAATAAAATTTTAAATCAAAAACTACATAAGAAAGCCCTGAAATTAGTATTTCAGGGCTTTCCAGGATTTACCAAAAAGAAAGGAATAACACCAGCGTTTAGAACAAACAACTTAGGCAAATATATTAAGAACAACAAGAGCGAAAAGAAAAAGCAATTACACAGCGGTGTATACAAACAATGTGACAACTGCCCAAAAACTTACACCGGTCAAACTGGTATAACTTTTATCAAACGTATAGCAGAACATAAAAGGGCTTTTAATAATAGAAAAACATACTCTTCGTACGCACTTTACCTTCTAGACCACAATCATTCTTTTAATGACGAATTTCAAATTCTTCACAATCAAAATAAAGGCCTTAAGCTATGTTTATTAGAATCTATGAAAATTAACAAATTAAAAAACACAGTCATAATTCTGAATGACCAACTTGAGACAAACAGTTCTTCCCTTCTCAACTTATTCAGTTAACGACTATAAAGTGTAGAATACCAAAAATAGATCACTTGAGAAGGGCACTCTGGCCGAAACAGCTGTAGTGATGATAATTTAAAATAAATGTGGAAGTGTTGAAAAGAAAAGTTTTCAGTGTTTTATTGTTAAATAAATTTCTTATAATGAATAATCTAAATATAAAATAATTTCTAATTAGAAAATTTGTCAATGATCCTAAATTTCTTTAATGATTCAATACAAATTTGCTCATAGGTTAATTCCATAATCGAACAAACAATAACAATTAGTGTACGTAAAATTCCTGTATACTAAAATTCGTTTTATACCTCCATATGACACGTCATGTTTGTACAAATCAACAAATTCTTAAAAATAGATATCCCAATTATAGCTAATATTTCTCTGATGAATATAGCTAGCTGACTCTAATTATAGATGAATATAGCTAGCTGACTCTAATTATATGGCTCTTAAAAAACAGAATAGATAAATGCACCACAAATATACTAGGATAATACCAACAAGGCTTTAGAAAAGGAAAATCGACTGTAGACCCATTTACCCGCTAACACAATTGATTGAAAAGTGCTACGAACGTGCTCGTCTAACAGACGAGAAAATACAGAAACTATCAATATAGAAGTAGGAGTTCAACCAGGTGATAGCCTGTCTACAACACTTTTTAATATAGCAGTGGACGGTGCAATTAAAAAAACTGGAATCAACAAGATGATTATACAAAGTTCTGCACAAATTATAGAATACGCTGACGATATGGTAATAGCTACAAGATACAAAAAAGCTTATAATAGTCACTGATGACTCTGATAAAAGAAGCGACACTTACAGGTCTAAAAGTAAATGAAGAAAAGACGAAGTATAACATGTTAATCTTAAGGAAAAATTCTAACATAATAATATAATGATTGAATAATGAATATTCCAAAAAGTTGAGAGAGTTAAGTATCTAGATGTAACAATAGACAGCTTAAACGACAGGAGCGCAGAGATAATCAAAAACTACTACTATATATATAATTATATATTATTTCAATTAATGTAATTCAATGTAAGTACCGCACAAAGGTAATCTTCAGCTTTTATAGAAAACGCTCACTAGAAAAAACAGTTCAATTTATTTTTCCACTATTGCACTTTCTGAGTTTTTGTTTTTGAATTTATTATTTTTATTGACTGAACAGTATGACTTCATCGTAATTTTTGGTAAAATGAAAATATATGTTATATGATACATCCTTCGAAAGCTCTCGTGTCATTCATTTACTATGCTTCTAAAAATAGAAAAGGGATTTTCTTTTACTGGGGGCTCATTTGACATAATTTTCACATTTCGGCAGTCACTATTTTGAAACGGTACGATGTGATTTATAACGGAGCACACTAAGTAGCACATGAGCTTTCAAATAACGTATCACATGCCATATATTTACATTTAACAAAAATGTCAATAAAAAAATAAATAAATTCTATCAAAACAAGGAATATTAAAAAAGTAAATTTACCTGTTTCAGTTTTTTATAAAAGATGAATACCACTAAATTATTTGGGGTTGTCCATACTTTTTTACATTGTCACCTGAATCTGAGCGGTTCAATGCGACTAAATTTCTAAGACTATGTGTAATATTCAAAACTTCCGCTTAACAATTTTGTAAGCAATTGTATCAACCAACAAGACAACACAAACTAAAAAAGATACCTACCGAGTCATCAGAGTCACTATCCGAATTATGATGATGCATTCCCATAACTCCGTTACTTTTGAAATCGTTGGATTTAAAGTCTTTCACATTCGGTCCAACAAACTCAAACTGCCCGTACCACATGTCGAAATCCAAATCGTCCTCGGTCTCGAGTCCATTTTCTTTTTCCTCGTTGTCAGTGTCCGTCATTTTAGAGAAAAACCTCGAAAATTTCATTTGTCACGCGGGAAAAATAGATGTGTACCGTATCACGCTAATTTTCGACTGATAATGGTTCCATTCATCGCTGGACGCTCCCTTGATAGTAAATTAACCGCATTACTAAGTTAAAATGATAAATAATTGAAACAAGGTTGCATTGGAGCACTGCCGAGTGCGAGTAATCTGTCAGTGAGTCACTGTTAGTAGAGCTTTCAATGAGTTAAAATCTTTTCCGAAAAATAAACCTACGCTTATTTAAAATTAAAATATTACTTTATTTTTGATGTATATGGATATAAAAAAAGTAAATATATTTCAAAATACATTTTTTTCCAATTATTGAAAAATTAGTTACAAAAAAAATCTGATCGTCATCTAAAATTAATTTTTTTAGTTAAAAATAAATTTTTGGATATTATTTACTTTGTGTAAACTACCTAAAGCTAAAGTATCAAAACAAAATAAACTACTAACAAATATACAACAAAAAAATTGGTGCAAAAAGTATTGTGAGAAATTACCAGTTTCTTGTGGTTATTATTTTATCCTAAGATCATTTCAATAAACACTGATTGTAATAAAGTACACTAATAGTAAAACTTGACATAAATATTGATGCGATCATAGACATCTCTATGTATTCTTTTAAGATCGGGGGACATATTAGGTTTGGTTAACTTTAATATGAGTGGGCGGTTTTTCTACTCGACGTAAGAGGTTTATTGTGGCTCACATCCAGCTTAAAATTGCCCTTTCAGCCTAAACTTTTTAACAGTCTATTATGGTATTTGGTGACAGTCGTAGGGCTCGAGTCGAAAATACTCAAATGTCCCGCTGTCTCGTCTTCAGCCTAACAAAATCTACAATCCGCACTTTCTGTCAGTCCGATTTTATTCATGTGCCCCTTGACAGTGTCTTGTTGGGAGACTTACGATAAATCGCAGATCATTCCTATTGCTATTTAGTAGATCTTTGGTTGATTGTAGATTGATGAAAGTTGATGTATAAAAGCCTTCGAATGCTTAAGACCCACTTGATCGCACCAGTTGAGTGGTTAAGTTTCATCCATTCCACCTAGTTCTATATAGTTTTTTGGCTGTGCTTCTTGTTATTCCAACGGAAGGTTGTGGGTCTATTGAATGTTTTCCCCCTCCCTGGTTACTAGGTCCACTTTTTCGTTTTCTTCAAATTCCTGGCTTCAAAATCTGAGAACTTTGCATTGTGCGAATTACGATGAGCTATGCCAATAGGTAATTTGTTTGACAAGAACGCAGAAGTTACTTAAAATATAGCGTAAATTATTTGCAAGGAGCTTGAAGCTACAACTGATTCGAGAAGAATGAAGACAATCCTAAATGTCTTCAATGCATAAGATAGATACAAAATCCGATCCGAAATATTACTCAGGAATAGCAGTAATGCCGACTACAGGTAGATATAATTCCAGTAAGATAAGGATCATAGAAACAGATATCAAACCGGACATATATTTGAAAATACCTCTATCTTCTAGAAACAAATTTTTGTAATTCAATTTATTGACGGCCATGTATTATGCACCAGAAAACATAGATGTCTATATTTTTTCCCTAAAACCTCAAAAATACTAACACGCTGACACTACTTTACGCAGATGAGACCGCTCTCCTAATAACATCCCGAGATGCAGATGTCTTCACAAGGTGTGCTCAAAATCACCGAAACCATGTCGATAGGTGGTGCGGGAGATGGAGAGTAACACCAATACCAAACAAAACACAACTTATACTTTTCAGACACCCCAACATTAGCGGCCATGTTATACACAATGTCGAAGAAAGAATTTGTCTGAGACTTTGGGTAAAACGACTCCAACTCCGAGATCACATCGAGTACCTAGATACGTTGTTTAAAACACTACTTGGACTGCTTAATGCTCTATGTGGAAAATTTGGACGGACACATTCACGCACACTAATAAACACATACAAAATACATATCAGGTCTTTCTGTGGTTCTCCGATCCCATTGCACAATTATACCTGTTCATAGGGAGGATACAGCCACAGTTGAACTCAACGCGAATAACTTATATACTCGGTTCGCTATTCCCAGCCCGAACTGTCTAGTGAATTTAGTAATTATTTTTTTGCGAAGTTAGTTACTTTTTGACAGACTAAAAGTGGCTGGAAATTACTATACAACCAAGCACACGTACTCATAGCCAATATTAATAGTAAACAAACTAAATAAAATCAAACTTTGCGAATTACCGACAATCAATATTTATTTATCTGCACCATATAATAAATAGTTATGTTAGTTAGTTAGTTATGTTAAATTATAACAACTAAAATATATTTTTTAAATATATACTACCCAAAATTTGATGGGTTTGGTATACACTTCCACTATTTAGAATAAATCTTCTTTTTTTACAGAAAGAAGTCTGTAATTGTAGTATACTTAAGCTATTAATACTGAGAAGTAGGAATTGTTGTGTTGTAGGTTACCGACAATGAATCTGTCAAAATATGCCCGAGCTAACCGAATGGAGTATATAAATAATATGCGAATAACGCATATAAATTCAGCCACATTCATAATTAAAAAAAGAACTTCTTAAAAGAAGATTTTTAGCATCAAACCCTTTCAACCCTGATCACCCTCTGAAGACGACCTAAAACAAGACTCACAGACACAAACCAACCGAAAAAAAAAACACAAGACACAACCCAAGCGACAGAGAGTTAGTGTGGTATCGCTAAATAACTCGGAACACGGTTTTAACTATTATTTTCAATTGTTTTTTAATTTCCTAATATTTTATTGCAAATCAAATAATTCACAAAATTTCTTGTGCAAATCCATAAGCAGTTAAACAATAAAAAAATTAAATTTATAAAAGGAAACGTACATTTTAAATTTTCATTTGTAAGTATAAAAACTGTTTTATTAGTAGCTTTCGAATGTTAACATATTAACTGATGTAAAAATATTAAATTCTTTAGAACCTATTGTCAAGGTATGTTAAATAATTATTTAAATACTCAGCAATAGAAATCTTAGATGGTAAAAAAATAGAGGTAATGAACTATTAAATATATGCATTTAATATTTTTATTAATGAGTATAGAAAGCACACGCTATTACAGATGCGTAGAAAATAATGTTTAATGGCGTTTTTAAACGCAGCTCTTTGAATTACTAATTTTTTGACACTCCTTTGGTAACGAACAACAATATAATCGACCTACAAATGTATTTCCTCAGTCAATTATTAATTTGTGATTATTTCCTAGGTAAACCTACTATTTGGTAGCGTTGGACTTTTAAGTGTCACTTGTATTTTGCCCGTCAAACATCATCATCATCTTGGTGCTACAGCCCTTAGAGTCCTCGACCTTCTCAAGCTTTCTACGTCATTCTGTTCTGTCCCTTGCTTGCATTTTCCAGTTGCCGACTCCGATCTTCTCGGCATCTTGTGTGACCCCGTCCATCCAGCTCAGCTTTGGTCTACCCCGTCTTCTCATTCCCACGGTTTGTGCTGTTAGAATCTTTGTGGTTACGATCGTAAAACATTCTATCACTTTTTAAATCTTTATATTAATAATCCTGAGAAATTCAAATTGTTGATGATAATTTGAAATTAACATATGCCTGTCCAACCCGTTTAATGCCCCAACATTTTTGTCCGATAACATTTTTCACTTGTTAATAACCAACTAACCAAAAATATAATGTTCATAATATTTATAACCATTGTTAATCATTGTTATCTGCGGCTTGCAGACGCCCTACATCGAAATTAAATCTAATACTGTCTTTCTGTTTTAGTTCTTTACTCGGTTTCGAGTACCAGAAACTAAATTCACTAAGAATTTTTACCGTGATGAACGGCATGAGGAATGCAAATTAGAGATTCTCTTGTCGATTAATTCATCAATCTGTCTGCTTTGCAAGTTGAAGAAGATACAGTGGTAAAGATTTGAATTTAGTTTCGCAAAGTAGCAAATCTTAGAATTCCTAGTGTTAGTACTAATTTTATTGTTATTGGCAAGGATCAGATCGCAGTAGCCCTAGCGTTGGCTTCATCTGGAATATCTGCAACTTTATTGGAAGGCGAACGAATTGCAAATTTTGCCTTGAAATTACCATTAAACATAAAGATTAATGATTGGAACATCGCCAAAAATACAGCAATGGCGAAGATTTTATAGGTATGCAAATTAATCGTTTGGGATACACTGGCCCACAGGAGGTCATTAGACGGACAAAATTTTGAAAGATATTCGTGACAATCAAAAATATTTTTGGTTGAGCCATAATTCTATTTTCAGACTGTTCCTTATTTAATAATTATTCCCCAATTAACTGCTGCGGATGAACTAAACGCATGCCTAACATCATCCAATTTGTGACGGCATATAAAGACGCTTTAATTTTCGAAGCAGTTGTTAGATATTGGAAATGGTAAAGTCGCTATTGACACCTCGACAGGATTCATTTATCCAAAGATTTCTGTTACTTAACAGTTTCCAAAGATTAGCTTATTGAACTTTGATACATTATTTAATTTTAAGGCGATACGAAGTTTGGTAGGTCAGTTAGTTGTTTAATAAATTTAAACAGTTTGTGAAGTACGCAGACAATCTAAACTTGACAGGCCGAACCGTAAGAGACATCACAGAACTTTATGTTGCGCTTGAACAAATTGGGACAGAAATAGGGCTAGTCGCCAACGTAGATAAAACTAAAGCTCTAATACAAGCAAGGAAACAACGAAAATTGCAAAATTTGACAATATAAGACGCAAATATTGAAGTCGTAAAGCAGCTCACGTACAGATAACTAGGAACGGCAGCGAGGAGGAGGAAATACGGAAAAGGATAATGCTTGCTAACAAAGCAAACTTCCCTCTGTCTCAGGTGTTTGGATCCAAAGACATCCATAGGTAAGTACAGTCAAAAATGTTTAAAAGAAAGATATTGAGAAGAATATTGGGATCCACCTGCGATAATGGTATGTGGAGAATAAGGTTCAACTACGAGTTATATCAATATTACAAAGAACCCTCTATACTATAGCAAATTATGTAAAAATACAAAGATTGCGCTGAGCAGGTCATCTTATAAGAATGATTAATAACAGAACACGTAGTAGAATGCTTAGTGGAAGGAACTATGGTGGTACGTCGGCCAGTAGGAAGACCAAGGAAGAGGTGGATAGACAAAGTGAGAACCGATGCTAAAGAGATACCGCGCAATAGATTGAGTGACAACTTTTCATAGAGGTATTAATCCGCCAATGAACAAGCAGAATTGCTTATAAAGAGGAAGAAGAAGAAGAAGAAGAATATTTTTTAAAAAGTTTGCAATAGATTTCAATCAAACACCTCTTTTACTAATAGTGTGTTTCTTTTTATTCTATAAATCTTAAAAAAATAGCTAAATGAATACTTTTTTATTGACTTTTTTATATGTCAATTGCTTTTGACATCGGTCTTCAATCGAAATTGTACCGAAATCTAAATATAGATATTTTTAAATATAGTATATTTTCCATACTTTCATTGGTAATGTAGTATGAACATTATTAAACATGCAAAAAACAAAAAAGATTAAAATTCATTTTTAAACAAACTACTACTCCTACAAGGTTAAACTGATAAGAAATTTCATAAATTTATATTAGATGTTTATGCAAACTTGTGTGGCCTAGATGACACGGGACAAGGACATTTTCCAGCCAATTTTTTGCTAATACATTTTTTTTATAACTTTATAAAAGTAGAAATGCACTAATCAAATTATATAAACGTAATAATTCTATTACTGTAACATCTGATTGTCCAAATTGTTTAAAAAATTATTTTTAAATCGAAAATAGAAAGAAAAAATCTAAAACCTATTCATTTGGGTTCAGAAATACGCATTCTGCAATAGACCAAGGTCATAGAACACATCTTCGCCGATGAATTTAAAAATACTGAGCCTACTGTGAATCAAACCAAAATTTAATTTCAAAGTATCTTACTATTCAACATACTCCCCCCATAATTTAATATATTTGTTACAACGAACCTACCACGCCTACTTTTAAATCTTGTTCTGCAAATTAGGACTCTACAGTTTTTATCACCTCTTCGCTGGAAGAAAACTTACGAATTGAACACTATTTTTTAGTTGAAGTTGACATAATAGTCGGATGGAGTCAAATCTGAGGAAAAACGGAGGTCTTTCAATAATTTGAACCCTAAATCACGAATTGTTTGCATGGCAATATGTGATTTGTGTGCAAGGGCATTATAGGGTAAAAACAAAATACCTTTGGACCACTTTTCGCGTCTTCTCTCAGTAATTTTTTTTGTGGTACTCTTATCGAGAACACGAATTTTTGGACACGAAATTTCTTATGCCATAGAGAACCCGAATGTTTCCATTCCGATTGCTACATTGTTTTCGGTAGTAGAAATGTAGTAGTTTAATCCATAGTGACAAGACTTTTGCATCTTTTTCAATTCGATGATGAAAGACAGAACGCAATGCTTTTACCTTGCAAGCTTCTGGTCAACATTTAGACATTTAAGGATCCATTTTCCGGAACTTAATTTTTCTTAAATGTTGGCATTGACAAGAATTATATCATAGACGCGACCATGTGAAATATTCAGCGATGCAGATATTGTTTTTAGCCCAATTGACGGTCTGATAAAATTATGTCATACCCTGAATCGATATTTGGGGGCACAAAAACTGACCTTCCCGATCGTTATTCAGTTGTAATGGATAATTTTCTCTTTTTCTTTCTTCTCTTTTCCTTCTTCACTTTCTTCTTTCTTCTTTTCTGTCTTTTGAAGCATGCAATCCAATTTTTCCCAGTCGTATACGAAGGACTTTAATCACTAAGTGTATTAAGCATATCTTCGTGAATCTGTTTACCTATTAATTAAAATATAAGTACTTGATAGCCCAATAGTCCAATTTTTCAATTTTCACAATTTCAGTCCACATCTTTTTTTTTCAAATTTCATTGAGCGGAAATGCAACTTTATACGGACACTTTTAATAAATTATTCTTCGTTAATATGGTAACACCTGACCACGCAAGCTCATGGAGTTCCCCAGCAAAACATTCCCATCTCCACCCTTTTCTCCCTTCACTTCCAAACCAACTCGCCAATACGCACTAGCCAAGCGTGGAGTTTGAATGGCTTAAAACTCCAAAAGTTATTTTCCATGAAAGACGGAACTACTGAACGGCCCTCAGTCTCCGGGGGCTCCAACACCCCCAACCAAGGTAGCGGTTGGAACAGGTTTGTTTGGAGCAGAGGGTGCTAAGAATCCCCGGAAAAAATCAGGCTACTACAAAGAGCGACAAATGCATATTACTTCATAAAATGTTAGAACTCTTATAGTTGAAAGTATCAGCATAAGCCCGAGGATTGTATATCTCATCTTCAAACTTAATGCAAGATATAACCTTAAGGTACTCCAGACATATGCTCCAACGACTACCCACTCGGATGAAGAAATTGAAGAATGAGGACCTAGAAACAGCGTTACATGCCACACCAGCATATTACACAATACTTATGGGCGACTTTAATGCGAAAATGCGGGTTAAACAAGGTGATGCAGAAGTAGCAATGAGTAAGTATGGCTATGGCGAAAGAAATGAACGAGGTCAAAGATTGCTAAACTTCATGCACCAGAAAAATTTATCCATGATGAACTCTTTTTTTCGATAAAAATCCTCAGTGTAAATGGATGTGGATCGGTCCAGATGGTAGTGTCAAAAACGAAATAGATTATATCATAACAAACAAAAAAAAAAGAATCAAAGACATCGAAGTACTTAACAAATTTTCAATAGGAAGCGACCACAGATTAATCCGAGTTATATAAGATACTATTAAATGTCAAATTGGAAAGAACAAAGATGATCCTAAACACAAGAAAAAAGAAATGGATTCCCCCCAGAAAACAACGACCTGTATGAAGATACACTAACCAGACATATACAAGACTTGCAAGATAAAATAGAAGATGTAGATCAAACAAATGATGGCATAACGAAGGCTCTGAAAGAAACGGAAAGGGAGTGCTGCCCGACCGTTCTAACCCATAAAGAAAAACTAAGCTTAAATGCCAAAGAGCTAATAGGTAAAAGAAGACAGCTGACGAAAAAATAAGACTTCACAACAATGAAGAAATTAAATAAAGATATCCACCTGCAAGAATGCATCTACCAAGGAAAAACTCCTTCTCAGTGGAACAATACAGTCATTACTTTATTACACAAGCACGGAGACATAACAGATCTAAAAAACTGCCATCCTATCAGTTTGCTTTTACACATTTAGACTTCTAGCTAAGTTAGACTTCTATCAGCCTAGAGAACTAGCTGAATTTAGATCGGGATACGGCACTAACGACAACTTACTAGTGATAAAGAACCTGATAGAGAAGTCTACAGAATGCAACAAACCATTGACACTGATATTTGTGGACTACAAGAAAGTATTCGATACCATAAGGCATCAGGAAATGTTAAAAGCATTGACAGAATGCCGACCGTGTTAACCGTCGCTACACTAACATAATAAAATATATCTACCAAAAATCTTAAAAAAAAATTAAAACAAAATAGAGTGGGATGAACCAACTAAACAGAATAAGGGATGACATTTGAATACATGACGGTTAACTTCTTCTTTTTCACGTTCCGCTCCTACCGGAGATTGGAAATCATTCTGGCAATTATAATTTTGTCGGTTACGCGCCTGAATAGTTCAATTGAACTGCATTAATAGTTCGTATTTTTCACTTCTGATGATGTGCCCCAAGTACTACAAATTCCTGACTTTTATGGAATTTAAAACTTCGCATTGTTTTCCTAGTGGTTCGAGGACTTGTGCGTTTATTTTGCAATCCACTCATGATATTTTGATATACGTCGGTAACACCACATTCCGAATGCTTCCAGGTTTTTAATGTTGGACTGTTTTAGTGTCCAGGCCTCACCCTTATACAAAAGGGTGCAGAAAATATAACATCGAAGCATTCTTATCCGAAGCGTTATATTGATATTGGGATTACAGAAAAGTTTTCACATTCTATTAAAAGTTGACAGTGCAATTTCAGTGCAGCATCTTATTTCTTTTGTCTAATCAGTATCTTCTGTGATCCATGCTCCAAGGTATTTGTACGAAGATATTTGCTCAATTTCTGTATTTTCTAGTACTAGCTTAACTTTGACGTGGTGTGCTTTTGTAAACACTCATCATCATCATCAGTAGCTCGACAACCCTTTCTGGGTCCTGGCTTGTTCTAGGATTTTCCGCCATTCTGTTTTGTTCCTTGCTTTGTTTTTCCAGTTGGTAATCTTAAGTGTTTTCAGATCTTGTTCCATGTATCTAAGTTTGGGTCTTCCCTTTGACCTTCTTCCTACTGGTGTTTGCCTCATAATATGTTTTGGTGTTTCAGTCTCCAACATTCGTTCAACATGGCCCATCCACCGCAGACGTCCGATCTTTATGGATGTTATGATCTCGGGTTCATTTTATGCTGTGTATAGTTCAAAGTTATATCTTCTGCGCCATCATTTTGCTTATATATGTGTCTAAGGATTTTTCGTTCAAATGTGCCTAATAGGTTTTCATCGCTTTTCGACAGTGTCCATGTCTCTGATCCATATACAAGGACCGGTTTTATCAGGGTCTTGTATATTTTGCATTTGATTTTTCTTGTGATGTTGTTAGATCTTAGATGTTTAATTAGTCCATTATATGTTTTATTAGCGATATGTATTCTTCTCTTAACTTCTTCACTTACATTGTTATCTGCGGTAACTAGTGAACCTAGGTATGTAAAATTTTTCACGCTTTCGATGTTATAGTCTCCTATTGTCAGATTGTAGCGGCACAAAACACTGTTTTGTGGCGCTCTTTCTATAGCATTAAATGCTTCTATCATCTCTCTTTCGCTTCTAGCTGATGTTTGTAAACACTATGAACTTGATTTTCTTCAAATTTATTTTTATCCATAATCGTTGCAGTGTATATTTAATTGCAAGATTTTGCAGTTCTTCTAATGTTCCCGCCAGGAGGACGGTATCGTCAGCCTATTTTATGTTATTACGTAGCTCACCGTTTATTATTAGTCCCTTATTGACTTCGGCCAACACTAATTCTGAGATGGCTTCTGAGTTCACTTACTGAACCATAAACAAGTGTACAAGAATAAGTCGAATGAAGAGCAAAACTGACTTGTCGATACATAAATAAGCGACTATCACATCTGAATTAAACTAGAATATTTAAAACATTCAAAACATCAATGATGACAGGTATTGCAGATGTAACTGTAGATATAAAAAATATGATTCGAGACAGTGGAAATAAAAATACAGATACAGTCTAATGTAAATTGTGAAGGTAGCTGGCATGCCAGTTGCTGGCATAGGCCAGTAACTGGCAAGCACAAAACACATTTGCTAGTAATTGGCATGCCAGTAGCTCGCTTGCCTATATTGGCAAGGCGAAAGAGCAGGGTAGATTTATACACATGCCAGTGCTAGTAAACAATCGAGTGATTTCCATCTGAAACTAAAGTACTTGTTTTGTAATTAAAAGTTTTTGAGTTTCCAACAAAAAAAGGAGATCCCTGGAAGGTATTCGGAATGAATTAAACAAGCAAATACTGCTGATGACCACGAATATTGTTAGAAATTTAATAATGAACCCAAAGCCGAACTCAAAAAAGCGAAAAAAGTGGGTGAGAAATTGGATTAGTAAACGAGAAAATCTTGGAGCAAGTGCTTGGTTACTTAGAGAGATGAGACTTAAAGATGTTGAAGGTTACAGAAACCATTTAGGAATGCTTCCTGATAAATTTGATGAACTGCTTGGAAAAATTAAGAGCAATATTAAAAAAAATACCAATATGCGAGATGCGATCCCAGCGTAGATGTGCGTGAGAATAGATAAATCTGTAAACCCATAAAAGGAATATGGTCCGAATCAACGTAATAGGTATGAAGAATGATAGAAAATATAACTAAAATGGGTAACTAACATATCGCCAAATGATCAAATAGAAAACAGCAATAGTTTTTCCATGCATCTAATATTCAATTATTTTCATGTAAATCGAACCAAAATAATATTGTTGCGCAGATTGATAGGACTATCTTTTCATTCGTCGTCAAAAGAGATTTTAAATGACACGTACTGTAGGAATGTAAGCTATTAATAATATTAAGAAGAGGCAGTTTCCTTGTGATAAACATCCTGTATAACACTGCTTTGGCCTCTGATGACCTTATGTAATCAAAATGTTTACGAGATCATGTTGGTACCATATGGAGCAAGATATGATATTTTTTATTATTTTTCGGTGTAAATGAACAAGACTGTCGCCTAATCTCAAGTGTTTAAAATATTTAACGGAAATTCTGCATGGGGTACAACATTAGAGTAAAAATATCTACCATAAAAATTTATATTTTGCAAAGGAGCGAGCTCAGATTATTAGAAAAGGTTTCGGATAATTATGCATTTAAGATTGGTAAAATATGGGCACTAAAAAGCCTGAAATGATGCACATATGTACACATTATAACAGATCTACTATATTACTATTAAAAATATAAAAATGCACATTGTTTTAGAAATATATTAGTAGCATAATAAAAAAGAATATATTTTAAAATCAAGATAAGAAAAATTGTTCCAAAAATGAAACTAGTCTAAAAAGTGGTTAATAGGTTTTGCTTGCATTTAATCACCGTGTGATGAATTAAACGTTTAAATTCAAATTTCCTCCTATTATCCGAAAGCATACATTTAAATTCAGAAAATATTCTATTAACATCACAAAATACAATTAGCGCATATTGCAATATTTTTTTTGTACACTGTTCACTATTTAAAACGAAACTTTTCATTATCGAAGATAGGTAGCCTTTATTTTTTTAGAATACTGTTCAGTTTTTCTGTAATAATGTTTGGTTGAAGCCTTGAACTTACTCCTTTTGTTTCAAGTAATTGAATTGCTTTTGGCAAACAACCTAATTATTATTTACATAATTCAAATCTTCACGCAAATTACACTGCGTTCCAAAATTAACGCATAATTTTAAAATTCTTATTTTGAGTTGTAATGAAAAAATTTTTGTTTGTTCTTTTCTGCTTTATGGTTGTTTTAGAACATCTTAAATAAAAAACTTTTCTTTTTTTACATAAAATATATTGAAATTAACAATATAACATCATAAATCTAAACATCTAAACAAACAACTGATCTAAACAAACTAACATTATAAATTATTCACGAAATTGAAATTTTTAAAGTTGAAGAAAATACTAGTACCGTGTACTAGTATCGAGTATTGCCTCCTCTGGCATTTATTACTGCTTGCCAACGATCTCTTATTCTGAGAATAATCGTTCTGATTTCTTCTTGATCAATTTGATCCCGAATTTCAACCAACCGCAAAAACAGTTCATCTAATGTGTTTGGTGCATCAGGTAGTTGTCGTAGTCGTCTGCCTATGATGTCCCAAACATATTCTATTGGGTTGAGGTCAGGACTTCTCGCAGGCCAATTCATGGCAGAAATTCCAACCTCCTGACGATACTGCTACACAATTCTTGCCGTGTGTGGCCTGGCATTATCTTGCATAAGCATGGAATGATCCCCAATAAATGGTGCAAATGGTACGACATGCTCTTCTAAAATGTCTGTTATATACCTCTGTGATGTAAGACGACCGCGATCTATTCTAACTAAGTCCGTACGAGCCTCTAAATTAATCCCACCCCACACCATTACCGAGCCGCTGCAATACTGTACAGTCCCTACGGTGTTACACTGTGCGTAGCGTTCCCCGGGCCTTCTATACACTCGGTTTCTCCTGTCATCAGAAAAAAGACAGTGCCTGGATTCATCGGTGAACAATATTCTTCCCCAATCGCCATTATTCCAATCAACATGTTCACGAGCAAAATGCAATATTTGCTTTCTATGGTCTCTGGTCAATAATGGGCCAATCGGTGCCCTTCCAGGGTGTGGGTCGTATTCGGTAAGTCCTCTTCTAATCATATTTTGGCTGATTCTAAAGTTATAACAATCCAAAAATTAATTTTGTATAGAAGTACTGATAACAAACCTTTGTCTCAGTGTACGAAGTGTCAAAAACCGGTCTTGATTAGGAGTTGTAACCCTTCTACGGCCTTGACCGGGTCTTCTCGAGTTACTTCCAGTAACAGAAAAACGTGTTAATACTCTTGAAATGGTTGACTGGGTGACGTTAAAACGTTCAGCGAGTTCTATTTGATTGTATCCTTCTTCGCGAAGAGTAACGATTCTAAAACAGTCACTTTCTGACAAATTTCGATTTTCTTGCTGCTGGTGGTTCATTTCAAAGAAAAAACACTTAATAAACTTGAAAAACCCCTTTAAACGTTCAGCACAACGTAATCCAACCCAACTAAATTCGAAATAAAATGAAGCACAATTAGCATGTTTTTAATTTTGTTGCAAAAAATTGTAAAAATATCAGCGTTTTTTACCGTTCTTTTGATAAATTTTACAATATTACGGGGGTAACAATAATATATTAGTACAAAAATCGAAACATTAAAATTATTTGATTTACCAGGGTTTTTAAAATTATGCGTTAATTTTGGAGCGCAGTGTATTATGTCAAAATATATTTTGGGCTTCTTGTATACAGTGAGCGTCTTACGAGTTAAATTCGTTAGCTATGTTTTTCAATGAATCAATGTTTCGAACTTTACGTGATTTCTCTTCAGGTGACAGTCATAACTTTGATTTTTTTTAATGGGAAAGTACATCATACGACACCTCATTTAAAAGCTTTTTGAATACCGATTACAAAAATGTACAGTAATTTGGTTCGAAAATTTACAGAATTTAAATAATGCGAGAAAGAATTTTAATATGTACCTTGCAATAATTTAATAAATTTTTGTTCGTTTGAGTTAATCTTTTTTAGATGGTAAATTGCGCAGTAATTAGAAACTAAAAATTATTTTAATTTAAAAGGTGTTCAAAATGTTTCCCATTTACCTCTTGGCAGTAACACAATCTATTTCTTGTTTCTTCTCCAACTTTTTGCAACATACTTTGATCAATTGTATCTGGTTGTGTCTGATATACTTTGGATTTGAAGGAATCCTATAGAAAAAAATCTAATAGAGTTAAGTCAGGAGATCTTGGTGGCCACTCTATATGTCCCCGTCGGCCAATCCATCTTGCCGGAAAAATAATAATTTCGCACCCTGCCGGCATAGTGAGGCGTAGCTCCGTCTTGCTGAAAGATGACGTTTTGAAAGAACTCTTGCGGATGATTTGTAATTATATTGCCAGCGTTATCTCGGTCTCCAACATATTTAGGTAAATTTCACCATTTGAATTACCATTAATAAATATTGGGCCTACAATATAGTTACCTAATGTGCCTGCCCAAACATTTAGTTCTTGTGGAAATTGCGTGTGACCTTCTCGAAATAATCTGGGATTTTCATCAGACCAGTATCTAACATTTTGACGATGAACGTGACCATTCAAAATAAATGTTGCTTCGTCACTAAAACAAATGTGTTATAATAATTAGGATTCTGTGCAATATTATTTGTCATGGTTTTGCAATATTCCATCCTCTGTTAATTCTTGGACGATTTTTATTTTATTAAGGATGAAATTTATTTCTCTTCAGAATCTTTAAAATTGTTTTTCCATCCAGTTCACAAACGTGAGCAACAGTTTTAGTAGAAGTAGACAGATTAACCACAAACTCACTTAACACAGAAATCTGTTTATCTTCGGATAGAAGTTTTCTTCCTGTCCGTTTCTTATTTTGAATACTACTAGCCTCAAAAAATTTGCTTATAACTGGCTTAAAATAGTGCCTGTCTATTGGACGGTCAGGATAGCGTCCATTAAAAATACTTACCGACTCACGGTAATTTCGTCGAGCTACACCATAAACTGTGATCATTTTGCATTTTTCTTGTAAATTACGAGGTTGTACGATTTTTAAAATTCACAACAAACAAATTTCTTTTAAATAGCAACAAAACTTAAGTTATTAATACTACTTATTTATGATAGCTGTTCAAAAACAATTTAGTTGCTATGCAACGAAACAAGATCATTAGGTAAATTTTTTGACCCGATCTGGAGGTACGTAGGTACATTGAAACTCTTTCTCACAAAATTTAGATTCTGTAAATTTTCGGACCAAAGTATTATACACTTTTGAAATCAGTATTTCAAAAGCTTTTAGATGAGATCTCACATGATGTTCTTTCCCTCTTAAAAGAATCAAAGTTATGACTGTCATCTGAAGAGGGATCGCGTAAAGTTCGAAACATTGATGCTATAATATACGATTATTTTAAAAATCGACCTGTCCAAGAGTTTTGCTTACGTGCTAAAAATAAATAAGTTAATAGGAGGGTAACACTAATTTCAGTGCATGGTATACGCGATGTGGCAAATTTTGTTTAGGTGCTGGACATTTAGATCGTGAAACGAAACGCTATAGGTGTGAAGTTTGTTCTATTATAGAACTAAGCAATTAACTATCCGCTATTTTGTTTAGTGCTACTACTGCGTCTGCTGGTGAACCCTGCGTCTCAGCCGTTAGTGAAAACAGTCCCCTGGTAAGTTTTTTTTACTATTTCAAAAGTTTTAATAACGACAATTTGTTTAAAAATAATTAATTATCTAGTATGTAGCCACAGCTGTTTCTTTAATCTAATATGTTTAAATAATTTTGTTTTATTAAGTATCCATGTAAAAATAACAGCCTCTGGCCAACAGTCCTTTGCCGTTTTAAAGCATAGGGGACTGGACTTATTTTTACATTAATACTTAATAAAATAAAACATATCACAACTGCCGCTACAAACTAGATAATCAATTATTTTAAACAAATTTTCGTTATTACAACTCCGAAAATAGTGGAAAAAAGCTTACCAGGGGACTGTTTTCACCAACGACTGAGACGCGGGGTTCACTAGCAGACGCAGCAGTAGCACTAAACAAAATAGCGGTTGCCCACTTAGCTCCACAACAGATTTCTGTCAGTTGTTACCAAATATTGCAAAAGTTAGTTAGTTAGTATAGGAAGTTAGTATTGGAAGATTATTTTATTATTTACACATGTACCGGTTTTTGAGAAATAAGTTAATTTAAAGCTTTTTCCTGAAGTACAATGTTAACACTGATTTTTTTGTCATGAATCGTATAACTAATATTAATTACTTTAGTTATTTGAAAAGTACCAATTTTTCAAAGTAAGTATCATGTCAACCTAAAATATCGGTTGTGATAATTAGCAATAGTAATGTTTCTTTTATATTTTATTATGACTGACTTTAGTGTAATAAAATTGGAGTCTTAAAAATACTGCCAAATTATATTTAAGAAAAAGAATTGTTTTTGTCCATAAAAACATTCCTCTGGATGGCTACAATTGTCCCCTGTCGAAGGCTTGCATAAAATTGTCAAAAGCTCAAAAAACAAGAGGAAAATGTGTGGATTTTTTTAACATATAATATTTGATTTATTATTGCCCTTCATTTTATTAACAAACATTCTTAACATTATTTAATAAAATAAATTAACAAAATCTACGGCGTCAACTACACAGTGAAGACCCAACAAGAGAAGAAGTGTCAAATGCCATCCTAAATCGATGAAATCTGTTCCGAAATGTATAAAAAAGGTGGTGATCAACTTTTTGCAGCAATCCATAAACTAATAGTACTTATATGGCAGAATGAATTGGTACCAGAAGAGTGGCTAAAGGGAATAATATGTCCGTTGCATAAAAAGGGTGATCAACTGGAGTGTAAGAACTATAGAGGCATTATATTTTCGACAATGTATTGTTTGAAAGACTTAAACATTTTACAAACGATATTGTTGGTCAATATCAATGCGGATTTACTGCTGGAAAATCAAATACACATCAAATTCAAGCAAATAGGCAGATTCTAGAAAAGTCACTTGAATATAACATAGATACACACCATCTCTTCGTCGACTTCAAAACAGCCTATGACAGTGTGAAAAGAACTGCATTATATAATGCAATGATAGACTTTGGGATCCCACCTAAGTTAGTTATGTTGACCCAACTAACAATGCAAAACGTAAGCTCATGCGTTAGAATTGAAGGAGAAAACTCTACGTTCTTTGACATTAATAATGGTCTAAGACAGGGGGACGCGCTGGCGTGTCTCCTCTTTTTTAATGTTGCCTTGGAAAAGGCAATCAGACAGTTTTTTAATAGATCGACGCAAATTCTCGCATTCGCTGACGATATAGTTATAGTGGGCAGAAGTATGAGAGACATGGTGCAGTGTTTTAAAAGGCTTGCTGACGCGGCAACTGAATTAGGACTTAGAATTAGTGGTAAACGAGGAAAAAACCAAATATATGTTGGTTTCTAAAAACCCCCGAAATATCCAACAGAGAATTCAAATTAACAACCATATCTTTGAGTAAGTCAAAGAATTCACATATCTTGGATCGCTAGTAAATGCAACAAACACGACAAGCCACGAAATAAAAAGACGCATAGTAATAGCAAACAGAACTGTTCACGATCTCCAGAAATATTTAAAAAATAAAAATATAAAACGTGCAGTAAAACTCAATATATACCAGACATTAATATGACCGGTTTTGATATATGGGGATGAAACGTAAGCCTTATCTCAAAATGATGAAAGACTACTTGGTATTTTTGAGAGAAACATTCTTAGAAAGATTTTTGGAGCCGTAAATGAAAATGGGCTATGGCGTCGAAGATACAACTTTGAACTATATCAGTTATACACCGATCCAGATATTGTGAAATTCGTTAAAGTGCAGTGACAGCTGGGCTGGACACATTGCTAGGATGTCAGATCACGAATACACGAAGAGATTAACATGTTCAAAACCAGAGGGCACAGGAAGCGAAGGACGACCACGAAGGAGACGGATTGATGATGTGGAAGAAGACCTACAGATTCTAAGCGTCAGAAGATGGAGGGAAGTTACCAAGAATCGACAGGAGTGGCGACTTTTTTGTGAGCAGGTCAAGATCCACAACGGATAGATGAGCCACTTATGATGATGATGATTTAATAAAATTTGCTTAGGGGCAGTTTTGTATAGTACTCCAGTAAGTAAATAACCGTTTTAAAGTGTAATTTTTGGATTAGCTTGAAAATTTGGATTTAGGTTCCTCTTACCATCTACTTCACTTTTGGACTTAAGCCCAGGGTTGCTTTTACTTGGGGGTGAAAGCCACTCCTTCATGGGGGTGAAAAACATACGTTCAAAGTAAGTCCGGAAATGGATAAATTGATTAATTCTAAGCAACTTTTATTCAATAGTGTTTTCACTAAGTCAATACTTTTTGTAATTTTTTTGAGAGTGAAGATGTTCATTTTTCAAAATAAAAACCACGTTTTCAGACTGGTTTTCACAAATAACTCAAATAGTAAGTATTTATCGAAAAAAATATTCTTAGCAAAAATGTAGCTTACAAAAAAAAAAACAAAAAAAATGGTGTACTTATAAGGTCTGTAGACTTTGTCAAATTCCAAATCGAATATTTCAACGAGAAATAACCAAAAAATTAAGCACTTTTTTGGGAAAATTCATCAAAACTTTTTGAAATTGTTTAAAAAAGATTTATTTTGTTTTTTTAAGTTTCTAACATTAAAACTAAGTGAGTTACGCTTAAAATAAAGTTGGTCCCTTTTTATGGTGAAAACATCGTAAATATCATCCCCTGATTAGCACCCTAAATAAAATTAATCATCACTGCTTTAGTTTACTTTATTTATGTATTGTTCATATGATCTGTAAGTTTGAAGGGGGCTTATTTTTGAAAAAGTTTGGTTTTATTTAAAGTAAAAGAAATTTTTTGAATTTTTGGGAAAATGCCTATTTTCCAAAATAACTTAAATAGTATTAGTGATACGAAAAAGACTGAAGAGTAAAAAGTAAATAAAATATAGGCTTTGCTTATTTGAATATTTTGATTTTTTTAGGACAAACATTGGTAAGATATGGCTGTTCAAAGTTTGTTTATACTCGTGATTAGTGACTCGTCCAATCCCTATCAACTACAACGCTTTCAAAAATAAGGGTTTAAAAAAATATATATTCATAGCTTAAAAGCTAACTGAGTTATGAGTAAAAAACCAATCATATATTTTAGGAGATATCAGAACGCGTATACTGAAGTATTGTAAGATACACACACATAAAGTGCTATTAAGGCACATTCATACTTTTACCCATTCTTACCAACTAAGAGTTTTTTTGAAGTTGAAATAAAATAAATTCATAACATTTTGATTCAAAAACATATTATGTTTATAGTTTTAATAAAAAAAATACTACAACTATTCGAATTTCTTCGCAAGGGTTGTTTTTTATAAGGGTAGAAATTATGTGGTAAAAAATTAAAACAAGAAATCTAAATTTAATGTCACTGTATAATTAAATTATTCCAAATTGCTTGAATTTACAGTTATATGATTTTTTTCTAATAGAGGTCGTTTTCACCCCTAAAAATAAAAAGCAACCAACGGCACAAGTCCAATTTTGAAGTGAAGGGTAATTATAACCTAAATCCAAATTTCCATGCAAATGAGTCGAGACAAAGTGTTCAATGACATTTTTTACTCGCTTTAATTAACAATTATACGATTATTTTCTAATAGGGGTAGTTTTCAGCCCTAAAAAATAAAAAGCAACTAACGGCACAAGTCCAAAAGTGAAGTGGAGGGTAAGTAGAACCTAAATCAAAATTTTCATGCAATTCGGTGGCGACACGGAAAATTACACGGTATCACTGTATTTCACGTTCATTTACTGGCCTACTAATGATTTTAAGAATTTGTACTCGTACATTTAATGCGAATTACATTATTTGTAAATACACAAACAATATCTATACTATCTTTATTATATTCATAATTATATGTCAAGATATATATCTAGTTATTTAAGTTATCAGGACTAGTTTATTTATATTCCACTGTTGTTGCTATTTAGTAATTAAATATTTCCTATTTTATATTTTACGACAGACATAATCAGCACCACTCAAATGCGTCCTTGTTTCATTTATTTTTAAATAAATTCGCATTTAAAATGCGAAAAATATAGAAATTATTACCGAAAAACGATGCTTCTATTAGACGCAATCCACTACCGAAGTTTTATTTTTACACTTTTGATCGGTCACAATTATAAATACACTTGAACAATAATTACAGGAATTATCACCGTTGTTGTTGTATGTATTTAAAGAAAGAAGTCAATAAACACACAGCACTTGAATTGAAACCCGTCATGTAACTAACCAGTCGCTGTTTTTTTATTTCTAGAGACCACTTTCACATACCCGATCATTTTCCACACTAACTAATGCTGTGCTGTAGTACTTAAAATTCGAGACGCATTCGCTTGTGTGTATATCAGACGCGCGGCTACGTCATGGGAAGGTTAGGATTAGATAAAATGCTATCAGGAGTTATCGTTGTAAATTATGCATTCTGTATATAGGTATTCAACACAATAAATAAACTATATATCTATGTATATTATTCTATAAGATCAATATACAGGCAGTTTTAGAAAGAGAGAATATATATATGCTTCAAACTAATTGTTGTCTTAGAGTGTACTATGAAGTTTTTGTCGATTAAAAATCTCAAGATAAAATACTTATGCAAATTTGGTTTAAATATTAATTTTTCATTTTCCAGGAAAAGAAACGCGTGAGCAGTACACGCAAATATTGAATACCAAACGGATAAGAGAAAAAGCTAGAGAACACAATATACCAATGCTGCTGTTTCTTAGATTACACAAAGGCTTTCGATTCAGTAAAATGGGATTTCCTCTGGAGTATAATGGGAAATATAGCAGTACCTAACCACCTAGTGAACCTAACTTAACCTAACCATCTAGTCAATCTAATAAGAAATCTGTATAATAAAAACTCAGCCACAGTTAAAGTACACGGAATATCTTCAAATGCGTTCAAAATAAAGAAAGGATTTAGACAAGGCTGCATACTATCACCATTATTATACAACATATATTCTGAATATATAATGAGGAAAGTACTAGATGAATGGGATGGTGGAATCACTATAGGAGCTAGAAAAATCAGGAACCTGTGATACGAAGATGACACACGTATACTACAAGCGAATGAAGTCGAAATGATTACCATCACTGAACGTCTATGTCGGATAAGCAAAGAATGCGGACTCCAGGTCAACACCGGAAAAACAAAAATAATGATAGGAAATTAAGATCGTCTTCAAACAGGATGTGCCCATCAGTATCGAAACATGGGCGTTCAACAACTAGTGTGTCTTGCCAGTCCTAACAAATGAAGCCGAAATTCTTACCCTTACTAAAAAACCAGACAGTTATAAATTAACCAAAAGGAAAATGGCCTTTAAATGCTTGGCATAACGCTGATAGATAGGGCGAGAAACGAGAAGATACGTAGGTCATACGTGAATGATGTTCTCGAACGCATTGCAACACTTAAATGGAGATGGGCGGGACATGTAGCACGATTGCGAAACGGATGATGGACCACGAAGATTCTTAAATGGAAGTGATAAACGCAGGCCTTGCAAATCGCCCACTCGATCAGATGACAAGAGAATCTCGACGAATTGGGTTACAACAGTACAGAAATAATTGGAAAAATCTTGAGGAGGACTATATCCGACAATGGACGCAAACAGAGGCTGCATTAATTAAAGCAATGCAGCAGCTTTACGAAAAATCAATGTTACATCACCAGCATTTTACACAACTTTGAACCATGCCTACCACAGCTAGGCATGATTCAAAGGATATGGCATAAAAATTGCCATTTTTTGACTTATGTGTTTATTCCCACCATCCATAGATATTAAGAACAACGTAGATCATACAAGAATAAATACAAACTATGAATGTTAGGGAAAAAAGTCTTATACCCACAATTCGTGTTAAGCTGTTGGAGATTTTTATTGAAAGATTGGGCGACCGGTTTCTTTTGGACACAAGATACTAATGGCTGAAGTAGATGATATACGTAAGCCGATATGTATACAACCAAAAAAAGATTTAAAGTGGTACTAAAAATATATAGGACTTAGTTAATAGTCAGTTATATAAAAATGTAAAAGGTGGTCAGCAATATACAATATCAATTCTAGCTTCAGTCTGATGTTAACTGGTGTATATATTGCAGAATATATATATATATATATATATATATATATATATATATATATATATATATATATATATATATATCAATTATGCAACATGTTAACATCAGACTGAAGCTAGTTCTTCACACACTTCATGTTATATAGCTAACTGCTGTTGTATGAGTTTTATACTATTCTTAGACTGTTATACTAATTTTGTGTCAATTAATATTGTAAATTGCTGACCAACTTTTATATTTTTATATAACTGACTATTAACTAAGTCCTATATATTCTTAGTACCAATTTAAATTAATTTTTTGGTTGTATACGTATTAGCTTATATATATCATCTATTTCAGCCTTTAGTTTCTTGAGGACCTGATGATGCTGAATAACCTGTGCAAAACCGGTCGCCCAATCTTTCTCTCAATAAATACCTACAACAATTTAATACGAATTGTGAGTATAAGACCTTTTTCCCTAACATTCATGAATATGTGCTCACATCAACAATCTTTTTATCATTTAAATACAAATTATTTCTACAAATTATTATATTAACTGTATGTAAAAAAAATAGATTAATATATCAACAACCACCAGTTTGGAGTTCAAAATGGAGTGGAAGGTAGATAGGCTTCATGCACTTTAATACATGCATGTATGCCACCATGTATAAAAAAAAATCAGTCCCCAGGGCCAACATTTTTTTACGTAAATATTGTTTTTTATAATGTCTACGAACATGTATAAGCAACCTTTGTTGGAAAAAATATGTCTCCTTGATAATATTAATTTTTTTTGTTGGTGGATAACGGGTATCCACCATGGCCAAAACTAATAAATATTTATTGTGGGCCATGGTGGACAAGCGGTATTCACCAATGATTTCAGACTATTCGAGTGTGTGACAACACCGCTATCACGTGACGAAGAGCTGTTTGGCCTTGGGAATGCGTTTCATTAGTTTTCAGTTAACTTTTAGTTGTGAAGTATGAAAGTATTGACGATGTCTTATGAAAAAGGACAGAAGCGTCTTCATGATATGTGGAATGAGTTTCTTTCAGAAGAATCAGATTTTTCGGCGAGTTGTTCCGATTATAAACCCAGTAGCGAAGATGAATTATCCTTGGAAGATCCGGACGTTGAAATTAAAATAAACGAGGCCAGTAATAATACACCTTCTACTTCTAAAGTATCGACCACTTCTACTGCACCGTCAGTTTCTCGTCCACGTAATACATTGAATGAAACTAGCGAGTATGTGATTACCAAATATGCATCTGCTTCTGATAGTTTCGATAACACTAGAAAACATTCAATGATTACTGAAAATGTATGTGATGAAACCAGCAATTTTAGATTGGGTCATGTGACTAGTGAGCATTTACGAAATTTTACGTTTACTGCTAATTCTGGTTTTGCAATGTCATTGTATGACAACTATGATAAGTCGCCGTATTATTTCTATAAACTTTTCATTTCGGATGAGCTAGTTAATTTTTTTGTAAATGAAACCAATCGTTATACTTTACAGCAACAAGAAAAAGCACAGAAAATAAAAGCTAGAATTCATCGGTGGGTCGATACAAACGAATGAAGACATGGAAAAATTTATAGGAACCATTATGTGGATGGGTATTATGCATTTACCTGCGATTTCATTGTATTGGTCAAGAAATTTTCTCTATACAAATGCTGTATCTTCGGTTATGTCACGTAATCGGTTCCAAATACTATTGAAAATGTGGCATTTCGCAAATAATGAAGCTGCAGACCAAAATGATAAACTTTTCAAAATCAGTGAGCAATATTAAACTCAACCAATCGTTTCAAGCTCAAGTTGTCCCTGGAGAATTTATCTGCATAGACGAAACTTTGGTGCCATTCAAGGGGCGCTTGAAATTCAAACAATACATAAAAAACAAGCGTCACAAATTTGGCATCAAATTGTTCAAAATAAGCCTTGATGGTGACTACCTATATAACACTAAAATATATAGTGGCAAAGAAGATAGGGGTCATGATCTTACAGTACCTTCACAAACAGTTCTAACACTACGTGCAGATTTACTGAATCCTGGACGAACAATTTTAGAACTCTTCTAGAGAAACAAACATTTCTCTTGGGTACATTACGCAAAAACAGAAAAAATAATCCTGATATAACAACCAAAATACAGAAAGGCCAACTAATAATGCAAGAGAGCAATACAGGAATATTTGTGGAGAAGTGAAAGGATAAGAGAGATGTCCTAATTATGAATACTAAGTACATTCCGGATATGATTACAATTGAAAGACGAAGAGGAGCAGTCCAAAAACCCAAAACAGTAATAGAATACAACAAACATTAAAGTTATATCGATCTTTCAGGTTTGTATTACTCGAATTGTTTGAACTATGTAACATTAGTTTTGGTATTAGAAGTACCTATACAACTACTTTTATTTTTCAAATCAAAAAAGTCGTGTAATTCCTCTCTTCGAAAAAGCATGAAATGGTATAGAAAGTTGGCTGTGGAACTTATTGTTGATGCTGCTCTTGTGAATGCTTTCGTATTACATCAAGAAATAACGAAAGACAAAATGACAATAACGAAATTCAGGGAAAACATCATAAAAGGTAAAAAGACATATTTCACTACCAATTTTTTACTCTCTATATGTTATGACTTTTTAGCTTTGACAAAACAAGAAGGAACTGACCCACAAGAAGTTTCAACTAAAAATCATTCTTTGAGTGACGTGGAGAAATGGCTAATTTGTGCAAATTGTTACAAATAAAATGTTGCATTTATGAATAGGAAGTCAGCGAAGAATAAAACAAAAAAAAACTAAATATCAGTCGCCAGTCCTGCGAAACATATTTTTGCTTTGACTGTTTTTTTCTAAAACATAATTTTGTTTCTAAAAACTAGTTTTAGAACATTAGCTCTTATTGCCATATAATTTTTTCTTTCTAAATAAAAAATATGAATACCTATTTGTTATGCTGAAAAAAAGTTTGACCATTTGTAGGGACTTGTCATGTGTGCAACATAGAAACCAACTTTACTACCTTTTTGTATATGCTTTATAAACCTCTTCATAGGCATTATTCAGTGGTTTGGTGCATTTCCGTTACCCACCGTGGCTAAACATAAATTCTAAGCTGGTGCATCACGCATGTCCACCACGGCCACTGGGGATATTTTTTTTACGTTATATCCACCATGGCACGCTACGTGTTAAACATATTAACTCGACGCTACTTGCCTTGTTAAAGATTACACCATTATTGAAGCTTAACAAAATATTGTATTATAATAAAAGATATAGTGATTACAAACAATCTGGTTACTAAATGTTTTAACACCTCTAATAAAAATGAACATAGTTTACCAATCTGATCGACAACAGCTATTAAATGGAAAAATAATCTGAGAAAATCTACAGATTTATTTATAGATACGTATAAAATAGAATTAGAAAATGCTGTTAGTTTTGTAGATACGAGGCAGTAACAAAAATACCAGTATAAATGTATACAGGGTGCGCCAAACCTTTGGTTTTCTTTTGTTACGGCTAAACTATGGAGTAGGTATGTAAAAAATGTTTATAACAAAACTGATGTATATCAAAGACGTCTATGATTTAAAATTATTTTCGATTATACACGGTAAGTCAGAACGACAGCATGAACCAAAGTTGTGTTTTTCTTAATGGAACAAACTGTATACTCAACCATTTTTGAATATCATGAGATTACATGAGGTTATACAGATCTAAAGTAAAAAAAATTCGAATTATTTACATTTTTATTGAGAAAAATGGTACTATGTATGTATGTATGTATTTAATAGGCTATTATGTTCAAAAAATAGGGCTAAAAGGAAATACAACGTTAAAAGGGTTTTATTGTTTTATATGGTCAATGGACCCCCAAATATGAAAAAAAAAAACCACGGAGTGCTACCATTTAAAGGGGTACGTTTTTGAGTAAGGAGTGACTTTGTACCTATGCACTAGGACTAGGGTGCAACTGGGTGAAATATATGCAGTTTTGGTAGACATAAATCTACAGAAAAGTTAATAAAAATTAAATTTTCTATCAAAATGTCACCTTTTAAAGTCAAAAATATTTTTTTTGACAAAAATATATATAACTTTTTTTCACGGGTGTATAGATATAGACATAAGTTTATAGAAAAAAAAACTTTTGTCCTTCGTCTTCAAAATAACGTTTGGTATTTGGGATTTACAGTATCCCAGATACCATTTTTCAAAATTCGCCACTAACACCATTTTTTGGCCATTTCCCGATTTTTTGCAAACATTGTTCTATAACTTTTTTCTACGCAGTTTTAGGTATATGCGGTGGTATATTTAATGGAAAGAAAAATCAATTACTTTTAAAGTGGTCTACAGTAACAGGTTTTAGGACTAATTGTAAGCAATATACCTACGGCTCTTGTTTTCTACTTTTAACGATTTTTGCGGCTATTTTTTAAATTACTCATTATAACTTTTTTTACAAATGTGCCATTAGATGACTAATATAATCAAAACAAAATTAGAAAATGATGATACATTGGCAACTAGAACAAAACTAAACGTATCAACTATAATAGAGTTATTGACATTACGTACTGATAATATTTATTTTCAACTAAATAATGAATTCTAGAAACAAAATTTTGGTCAAACAATGGGCTCTGATTTATCTCCATTATTAGCCAATATATTTATGGAAGATTTTGAAAAAAAAAAAAATTTCTAAACAAAATTTAAAACCAACAGTATGGTGGAGATATGTAGATGATGTATTCTCGATATGACCTCATGAATCAGAGTTGCTGGACCCATTCCTGAATCATATAAACGATAAAGAAGAGACAATAACACTTACCATGGAAAAGGAATATAATAACATTCTACCTTTCCTGGATGTTTTAACCTCAAAGAACGATACTGGATATGAGACTCAGGTGTATAGAAAACTTAATATCAATATTAAAAAGGGAATCATTAAATCCTTATACGATAGAGCCAAAATTACTTATTCTAACGAAAATTCGTTCTTAGAGGAGAAATATTTGTTAACATCTATTTTAATAAAAAGTGATTATCCTTTATCGTTTATAACTAAGGAATTTTCCACAATCGACCTAAAGGAACACAACAACTTAGAACGAGATCCTATAGTATCCAAAAGGAATAATACTAGGAAAATAACAATACCATACATAAAAGGATTATCAGAAAAACTTAAAAGGATAGGAAATAAATTCAACATTTCAACAACATTCAAAACAACAAACACATTGAGATCTATTTTATCTAAAACTAAACCTAACAATGAACAAGAAAGGACAAATAATTGTATTTATAAAATATCTTGTAAACGCGATCATTTTTATTTAGGTGAAATATCAAGACCATTAAATGTTGGAATAAGTGAACATCAATCTTATATTAAAAATAGAGAATTTGATAGATCTCAAATATGTAAACCTGCTAAAATTGGATTAGATAATCCATTTAATAGAGACAAAAAATGGCCGGTAAAGCTTTCTAAAAAGACATCCAACCGTTTAAACTTCGTACCTCTGAGCCAACATCCCTAGCTAGAGCCATATGTTTTAATAGGCCTGCCGTAAAAAATTATTTTTCCTTGCTTGCTGGCGTGCTTGAAAAATATAAAATACCACCCGAACGGATTTACAACGTTGGCGAAACGGGTATAATGACTGTGCCAAAGAAAATATCGAAATGTTTATCATTGCGTGGGAAAAGGCAAGTTGGGTGTATATCTTCGGCTGAACGTGGTGTTATTGTTATTGTAGAAATTTGCATGAGTGCTTCTCGTGTATTTATGCCGCCTACCTTCATTTTTCCCACGTCCAGAGCAAAACCTGAGCTGCTAGATAATGCTCCACCTGGTAGTAAAGTTTTCTATCATTCGTCAGGATGGAAGCAAAAAGACATTTTTTTTAATTGGTTTAGTCATTTTATTGAATTTTCAAAACCCTCCAAAGAACATTCTGTTCTTTTACTTTTGGACGGAAATACTACCCACACAAAAAATATTGGCGTCATAAAGAAAGCTAGAGATATTGGTCTTGTCATGCTGTGCTTCCCTCCGCATACCACGCATCGATTGCAGCCTCTAGACATCAGTTTGATGTCACCACTCAGCACTAATTATACGTAAGAATTTCAAAAATGGATGCAGCAACATCCAGGTCGACCAATCACAGTCTCCCAAATAGGAAAACTTTTCTGAAGCGCATATATGAAAGCTGCTAGCGTCCAAACCGCTGTGAATGAGTTTAGAAAGACTGGCATTAAACCTCTTAATCCGGAAATTTTTGAAGACTGGATGTTTAAACCAGCTGAAACTACAGAAACACCGATGAACGATCCGATGATTGGTCCCGTCTTAGAAAATAATCGGCGCTCTCCACCTCGTACACCACCATTATCACAAAACCAAGTTGATGATGATGCAGAAAATGAGAATTCTCCAAATACATTGCTTTCAGATACTTTTACACCACAAACATCTCCTAAGGTGCTTGAAAATAAGGAAAATTGTCATATTACTCCTCCTCCTCTTTCTTGCAATAAGTTCTATGCTAATGCGATACACTCTTGCTCGTATGTCAATAAATTCCAAGTCAATCCCAAAGAACTAGTTGCCTTTCCTCACGCAGAAAGAAAAATTAACCCTAATGATAAAAGGAGAGGAAAAACAGCTGTGTTAACCTCAACACCTTATAAAAAAGAACTGGAAAGGTCTATACATAAAAATCCCATCAAGAAACCAAAACTAAATTTGAAAGAAAAATAAAATTGGAAATGCAAAGGAAAAAATAAGAAATATGTTCCAAAACCAAGAAAAGGAAAAAGAGAAAGAAACAAAAGGGATAGCAGTTCAGATGATGAAGACAAAGACGAAGTTTGCATTTATTGCTCGGAACTGTATTCCAAACCAAAATCAGATGATAGTTGGGTAATGTGTGAGCAATATCGACTTTAGGCTCACGAAGCTTGTGCCGGGGTAGATAATGATGGTGAGCCATACTCATGCGATTTTTGTCGTGTTTAAACTATACATTTATATAATATTAATGTTATATGAATAATGTTTTATTTTTCAAGTCAGTATATTTAACTTCAATATCGTCTTTATGCACATTCAAAAACCATCCCGTTTTACCCGACCAGGTGGACAAAACGGGATGCCATTTTTAAAAAAATTGTCTTTTTCAATGTTATCGTCAAACTATTTAGGCATAACTTTACTTAAACATAGGAAGTGATCAATGAAGAAGTTACAGTTAAGAAGAAGTAGATATCAATAGCATAGTCAAATAGTTATGAGTCAAATAAGGTTAGCTATCCCGTTTTGTCCAACTCTCCCCTATAAGTCTTCTAAAATAGCATAAGTTCTATTTTTTGAGTTTCAAATATACCGTACTTAAACAACAATAAATATTTAATTACTTTATGTATAATTTTGATGTCACAGCTAAAATAATGCAAACTTTAAAACTAGAAAATTAATAAAGAACCGTGCTTTGCCGTAGCGTTCAAATTTTTTAATTTTAGTTCTTCATTCGGCTTTCTCCACACCGATACTTTTTCATCGGACTTAATTAAGTCTATTTTGGTTTCATCTTATATTTTAAATAAACAATATTTATATCATTTTTTTATATCAAGAATATTTTTATTTTAGTTTTTTCAATTAAAATTGATAAATAATTTACGGAGATATTTGCAAAAAAGGAGTTTTTTTTGCACTAATTTATAAATTTTATTAATTTTTTTATTAACAAAATAATACATTTGAACATCGAGGAATTACCGTCTTTTAAATTTTTGCGAAATTTCCACCCGATCGGTCAAATAGTTTAAAAGTTATTTAATTTATTTATCCTTGAGGCTAATTACTTAAACTATTGAGCTTGCCCTATGAATGAAGCTAGACACATTTAGCAAATTTCATACGATTCTTTAAGACTTAAACTATCTAAGAAGTTAAGTGCATATTGCGTTTTCATCGAAATTATTTACAAAATAAACGTTTGAAAAAGGGGTATGTTTTTTTACTTATAAACAATTGTAATAACTTTTATATTTTTCAAGCTTCAGACTTGTACGTACAACCATTGGATAGCTGGTAAAAAAACTCACATTAAAACAAAACCTTCTATGACCAATAGAAACGAAGTTAAGGACTATTTTTTTAAAATCATATCTCCATTGTTTATAAACATTAAGAAGTAAAATTTGCACAAATTTTGAATGAAAATCTAAACTTTATATTGAAACTTATAGCTATAAAATTCATCCAATTTTTGGAAACTTACAGCCCTTCGAAACGAAGGTACTTTCGAAAGATCGACATAGGAAAGTGGAGAGGATAACTGTTTCAGTTCCGTTTTTTTTTTTCGACATCGAAACTTCAAATTGAAACACATAAGAAAAATTTACATTATCTCGGCTTCCATTGCAGCTGGAAGCTTCTTTTTTTTATTCTGGGGTAGCTCGTCGAAATATGAATAACTACATAGTTTTCACTGGCCGGAAATTTCGGAATAATTGAGTCCATTTGAAATTCACCGTAAAAACTTTTAAATTTGGCTGAAATAGTCTGTCGCAGTATTAATAATGATGACATAATTTTCACTCTACCCCCCCTAAATCTCGGAATATCAACATATATTTTATATCAATGATGTAATAATACTCATATATTTTATAAATTAAATTTCAGGTAATTTTTTACACATTATATTATTATATTCCTTATATTAATTATAATTGTATTTTTATAATTAACAATATTGATTTTTATTCTATTTTTCGTACAAATATGATATACAATATTAATCTAATCTGCGTTACTGCTTTGATAAAATAAGTCAATTTTTTCATCATTTGTCTTATTAAATTTTGCAATGTTTATTGAACTTTACTTTTTTTATTTTCTTTACATACATTGGTTTAAAAGTTAAAATTTGGTTCATTCATTCGACTTCACTGTCAGCTCTGAACCTTTTTGTTGCAGGTTGTTTGTCTTCACTTATTAAATCAGTCTCTAAATATACATCTTCAGAATCACTCTCGTCGTCAAACGTAATTGTACCGAGGTTGCAGCAAATTTTCTCCTCTACTTCTTCCTCAGTACAATTTATGCACAAGTTCGTACAATTCAAACCACGTATTCTGCTCCAACATCTAGTAGTTTTGCAACCTGTGGTGCATTTGCATGTAATGTGCTCTAATGTCTCTTCGGGAAGTAAATTATCTAGAGTATAAATTGGTTCAAAACCAGTGGTACTTTGTCTCCAACCATAGGCACAAGCATCTAACTTATTACTTAACCACATTTGTAATTGATAGTAAACCCGAAAAACATGCTGTTTGGCTGCACCTTCAGTTGGTGGCAGGGTTTCTAGTTTAAAAGATGATTTACCGATATTTCTGTTGAATTGTAAGTATCTTAAATAATTTAAAGAAAGTGTATCGTTCTTTTATAATTATTTATTATAATTAATTATTCATTCAATAGTTTTAAATATTACCTACAATTTTCAATCAAAAAGGTATTAAATACGTTTAGTTAAAACTTTTTTGTTCAAAATACACAAAATATTTTACTCAAGGAAGTATAAGTATATTGCTTTCTAAAGCCACTACACTGAGACTGACGAAATTTTGGAGCGTGGTGCTGAAACAGTTTCCCTCCACTTTCCTATGTCGATCTTTCGAAAGTACCTTCGTTTCGAAAGGCTGTAAATTTCGAAAAATTGTATGAATTTAATAGATGAATAGATGAATTTAAGTTTTAATATGAAGTTTAGATTTTCATTCAAAATTTGTGCAAATTTTACTTCTTGATGTTTATAAATAATGGAGATATGATTTTTTTAAAAATAGTCGCTAACTTCGTTCCTCTTGGTCATAGAAAGGTTTTTTAAATGTGAGTATTTTTACCAGCTATCCAATGGTTGTACGTACAAGTCTGTAGCTTAAAAAATATATAAGTTATTACAATTGTTTATAAGTGAAAAACATACCCCTTTTTCAAACGTTTATTTTGTAAATTATTTCGATGAAAACGCAATATGCATTTAACTTCTGAGATAGTTTGAGTCTTAAAGAATCCTATAAAATTTGCTAAATGTGTCTAGCATCATTCATAGGGCAAGCTCAATAGTTTAAATAATTAGCCTCAGGGATAAATAAATTAAATAACTTTTAAACTATTTGACCGATCGGAGGGAAATTTCGAACAAATTTAAAAGACGGTAATTCCTCGATGTTCAAATGTATTAATAAAATTTTATTTTGTTAACAAAAAAATTAATAAAACTTATAAATTAGTGCAAAAAAACTGCTTTTTTGCAAATATCTCCGTAAATTATTTATCAATTTTAATTGAAAAAAACGGGAAATAAAGATATTCTTGATATAAAAAAATGATATAAATATATATTGAAAATATAAGGGAAAAAACTTATAGGAAAAAAAATCAAATTGTGACCATAAATTATCATTTAAAATAAATACAAGGTAAAAATACGAGTACCTTTTCATCTATTCGTCATCTAGTAACCCCCACCTATGTCTTAAAAGCTTCAGATATCTGCGAAACATTTTGCCGCGAAATCGGTGATTTTTGCATAACCAGACTGGGCTACTTTGGCTATATCCATTTATACGGTGAGTAATAATTAAATTTCTTACAATAATCGAAGTTCAGCGACCCATTCTTAAATAATTTTGTTATTCGCCGATTAAATACTTTGAAATGTCAAATTAAACATAAAATGAACTGCAATAATATGAATTTAATGCAACGCCTACTTCGCAAATTTTAAATTGATAAGTTGTGTAATGCTTCATCTTGTCTGCATCATTTCAGCTGTGACTTCAAAATCATACATAAAATAATTAAATATTTATTGTTATTTAAGTATGGTATATTTGAAGCCCAAAAAATTGCTTATGTTGTTTTAGAAGACTTACAGTAATTTAATTTGAGTATGTAACTTTTTCTAATTAATATTGAGCCACTGATACAAGGTACTTTTATTGAGTAGCGACTGCATCATTTAAACTGTGAGCACTGTATATAATATCAACATTTACTGACGATATTTAAAATAAAATATTGTTTCTTTCGTGCATTAACATAAACATTTACTTCGAACAATATATGAACTTTTTTTCCGTAGATTACATTTAGTAATAACAAAGATCTAAAGTATATTAATAGATATATTTTTTAACATATTAAATTAAAAACAAAAAAAACGTAATGTAACATTTTCTGTATTTGTATGCCGACAAATCCCATAATTTACTAATTTACTTTCTACAAGTTTGCAGTAAAGTACAAAATGTCAATATCTAATTATTTAAATTCTTAAAGATTTCCAATGTCCCCCAAGTAAGGTAATAAGTAAAAATACCTGCGTAATCATTTAACACTTTCACACAGTGAAATTCTTTATTGAAATCCTATTAATAAAAGTATTGTTTTCAATGCAGTTTCTATGGAAACCAAACACGACCATTGAAGTTTTAAATTTTATTGTGGAACGCTACGCCAGATAGATGCAACACACATCACATCGAAATGGTTTTATGCACTTTTTATCATTTACTTCTCGCTCAATTGTTGTATATCAAGATTGCACTACTTATTTTTTAATAACTCATATAATTTTAAGAGATGATTAATGTTAATCATGACAATACGAGAGGAAGTAATTGAAAGCAGGATACATGAAGAACCATGTTTAGTACCAAATTTACGAGAATAAGTTTGGATTTTTGTAAGATCAAAAGATGTTTTTTATTAAAGGCAGGTATTTTTTTTCTAATGGATAAAAATGGATATAAAGAAACATATAGTCATATGGCACTTATTTATATTGAAAAGGCACATGAAAAAAGTACCTTAAAAGTATTCTGCGATTGGCATTGAATGAGAAAAAAGTTTTCAGTGAACATATAAAAATTTTGAGAGCTTTGTATGATAGAGTGAATCAAGAAGAGTTGGATGGAACATCAAGAAGAAAAAAGAAATCTTAATGCTACAAGTAAAATAGTAAAAAAGAAAAAACAACAAAGCGTAAAACTACTCCACGAATAATGAATAATATAATCCTACAAGCAGCGTCACGACAAAGACCAATATAATTCAGATATAATAATACCGAAGAAACATACGACCATATAAAAGAAACTAGAAATCAAGCAAAATTTAAGTATACTTCATACATTAAGGAGTAACATATCCACCTGAATATGACAAATGTGATCTTGTTGTAACGTCGTGAAGAACATGGCTCTTTTAAGAGTTCTGATGACATAACAACTTGAGTATAAAACATACATATATGATATCATCCTCACCATAAAAAATCGCTAAACATCAAGTTATTAAGGGAGTACATACCTGCTTGATGGGGGAAGGTGATAGATAGGGAAGATTGGAGGAAAATTCTTGAAAAAGCTAAGACTCACCAAGGGTTGTAAACTCAGAATATTGATGATGGGAGTAGGAGAAGTAGGAGAGTTGGAGATAGTGACATACGGTTAGACAAGACATCTATGACGGGCTAGACTCACTGCTGCAATACAGTCGCGTTCCCCCAGTGCGAAAGAGAAAACTGACGCAAAGCAGTCCCTGAATTTCTGTCTAATGGGCCGGGTTTATCGACCACGTGAGTTTCTCATTGGCCATTTAGGTCACGTGGTTGATAAACCTAGAACCGAGCAAATTAGAAAGACATGCAGGGACTGCTTTGCGTCAGTTGTCTCTGTCGCACTGGGAGAACGGGCTGGTATTGCAACGATAAGTCTATCTTATATTATACGTCTATGATGACGGGATTAATATTAGTGTGAAGCAACCTAGAAATATGTCGAGAAAAGTAATTAGGTTAGGTTTACTGATAAAGTCAAAGATAATGACGATGACAGATAACTTAAAAATAACAGGCATACACTTAAGACCCATAATTTACCCTAAATACTTTGGACTTTTATGCTATCAAACAATTGGTTATCAACAACTTTGCCAGCTATACAATAAAAATATATGGAACTTATCTCACAGCAACGCATATTGAATATATAATGAAATGATGAATTGAAATGAATGAATCGTTTAGTTCTATATTTTTCTCTTTCGATCGATATTAAACATATAAGTCTAATTGTGAAAAAAATAGGACTGATATCAACTTCAGTTACATTTCGTAACTGCGAGGTAAAACAGTTTGGTTTGGGTTCAATTGACCACAGATCTACACTATTTTTATGTTCTATACTACTCCTTAAGTCGTCTTAAGTGTTTTGTCAGCTTCATCACATGAATCTGCAATTTCTTTCAGTGGTCTAAATAACCCAAGTGTAATTGATCTATTTTGACCACAACCGTATTGAAGGCGATTTACAGATAGTAAAAATATTTTAGAAATTAATTAACTTACAAATTAATTGAATGGCACATGATTGTAGTTTGATATTTAGACTGTGTGGGTGAGGGGGAATATGCAGAAGAAGGTTGTGTTTTCATGTGTCATTATAACCTACAAAAACAACAACAGCTTTTGTTCCAAGAAAGTATAATAGAGCAATTAGTAAAGAAAGAAACAAGGGCAAACACACCGTTGACAAACTAGGTATCCATGTAAAAATTTTGTAAGCCTTAAAAAGGTAGGCTATCTTTTTTGAAAAGTACTGGAGTCAGGGTACCTACAATAAAAGAGTCGCGTACATAGGTTCCAACGTAAGTTTTAACAAAACACCTAATATTAGTAGAAAAAAAGCAGATCTAATGTTGATACTTTGCTGTAAATATTAAAGAGAGAAGGTGTACTCTACGCAAAGGTTGTTTTCTAAACATTTTCGATGAAAAGGAGGGTTTTTTTAAAACAATAATATCGAAGAAAGTTGAAAGTACTCCAGGAATAGTTAATGATGGTTCAGTAATTAAGACACCAGAAAGTAAACTACACAATGTGAGGGCATACATCGACTCCTTTCCAAAGGATGAAAGCCATTACATCGGAAAAACCAACGACAAGCATTATCTCCAACGTCTCTTGAATATTTAGATAATGCATTCGCTTTACATTGGAAAAGGAGAAAAACTGGCCTAAAATTTTTACTTTTACGCTTTTACTTTTCACTTTTAACAGATGTTCGATTCAATGAATTTACGATTTATGCAACGGCAAACAGACATGGCAGAAATGAGATATTTTAAAAATGAAGATCAGGTCTTCTGAACCAGTCACAGAGAATCAACTAATTGAACACCAAACTATGTCTGACATGGCATATGAGAAAAAGGCGGCTGATACATCAGCCGCCTAACCGATTAAATAAAGTTTTAACTTTTGACCTGCAACAGTACCTGCCAATGTTGTATTCTACTGTGGACCTTTAATCTGACAGTACAAAATATTTCGAATGGCTGGTCTACAAACATAATGTGGCACGAAGGTATTGCTCGCAGAGGTGAGAATGAAATCGCATTATGCTTATATATAAATATCTCTAAAAACTATACCAGAATAGGTCCGATTTAAATACATAGTTTAATTTACTAAACGCTGCCCAGGCTAATCCTATGCGACATGGGAGCTCACATGTCTGGTTATCTCTGCCCAACCGAATTTAATGTCCTAAGTACTGATACGATGCAGCCTGCACAATATCCCATCCATCTACAGCAAAATCTCGATTCAGCACCAGGTTAGTCATTTTTTGCGTCTTATTCATATTAATTATTTAGTCCGACCTCCAAGGAAGAGTGATATAATTTTTCAAACATTATTATTGCATCATCCATAAGATCGGCTATAAGAACGATGTCATCTGCAAATCTCAAATGACTGAGCTTCTCTCCATTTATGTTGGTACCATGCTCGTTCAGATGTGCCTTCTTACAAGTATGTTCTAAAAGCGTCATGAATAGCTTTGAAGGGACGGTATCTCCTATGGCTTATGGTATTGAATGCTTTCTTGTCGTAGCCCACAAATATCAGTGCCAATGATGTTGTATTCTGCAGACTTTTCTGCCAGATTCTTTATCACTCGTAAGCGGTCATTAGTGCTGTATCCCGATCTAAATCCAGCTTGTTCTATAGGCTGATAGAAGTCTAACTTAGCGTCCAGTCTTTTTTTGATAATTTTTGTTAAAAGTTTACATATGTGTGAAAGCAAACTGATAGGACACGGTAGTTTTTTAGATCTGTTATGTCTCCTTGCTTGTGTAATAAAATAATGACCACATTGTTCCATTGAGAAGGAGTTTTTCCTTGGTAGATGCATTCGGTGAAAAGCTTGGCCACAAAGCCTGGAAATTTTTTCCACCTAGTTTAATCGCTTCGATCACTAATCCGTCATCGCCAGGGTATTAATTTCTGGCATGAATTCTGATTCCTGGTTTGTGATTTTAAACAGGGGCTGATCTTGCCTTTCGTCGGTTTTCTCATAAAGTACAAAAAAAGAAAAGTACAAACTAATAAATACAAAGCGACACCAACAAAAAAACCTATAAAAAGGCTTAAAAGGCTTAAAAAATTAATTAAAATCCTTTGTAAAAGGTATATATTTAAAAACCCAAACGGGCTGTGTTAGACAAAACGTTTTCGGAATACTGTTCGGAATATATATAAGTTTTACATTTACCAGGTACCAAATGTTGTTTTTTGACATACAGGGCCTTCTATAATCGAGTTATAAGTTAAATTTCACATGACCATTACACTACAAAAGTTTTATTCCATTCACGCAAGTACACTTTCATATTTTAAATACATTCATTCTTATTCCACCAATATCAACAAAATTTCAATAACTCAACCTTCTACATGTGTCTAGTTTCTATTTTCCAGGTACCAAATGTTGAAAAAACATAAAGGGCCTTATATTAAAATCTCTATTTCACTACACTACCACACACATGTATAGTTGGTTGCCTAACTATAACCACACAATCTTTTCTCCACATTTCATCTCATATACATAATTTGAAAATAACAACATTGATGGTTGATACTGTTATATTAATTTAAAATTTTTTACTCTAACAATTTTAAATAACGTTGGCTTTTGTCTTAAGTAGACACATACAGTTATATTGACTGCTCTGTTACGACTTCCGTCCTAACTTGTCAACATTGTCATTTCAATCAGTTGCTTCCATAAAGTCCTCGTAGACACACCGTCTCAGGACTTGCAACTTCAACGTGGAGTCATATGTCGCCATGTTACCTAATCCAACGGTAACTTTAACATCCTAAGTATTTATAAGATATAATGTCGAACAAATGTAACTAATTATTTGTTAACGGGTTTTTACCCATATATTTAGTGGCCACATCCATGTACTCCTAGTAAGTATTAACCACACTTTTCTTTAACCTTGGTAAAAATTTAAACTTCATGTTCTTTTTAATTAAGTGGTTACATATTTTCTAGGACACCGATGATGGAATGATGTATTCCGAAAACGTTTTGTCTAACACAGCCGTTTGGGTTTTTAAATATATACCTTTTACAAAGGATTTTAATTAATTTTTTAATATATGGTATACAGCCAAATACAGGAACGTAGATTCCTTGTGGACTATAAAAAGGCAGTATATAACAACCAAAAGGTTAAACGACTCTAAAATGATTGAGTGGCATAAAGTGGCATTATGTATTTTAAAAACAATTTTAAGGAAGAACAACCTTTTAAACAAGCAATTTTTTGAGAAATATAATTCCCCGGACATTATGACAATCACTCAGTTGACAAAAATGTATGATCAACCCACTCCAATGGCGAAAGAAAAAGAGGATCTATTAGATCTCTTAGTTCTAACTCCACCAGTGTGCAGACAATTCTATGAAAATTTAATTACGAGTGATGTAGGGATATTGATCCTGGTTTAGAAGACGATTATGAATAGGTCAGTTAGTTATTTATTATCCATGTATTTTTTTTATTTTATTTTACACAGAAACCTGATTTATTTATGTACAATCTCTCAATTACGAGTATGTACTGCATACTCGTAATTTTCCTTTTTTTTTGTTTAAAGATTAAAAAACCATTGCTATTTTTTAATGGTTTTTGTATTTTTAACATGTATCAAAAAAAAACAAGTTTTTTATTCTATTTCAAACAAAATCCTGTTGTATGTTTTACTCTATGCATATTAAAAAAAGTTCAAAATTTTAAACGTGTATTTTTTTATAAAAGTCTAGAACCCAAAATAGCTAATTAAACCTATGTAAAGTGGTTTTCATAGAAAGATTTCCAATAAAGCGTTGTATCCAAATCATATAAGTTAACTTAGTGGTTGAAATACCAAAAAAGTTTTGGGCTCAAATCGACTAAGTAGGACATGCTAGGTTAAAACTGCTTAATTCCACGACGCTTTGGTTACTAACACAACCGTTTAGTTAACTATTTAAAAATATATCAGTATGTACATAAAGATCCATACAATAGAACTAATCAGATATTTATTTATAATTGTAATCGACAAAAGAGATTAAAATGTGGGAAGATCGTTTTTGCTCTGATGAAAAGTTCACGTTGTCTATACTGTGGTTCACATCTTGGAATTAGGTTCTTTTCACTCAACGCCGCAGATATTATAGGCAACACATAATACACTAAAATTATTTTTTAAAGTTATGTAGAATTCGTACGTACACAATACATCGTTATGATACATATTATGTATCAATTTCTCAAGCATATCTTTCTTCTATATAACTTCTAGTTATTGGGTAAGAATTAGTTAAATCGTAAATTATAAAAATTATATCAACACTTAATTAACAAAAACAAAAAATTCCCAATCAAATAATCACATTAGTGAGATATTACACTTTAAGTAGATTCTGGAAATTAAAATAACAGGGAAATTTAACCAAAAATCCTGAGCAAAATACCTTTTCAATTTTACGACCTATAAAATCCTACGCATCAATTATATACCTTAAAGAAAAACTAACTACGGAACCAATGGCAAATACTAGGAGATATACAAATCCACAAAAAGAAGACCACCCACACCAGAGATTACTAAAAAAAACCAGAATGTGAGATCAGATAAGAGTAAATATCGAAATCAATGAATTAAAATACAGCAATGCAAGATCTTAAAAAAATAAATCATCTGGTGTAGACAATTTTCTTTTAAGCTACTGAAACTTGGTGATTATAAACTACTAAAACAGTTAAAATATATTATAAAACTTGAACTAAGATCAGAAACAACAAATTAACAAATAAATTCGATATGTACCAATCACCAGAATAAGCAAGTTTTCGGAAAAATTACAGTATTATAGATAATATTGAAATCATCAGGAACATCGTTGGGATGACAACAGAATATAATATGGGACCTGGGACCACCTTTAAGTTTTAAAGATTATAACAAGACGTGTGACTCACCAGAAATTGGGACTATTATAAACTACAAAACTTTTTTTGTGAAAATATTAAGAAGGAGAGAAAGAAGAAGACAAGAATTCTAATAAATTTATTTTAAAACTTATATTAGACAATTAGCAGAAATCTCAAATTTCCTATGGAATTATCATTATAAGATACAGAATAAACTTAAAAAGTTCACCTCTCGGGATGTACCTACATGTGGGGTGTACAATAGAACTGGGGGTGTACGTTAGAACTGGGGAACTAACTTCAAAATGAAATACTACGAAATCGTTTTGATATTCCATAAAACATTACGAATAGTTTCATTGACCCAGAACTACAAATTAAGAATGAATGTTTAAAGTATAAATAAATAGTAATAAAATTGCTGAGTAATTTTACTTATGGGTGGTACTAGTATTAAAAATGATTGTTGAGAAAAAATATATAATTAAAAACAATTAGCTTACCTTTTGATGCAGGTCCAACACATCTTCTTCCAATGAGGCATCTGAGTACATATCATCAGTGGTGTCGCAAGTGCTACTTCTTCCTGACGAATTGAAACTGGAACTGCGATACAATTGACTAGAAAAATGAAAATAAACCAGGCTTACGAAAAAAGCTGTTAGACAAGACACAGGTGTAAGCGTTTAGTAACAATGTACAAATGCGGATTTGTGCTATTTAGAACGTATGAATTAAAATGGAACCATGGGCCTACTATGTTCGTTCCCTATTTGATACAGGTGACGATAATAAACCACCAACACCAGAAGTAATTGCAAAAAAAATAAACATTAAGCAGAGAGAGGTAAAGAGATGTAAAGCTGAATGTACAACACAGTCATCAGAAGAATAATGACATACGCCGCAGAAAAACGACTAACACAAAGAGAACAAAAAGAAGGCTAGAAACGACATAGATGGCCAAGACCGTTTCATCTGCATACAAGATTATGGCAACGCTTTTTTCAGATGCACGTCGAATAACTTTCATTGACTATATTGAAAAAGGAAAAACTATCAACGGTGAGTATTATGCAAACTTACACTAACATTAGAGCCAAGAAATCAAGCAAAAACTGTAGCATATGGCTAAGAAGAAAGTGTTGTTTCATCAAAGCAATGCACCAGCTCACAGATCTGTTATTGCAATGTCCAAAATTCATGACTTACAGTTTGAATCCCTACCTTATTCGCTAGATTTAGCCCCAAGGCTACTTCGGACACCATCCTTATAATTGTTCTGACACCTAGTTGGCATTACTTAACATTAATTCTGGTCAATCTGATTCCACATTTCCATTAACCTTATTGGCAGCTCATTTGTCTGCTGGAGCTGGTTGTACAGCTCTTACCTGCCTTCCCGTGTTACTTCGGCTAAACTGGGTATATCGGAGACATATTGCCCTAACATCTTATAGAGGCAATAAATCTGCTAGGAGGAGAGAAGTGAAAATGTTCATGGTGCCTGAACCATTTTTTGAAATCAGTTGCAACAGGATGCACGTGTGAAAGCGACCATTATACCCAAAGATTCAAAGAAATGCGGATCCTGGATAAAATGATGATGACTGGAAAGAAATGGATCAAATTATGCATCCATTTAGAACATTTTGAGACACGTCAAAAAAGGAGGATAGGAACGAAGAAATAGAAAAGGATATTAAAGAATATAGAAAAATACCAACAATTCCTAAGTTCTCAAAACAATAAAGATAAAATAGCATACAGAGAAGCGTTAGAGTATGGAAAAAAGTATGCAAAAAAAGAAACATGGGGGAGAAACTATTGAATAAATTCATGCATTAGAGAATGTAAGTAGCAGAGAATGCTAGAAACTGAGCAAAGCACTACGATGTAACAATAAAAAGGAAATAATAACACTTCTTACACCACAGAAATAGGATAATTAGCAGATAGTTTGTGACAAAATCAGAAATATGACAACGTCCAGGTCGCTTATGAGAATTAGTTTATTGACTAGTTATGTAGTTTGGTTCAGGCGTCTAAGGACCTCTCATTTTTAACTCTGTCGACCCAGCTTATTCATAGTAGTCCTATATATAATCACAACTCAAAGGCTTCCAAGCGTTTAAGCATCGCCTCACTTAGGGTCCACGCTTCCACTCCATACATTAGCACTTGAAAAATATAGCAATATGTCATGTGACGTGTGGCTGCAAAGTACGTTCCTCATTTTTACAAAAGTATCTCGAGTATATGAAAGAAAAATTCATCTTGTTCTTTAGGAGCCTTGTCCGCTGCGAAATTTGCAATTCTGATATACGGCACTTCTGTATAGTGCCATGTCCGCAGAATTTGGAGCCACGAGTGCCTTCTCCTACCTGGCCCGATTCTGCTGTCTATTTTTTCTTGGATAATCAGTTGATTAATGAATCAACAAAACGTCATAGAAAAAGTATAAAAAATAGGGTTTACAAATAAATATGGTAAAAACTAAATACATGTGCATCGAAGGAAAAAAACAGGCATTGCAGCTAGAATATGGACAGCAAATCAAGTGGATATAAAACATACAGCAAGATAAGATATTAAAGCAAAACAGTTAGTCTGGCCGCGTACCGAGAATGGTTAAGGAACGAAAAATATTTGAAATATTCATAAAAAAGCAATAAAATGCAAATAAAATGTTAGTATTAGGGACTTCTGATATATTTATAGTCTATTGTAGATATCATCTATTTTATTTTACCTGGCTAATGCGTTTGAACCTAGTTGTTGTCGACGTCCATTGCTGAAACAAAGAAGGTTACAGTTAATATTATCGACAATATAAAGACGAATAGAATAACAATTTTTTAAGTAAATAATGTACTAGAATGGTTCTTGATTACCTTTTATAAGGTATTTGATTGCCAAGGTAGTCATATACCTTACAATTTTTTTTATAATTAAACCATTTATCTGACATAGTTTCCCTGTAACATTTCAATTTTTGATAAATACATCTTAGATAATAAAACCAATATTATAAACTCTCAATTTGCCATTGAAGTTTGTAAGTGGGAGAAGTTGCTCTATTCATAACGAATGGAATGTTCTGTGTTGTTACATTAACAAAAGAAATTAATTCTCATAATTTAATCGCATTTGCTATATCTGCATTGATCATTTTCTTATAAATTTAGAATTGTGTTTTCACAAATCACTGATTACTGATGTGAAATTACTGATGTGAATCAGTATTTTTAAGGTACTATCTGAGGCTTTTTTTGAGAAGGCTTTTTTCATTACATGAAATCAACTGTTACTCAAGAGTCTCTATCGGACAAGTGATCATATCTGATTATTCTTGGAAAATGTCATACATTTTATCATATCCAATGCTAAAATCACAATCTGCCCGTTAACAATTCCGTTATAAACCAAGAGAAAAAACTTGATACTATCCATACCATAATACTCATAATACACATAGTAGTGCGGAATGGATTCATCTTTAATAGCGTTAAGAGCAGAAGAGAAGAAGTTTTATTTTTATTTATAACCTGCCCAAGCAGATTAAAACACAATCCTGAATATTTTGTAATATATACATATAACTTGTATGCAAATTATAAGAAGTGTAAATTATCATCACTGCATATCGTGATATGATAATGAGCAAGGTAAATTTTAATTATATATTTTTTTAATAGTTTTTTATAATATTATCCTTACTACAAATATTTTTACGAATTTTACTAGGTCATTGAGAGAAATTAATGATAACATTAATTGTATTTATACAATTGTATATATTAACTATATTTTCCCTTTCTTTTAGTACCAAATTCTGTATACTTCCATTTCAGTTTGAACTTTTCAATTCTCAATTATTTTTGATCTAAATACATATCCCCATGGTAGATTTATAGACCCACGTCCCAAAGCTCGCCGTTGTGTCCTTCAAAACAGCTGAGTGCCGATTTGCATAGTGAACATACTTAAACCTGAATTTCTTCATTTCTCTTTTAATCCCCAATATCTCTTACACTCCAAATTATGTTACACTTATTGGCGCACAACGTGGGGCTCGAACCCACCATCCTTAGATTAAGAGTCTCATGCTCCACCGACTGAGCTAGCCGAGCTCGACAAATTGGATGTCAAAATTATTGACGATAAACAGCCCAACTTTGACAAAGAGAAAAATATTGGGCCGCAGGTTGATCAGCGCTAAATTAGTGTAACTAAAGAAGATCATGGCCCATAGTTGGACGTCACTGAGCGTCGTTGAGAAATGGAAGTAGACTGAAATGGATGTAACATAAATTTAACTGGACATAATCGCTTATATCTTACAAATAAATGTCCATTCCAAATTAATACCTGATTACATCTTTATCTAATGTTAAAAATTAATTTTCCTCAATGACCTCATAAAACTAGTAAAAATATTTATAATAACGATAATCTTTTAAAAAAGTTTCAAGTTTTATGTTGTACATAAAAAACGAAGGTTATTCAGAAACAGTAAAAAACAATTAGGGACATACCCAATACAAAAAATGAAGCACTGAACTGCACTAAATACAGATGAAAAAAATGAAAAAAAACGAGCACAGCTTTATTATCGTCTAAGCACGGAGCGATGGTTTTTCATTTAATTAGTTAAATTATTTATTTTATTTTATTTTTATTTTCTTTTATTAATAAACACGCATGGGACTGCGTTTACTACTCCATCATAGTGTGTGGTCACGCGAAGTGTGTGGTCGCGCGATGTGTCATTACAGTCCTTACAGTCTTTACTGTAGGTTTGGTTTTTTCACATCTCTGTGCGATCAACCGCTAAGTCCGTAGTCCGCGATATAAAAGCTATGTTTCCAAGTTTGAAAATAAAACCTGCTTAGGTGTTTCAATCTGCTTAGTCAGGTTATAAATAAAAGTTAAAAACTGACGACTTCTTTAACCGCTTAATTTGATTTCTGTTTAGCTTCTAATTACATCTCTTTAAATAAGCCTATTAAACTGTGTACTTAAATGACTGGTATTATAGGAACTCTATTAATATTGTTCGGATCTTGTACAGGCCAAGTACATATTGCCGCGATCTACGAACCTTTCTCTCGGTTCGGGCTTCAGATCAAAAGTGACGCGATGTAACAATTTCATTCTCAACGAAAATCGAATGGAAATCTCCCAAGTGGATCGTTTATTCTCTGCGTAGTAGAAAGAACAACCAATCATTTGCCTATACTTATTCAGAACTCTGCGGATATTTTAAAATTTCTATAAGCGGAACAGAGAAAAAACGAATTGAAGAGCACGACAGCATAAATCTCCTTGAAAGCAGTCCCCAACATTTAAAAAGAGACTCTTGAGGATTGTTTAGGCTAACATTTTGAAACGCAAAAAGATATGAAATATTTGCGATTTTTATTATTTCCAGGAAAATAAAATGCTACAAATCCTTACCAAATAACAGAGCTTAAGATACAAACATTTACCAAAACGTTAGCGTGATGAACTACGACTTAAAACAAAGTCATATATCTAGGTTTTCTTATGACCAATGATAACCTCAAAACAAAGGAAATAAAAGGAAGGATATTACTAGTGAACACGTGTTAACATTTAGATTAAGTAAACAGTTAAATAACAGAAATTTACGCCAATAACAAACAATCATCTACTCAATGAAAAATCTTAAGAAAATATAGAAGACAGAGATGTAACATAATCAATAAAAAAGGGCACCTTTTTAAGTCAACTATCATCTGCATTATTAATTCAACTCCCAAAACCCCACCTGCAGCAGTTATGGGCGGATTGAGTAGATCATCAGCTGTAACTACCAGTTCCAAGTCCGAATAAAGGACCAGGTTAGCACCCTATCTACAGACTATAAATACAGCAGTGCTCATAGAATCAAGAATGGGCCTCCGATAAACAGAAAGATCTATTGAAGATGACCAATGTAAGTAACCGCACAACGCACCAGTGAAAAAAAAAAGAATATATTAAGGATAGCCACTTCTAACATCGAATCCCTGAACACAAGAGAATGTGTTTTTTTGTACTGTATTATATACATACAGAATAATTAACACTAAATAAGTACCAACGTCTTTATTAACTTTTAATTAGTTTAATTATTTTATTTTAAATTCATAATTGGCTGATAAACATATGCTAATAGTTTTTTCCTTGTAAAAAATGACGTTTTTAAGGAGAAGGTTTAAGTATGCTATTAAATACATAATTAATATATCTCTACAGTATGAGTCTGTTCTATCATTAGTATAATTTTGTGTTACACTTACTGTCGAAAAGAACCACATCTCCTATTGGCGAGATTATCTGGATTACTAAAAGAGAAATAAACTGGTTAGTAAAATTTTTAGTAAAAAATATATAAGGTGATATTATTTTTATAAATAAATGACAAGCTTGAGACAATTGGTGAGCTATCCGTATTCTATCCATATATACAGAGTTAAAAAAGCAATATTAAACAATAATATATTTTACAATCAAATCATATAATTAAAATACCCAGAAGAGAAGAATGCTGCCCAGAAAAAAATATAATATAAATCGAAAAGAACATCGGTACTTAAGAAAAGTATAAGAAGATCCGCAATAACATATATCCATTATTGAAAGATACAAGCACAAAAACAAGAAAAATTCGCGAAAAAATAGAGCCTGATTTTTACAGATTATAGAAACACATGTGCAGACTCATAAGAGGGCAAAGAGCGGATATGAGAATCTTAATAATCCTTCAAGAAGCAGTGAGACCTTGAGTTGTTGTAAGGCAACAACGGGTAACAACAAGAACGACGGGCAAGCCAAGGACTGCTCAAAGATGATTCCCGGATTTCATTACCAAACAATTACCTCAAAAGCATTCTGATGACCTCTCCACCGTTTGTCATAGGAGCGGTGCTCTTCATGCTCGTCGAGGTCGCTGAATCTGTTAGGAGAGCACGACCGAGTGGAACTGTAGTAGAACTGACTGTTAAGGTTAAAGTGTTTACAAGAACAGCGTAGCCTCATTCACAAAAACCAAGAAATTATGGAAAAGAATCCTGTTTCAGACCATAGGCTATGTTCTTGTGCCGATAACAAAGAGGAAATACTGAAAAGTATTTTTCAGTTGGGTAGCGGGTAGATACTCCTTTGCGATTTGCGAATAAATATGAATACTTACCAACATGCAACGCAAGCACGGTGTTTAAATGCCAAAAACCCGACCACTGTAAACCAACCCTACTCAAAGTGAGTCGAAAAGATAAACCTCTACATCGCCACATATAATGCACGGTCACTATTTTCAGAGGAAATGACGATTTTCAAAAAGCCTTTAACACAGTTGACGGAGGTTGGACAAGTAGACTCTATGTCACTTACACTTTTTAACTCTGTGGTGGACCATGCTTTTAAGAATTTGGATTGGCTGACAAAGGGAATAAAAATAGGTAGAAAATATCTAAGCAACTTACGTTTCGCCAATGATATAGTCATAATAATTAAGTCAGGGGAGATGGTACAGGAACTCGTTATGGCTACAGAAAATGTAGGTTTAAATACAGTAGACTCCCTCTATAACGAGAACTGAAATGGCAGACTAATTACCTCGTTATAAGCGGATCTCGTTATATCCAACAACAATAATACTGTGCATACATATGAATATGTAGTTTTCTAAAACATTAACTTTCTATAGTGAAGCCATTCGGAGCAATATAAGATGCTAATAAATATTGTTTGAATGGCGCTTTTGAAAAAAAGTTGTTTACTTTTATTGTCAATGAAATACATTAAAATAAATAAGAGTTGCTTACTTTTATTGTCAATTATATACATTAAAACAAAAAATCTGTATTCTGTAAATCTGTATAAAGCGTATTTTCAAGAATAACATAAACTACTGCATCTGCAATTGGAAGAAGTCTGTCATTTTTAACTGCTTGAAATTGTCCAGTATTCTATCTATCATATTTTCCAAAGATGTGAAACAGTTTTATGCTTCTTCATTTGCGTTTTTTCTTTGGATAACGTTTCTGACAACCTTTAAAACACTTTCCACATCTTGTCTATTAGGACCTATATTATAAGGTGTGAATGGTCAACCCCCTACAATGACACTTGTGAATCATAAATTGTATATTTCCGACTAAGAATCATAAATTGTAAGAAGTTTATTGCGGACGGCACTTAAAAAGGGTATATATTTATAGCTACGGTCGGGCCAAAACGTAAAAAAACACGTTTTTCAATCTTATTTTCTCTCGTTATAAGCAAATTTACCTCGCTATAGAGGGTTATAGTTCCACAGAAATTTCACGGGACATCTAATGTACCTCGTTATAAGCGAAACCTCGTAATAACCGTGTTCGTTATAGAGGGAGTATACTGTATATACATTTCGAAAACAAAAATAATGACAAATTTGGTACCCAACCAGAACATCAGTTTTGTTGGGCAAGAAGTAGAACTCGTAGATAAATATAAATACCTAGGACATGCAATTATGATTGGTAGGAATAATCAGACCTATGAACTGAAGAGAAGAATCGGTCTTGGGTGCGCAGCATATGGAAAACTGAGAGAAACTTTTAAAATTGAGCTGCTTACATACCTGAAGAGAAAAGTATATGATCAATGCGTCGTCCCAGTATTGGCTTACGGAGCAGAAACCCTTAATTTAACAAAAGCCTCGGCTACCAAACTAAGAGTCAGACTAAAATGGAGATGGGCAGGACACATAGAATCACGAATGGGAGATGGACAAAAAAAGGTTATTGGAATGGAGACCAAGGGACGACAAAAGAAGCGTCGGTCGACCACCTACACGATGGGATGACGATTTAAGAAGACAACATAAAAACTTAATGAGAGTGCCGCAAGATAAACGGGGTTGGAAACACGAGGAAGAGGCCTATATTCAGCAGTGGACTTTTGAGGCTGAATGATGGATGGGATTTTTCAGTCACAAAGCAAATAACCAGTTTTTTAAGTACCTGTTGAGACAAGGCCTTGATTTAAATATTACTCAGCTCACAATACTCTAACAGGAAACTTTAACGTTAGGGTGAAACTAATACGATCGAAGAAAAAATAAAAAGATATGATATCAAGGCTTTGGAAGAAAATATCAAGAAGAAATAACTTAAAACTAAAATAGAGAACAATTTAAATATGCTAAGGCTAAGGGAGAAAGCAAACTTTATAGTTGCGAGATATAAGAAATCTTGCGAGAACTTGATGAAAGATGAAGAAATTAGCTAACTTGATAATTAAAATAGAAATGACTGAAATGACGAAAGGGCTCATATCTCTATATGGAAATTAAAAAACATAACATGTTATGACCCCCAAAATGATTAGAATGAATACAATATAAGAGAAGAACAAATAAATCACAAAGATGGTGTCGTGCCCAATTTTTTAATATTACACTTTTTCTTATAGAAGCGCACTAGCAAATGTGGCAGTGCGCTCATGTCGTTTGCTCTCTCTTATATTATTAAATTAATTTATTGGTCATCGTACCAGCAAACATCCAATTAAGAACACTCACAATAAAATGTCAAGCTACATAGATAAATTTTAATTTTTAGAGATTCGTCACCCTAGGGCCTAGTGTATTAAAAAAAAGTAATCAAATTATATTTTCTTTAAATAAAAAATTAGATTAATACAAATTAAACGCGGACGACTACTGTATGGCTGGAAGCATGGTAAACCAAATTAAAAATCTTATTAAATATACTTTTATAGTAAAATAAGATTAAATATGTTTTACTACTCATAAATAAAAAACATAGATGATCCAAAACTTTCTAAAACTTGTATACATTCACTTTTTTGTTATTCTATATTATGCTTTTGAATGAATACATTTAATTACCATTCAGTGATATCAATTAAGCTGAGAGGAAATATTAAATTAAAAATGACAGATAAACTATCCTAAAATTGTTATTAACCGCAGGTTCACACACAAAATGACATGTATCACTTCCAGTCCGTAAATCGTTCTCAAAATCCAAAAAAATAAAAAAATTGAATTCGTTTAGTTGCTTAGTTAAAAAAAATAAGTAGATTTGTATATTCTGCAAGTTAGCACTGCAGTTCGACATAGCATTGACAGTCAATAGTCCGATATCTATTAAACATAGTCCTAATCTGGTTAATCTCTAGAATGCCAATACTATGGGTGAAGTTGATCAGTTTCCTGACACTGCGACCTGTCAGGTATTTTCTGTATATCGTACGTCCATGTTTAGTCTAATAAATCTAGGCTTCTAAGAAAGCCTCTTACCCGTTTAGGGGAGATATTTCTTGCCTGGTATAGTTCTAAAAAGATCTGTTAGATGAATTACAGACAATATGTTTGGCCGTTTCCTCTGTATTTTCGGAGAATCTATGAGTTACTCTCTTACTCTGTGGACTTTGCCCCTTTTATACGCCGTCACAGAACCAAAGTGAGGTTGAACGAGCTGCGACCCTTATACGTCCTTTCCCCATTAAGGGCGTAGGATTGAGGCACGTACCTACTATTGGAGATGTAAGAGAGGGAGAGGAGAACTCCTCGGCGGCCACCTGTCTACGTGCGAGGTCTAGTTCCTCTACCTGCGTTTCCTTCACATACAGAAAACCAGAAAAACTTTGTCAGAAATCAGATAGATTTTATACTTTAAACAGCAGATATAAAAACTCTATAACCTGAGTTATAACTTATCCTGGTGCAGATGTTAACTCGACCACAATCCGTTAGTTGCTGTTGTGAAAATAGAATTAAAAAGAATTAAACTCAGAAGATAAGAATCAAAAATTAATATAAGAATGCTAAAAAACGCTGAAATAAAAAGGAATTGAAAAATAATGTGAATGTTAATATGCAAAAAACACTAACTGACAACAAAAAAATTATGGATATAAATAAAAAGTGGAATAATATAAAAAACATACTAATGAAAACAGCTCAAGAAAGTTTGACACAACATAGGTCAAAGGCTAAAAAACAATGGATGACAGAAGAAATACTACTACAGATGGAAGAAAGAAGGAACTATAAAGGAAAACTACAAAATTAAAATTATTTTGTGAAAACATTGATTTTTGACCCTTTTTTTAATGGTTTTTGAGAATTGTGCAATAGCAATTATGTTTTCAATTTGCAATCAATTTTGTCTTGTAAGAAATTTAATTGCAAAACTTTTTTGACAAAATTTTTCTAAAATGCATAGCTGTCGACATATAGCAACGAAATGGAGAAAAATGAAGTTTTCAATTTTTTGTTCACAAACTGTTTAATAAAAAATTTAGCCCACCTTTTGAAGTGTCTCCGTAGTAAAATTATAATTTCTGATAATATTTTGAAGCCTTTAAAGGAAAAAGATCATATACGATTTACCTATTACATGAGAATGTTTTAGAACTGAGACCGCCTGGGCCCTGATTCTATTTCATTTTGATGTCGAAATTTAAAAGCGACTACGCCATGACAGTCGCAATCGCTAGCGATTTTCATTCATTTCGATTGTAGTTAAAACTGGGGATATTTACTTTATCATTTTGACACTGCTGAAAATTTGGGTTGGCCCTCTTGTTTATTGGCTGCACGCTGCACCAGAGAACTTGTGTTCGTAGTTTTCTGGCTGCACTACGCTTGTTGAATGTTTGTTTTGTTAACGTTACCGTGAACGTCTTTTTTTTTTCTTGTTTGAGTTGTTAAATCATAAATAGTGGCCATTCTCAATTATATTTTAAATTGAAAGAAAAGATGGCAAGGAAAGAAAAAAGGCGATGTGGTAGATCCTTAAGTTATAACCACTAAGGTTAATATAACCACTAAGATTTGACTTAGTGGTTATATTCTAATATATTTTTAAATTTACTGCAGCTTAGTAATACTTACCCTAACCATTTTGGACATCCTAGAGGCATAAACACCCTCCTCCAAATATGTTTCTAATACCCTTATCAAATAATTTGCAGCTTGTTTATTAAGACGGAATTACTGCCTAAACTGAGCATCACTTGGCGAAAAAGGATTTTGGGTATCCCGTAACATTCTTCTTATCCTTCGTTGTGAACGTCGGATATCTATCCTCTCTAATTCCTCCAAAACCAGCAAATGTCCGTAAAATGCAGCCATATTTTAATACTTTTAATACATAATACTTTTTGCCTCAGTTTTCCTTGCAAGAATCAAAACACAACACCGCCTACCTAAACTGAACCTAAGTTCACTTCTCCCAGTCCAGCCAGTCATGTCAGATTAATTTCGACTCGAAATGAAATTTCAACCACTTTCTTGAAGTTGAAATTAATTTCGATAAATCGAAAATTAGTGACGTCGTTTGGTTAGTTCAGCTGAAATCCACAAGGCTGGCAAAGTCGCATTTCGACGTCGCCATATTAATTTCGTCATGTTTTAAGTCGAAATCTCAATTAGAATCAGGCCCCTGGTCTAACAGTATTTTCTAAAATTATAGTAACATTGTTAAAATACCGCCACGAGTAATTTGTAGAACACACAGTTGTTAAAAACTAATACTAGTATCAGATGTCTTACTTGCAATCTTGTCAAGAATCATTATATTTAATGTTTACCAAATATATCTAATCATATAAAAGTATATAATTCCCTTGAAGAAACGAACTTTTTGTCGCATTCTTATTTGACTTTTTTAGCAGCAATTCAATGTTTCCTTATAATTACTTACCTTGGAGAAGACCTTCTTAAACTTGTACGCAACCATGTATTTCGATTAATACCATTAACAGTCCTTAATTCATTTCCCCTGAAACAGAAAAACGAAACGATCATTATACTTTCGAAACATAACGAGTCCTTTCATAACATACAACTTTAAACATGTTGTTAAGTTGAAATACACTTTGTTTGCGGTAACTTACTATGCCGTAAGAAGCTAAATATATAAATGTTTGTGAACGTTCCCGTTGAACGTATGGCGAATACAAAGACAAGAATATCAACATTTGAAATAAATTTCTTGATCAAATTAATTGGGGTTGAAATTTTATACTTTATTATTTTTTCTCTTAAAAGAGATATATGAGTACGAATCACTCGAGACAAATGATGGAACGACAAATCTTGTGATTTTGATAAAAGTTGGTGGTACAACTTATATAATGAAGTAGGCGAAGACTATAAAAAAACGTACCTTATGAAGTTATTTCAGTCAGAGTACATGCTTCCATTACAGAATATAATGCTGAAAACATAACAGCGTAATAAACGTATTCTTATGGGTATTCTTAACACTCTGGTAGTTAATGCATTTTACATATGCTTAAATGATATTTTGGCTTATTTTTCCTTGGCCCGTCTGATCCAAGAGATCTCCGTTATGCTTATTGTGTTTGCTGCTCATAGTTGTTTCCTACACCCAGTCTAGAATTTTTGTACCCGGTCGAAGTTCTTATAGGTCTTTTGCTTGATGTGTCCTAAATATACCAGGGTCTCCTGTTGGCTGCCTATTTAGTTTTTGTCTTTTGTAATCCAGCGCCTCACAATCGTATAATACATGTTTTACAGTTTATGGTCCCTTATCGCAGAGTCTGCAGTTAAGGTCTCCATTTTAAATACCTATTTTATTCAAAAATTACTGGTGCATGCTCGGCCAACATTCCTGTTACTGTTCTCAGTTTGTTCCTAGTTTTGGCATCCTCTCCCAATATCGCTCATGACTTTCTCGGACCCAGTCCTCGGATAAGAAGGCTAGGAGTGCATTCAACAACATGGACAAACTCTTTAAAAGCTACAACCTTAATCTGGAGATAAAGTAAGGCTCCTACGATGTTATATCTTCTCGATATTATACTACGGAGTTGAATCCTGGACACTCACTGAAGCGATGGAGAAAAAACGTAAAGCCTTCGAGATATGGCTATGTACAGGGTGTTTCAAAAAAAGGTAACCCCGTCTCTAGGGTAGGTAACCTCTAGAGGTATACCTATTAGAACCGTATCATTACTACCAACATCAATTATTACTTCATAATTTTCAAATCAAAATATTCCGAAAACGGTACACAGTATCGAGTTTTACCAAGAGTACCTTTTTCATGTAAAGTTGAATGATGTTTAAGTTTACTTGAAATTTTGATTAATAATTATACTCTTAAAAAAGTTATATTACCTAATACTTAGTACGATCCGTGTAACTAGCGCCCTCTATGAAAATCAGATATAAAAACAAATTCATGGGATGTATCAGCTTCCAAAACATATTCGTATAAAATTTCATTACAATGTTGCCAGTAGTTTCGGCAAAATCGCAAAAAATGCGTAAAATTTTTTTTCTTCAACGCCCTGTATCTTGAAAACAAATGGCGTTACAAAAATTTTTTACTAAGCAAACCCCAATTATTTTTCAGTTTTTTACCTACCCTAGAGACGGGGTTACCTTTTTTTGAAACACCCTGTAGAAGAATCCTAAGGATATCATGGACGGACGATAATGGAACGGAAAAATGGATAATGGATGATATGGAAGATAACAAACGATACTGTACTTTGTACTACGAAGAATGGGGAAGGAAAGAGAAGTGATGTATACGATTAAAAGGAGAAAGTTAGAATATCTCGGAAACATAATTAGAAACGACACTAAATACAAATTACTGAAAATAATCCTTCCAGGCAAAGTATTCGGAAAGCGAGGAATTGGGAGAAGAAGAATATCATGGTTAAAAAAACCTGAGGAAATGGTTCTCCACAACAACAACTAATCTATTAAAAGCATCAGTTAATAAAATAATTATAGCCAGAATGATCGCCAATATTCGAAACGAATAGGCACCAAAAGAAGAAGAAGTCCTCGGATCTTGTTTTTGCATGCTCTATTCTGATTTTGATTTCCTAAAATAAGTCCCACTTTTCATTCACCCAACAACCTAAATATTTGTATAATTATTGTACTCTCTCCAATGTTTCTACATATATCCCGATGAGAATTAAGTTGTTGGCTAGATTTTTGTTTTTCTCACAAAACTCATAATGAAAATGTCTGTAATTCATATTGATCCGTTACTAACACAACTGTGCCATTAGCATATTTTAAAGTTGTTGATGATCTGTCTTTTAGCAGATAACATGTATTAATCAAAATAACAATTAACTTTTCATATAGAACAGTATCAAATGCTTTCTCGTAATCTACAAAGCAGACATATATATTTACATTTGTCCCTACATCTCTGTATAAGAACCTGTAAGATAAATAACGCTTCCTTTGTACCGCAATCACTTTTAAGCACAAACTGATATTTGACAATATTTTCTTTTCACTTGGTATATATTCGGGAGTAGTTGCTCTGGATTCTGGGAGGACTAATTATTGTCTTGTACTCTTTGCAATACTTGGTATCAGCCTTCTTAAGCTTAATAGGAATAAGGTAGGTGCGTCTTCTTCAATCGTTTCAAAACCTTTAACTCTAGCTCATCTGGTTCTGGCCCTGTTGCATTTTTAATACTTGCTACGGCACGGCTACAAGTTTTCCTTAGGTTCCTACAAGTTGCTTGTGTGAGGTACCCTTGTTATCTCAAAAGATTTTCAATGTTTTCCTTTATTTATTGTTCTTCTGTGCTATTAAGAATTTGCTGTTATTAATTCATAAGAATGTTATTCCTGCTCTTTTTATATTTAACGTGTCTGCCTTATTTGCTTATACATATTTAACAAGTTGTGCACTGTCTACATACTCTGCATTGCCCCGTTAACCATTCTTCCTTCGATTATCTGTTCTTAGACCTGACTTCTTTTTGTACCTCTTTGTACCTGGTGAGATTTTTACTTTTCTATAGTCTAAGAACGTTAGTTTTAATTCGTAAATGATTATTCAGCCTTTATGTGCGGTATTATCTCGTTTTAACTTACTTTCACTAACCTCCACAACGGACTTTTTGAACTATGGACGAATCTTCACTACTTTTTTTATTTTTTATTTTGTGAATGCTATCCAATTTTGAATTGAATTCTATCTGTCGTTCTGTTCTTACTGTTGGGTCAGAGAGCTTTGTTGTACATGTAGTGGATTATCTAAATCTATATTTTCACGGTCATAGCCATTTAGAAAATCCACAAGCTTTATCTTCAGTGTTTTGTCACTTGTCACCATTTGTTACATTGGTCAATCAAATTACAGGAGTTTTGCTTGCTTACTATACAATTAATGGACGTCTGCAATGTTTAGTAATTTTTTTGAGCGGCAATCCCAGTGTTCTTTATCTCAGCCTCCGAGTTAACGCTCAGCGTTCTAAGGCGTTTATTAATTCAATGGTAATATTAGATGTTTCTAGTATTTCCACATCTTATTCAGAGGCACGCAGTCGTATGATTTTCTTAATATCAACAAATAGAAAATGCAGTTCTTCGTTTTATCAAGGAATATAGATGCTCAGAAGGCTACTCCTTAACAAAAAAGTGTTCTTCGATTCAGACGGTATTGGAATGTTAACAAACAATGTTTGTAACCTGGTCGATGGATTTCAACAGTGATCAATAGATAAAAATAACTCATCTCACCATAATGTGTGGTCTATATAATGGACCAAAGAAAAAAACATACATTTTGATCCTTTATACTGTGGCCACTAAATATTGAAAAAAAATTAAGTATTTGAAATGACCTCAAACGATATTAATTTACATAGCAGAATGTTAAAAAATGTCAGAAATAATTCTGGGAGTGTCAATTTATCAGATTGCACTTTTTTGAAATATTGAAAGGCACTCAAGTAGTGCCCGTCTAAGATTGTGAATCTGAGCTCAAAAGTACACCACACAGGTCAAACTGGGTGGGTAGGTTCTCATCTCCAACACGGCGGGTCACAATATTTAATATGGAACGTCCTACGGGTATATAGAATCATAGGTTAGGCGTAAATAAAGTATAACCAAATAAACACCCGTGAATCAACTGAGAATATAAAATAGGGGCTGTAGTTATGTCATTAACTGCAGATTTCTTTACTGAACATGACACACACTCATGCATAAACAAACGAGCACATACACATCCAAACAGAAAATACACATACCCACATGTATGTACATCTACACCATGCTCAAACAGTCAATCAACAGACATCCACACGATAACTGACTCAGTATAAGATGAGATTGGTTCTACAACTAATGCGCTCCTCAATACTGAACTATAACACCAAGCTATGGTATACTTAGTACAGGGGGAAAAGTTTAGCTTAAGCTGGTAGAAGATTATTGCATTGCCAAGATATGAACGCACTACCATGCCTGACAGCATTTTGCGAGAATAAAATGAACATGAGACAAAAGAGATGGCATAAAATAACAAACAGAAACGAGTGAGTTCTCTGAACCCACAAATAAAAATGTTAAGGCAACAAGTAGACAGCTTCCGCAGGACTTACTGATGATATGGGAAGGTTCGGTGTGGCCTTGATATAAGAGCTCTGGGTACACCAGGGACACATAAAAGGTTTATCGGGTGTTGGCGGAGAAAGAGATAGCAGGTATAAATTGTATAATAGCCAAAGGCATTTGTGTACAGTACGCAAATTAGCTGCAGTACGACAGTTGTAGAAAATACGGCTTCCAGAGAAAAAAACTGTCACTGAAGAACTTCAAAATAGTACCTTGAATTTCTATAAATAAAAAAGGGATGTGGCACTCCAGGAGTGACAGAGGAGAGAAAACATAGCTTTCTTATCGTCTAAGCATAGGGCAATGGTTTTTACTTTAATTTAATTCAATTCGATTATTTTAATTTAATTCAGTTTTAGTTTATTTTATTAAGAAACACGCATGGGACTGCGTTTGCTACTCCACGTAGTGTTTGGTTGCGCGATCTGTCGTTACAATGCGTTTCTTTTGTTTTTATCTTTTCACACCCCTGCGCGATCCGTGATAATGATTTCTCTTGCTCTTGCCTCATTATAAATATAGCGTCGGTGCATGATCTTCCCGACCCTGAATTGTAAAAATAATAAGCATAATTTAAGAAAAATTAACTCGTATAGATTTGATTTTCAAATCAAAATTAATTTTTTTGTAAAATTTATTTAAGAGAAAAGTGAAGTTTCGCAAAGGAAATATTTATTTTAAATTGTTTAAACAAATTACCGGATTAAATAAACAAGTTACAAATTAACTAAAAATGCATTTTTATAATCTATACAACGAGATACTCCAATTAAAAAAACTTCAATTTTCGTTGAATAGAACAGGAGATATTGAGACTTTGATACATTTGAAGTTATGAATTCAGTTTTTGAAATAGTAAAATAGCTTTGGTTTTAAACCCTTCATCTTTGGCACATCATGGACCGCTCATTTTTAAAGGAATAGTTTTGAAATGCGTTTGACAGAACTTGTACTTTTAACCTTTCATATGGATTTTTTGAAATTTCTTACTGTTTATAAACAAAGCACCGGCGAATTATTTTTAAAAGGACCAAGTTGGGTTTTAAGTGTCGTAGGACAAGGTATTTTTTTAAACTCGTGCAAAAGTACCAAGATTTTTAATAGAAAAAAAAAAATTAACTTCCCAGATGTTGACGCGTCTGAGTTATATTAAATGTTTATAAGCTTAAAATCGCGGTACTTTTGCAAACCTATTTTACAATATTTAACATAAACTTTTTAATCGTTACATTAGATTAGTTTGTGATATTGTCCCCAATCGCACACAAAATTTAAAAAATTTCAAAAATGTTTGTAAAAAAATAAAATTGTTTCACTTTTCCTTATCATTTACCGGTCTCTATCTTTAGTATTTAAAATGAAATAGCGATCTTACATTGTTTATATATATATATATATATATATATATATATATATATATATATATATATATATATATATATATATATATATATATATATATATTGTTTATAAGTAAAAAATGGCTTAATCTTTTGCGTATTTTGTTTATTACATACCTACTATTATCACCAAATTTATCAAAAGTAGTTTTAAAATACCTATATCAAAGAGTGTCACGAAAAAGGCTTTTACATCGCTAATTTTTCTTATCTATCACTACGTTGTATATTTTCTCTTATAAAATGCCACACATTTTTGGATGATGTTAAAAATATATAATTGTTGCCACCCACGGGAGACTATTTTTATATATTTACGTTTAATAATTTTGAAAAATACCTTCTCGTAACGGAAATGATATGTGCATCATTATTTATTCATATCTCGTTTGTTTTTTACAACGAGAATAAAAATAAAAACATGATTTGCAAATAATCATTAAATATATAAGTAACTGTTTATGTTATAAATTTCTAGCATTTATCAAATGTAAATGGTCAAATATAGAAAACGAATAAATATACTTCATGATTTTACGAGCCCTAACAACTAAATGTTGGACAAACAAAAATTTATTGAAAACGTTCATCTTCACAACCTTACTTATTGAATTAAAGAACGAGATCAACAATACATTATTAAACTCATCATTCGTAATAAAATGGCTTGGTTTCTATAAACTTTGAATGGCAGCGTTGGCGATAAAATAAATGAAAATATTGCATAATATCGTGAAAACTAAATGTTCGGAAATATTCAGAAATGTTCGGAATTATCTAGTTACCGTTTATAGAATAAATAATTTTGACATTAACTTATCATAAGTAGTAAGTTTCTTAACAGCTAGTTGTAAAAAAAAACTCTAACGAAAACCTTTGATAAAATATTTATTCAAAAATGGCTAGAGGAAGTGCGACACATATCTACTATATTTGGTCAATTGGTAATTAAAAAATATTTTCAGGGTAAAAAAATACGAAAAATCGCTGAAGAATTAGATCTGGTTAAGTCTATAGTAGCGGACGTACCTAAGCCTTATCGTGGGAGTGGAAGTCTCCAACCTAAACATTATTTCCCTGGTTTATGATATTGGTGATCTGATTGGAAAATCGATTATCTACCTAACTACAAAAAAAAAACAGTCTTGGATACTTTATTTTAAATATAATCGCATTTATAAACAAACCGTACAGAATTTGCACGGTATCTTGTCTAAGAAGATAATTTTCTTGTTACTGTAAAATAATAGTAATTGTTTACGTATTATACAAGTTTTATGGTGTATTTACGCACTCCGTACTTCCTGTCTATACCACATTAAAATTAAATTTAAAACCAGTGAATCTCCCAAGTTATTTGAATAATTCATTTACGATTTTTTCAACATTGCTCTTAATACACTCATGGATAGAAATATCGAATATTTTGGAATTTTCCAATTTTTTTGTAGTCACTATTATTTCAAAATAATTTTAGATTACTGATAATACTCATATAGTAGGCTGATGTACTTAATTGGTTTGAACTATTTTAATGTTTATTTTGACGTTTATTCAGTGGTTAGTGTCATTCGTACATTTTATCATAAAAATCCTTCTTCATGTAAAGGAAAAATCATACTAATTCGGCTATTTTTAGTTTAATTTATTTAGTTTAATTAAATATTGTTTTGATTTAACTAAGTTTAAAACAAGTATCCCACCAATTTGACACTGCGATGAAGTCCAAGTAGCACATAATATTGTAATTTTGTACAAGAAAGGATATGCACAGAAAGGTATCGCACGACGTCTCAGCAGAACTGAATCTATAGTTTCGAATACTCTAAAAAGGTACCGCGAAACAGGAAATTTTATACGAAGGCCTGGTGAAGGACGCCCAAGGTGCACAACCGCAATTGATGACCGTTTTTTGGTTCTTGATTCTACACGAAATCGTTCATTGACATCGATGCATCTCAGAAATGAGCTATTAAATATTAGACAAGTTAATGTGAGTTCATAAACAGTTAGACGAAAATCAAAAGAAGCAAACTTAAAGCCCAGACGCCCCGCCAAAGTTCCACGTCTTCTCTAAAATCATAAAGCTCGTCGTTTGGAATTTGCAAGAACACATATTTAATAGAATATCGACAACTGGAAAAACGTTCTTTTTACTGATGAGACCAGAATCCTATTATGGAAGCCAAATGGTCAAAACTACGTCTACAGAAGAGTTGGAGAACGATTCGCCAGCTGCAGTCTCGCTAAGACCGTTAGTTTTGGAGTTGATGTCATAATTCTTTGGGAAGGTATTAGTTGGGAGGTACGTACCGCACTTGTGGAAGTGATTGGACCGATGACTGGTGATTCTTACGTTTAAAACATCCTGCAAGATCATGTTTTGTCATATGTTGGTTACATTGGATATAAAAGATACACGTTAATGCACGATAATGCTCGACCACATGTCGCTGCCATAGTGAGTAATTATCTTGATGAGGTCCAAATTCGATGATTGGATTGGCCACCGTTTAGCCCGGATTTAAATCCAATAGAGCACATGTGGGATCACCTAAAACGCAGCATACGACAAAAAAAATCCCGTTCCAAATACGATAGAGCAGCTTAGGCTTGCTGCACAGGATGAATGGAATGCAATTTCACAAGGATATGTCCAAAATTTACTTGCAAGCATGCTGAGAAAGATGTAAGCAGTAATAAGAGCTAGAGGGGTGAATACTCGTTACTGATCATGCACTTCTTTCAGTTAAAACGGCTTGTTTAAGAAATTTAAATTATCATTTAAGTTTAGAGTAAAATAACCTTATTTACCTAATATTAAACATTTATTGTTTTCACAATTTTCTCCGCATAAAAACTTAAAATTGTTAAGTAAACATTGTTAAAATAAACTCTATTTTACAATAAATGACTTGATTGACCAGAATTTATTTTGAAAAAACAAAAATTTGAAAATTCCAAAATATTCGATATTTTTGTCCATGAGTGTATTTGTTAAAACAGAAAAACTTTATTATAAATACTAGACATATTAAAGAAATAAATAGCTCACAAAACCTGGAAAACGAAGTATACGTTGCTGGAATGCATAATAAACCAATTGGATACAGAACACAAATGGCTACACTAAGAAAATTGACACTACCACACGGTAAAGTTTGGGAAACTTCATTTTGAGTCTGATTGCCTGGTATGTATTGGCTAGTGGGAACAGTTACAGTAGTTATTGCTTATAGTCATAGAGTGATCTCCCTCTTTACTTGCGCGTCTCAAAATGATATTTCTACTGTGGATTACGCTAGACCTGACACTATAAGCTCGCAGAATTTTTTTAATCCCATATGTATATTATAAAAAATCTTATAAAGTTCCTAATATAAACACTTAAATAATTGTGTTTAGAATTTCGAACGAGAAAGCATAATCTAAATGTTTATTTACACAGCCAAATTTCCTCGGATTAAAGCAATAGCAATTGCTATCGTTTTTCAATTCGTTTTTCTCTATTTCGCCCATAGTAATTTTTACACAATAATCAAGTTTTCAATCAATATAGGCCAGAGAATGCCGCAGATCTTTTTACACGCTAAATAAATAACTCCGAGTCTGAGGTCCCCCGCAAAGATCGCAAGGCAGAAAGTTAGTAACGCGGAGGAAAAATATTTTAAGTAACTTTTAAGTGAGGGGGAGGCCAGCCCAGAGAGGCGTTTTGCGTTTTACTCCGGCGATATATCCTGAAAACCAAAATGTCTATGTAGTGAAATTTTTAAATAAAAGTATGCAGTAGACATAAAGAAGAAATAAAAAATAAATAAATAATAAATATTTGAAGTATGGTTGGAACTTATAGTTGTGGTGAAAGCATAATTCGCTGTAAGTTTTTTATCCTTTTTATGTTCTGCCACAGCAAATTTAATTTTAGCTGAACATTTTCTATGGAGATAAATGCAAGAAAAATTTGTTATTATTTTTGTTTTCAACATATCATGTACCCAGTGCCAGTGAAGTGTTTAAAATCTTCGATGTTTTTGGGATGGGGTATATTCCATTGTTTTTTGTATATTTACAATGGGAATCAAAGAATAAACATTGTTTTTTATTATTACACTTTTGTATGTAGATTGTATTAAGAGATAACCATTTCTGATAAAGGAAGCGAACACTACAGTGATAACTATTGGACAGCAGTATGAAACAAAGACATTAACATTAATTTTATTTAAAAAAGAAATCTGTCCCTTTTTGATTCTCCAACACTGACTCATATTTTTCATACCTGTTAGGTATATAGTCCATGGGTTTGTCTTGTTATTTATATGTGAACAGAGTGGACTCTTTGAAAAATAATATTTAAAACTACATTTTAAGAGGAGTAGTATTTTAAGTGATTTAAGTTTGACCACTTTACCTGCTGTTTGCAGAGTACTGAATATTTACATTTGTAATGAGCTGCTGCTTGCAAAAAAATTAAATATAATAGAAATCGAGAAATCGCCCATAGAAGTTGCGGAAAGAAAGTATTTAGGTCACAAAATAAGATTAACTTGAGACAACCAGAGATGTCAGCTACTCGGATGAGTAAGTTTAGGTTGGGATGCATTTGGAAAAATGAGGGACGTGTTTAAAAAAATGTCCTATTCTATTTAAAAAGAAAAGCTTTCAACTAGTGTGTTCTAGCAGTCTTCTCATTTGGAGCAGAATCCATAAATCTCACAAGAACATTGGCCGAAAAATTGAGAAGGCCACAACGTAAAATAGAGATATCAATGCTTGATGTAAGCTTGAGAAATATACTAAGAAACGAGGAGGTTGTAAACGAATTAAAGAGGAAGACATTATCAAACATGTTACAAGGCAAATATGGAGATGTTGCCAGAATGAAAGATGACAGGCGGTCAAAAAAATGTCTTGTGTGTAAACGATGGGCAGACAAGCGAAGACGGGAAAGACTCCCAACACGACGGACTGACGACAACAAAAATAATTCCGATCAATTGGAAATAGATGGAAATATCTAGAGGTATATGTTCAACAATATACGAATCAGGGCTGATTGATGATCATGTAATCTATAAGCCATTGATATCCCTAAACTTCTCCAGGACTACGACTGTGTATTGTCGTAGAATAGATAGACAAACAGGAAATAATGTTTGGCGAAGAAACTATTTACACAAGATTGAACAAGAGAAATGGTGGCATACAAGAATGCAAACCAATTCTTTCAGCCAAAGATCAGGACATAAAATAAACTCGAAGAAAATTTTAAGTGGTCAAACCAAATGAGTATTACTAGTTATGTTGTTTTAATTAAAACTAGCGGACCAACTCGACATCGAGTTTTTTAAATGAAATTTTTATTTTGCGAGAAAAATTAAGAGATCAATACAAACAATATAAGCAAGAATATACATAACATTCATCAATAATAATGCAAGTAAAAAAAAAGTGATTATGGAAGTCGACCTCAAAACCGGAATGCAATTTTTAGTTCATCAAATGTCGACATGGATATCATTTAGCAGTTAATTTTGCATGCTGATCACGAATCCGTTGTCAGATTTGCTCTATCTTGACGTTTTATGCGCGTTTCGGGTCACTTCCGGTGTCGGATCGCAACCGGAAGTACATATTTAGATGTGTCTCGACGAGACCTTTCGATCCATATATACATTGTGGGGTCTAAAACTTAAAGTAAATTTTAACTTCCGGTCATCTCAAAACCGGAAGTGAATTTTTGTACCAAAAGTATATCTTGACAATCTCATACGTAATACTAATAATATTCCGAAAAAATATTTTAATTATCTAATATGGTTTTTGAGTAAAGTGGTGGACAAGAAAAGGGCTTAGCGTTTTAGTATATAAGATTTCATTATTTTTATCGCCGAATAATAATATTCAATTTACTTATGAATTATGAATATTTTATTACTGAAATAAAAACATTGTTTTGCAAAAATACCCATTGTACGGCATATTTTTACATAAATACACGTTCTTGATAAAAACTTTTTTCTAGAAAAAAATATTCTATTGTCTAATTTTATTGTACGTGGACTATCTGTTTCTTTAATAGATTTATTAAATGACTAATTTCGGATAATTGGGGCGGTTCGTTAGAACCTATTAAGAAGATTCAATTTGTTACAGAAATTTTATTATTAAGTAATTAATGACTTGATTATGTGATTAGACATATTCTGCTGAATAATACTACATTATACAGAAGCACGAGATTGATATAACAATATATTCTATGTATATGAGATAGGTTTATAGAGTAGCAAGATTTCACAGAATATCAGTGTTAGATGTGGTGCATCTGGAGCAAATTTTATATAAAATTAATATCAATCAAACAATGACATAGTTCTTTTACCATGAAGGGAATCGAGACAAAGTGGATCCAATATTTTTTAATATATACCAGGAGCCTAGTCTAAACGAAAAGACAAATCCCCAAGTCGAAGGCCGAGTCTCAATAGATCGCAACGTGAAAACTGCTATACCAGGTACGTAAGTCGTCTACAAACGATCAACGGAATCAAGATAATATCAGCGGAAATAAGGGCTGAGCGATCTACGATTGCTTAGTAAAGTCACATTGATTAAAACCTTTTAACTCTCGGAACTACAAGAGAACAATAGTTGCCACTTATACTTCGACTAGAAAATATACGGCCTTAGAGGCGTTCAGGGATAATTCCACGGATAGTAGCTTCGTAACACATTACCCGCTCGAGTTAGAGCATCAAATGTCAGAATCTGCGATTCCTCTCGGGCTGAGCAAGATTACTATTGCAACGACGAGTCAACAGTAGGGTAAAACTAACCTGTCTCACAACTATCTAAACCTTAATCACGTTCCTCAGCGCTTAGCCGCCGCAAGCAAAGTGGTTGAATCAGGCTGGAGTTAAGTTCTTCTTCTTCTTCTTCTTTTTATATAGATATGACTGTCTGTTTCTCAATGTACCTTCAGTAAGTTGTCGTTCCATCGTTTTCGTGGTCTTCCTACTGATCGTCTTCCTATTTGGTAACCGTCTCTTGCCGTCTTTACTACTCTATTTGTTGTCATTCGGCTTATATGATCGTTCTATTCTAGTCTTCTATTTCTTACCCAGTTCTTGATGTTCTCCACCTTGCATCTACGTCGTATATCTATACTTCTAGCTCTGTCCCATAAGTGTTTTCATCTCTGCTGTTTCTAACATCCTTTTTGTCCTCTCTGTGGCAGGTCTTGTTTCTGCCGCGTATGTCATTATTGGTCTGATTTCTGTTTTGTAAATTCTGCCTTTCGTTTCTTTCTCGATATTTTTATTTCTCCATATTGTTTCATTCAGGCAGCCTGCGGCTATGTTTGCTCTATTCACTTGATCTTCCACTTCCGTTTCGAGCTTTTCGTAGCTAGATAATGTGATGCCTAGATATTTAAACTCCATCACTTGTTCTATTATCTGACCTTCCAGCTATAATTTACATCTTAGTAAATTTGCTGTTGTAACCATGCATTTTGTCTTTTTTGGGGAAATTAACATGTTCAATTTTGTGGCGGTTATATTAAATTGGTGCAGCATACGATGTAAATCGTCTTCACTTTGACAGAGTAGTATTGTGTCGTCTGCATGGCAGATTATTTTAAGTTGTTTTTCTAACATTTGGTACCCTTTTTTAGTTCTTACTTTTTTTATTTCCTCCATAATCAGGTTGAACAATAGAGTACTCAGGGAATCTCCCTGTCGTATCCCATTGCCAGCTTCAATACGATCGGTTAGTTCTTCTTCTACACTTACTTTTATTGTGTTGTTTTGGTAGATATTTTCGATCGTTTTGATTATTCCTAGAGGTATTTCTCTTGCGTACAGTAAGTGGATAACGTCTTTTAATTTGACCCGGTTAAATGCCCTTTTAAGGTCCACGAAATATAGATATGCCGGTTTGTTGTATTCTAATGATTTCTCTTGCACTTGCCTCATTATAAAGATACCGTCGCTGCATGATCTTCCCGACCCAAAACCTTGTTGTTCGTCTGCTAGTGTTATAATTTCATTCAGTTTATTTGTTATCACTTTGGTTGTTAATTTGAGTGTTGTGTTTAATAAATTAATTCCTCTGTAATTTTCCGGGTCCGATTTGTCTCCCTTTTTGAAGAGAGGTATTAGGATGCTTGATCCCCTTTTTTGAGGAATTCTGTTTTGTTTTATTATTTTTTGGATTAGTTTTAATAAATAATTGTTTGGTCAGATCTGATACTCCGTACTTTAGGAATTCGTTCGGTATTCTGTCCTCTCCTGGTGATTTTCTATTTTTTAATTTCCTTAATGTTGGTGGTTCATTATCGTCATCTTTAGCAAATAGGGATCGAAAGTAGTCTACCCATGTTTCCTTCTGAATGTTTCGTTTTTATGAGTTCGTTCATCTCTTTTCTTTGTCCTCTAATCATTCTCCATATTTCTTTCTGTGTTCTGTAGAAGTCGTGTTCCATCTGTTTTGAGAAGCTCTCCCAGTGTTCCCTTTTTATTTGTCTAACTAAAGTATTCGTTTCATTTCTGATTCGTTTATAGTGGTTGTATGCCTGTAGTGTTTATTGTGGTTCTGTATTGTAAAAAGGCTTTCTTCTTTTCTTCACATTTTGTGAACATTCCAACATCAGAAATTATTTTTGTTCAATTGAGAGTTCAATTTCTAACTTAAGTACCAATGTACAGGATGATATTAGAACTAAATGTTGTAACATTTTGACCAATTTTAAAAACAAAAACAAATACCCTTTTTAAAACAAAACACTACAAAAGAAAATTAAAAAGACAAAAGCTTTTTTAAATGAGAACCCCAATTTAGTTGTTCTGAAACCTGACAAAACTAACAAGACTGTTATTATGGAGTCCGATGACTATGACAGTAAAATGGATTCTTTATTGAATGACAATACAACATACCGTGAAATGAAAAATGACCCTACGAATATTTTCCAAAAAAGAAAAAACGAATTAGTCGGTAGATGGGAAAAAATGTGCTATATCTCACCAAACACTGCTAATTCCCTCAAGATACATAATGCTGTAACTCCAAAAATATACGGTCTGCCCAAAACACATAAAGAGGGTATGCCTCTTCGACCTATTGTCTCATGCATTCAGTATTTTTGAAAACTTTTTAAAATATTTGAAGAATGTGGTATCTTTATACACCAATATTCCAATAGCTTTAGCGAAAGACATTATTAAAAAAAAGTGACAGTGTAAATTTGATTTTGAAAAGTGAACATAACAGGAAGAAGAGGGAGCTCCTAGAGTCTATACAAATCAAAAAGAATAATAATGCAATAAATGATAAAAAAGATGTCAAAAATTTAAACAAGATATATTTTAATTTAATTTAAAAACACACAAAAAGATAATCTCAGAACGCCTATGATGTTAAAATAACTGATTGTTTAAATGATAAACCAACATCAATAAACAATATATTAAATTTTAAAATACATTTTACATGTAGTGACTTAGTGGGTCTGTCCTATGCTTTTATTATTATTTTAATTGTGACGTTTAATGTACTTGTTACAACGAACTTTTAAATGCTTAGTAAGTCAAAAGTTTCTCTTTTAAACCTTATAATATGTCTTTGATACGATGTTTTTTAGTCAATATTATTTCTCGAAAAAGGCATGGATGTCCTGCCGAAACGTGGAAAAACGTAAATAAAAATGTCTTAGTGTCATGACAATCTTTTTTATGAACCTAAGCCCAAGAAAATCTATATATATATATATATATATATATATATATATATATATATATATATATATATATATATATATATATATATATATATATATATATATATATATATATATATATAATGGGTAACAAAGGTGTTAAAATGGAGAACACGTGATGAACACAAAGGAACGAACATAACAGCTATATTCAGTAAGACATGTTCAAACAACTATAATAGAAGACAAAGCTAATTGGTATTGGGTCTTAAGGTATTGGGAAACCAGAAATTATAAAGAGATAATTTTTTTATGGAGGCTGCAAGTGCGCCCTATGTATTACGTATGGTAGATATGAATGTACGAATAAAAAAGAACAATCGTCAATTGGATAAACAGCTGGAAATAGTAGAGACCGAGAGTTTTACAAATGCTTGTATTCAAAAGATTTATTAAACGTTGCGAAACAAATATCACAACGCATCCAAAAAAAGACCAACAACAAATACTTTTAGACCTCTATCGAAATATTACTCAAAATAACTGCTGGGCCGTTTATTTGGTCATGAATTACAATAATTCTACCATCACAAATGACATCTTTCCAAAAATATAGTAAACTGAAAATAATATTTTAATGCAATTTACTATTTTTATTAGGAGTAAGTCATAATTATAGTTTAAAATCAGTTTATTTCACGTTTCGATTTCCACTTTGGAAGAATCAGGGAATAAAAAGAAAATAGGAAACCAAGATAGAGATGGTAAACGCAGTCCATTGAACATCGAAGAAATAGCAGACTAGAAAGAACAAATGAAAGACCGAAATGACTGAAAAAACTAAACAAGAACTTGTAAGCCAATAGTTCGATGGCATGTAGTTATATATGATGTATGTGCAAATAATTCAATTCTAAAATAAGTAACAGAGTTTTAATTGAACATATTCAAACATAGGAGACGAGAAATAAAAAAATCGACGTAGGAAAATATAATAAGTCAAATTGAATTAGAATGCAATACAAAAATTATGAAACATTATTAAAGTAACAGTTTATTAGTCTGTTTGGATAGATATTGCTCACAGATTTTTAAATAAGCAAGAATAGCTGAATAGCCAAGCATGTTGGCGGATTTTCCATTGTTAGTGGTTTGGTGAGAACTTGATTCGGCCCATACTCGAGTACTTATATGTAATATCTTAAGTGGATCTGCGAATGAATAATCGCCTTGCCAAATTAATCTGGGAGGAGGTCCCGATAGGAACGAGCCCTTAGGACGCCCATAAATGCGGTGGAGAGATAACATATGGTTAGTTTTAAGAACAATGGGGCTTACCCACCTACCCAACACTGACAACCGTGTGAGATGGAAGCAAGTTATGCAGTCAGTCGGGACTCACCTTCGGTTGTAGTGCTATGAGAGGAAGGCAAAGAATTAATGGAAACGGTCGATGGATGAGTAGTGCGCTCACATTTTGATTCTGCTTGAGTGTCCAAAATTAAACACAGACAGAATAGCTTATGGACACAAGTGATCTCAAAATTATAATGACTATTGACATCATTTAAAAAGTATTAATATACCTTGATGTTTTTATGGCAATTGTAATATTTGTGTGTGTGCTGATTATTAATAACTATGGGTGGCTGATGTTGAATAATTATTTAGATAAATAGAAAAACATAAATCTTTGGTTAACTTTTCTAATAAAAAACCAGAAGCATAAACATATGAAAGAAAAAGTTAATATGGGTCATTAACGGTTGCATGCTGAATTAAATACATATATAAATATGTATAAAAAAAATTACATCATATTTATGGTCGAATTCCTACCTGATACAATATTTTTATGTAATGTGGTCACTTATTTACCGAAAAAATGTCTTCTTTAACACGGTAATTTTGACGACCATTCCTAATTCTTTAATTACACCCACTTTTTGTTGCATTAGAAACGACTTACTTGGGAATACAATTACAAAACGACAACAAGTACTTCTGACTCACTACTAAAACAACATGGTTTCACTGAATTTCGGTTATGAAAGTCAATTTATTCACATAGATTATTAGGTAACTATTATTATTCAACATTTAATTGACACGATACTACAGCGAACGCGAATTGAAAACCAGTGCAGACACACTGTTTCCGTTGACACTGAGCTCAAGTAGAACTTATAAGGTTTCTATAGAGAATCCTGCAATTTTGACGTCAGGCATATTCGAATAAAAATATTTTTTATACAGCGTGGACGATTATAATAAGTACTTAAATATAAATTGCTTCTACACTTTTTTCAAACTTTTAAGTAAAATAATAAAATTTATTTTATTTTTCGAAAATTTCAATGTAAGCAATACAATAAAAATATGAACTACTGCAGCTAATAATCGAAGGCAAATATAGTCGAGTTGGCAAAAAACATCTCGGATAAAAAATTTACGTCATTGATATAGAATTTCACCAGATATCACTATCCCGAACAGCAACAGAACAAGCAATTAGTCGACAATATTCTAAGAGGACAAGAGGACAGGACATACAACTAGCGAAAACAATTTATATTTTTTATATTCTACTTTATTAAATTAAGAATATTTAAGTTTAATTTAAGTATGCATTAATAAACCAAGACCTGTAGCTATGTTGGTTTTATAAGTATTGCATTCAATCAATGGTTTCAGCTATCGCATTTGATTACGTTATCTATGTTGGTGGTTACAGACAGGTTTTTTCTATTATTTCAAAATAACAAACCACAGGAAGATATTTAAAACGATTAAAATCTGATTGGTTTTAAATTAATTGTAGTGGTAATTAATACCAATTTTGCGCAGCAAGATGAATCGCTGTGAAACTTTTTGCATTCGATTAGGTAAGTGTCGGGAAAGTTTGTGAACAAAATTGATGGTGGTAAAATGGAAATTGCATTTTGCGCATAAGGAAAATGCATTTCCAAAGTACATAAAAAATGAAAAAATTCGAGGTGGCTCAATATGAATATGATAACGACGATGGTCCTCGAGCTACCTGGTGCTTCAGGATGGACCTCGTCTTCTGTAGTATCTTAATTTAATTATAAATTAATCGACAGTCATTACTCGGGGGTTTTCGAAGTCACTGAACACAAATATGATAAGGACTATAGTCCTCGAGCTACCTAGTGCCCAGGGTGGACCTCGCTCGTGGAGTTTTATGATATTATTATTCTTAATCAGTCGAAAGTCAGTACTCGGGTGGTTTTTGAGGTCACTGAGTACTAACACTATGACGGCGATGGTTCTCCAGCTACCTGGTGGAGGGTTGACCTCGTCTTTAAAGTTTTATGTTATTTTCATTCAAAATCAGTCAAAAGTCATTACTAGGGGGAGTTTGGGGTTTTTGAACATGAATATTATGACGGCGATGGTTTCTGGTCAAGGTTTCTGGTGCCCAGGATGACCTAGCTTCCTGGAGTTTCATGTTAATTTCATTCTACATCAGTCGACAATCATTATAAGGGGTTTTCGAGGCCGCTGAATACGAATATTTCGTTGATAAATGACCGCAGAATACTTCATGCAACTTTATATAAAACTTCAAAAAATTATCCAAAACATTATTTTTTAAATTTGGCGCTTTTAAGCAGTTGGTAGCACTGGTGAAGTGCAAGGTGATATATATTATAATTTCCCCTGTAGCAGCTCCATTTCTCTCACATCTCAGTACACAGATCACCTTGTAATATTTTTTTTATAATTAGATTAGTAACTAATTATTATATATTACTTTAAGATTAATTTTAAAAACCTTTTGCAACTACCGCAGCTACGCTAATGGGCGTATCCAAAAATCTCCCTTTTGCACCTCGGCGAAACGAATGATAGGTGCCAATATAGTCTTTTAAGAGAAGGTAACGGTACTTTAGAATTTGTATCTTTATAGACCTAATTCTTCGATATCTTTCAGCTTTTTTATTTCTTAAAAGTAGTACCGAAACATGCAGATTACTTGTAAATTGTAAACTAAGTGCGGGTTGGTCCTTATTTTATTTTTTGGTAAAAACGATTTTTATAATTTTATCTCTGTAATTCTGCAACTTTATTGTAAATAAATTTAGTATTAAAATCGTAGACTAATTTTAGAATTCCTTTTTATTCCTTTTTATTTCGATATACTCTGTACGAGTACTAGAAACCAATTTGCTAAGAATTTTGCTTAGTTGAGGAGATATTATGTTGTGGAATGCAATTTTTAGATTCCCCATGTCTCTCATAAAATCTTTATCAACGTCTGTTTTGCCTTGCAATTCTTAGAAGAATTGAGTTAGCCATGTTAGAGTTGCTTCATAAGACAGAAAAGATTTATTTCACGTTCAGAGCGATTGCGAAAGCCGTTCTGATGAGGCCTATTGGGCCGAAATACGTATAAGCGGATGCGCAAGCGCCCTGTAAGTGAAATCAAATCTTAACTGTCTTTTTCCTTTTTAATTTAGTATTATTTTGTACTTGCTATAAATTAATGGTGATTCAGTTATTGAATATATTTTGTTTTGTTTAGCTACTGCATTTTATTTATCTACTCCTAATAAGTTTCCTGATAATAGAGTATCTCTGAATACTTGCTAGTAAAAATATTTAACTATCACGATATCTTCGATCAGGAGAGAGATCAGGCTGTATATATTTGTAGGTAAGTAGGTGGACGAATTCCACCGAACATATTATTTTTTATTTGTTTATGTAGTGGGCTGACCACCTTTATTTAAGAATTAACTGTTAATATCTTTTCTTCTATTTGGCCCCAGAACCTAATTATCTCTCCTTATCTCTTTTCGTTTTTAAGGTTTCTTAATTTTCTCCTTACCCCAAACCCCAAAAAGTTAAGTGGCGCCCTTTTCCTTATCTTCTCTTATCTTTGGTCGTTTTACCTATCCCTCTTGTTATCTATTTCTCTGTCTTTTCTAATCCATCTTATCTTGTCTTATCTTCATTATTTCTTCTGTTGGATCCATTCCCGGTTCCAAAAGCTAGTTTCGAACCCCCGACTCGCTCTCTATCAACCATCTAGCTGCCGTTCGCAGTGTCTCTATTAATGAACTTTCTAGCACCATCCAGAAAAGGTTTCCGAGGTTACAACCTTCAAGTTACATAGTTAAAGTGCATTTTTCTCCTCGCTCTTTTTCAAATTATTATGAAAATTACTGTTTTTTTATATAGAAATGATGATGTAGAAGGAATGTTGGTTTACAATTTGGCACGTAAAATTGTGCTAGGTAAAAATTGCACGAATATAGAGAACTATGAAGAAAATTAATTATCTGGTACAGAAGAAGATGAGGAAGAAATACATTTGAAATAACATACAGATGTTAAAACACTTCACCATTGTTTTAGGTATATAAAAAATAAACATATAGTTAAAACTTATACTTTTATTAAATTATATGTTGACTCTAGGTCGATGTCAATGGATAAATTTAATACTTGAGACCAACTGTGGTCTGTGTCGTCTTAACTGACAAGAACCACGTGTTAAAAACCGAGCAGAGAGACATGTAGCTCTTCAAGTATTAAATTTATCCATTGTCATCGACCTAGAGTCAACATATAATTTAAGTTTGGAAAGATGTAAACCCATATATGGATGTCATAGCCACAAATTTCATTGTTAGCTTCAAGTACATAAGGCACTGAAGATGATCTGATTAGATCGAAAACATTATGCTGCTACTGTAGAAATTTTGACGACACTTGTAAAAGTTTTAACTATATGTTTATTTTTTATATACCTAAATACAATGGTGAATTGTTTTAACTTCTGTATGTTTTTTTAAACGATGGTATACAGCCAACTACTGGGATTTTCCCATAAATTTTTTTAAATACATTTGAATTATACGATTATTTGTTAATCATCTTTTTTTACTTAGTAAAAAATTTTTGTATCTATATTCAAGAAATCATATTTTAACTCTTGTTTGATACTACACTTTCATAAAAATCTTAAATCATCATCAGTTAGCGCTACAGTCCTTCGTGAGCCCTGGCCTGCCTTAAAACATTTTTCCCAGTCGAATGTCTGTCTTCTCCATCCCCTTACTCCAATCTCCCTTAAATCGGCCCGATACCTGAGTTTACATCTTTATTCTTCCAACCGGCCTACTTAGCATTTTGATGGTTTTTACGATATCTGTTTCGCCAAAAAGTCGTTAACTCCGCCATATATGGTCTTCAATACTTTCCTTTCAAAGATTCGTAGTAGCTCTTCATCTCGGGTCGTCATTGCCCATGTTTCCATTGCCGTAGGTGAGCACTGGAGGTATTATTGTTTTATAAAGTTTGCACTGTGTTTGTATTGACATATTTTCCATTCTTAGTTGCGGACCTAGGCCAAAATAACAGCGGTTAGCCACGCATATTAATTTTCTTATTTATTTGGATGTGTTGTTTTCGCAGTCAACCAGTGACCCCAATTGGCAGAACTATTCCACTGTTTCTATAGTTTCGTGTTGCACCTCTTAAGTTTTTGTTGCATTCTTGATATAGCCGGCATATAATTATTTTTGTCGAAGTTAATCAGAAGTCCGATGTTTTCTGCGAGTTTTTAATGGGGTGTGAAAGCTTCAACTGCTTTATTTCAGGGTCTTCCAATGATCACGATATCATTAGCATATGCCATTATTTCTATACTACGGGTATATATCGTACCCGTTAAGTTTATTCCCAAACTGTCTTGTACAGCGTGCATGATAGCACATCTCCCTGGCGCAGTTGTCTGTTAGTTGTAAATGGTTCTAAAAGATCCCCTTGTACTCGCCCTTTACATATAACTTTTCCATTGTCATTTAAATTAATTCTACCAATCCTTTTGGTATTCCAAATTCGAGCATAGCCGAATATAATTGGAGTCATCAACAGTATGGTACGCTGCCTTAAAATCTACGTAATGGCATTATATGTCGTACTCCGTCGTTTTTTCTAATATTTGTCTGATGTGATATGTGATCAATGGTAGATCTGTTTTTCAAAAAGCCTCTTCGGTATGATCCTATTATATTGTCAGTATACTGTGATAATCGTTCGTTAAGTATCAGGGACAAAAAATTTTATGCTGTAATAAGAAGGAAAATCGCTCGAAAGTTAGAACAGTCAAGCACGTTTCCTTTTTTGTGTATAGGGCATATAATTCCAGTATTCCAATCTTCTGGTGAAGATTGGAACACATCTTGCCATTCTTACGTTCTTGCCATGCCTGTTATTAATAGTTTGTGAAAGAGGGTTACAAAGATTTTATCGCCACATTTAAATATTTCTGCAGATGGGTTATCTGGTCCGGGAGACTTGTTTCTGGTTAGAGACTGAATTGCTTTATTCATTTCTTCCAAAATTGGTAACGTTGGTAGCTCAGTTTCCTCCTATTCTAGTTCTAGTTCTCAAATAACAAATTAGAAAAAAACTTCAGGAGACGAGGTCCTCCTGGGTATCAGATACCTTGGCGATCATTGCCGTCGTAATAATCATGTGCAGCAACTCCAAAAACACTTGTGTAATGACTTTTGACTTATTTCGAATAAAAATAACATAAAACTCCAAGTTCACACTGGGCTACAGGTAGCTTAAGGATAATTGCTGTCTTCATATTCGTGTTTATCGACCTCAAAAACCCCTGAGTAATGACTTTTGACTAATTTACTAATAAAAATAAACATAAAACTTTAGAAGATGAGATTCACCCTGGACACCAGGTGGCTCGGGTATAAATTACATAAAAACCCAGGAGATGAGGTCCACCCTGGGCACCAGGTAGCTTGATGACAATAGTCGATCGTCGTTATCATATTCGTGTTCAGCGACCTTGCAAACCCTCGAGTATCAAAATTACATTCCTATCGATATTGTATTAGTTGCAAATTTTTCATTTTCTATGCACTTTGGAAAGGTATTTTTCTCATGCAAAAAATGTAATTTTCATTTTACCACCATGAATTTTCTTCACAAATTTTCCTCACACTTTCCCGAATCGAATGCAAAAAGTTTCACAGCGATTCATCTTGCTGCATAAAGTTGTTAGGTTTAGTGCTTCGTTTCCTCGCCTAAATTGTTTTATTCGAATTTAGATCTTCCTCGTTGACTTTCCTTGATATTAGTGGGTAGTTTATTATAAAAGATCAGGTATTGGAGCATATGCTCATTTCGCATTTTTTCTGTACGAAATGTAAATTTTGGCTGGTATGATACTTGTATACATTTTCCGTCGGGGTTAAAGCAATATTTGTAAATATCTGAGAAAGTTTACATTTATGAATTAATGCACAAACTTGCATAATATAGTTTATTCGTCTTCCGGGTTTGGACCGTGTCATTTGTGAGTGACCCAAAAGTGGGTTCATCTCGACGTTTCGCTACAATTGTATGTAGCTTCTTCAGGAGAACAAAAAAGAAAAAGAAAAACAAGAGACAGGAAGATGGGTAGTTAGCAACGGTAACTCAGTTACTCAACGCAACCAGAGGTGAATACTAACTACCAAGATGGGCATTTGGTCACAGTAACTCAACTACTCAACGCAGCCAGAGGTGAAAACCAAATGCCAGGACAGGGATTCACGTCCAACAGCTCAGAACACTAACGCGTCGAGAGGCAGGGAGTGAATCCGACGATTACTCCGCTACCGCTCTATTTATAGTCGCGGTGACCTGTCGTGTCGGGACGTATCGGCACACTCCATGGCGCGAACGTCAAGAGGCGCGCGCTGGCCAATCATGTGGCTGCATCGTGGTAGCGGGACCGGACGGCGGCTCTAGACTGAGATTCCAGATGGGAGACAAGTAGTATCCTTCCTCTCGATTGATATTATGTGGATTTTTTCGAATCTCTAGAGATTCGCGGATTTTCCTGGAATAAAAGAAGGGGCTCTTAGAAATAATATGGGTTTTTTCGAATAATATGGAATGACCGGTTTCTTGGCAGTGTTCTGCAACTGCAGAATGGGAGAAAAGACCTGATCGAATGCATCTTTGATGCTCTTGAATACGAGTTTTGACGGAACGACCAGTTTCGCCAATATACACTTGTCCACAGGAACAAGGAATAGAATAGACACCACAGGAAGATAGGGGCGGTAATGGGTCCTTAGGAGAGGGTAGATATTGTGAGATTTTCTTGGGTGGTCGAAAAGTAGTCCTGATACCTTCTTTGCGAAGAATTTTGCCAATCCTATCAGTGACACTTCGAATATACGGAAGAAAAGCCACAGGAGTATTACCCGAAGATTCTGAATTTGTCGTCCTAGGGTGTAAAGGGGGATGTAGATGTCGGTGTGTAATATTTTGAATTGTGGACTTGGAGTAACCGTTGGCGACAAGGGTTTTTTGCAGATGGCCAAGTTCTTCTCTAAGGTTGTCAGGTTCAGAAATCGAAATGGCCCGATGGATGAGAGAGTTGATCACAGAATTCTTTTGGGCAGGATGGTGGTGTGATGAAGCATGTAGGTAACGATTCGTGTGAGTCTTTTTTCTATAAACAGAGTGACCCAATCGGCCATTGGGGTTTGGAGGTGACTAACACATCGAGAAAGGGAAGGGACCGATTATTTTCTACTTCCATTGTGAATTTTATACTCGGGTGTTGTGAGTTAAGATGATCTAGGAAGGGAGAAAGGGTATGTTGACCATGGGGCCAGATGATAAATGTATCATCAACGTAGCGGAACCAGACTTTTGGTTTTAAGGGGTAAGATTCTAGGGCTAAAGACTCAAAGGCTTCCATGAACATGTCAGCAATGACAGGGGAAAGGGGAGAACCCATTGGTGTTCCAGATATTTGTTTGTAGAAATTGCCTCTAAAAGAAAAATATGTTGAAAGGAGGCATTTTTCCGCAAGATCTGCCAAAACCAAAGACTTGTTATCATTGGTCAAGTGATCTCGCAGAACAACTAGAGAGTCATGTATGGGGATATTGGTAAATAGGGATGATACATCGAAACTGACGAGAATGTCTTGGGGATCGACCGTGAGGGAGGAGATTAAGGTGATGAAATGTGTGGAATTTCGGACATAAGAAGAGGTACGACCAGTATAGGTCTTAAACTGATTCGACAAGTACTTTGCGAGTTTGTAGGTAGGAGAGTTAATCGTAGTCACAATGGGACGAAGAGGTACGTTGTCTTTATGGATTTTGGGAAGACCGTAAATTCTGGGGCAGATGGAGTTTTTCGGAACTATGGACTTCTTAACATCATCGGAAAGATCGGATTGTTTGATGGCATGGGAAATTTCGCGTTCGACTCTAGGAGTGGGGTCTCGAGAAATTGTATTATAACAGGATGTATCCCTAAGTAAGTCGTTTACTTTCTCTATGTAGGAAGGAGTATCCAGGATGACTGTGGCATTACCTTTGTCTGCAGGAAGGATTATTATCTCAGAAAGAGAACGGAGATTTTTGAGAGCTATGAATTCCTCACGAGATATATTGGAAGTAGGGATTTTGGCTTTATCAAGACATTTAGCGACGTCAAAGCGGATACGGTCGGCTGGAATTTTGGGAATTGTGCGAAGTGCCGCTTCCACATTTGAAACTATTTCTTCGGTAGGAATTCTGGAAGGAGTGATAGCAAAATTAAGACCTTTAGATAGAAGACTGCTTTCTGCACTTGTTAATTGGTGAGAAGAAAGATTAACGACGGTGTTAGTAAGAGGTGAATGAGAAGTAGAAGTGATGGAATGTGATTTTTTCTTAGATACAAGGGATTGGAATTTCTTTTTGTGAGTTTCGTTGCTTAGAAGAAGGATTTTATCGGCTTGATGATAGGAAATGCGGTCTAAAAGTGACCAATCGTCGACACTAAGAATACTGGAGAGTTCAAGATGCAGCTTAAAAAGTTTTTGGGATTGAAAATTAAGGGTTTTTCGAATATGTTGAATCCGTTCACGAAGTAGAGATAGGCTGGCTCGATGTAGAATTCGGGAAGAAGATGAAGAGGAAATGTGATGTTTTAGAACAAGAAAATTGGGAACCAAGTTATTATCACGACATCTAGAGAGGAAGGTGAGCGAAGAAAGTAGAGATGAAACTTTAGAGCGAAGATTGGAGAACTCTGAGGTTTTGCGGAATATAACCTCCCCGTAGAGGTTGGTCAAATGAAATCGTAGGCTTCCACGGCCAGAGTCAGAATTATAGTTTATTCGTCTTCCGGGTTTGGACCGTGTCATTTGTGAGTGACCCAAAAGTGGGTTCATCTCGACGTTTCGCTACAATTGTATGTAGCTTCTTCAGGAGAACAAAAAAGAAGAAAAAGAAAAACAAGAGACAGGAAGATGGGTAGTTAGCAACGGTAACTCAGTTACTCAACGCAACCAGAGGCGAATACTAACTACCAAGATGGGCATTTGGTCACAGTAACTCAACTACTCAACGCAGCCAGAGGTGAAAACCAAATGCCAGGACAGGGATTCACGTCCAACAGCTCAGAACACTAACGCGTCGAGAGGCAGGGAGTGAATCCGACGATTACTCCGCTACCGCTCTATTTATAGTCGCGGTGACCTGTCGTGTCGGGACGTATCGGCACACTCCATGGCGCGAACGTCAAGAAGCGCGCGCTGGCCAATCATGTGGCTGCATCGTGGTAGCGGGACCGGACGGCGGCTCTAGACTGAGATTCCAGATGGGAGACAAGTAGTATCCTTCCTCTCGATTGATATTATGTGGATTTTTTCGGATCTCTAGAGATTCGCGGATTTTCCTGGAATAAAAGAAGGGGCTCTTAGAAATAATATGGGTTTTTTCGAATAATATGGAATGACCGGTTTCTTGGCAGTGTTCTGCAACTGCAGAATGGGAGAAAAGACCTGATCGAATGCATCTTTGATGCTCTTGAATACTTGATGCTCTTGAATACCTTCTTCGCAAAGAAGGTATCAGGACTACTTTTCGACCACCCAAGAAAATCTCACAATATCTACCCTCTCCTAAGGACCCATTACCGCCCCTATCTTCCTGTGGTGTCTATTCTATTCCTTGTTCCTGTGGACAAGTGTATATTGGCGAAACTGGTCGTTCCGTCAAAACTCGTATTCAAGAGCATCAAAGATGCATTCGATCAGGTCTTTTCTCCCATTCTGCAGTTGCAGAACACTGCCAAGAAACCGGTCATTCCATATTATTCGAAAAAACCCATATTATTTCTAAGAGCCCCTTCTTTTATTCCAGGAAAATCCGCGAATCTCTAGAGATCCGAAAAAATCCACATAATATCAATCGAGAGGAAGGATACTACTTGTCTCCCATCTGGAATCTCAGTCTAGAGCCGCCGTCCGGTCCCGCTACCACGATGCAGCCACATGATTGGCCAGCGCGCGCTTCTTGACGTTCGCGCCATGGAGTGTGCCGATACGTCCCGACACGACAGGTCACCGCGACTATAAATAGAGCGGTAGCGGAGTAATCGTCGGATTCACTCCCTGCCTCTCGACGCGTTAGTGTTCTGAGCTGTTGGACGTGAATCCCTGTCCTGGCATTTGGTTTTCACCTCTGGCTGCGTTGAGTAGTTGAGTTACTGTGACCAAATGCCCATCTTGGTAGTTAGTATTCGCTGAGTTACCGTTGCTAACTACCCATCTTCCTGTCTCTTGTTTTTCTTTTTCTTTTTTGTTCTCCTGAAGAAGCTACATACAATTGTAGCGAAACGTCGAGATGAACCCACTTTTGGGTCACTCACAAATGACACGGTCCAAACCCGGAAGACGAATAAACTATAATTCTGACTCTGGCCGTGGAAGCCTACGATTTCATTTGCATAATATACATTGATTCAATATCGAGTATTCTTCTTAGTTATTACATATCTTCAGTTGGCTGAAGGCGTGAAAGTTGAAAAACATATGTAATAGTCCTGTTATGTAACATCATAAGAGGAAGAAGCCGTGTGATTGGTATTACTCATATAATCAAAACATACGGTAAAAACAGTTGTAACGATAATAAATTATAATAAATTTTGTGGAAATTTTAAAAACAAAAGTTTTCAGTTGTCAGATAAAATGAGCTTCCATCAAGTAACTCTCGAATCTATCACTTAATAAAGAATTTGTTCATAGCTACAATAAATGTGACTACACATATAGCTACAACACATAGCTACAATAAATGTTACAATTACTTGAATTTGTTTACATAGCAACTTTCTCGAAAATGTTACATTTAGAGCCCATACAGAGACATTGTCTCAGGTCAGCAACCCCATTGGGAGTCTTACGTTGCCATGCAGGGTATCTGGTAAAAACTTTTACATCACACCAACTTTTTAACAAAGATGTAATAAAAAGCAAATTTTGTACCATTTTAAGTGGCTTGACTCACATGTACATCTGGTAAATGGACTGATGATGGACTAGTACGTCCGAAAACGTGCTGTGATGTACCCGAAAGGTCTTTTTAATTATATAACTTCTATAGAGGATGAAATAAAACTTTTGTGAATTATAGTATACAGCCCAATCCAGGAATTTTAAAATTATTTCTATAGACCTTAGTAATATTTACATTTTATAACACAAAAATGTATGTAGTCAGTTCGAAAATTTCTTAAAATCACAACAAAATCTCGGCTATTAGGTCAGACCTAAATTCTTTAATAAATAAAGATAAAGTTTTCTGACCAGGGACCCCAAATGATTTTGACGTATGCTGACGACATCGGCAAGGTAGCAAGAGACACCTCCAAAACACAAGAAATGTTTATAAAAATAGAAGTGTCATAAACAGAAGAGCAAACAAAAAAGGACCTAGCTACTTTGTTGGTTTCTTTCCATGGTAGTCAGAGGTGAAAGGGTTGGTGCTAAAACGATTCTTTTCAGAAATATTTTTTGTTAATGGTTATGAAAGATATGAATTGATGTCGCGTTGAGAGCAGCTGTGGCTGTATCCTCCCAAAGGACAGCTATAATTGTGCAATGGGATCGGGAAACCACAGAAAACCGATTAACCCCTAGTTGCGATAGTAAAGTAGAGTTGCCACCAGGATGTCCATGTATTCATCAGGGAATTCGTTGCTAGCTAACGCCAGCAGTTTGGTGGGAAGGAAGGGTAGTTTTCTTTTGGTGTTTTCCTCTCCAGTCCTAGCAATTGTTGTGTTAGGTCGTGATTGAACAGGGCATATATGTTAGCCCTGTATGCAATCATGTTCCTGATGTAAGTTTTGTATGTGTATATGAGTGTACGTGAATGTGTCCACCCAGATTTTCCACAGAGCGTTGAGTAGTACGACTCTTCTCCTTCCCTGTTATGGGTTTCGGCCAGAGCGCGTCTCCAGTGTAGCGTCTTTGTGACATCAATGCAGAAAAAACCAAATATATTTACATCAACCGCATAACAGGTAGAGATAGAATAGGGCAAATTATAAGTGGACACATACAATTTCGAAAGTGTCAAACAACCACAGTATGTAGGCCACTATAACTCACTACTACGACATGGACAGCGAAATACGGGCACGAATACAGAAAGGTAACGGAGACTTCTACGCATTACAAGACATACTGTCAAGATTATCGGATCCAAATATAAAGAACAGTGATTAGACGAGTCGTAAAATACGAAACCTGGACCATAACAATTTTGAATGTAAAATACTAGTAACATTTATATGGCCCCATAGTTGATAGAATATCCGGGCCCAACCGAATTAGAATAAATGAAGAAAGCCTTATATAACCAAACAAACTCCACCAGCAAGATAAAAGCCCAGAGATTGAGGTGGGCAGGGCATGTGGATATAGTCAATTAAGAACAGTTCATTAAACAGATATGGGAGAAAATCCGATAAGCAGACCTAGACTCGGATGGAGGGATAACATTCTAAAAGATTTGCATGCAATGGGAATACACAAATGACGACACGATATGGTTGACCGAAGTGGGTGGAGGCAAGTCGTACTTATAGGCAGTGAAGACCCACAATGTGAACATACAGGGAGGCAGAGAGAGAGAGAAAGAGAGAGGGAGAGATAAATAAATAGTATCTCTAAGTATGTCTTACATACTTATAGATCGTCTTAGACCACATCATAAACGGATTCTATATTTACTAGTGAGAATCTGTTATATAAAATATTGTGTAGTTATTATGAACATATTATATAACAAACACGTGACAAGAGAAAAAAATGTTTAAAACGGACTACGATGTCGAAAACGTTCTTGTATTCCAGTGGTTAGTTATTTAAATAAATATTTTATTGTCAATGTGATACCGTACTTAAGTCACATGTAGTTTAACAAAACTGCAATCCCATTGTAACATTTGTTTCTAAAAATTTCAATAAAATGCTTGTAAATGTTAATTTTATAAATACAAAAAGTGTTTTTCAATGTTTTGTTTAAGAAAAAATAACATTTTGGTGTGTTTATTCCTGTTCGGTATTGTTAACACGTAGTTTATGCTTTAAACTGAAATTCTCAATTACACCAAAGGGAAAACAATATAAATGCACATATTATAGTAACAATTCCCACAAACAGATACTACTTCCTCATCGGTTAAATAAATAATGATATTTTCAATGTGATGGACTAGTGGTTTAGACATTAAAATACTTGTTAGCATGTTTCCAAGGTTAAATTTTATCTCGTTGGATTTAAAGTATGGTTTTTGCAGGAAGCATTGATGCATTATAATAAATCTTTTGTTTTTAAATACATTACTGATTAATATAATAAGTAAATATAAAGGTTTGATGTACTCGGCGCATACAATGAATATTCATTTTATAAATAAATTACCGCAACTTGAAAAATACTATATCTAAATTTATAACTAATTATTTTAGATTTATGAACTGATACAAAATATGTCGTAGTAGGAAACTGGGGCATAGAAGTGAAAGATGGGAACCATAGATTAAATATCAAAATAAGGAGATTATATACCCAAGCACCAATTTACTGACTGGTTTATTATAAAGAAATAAGTAGCAATAATATTGCGCATTTCAGATTTAGCTTCTCGTGTCTTATAAAGCTGATGATGACAGTGATATCGAAACGCGTTCTAGATTTTAGTAAATAAATATTGTATTTTACAATTTGTGGTTTTACTTGGAGATAATATTTAGTCACAAAATTAACCCTTGAGTAGTCGGGTGGAGCCTGTGAGACCAACGACAAATTATTTCTAATGCCTCACTGCTTATTTTATGTCGGAGTGCGCTGCGTTCGTCAGTACCTTTCCGTTCACATGTCGAACAACAGTAAACAACGGGGTTTGCATTAGTGTATAATAGTGCGCTAGTGATTTGCACTTTTGGTCTATCAGACTCTACCCGACTATTAGAGTAACTTTTGTGAGTTCGGCAAGTAAATTTATTTTCATATTTTTTTGTGAAGTATAAACTACATAGAATAAGTATTTTAATTTCTATGATTATATATAGAAGAAGAAGAAGAAGAAGATATATAAATATAGTAATGTTCCAGCCTTTAATTTTTTTTCTCTTGTATTTCAAATTTCAGTGATGGATCCTTATCTGAAAGAAATTCAAAGATTACAACAGCTTAATGATGAAGTAGAAGAAGAAAATTTTGATTTGGGAAGCGAGCCAGAATCAGACAAGTGTGAAGAAAGTAACCACAACACATACACAGAAGAAGAATTGGAAACAGAATGGGAGAAAGGATTTGGGGGTGAACCTGCAACTTCAAAATATTTTGAAACAAATACGGAAAACCGGCGGCTCAACATGCGCCTCCAAAAAAAGTTCGGACAAGAAGTTCTAATTTAATTTTATACTTACCAGGTTCAAAAGGAAATACTCGTCAAGCAGTTAATCCGTTAGAGTGTTGGAAATGGTTTATTGATGATAATATTCTCGAAACCATTGTACAGAACGCAAACATATTTATTTCTAATCTAAGAAACAATTAGGCAGATCCGAATGAAGAGAGACCTACAGATACTGTGGAAATAAAGGTGTTAATTGGTCTATTATACCTACCTCGGGTTTTCAAAGCAAGCCGCCTATTCTTGCTATGTTGCTTGCGTTTTGATGACGTAAGTACTAGAGAGGAAACAAGAACCATAGACAAACTTGCACCAATAAGAAACGTTTTTGACTAATTTAATCAGACATGCAAACTTATTACGTTCCTGGATCTTACTTGACATTAGACGAGATGCTTTTTGCATTCCGTCAAGCCAGTGGGGCACCAAGAGGGGGTTTGGGGGTTAAACCCACCCCCCCAGGGCCCCATTCCGACACTGTTATTCATATATTTTAAGGACTCAAAATGGAGGTAGAATCATAAAAAAAATTCGGTGAACAACCAAAACCCCCCCAGAGGCAAATTCTAGGTGCGCTACTGCCGTCAACGTTGTGGATTCCGCATGTACATCTCGAATAGGCCAGCTAAACATGGCATAAAAGTATTTTCCTTAGTGGACGCCAAATGTTTTTACACGGTAAATATGGAAGTATACGTTGAAGCTCAGCTTCCAGGGCCATATCGCGTTAGTACTAAAACCAGCAATTTAGTGGAAAGAATATGTGAGCCTGTGTTTGGATCGTCTAGAAATGTAACTACGGATAATTGGTTTACAAGTTACGAAATTGTAAAACGCATGCTGGATCAGCTCAAAATTACAATTTTTGGAACAATTCGAAAAAATAAAAGGGAGATTCTAGAGGAACTTCTTGATTCCAGCAGACCACAGTACTCGTCTATGTTTAAATTTTCCAAATTCTTTACTTTGGTGTCGTATATCCCCAAAAAAAAAAGTCGTGACGCTGTTATCATATTTTCACTATGATGACTCGATTGATGAAGATTCTGAAGATGCCTGTAAGCCCAATATTATCACTTTTTATAACATTACAAAATCGGGCGTTGACTCAGTCGATCAGAAATGTGCGGCTTATAACGTAGGCAGAAACACCCGAAGATGGCCAATGGTCATTTTTTATAATTTACTCAACATTGCAGGCATAAACTCTCACGTCATATATAAATGTAATGCAAATGAAAACGACCCAATTTCGGAACGAACATTGTTTCTGAAATCAATTGGCTTAGCCTTGACAAGAGAGAAAATGCTAACCAGAGCAAGAGACCCTCATTTACAAAAGGATATCAGAAATATTGCCCACAAATTACGCGGAGTACATGCAGATCCAGATCCGCGTCCAAATACACCAGGTCGTTGCGCCTATTGTCCAAATCGTAAAACACGATATTTTTGCGTCAAATGCCAAAAATGGCTATGCTTAGAGCATGTTAAACCGATTTGCAAAGACTGCAATGAAGATTGAAATTAGGATTAGGATTTTGTTAACTTTTTCTTGCATTTTCTTAAAGATGCTGTTTATTTTATCATTGGGTTTAAAATGGTTAAGATGTAATAAAAATGAAATAAAAAAAGATTGTACATTATATCAAATAGTTTTATTTTAATCTTTTTTAATTTATTTTGTAAAATTAAAACTGGGCCTTACAGACCCCACCCGACTATTCATTTAATTTGCCTGTACCCGATTACTCAAGAGTTAAAGAACACATATTAAGAAACAATGATTCAAATAGAAAGAAAACAAACACAAAAGAGTACATAGATACAAATAAAGAAATGAATACAGCTAGCAGAAGATGGAGCTAGAGCATAGAGTACAAAGATACTGTAGACAATAACAAAAAGGCTTGAGGGATGCTGGAATAAACAAAGGTGGAAAATAAAAGGAAATGAGAGAGAAATACATATACGCAAAGAAGATTTGTAGATAGATTTATACAGTGTTTAAAGATTTTTTTTTCGTACATTACGAAAGCTGAAATTATATGGAATAAACTATCTAAAAAACGACAAAGCGGATGACATAGATCGAAAATATAAACATAATGTTTAATATAAATATAACATAAATTAATAAAATCACATAGAAACTACCGTTATGATTTGATTTCACGTATAAGTGCTTCTTTCTACAATTCGCTTATAAGTATTTCGTCCTTTCAGGACTCATCAGAGCGCTTCAGAAGTAACAGGAAGTAATAATGAAATAACTTCCTATTTGTAAATAATAGAAGGCATATATTTAGGTGAGAATACGTATACGTCTTAAGTAAGTTATTTCATTATTCCTTTCTTTGACTGAAAATAATTAATTTCACGTTTGGGGCTTCCTACTGAGGCGCTCTGATAAGTCCCGAAAGGACGAAATACATATAAGAGAATTATACAGAAGCACTATACGTAAAATCAAATCTTAACTGTCTTTTATATATCTTTATTTTCTCGTATTTTGAGTATTGGAGCCAAGTCATGAAAGGTTCTTACTTAGATGAATCGATATGATGTGGAATGCAATTTGAGATTCCCCATGTCGGTTTATTCATTGTCTGTTTGCTTTGTAAATCTGAATCTGAACTTTGAATCTAGCACCAACCAGATATGTATGATTCAGGCCAAACAGGGCGTGTAAAGCACACGACTGTGCTGATGGTATTGCTCTACAAGCATTGAAATAGGCATCCGCGCACTGCTTCGATTCGGCTAAGATATGATCGGTTGGCTTAGGCCGGTAATGGCACGATATACTGTGTTTACGCCATCATATGTTCTAAGTCGATTTCATAATTTTTTCCGATGCAGCAACGTAGCAGCGTATGCAGCTATATTATGCCATATGTGAATGTGAAGATAAGTGAAGTCACTCAAAGAATCTCCAGGCGACAACACAAGATAGGAGAATTCGAGGCCGGCGGATAGCGAGCGGAACAATACTTATTAGCGGTCATATATTCATATATTGTGTTAATTCAAATAGTCTTTTTTCACACGGAGTTTGACTATTTACCAGCGGCACATTCGAAGTGCAAATCAAGTTACATTCATACTGAAAGAGGCAAAAATTACCGATAGCTGACAGTCTGCATCGAGAATTTGAGTGTGGAATTGAGTTTTAGTTTTTTTTAGTGGTGTGCCTAATATCTAAATTGTTAATTGAAACTGTGCGTAAATCTGAAAACAAATGGTAAAATTCTCCATATGTTTCCCTTTTTACATTTATTTCATGAACTCAGAACCTTGGTTTTCTTTTTTCTATTTTATTACATACCAAGCCAGCATGACATCTTCTTCAGAATCTGGTAAAGAATCCATTTTTAAGGACGTCATTGATTCCGCAATATTCTACTGCCGTAAACGTACTGAGCTAATGCGCGGTTAATCGACTGTGCCGAACCGAGAAGAACGGTAAAAGAGAATAGGCCTTTCACAAAATTGTTTTAACTCACTGTGAAAGATCTGGTTTTCTAAAACTTTTTCGTTTTTCCAAACCAAAAATTTACTGTAAGGAGTGGAAACATGGAAATATCCCAAGAAACTGTTTCTGAGATTACAAGTCTTTATAACCCAATGTGTACCCTTTATAAGCCAAATATTCTGGACGAATGGAGGTCAACTCATGAAGAAAAAAGAGAAATTACGATTCGGAAATGTAAATGACAATGGCAACAAAAATTACAATGTACTACATTATGAAAACCAACATCAACTATTACTAGACATAGGAATCCTGCATTATAAGCATTCATGAAAAATAAGAAAACATAACTTAAGAAAACATAAACCAACACACCTATGGAAAACAAAAATAGGAAGGAACTAAAAGAAAAGAAGTTAATATGAAATGAAGTAAAGATAACATGAAACAGAAGAGAACAGAAAAATGTTGCAAAAAAAATGGACAACAAAAGGAGCGAAAAGAACCTAAACATTTTATATATAATATAAAAAAAACATGTTAAAAAATTAAAATAACACTCACACGGTATAGTTTCCACATACTGAGAAGCAACGCAGAACGCACTATGACAGATATTTCAACTAACGGCTCAGGAGAAAATACTTGTGAGAAATGGACATGACAGCATAATATATTCATGGTTTAACAAACCGAGAACCTGACATAAGCACCGCATATATTTTTCGTACTAATCATACAAGTGCCAACAGAGACGTAAATGCCACTGAACCTCTATAAATCATACGAACCGATGTCAATTTAGGGACCCCAAAAAATTTGTAAAAAAGTTTACCACTTTACCCCTGACTTTCCCCTATAAGCCGCCGTCGTTGGTGAGAGAAAACGGAAAAAATCGATTTACCAACAATCTTCACGCTGCAGAAAAAATGTTTTAAATAAAAAATGTAGGCGAGATCATTTTGAACAAAAATGTTAACTAGCACTTTTTGTTTAGAATGAACCGTCCTCTCAGAAACAGCGGTTGAAGCGATCGGCGATTTTGAATGACAGTTACGCGCGCAAAATCCATTTTAAATATTTGTATCAACTCGATGGTAAAAATTCGATATCCTGTGATAGAAGTGAATATCAACAAAAATCGAAATGTGTTTTAAAGGTAAAAAGTGCAGCTTTTGTAAACAATTTTTGTATTTTGCCGCAAATAGACTCATTTCTATAAATTTGTTCAATAAATAAACTTTGTGTGAGTTTTGCCAGTTTTTAACATTTTTCATGAGGTATGAGATCAATAAAATTTATCACTTTTCCATTAACCGGTCATTATTGAATTTAAACTTTCACATTCAAACTATCTAAAACGTTTAAATCTGCTTCTTTTCGATTACACGAGTACGTTTTTCGAAACTACACAACTTTAGCTCCAAATTTCACCTAATACCTTCTTCGTAGAGGCATTTTCTGTGGCGGGCGATTGTTAATGTGAAAGTTTAAATTCTGCGTTTTTTGGCATATTTCGCCAAAATCGAAATTTCATATTATAAGTTTGAAGAGAAGAGAAAAAACTTATAAGTCATATAAAAACCTTCAAAATGGCGTTTTCTAAACGTTCCTATCCTTATTTGTTGCTTCGAAAGTTGCAAAATAAGTCAAAAATTTCATTTTTTTATAAATGCTAATACCTTTTTTCAAAATAAACTTATAACCTTTATATTACACACAATATTGGGTCTTGCGGTGCTTAAAACAATATCAAAACTTCAGGTTGATCGTTCAAAGAGTTTAAAAGTTATTTAATTTGTTTACCCCAAATGAATTTTTTTTTGCAACAATATAAGTCAGAAAATTAAATAGGCATATTAAATATACGGATAGATTCTAAAAGAAGATTTATTCTATTATTATTTTAAAAAAATGAGGAAAAACAATTTTAAATATTGGAAAATAATTTAGAAAAAACATGTCAATTTTTTGTTTATAAACAATTAGAATAACTTTTTACCCATTGGCTGCAAAAAACTGATTTTTTCGTATTTCGGCGGCCTGATTTTTTTACAAATTTATAAGGAAAAAAGTTGACCTAGGACACTTTGGGACGAAGTTAGTGCCTTTTTTTAATAAATTGATAGCAGCTTTGTTTATAACAATTTAAAACCCTAATTACGGTCATCTGAAAGAACATACTTATAAGGTTTTAACGTGAAAAATTCGAAAAAGAATGCAATATTTAGACTCAACAATACAAGACCCAACATTGTATGAAATATAAAGGCAAGTTTATTTAAAAAAAAATTATTAACATTTATAAGGATTGGAGAGTTTAGAAAATGCCATTTTGAAGGTTTTTATATGACTTATAAGTTTCTTCTCTTCTCAAATTTGTTTCAAACGGTTTACTTTTTGCTGATAGACGAAAAAAGCGAAAATTTACCGTTTTTTGACATTAATTTGTTAATAATTAATTAGGTCCAAAAAATCCACTGCAGTAAACATATAGGTTCTTGTTATAGAGGTCCATACTTAAAACAACTGTCGGTTTCCTGGCCGGACGAGTGTCACGAAAAAAAGCTTATTTCCCTGGGCTAGTATGTTTAATTAAATAAATAATTAAAATTTTTAGTTAAGGAATAATAAGTCAATCGAAAACTATAAGCAACAGTAAAACCAATTGAAATGTAAAAAATTAAATAATGGAAATGTTTAAGTAAAAATCCTTTTTACTTAAACATTTCCATTATTTAAAATTTCCATTATTTTAAAATCCTTCCTAAAAAGTTTAAGTAAAAATCCTTTATAAAAGGTATATAAATAAAGGTAATAAAACCCAAACGGGCTATGTTATGTAGACAAAACGTTTTCGGAAACCATGTTCCATCATCAGTGTCTAGGTGTACATGTTTTGAGCCACTAAATATTAGGGTCTTCTTCTTAGAGTGCCATATCCCTACGGAACGTCGGCGACTACCATGCTTATAATATTTTTATACTGATCTAGGTCTTGCGCTACGTGTAGCAATTGGTCCGCTGTCAGACCTGTCCACTGCCGCAAATTCCTCAACCAAGAGAGTTTCTTCCGTCCTATCCATTTCTTTCCTTCGATTTTACCGTTGAGAATTGGCCGGAGGAACTCATATCTTGGTCCTCTGATTATATGTCCAAGATATTCTAGTTTACGCCTCTTAATAATATTTAATAGAGTTCGTAATGTCCCGTTCTTCGAAGAACTTCTTCGTTTCTAGTTCTGCTAGTCCATGGAATTTTTAGTATCCTTCGATACAACCACATCTCAAACGCCTCGATTTTATTCATGATATCGGCGTTTAAAGTCCAAGTTTCACATCCATACAAAAGTACAGACTACACGTAACATCTTGTAAACTTTTCACGGATTTCCAAATTTAATGAGTTATTGGATAATAGAGGCTTGAATTTTTGAAATGAGTTTCTTGCCTGTTCAATTCTACATCGAATTTCGAAGGATGGATCTAGATTTTGAGTAATCCAACATCCAAGGTATTTGAATCTCTGAACTCTCTGCAGCGGTTGTTGGTTTAATATCAGTTGGGTTGCGCCGATATCCACTTTACTGGTCACCATGTATTTAGTTGTATCGATATTTATCGACAGTCCCCAATTTGTGCATTCCATGTCAACTCTATTGATTAGCTCCTGCAGATCGTCGATGTTTTCAGCTAGAATCACAGTATCGTCGGCGTACCGTATATTGTTAATTATTTCTCCTCCTATGATAATTTCTTTTTGATCTTTTAAAGCTTCCAAAAAAATTTTAGGGTAAAAACCCGTTAAAATTTATCTGTTAAAATTTGGTTTACATTATTTGGTAATATATTTTAAGATCTTAGAGTTACCAGTGGATATGACAACATGGCGTCGCACTCTTCACCTTTATCGCGCATTTTGATTTTTGTCCATAGGACACTTTGATCAAAAGACATCGAATTTTTACCGTCAAGTTGATACAAATTTTATTTAAAACTTTATTTCGCGCGCGTAACTGACATTCAAAATTGCCGGTCGCTTCAAGTGTTGTTTCTTCAACAGTTGCATTCAAAATTAACTCAGCTACATTTTTTGTTTGAAATATTATTTTCTACGTCGCACCGATTATTGGTAAATCGATTTTTTCGGTTTTCCGGTATATCGATACGAGGGTGGCTTTAGGGGAAAGCCGGAGGGTAAAAGTGGGAATATTTTTTGCATATTGTTCCAAAATTGACGTTCTATGCAAAATTCAGCTTGTTCGTATGATTTTTAGATGTCAAATTTAAACCAAACCACATTTGGTCGTTTTAAAAAAATGTTAATACTTTGGCAGAAAGAAACCAATCCTAAATCAGTTTTATCGATAAGAAATTCGTAATGTAAACAAATCGTACAAAGAAGAATATAAAATATAAACGAAGATTAAACTAACAGAAAAAAAATTGCTTGAAGAACTTAAGAAATATTATTCGCCCAAACATATTTAATTCAACATATATTTTTTTATTATAACCAATTTTGTAACAGCCAAATGTATGTAGATATATATAATGATTAAAAAATCAACTTTTTATATTACCCTTGTAACGGCATCTTACAGTTGACCAACAAGTGATACTAGGTGTACCAAATGTCATAAAACATATCCTTTGATAGACACTATATAATAAACTAAAACACTAATAAAACTAAAAAGCACATACACATTATTTCCGTTGCCATTAGATTCGGGATCAACTTCCAGCGTTTCAGCAGACCATTCCAAATTTTCGACGTCCGATAACGAGGAACATTGACTCTTGTTGGGCTCGGAATTCTGCGATACGTGCTCCGGTGTCAAAACGAAACTGGGTGTCCCGCTAGACGTACCATTCACTAGCACTGTTGATTCTTTTGTTGTGGGTGACATCATACTCTCTGAAACACAATAAATTTTTAATGTAGGTGTGATGATTCGTTAAGGAGGTATTCCGAATATGGACAAAAAAATTAACGTGCTAAGTCATTACAATATTACAAAATCGTTTTTAAGAGAATCTGTTGTCGAGACCAGAGAACGTCTTAATAATGAATCATTGTTTAATATTTATTGAGGTTAAGGGTAATATTTACATGTTTTGTAATTAGTATATAGAGTTTTCTTTAAGAACAAATTTAAACGTTATTTTGAGTGGGTTATATTTTCGTTTGGTATGGACGGACGGTTTAAAATTTCTCTTTTGAACAAGCTGTTGTATAACAAGAAACAAGACATCTCAAATTGACGGTATTTTGTGAAAATTAAAAAACAGTGTTTTGTTCTTATATTTAGAATAATTATGTCTACTTGGTCCATAAATGATCCATATTTGCTGATAAAATTAATTTTAATGTCTTCACCTCCCGTGCTTTAGTATCAGCTCTTTGCACTCTTTTTTATTATTTTCTATTACCTCGAACTTATGGGAAGCATAGCTTTCTTATCGCGGGCTACGGACGGTGCGGTAAATCGCATAGAGGTACCTATTATAAAATAAAAACGACTGAAATACAATTAAACTACTGTAACGAAAGATCGCACGACCACACAGTACTGGGAGTAGTAAACGCAGTCCCATGCGTGTTTCTTATTGAAATAAAATTAAATAAAAAATAAATTAAATTCAACTAAAAAGCATCACTTCCGGTGTGCCACATCCCGTTTTTGCTGCTGCTATTCCTCTTCGTAGGGAGCATGTATATTCAGAATATTGGCGACCATCATAGCAATGATCAATGATGATTACTATTTGCTAGTATTAATCAAATACAAATAAAAACAATTAAAAATATAGTATTTTACACTTTATTTCACTTTTAGTTTTTTAAAACCCCCTTGGTGGTTTGCCTAGCGAGTGACAAGCGTTTAGTGGGACAAACATCTTAAATGTGTATGTGTGTGTGACACATAGCTTAAAATGTTGTTTAAATGTTTAAAATGGTTTTAATTTGGGCGTCCCTAACATTATCTGATATTAAATTGTACTATATATATAGCCTTCAGAATGGCATATGGCACACTCAAGAAATGGAGGCTTATGGAGGCGTTAAGGGAATTCGATTTACCAAATAAAGTAATAATAAGATAAGTATAAAAGCCATGCAGAAATGACACTGGACGGTACTGAGTACGAACAATGTTCCAGTTCCAAATAAAGTCAGTTGGGCATATATGTTTCTTTGCACTAAATAAAATATTTAAAAGTGGCCTGCTAAACACGGAAGATCAACAACGTATATTTAACGTAGGAGGAAAAGATTTTAATAAAGGTGTACGGGGCCTTTTATGAGCAGGCGTATAAGAAGCAATAACGTAGATTTTCATGGTGTATAAGAAGCAACCAGTAGCATCATTTCTATAAATATATATCTTGGACTTCTCCAGGTTCTTCTTCTTTAAGTGCCTTGTTTTCCAAGAACATTAGCAACGATTCTAATGATTTTTACGAACCATACCACTAGCGAAGGTTCTTAAGCCAGGATGTTCTTCGTTGATCCTACTAAAGCAGGCGTGGCTTCTGTGTCATATACACGCTGGTCTCACCGGTCAGACCTTTCCCGATACTTGAAAGACATGGGTACTCTTGCCTAAAGGGGAGGAGAGAAGGGTATTAAATTTAAGAGAGAATATTGCGTGAGAGATTTGACGAGACGATTGAGAGGTTAGGAGATTTATCCCCCAGGCAGTATGGGTTGCAAGATTGTTGCATGAAAAGGAAAGACTTACAGAGAAGAAATGGGGTTCGTTTTGAGTCTGTGAGAGATATGATTGACAGGATGAGTGCGGATAAAAGTACGTGGGCTAGAAACCACGCTTTTGTGAGAAAGACGTTTAAGTCCAAGAGGATTGAACAGTGCCTTGGATACACCTAAAACAGCCTAAGCTGTTCAGGTGTAGCCACTGGGTGGCGACTAAGCCTAGATAAGTATAGGATAAAGGTGTGGCATTGAGTCGTCCTGTGTGGGAGTTGTCGGGTCTACTCCGGTAAGCGCTCAGAGTTAGCGGAGTAAAGAAGAACAGATGAGACGTGAAGTGGGTACAGCGCTGAAGATATGTTACCACCAAAGTCGCTGAGCACATTGTGGTTAAGAGTATGAAGGGTTTTGGTGGGTAGGCTCTCGACCGGCGGGGATTGTGGTTGAAAGGAAATATGGCGAGCTCGATTGCCATCTCAGCGGCGGAAAGAGAATCCTACATAACCAGTGACAGAACATGGCATCTTATAAAGGTTTCCCACTACCTCTTAAAACATGAAAAAAAAAGAACTACTCTCGTCGTCCAGGACCACGTTTCTCTTCTATTTTTCCCTGAATAATTACATATAATAATTGATATTTAGGATGTCTCACGTGAGCAAAGTCCTCCAATTTTCTCATTTTTATGGATTTCAAAACTTCTATTTCTTTGTTTGGACGCTGTAAAACTGCTTCATTTGCCACTCTAGCCAACCACAATATCCTCCTCTGCCATAATTGATGAAAGGTCACATCTCGAAAACCTAAATTATTTTATACATTGTTTCAGTGAGAGTCCATGCTTCCATTCAATATAGTAGAATGCTGGAGACATAACATCACAATAAACGTTAAATGCGTATAAATTAGAAAATTTAAACTAAAATTATAATTTGTAAGAAAACCTTTGTTTTTTATCACAGACTCAATTCTGCGAGGCATAAAGTTGATTAGACGAGCCAAATCTTCTGGTGTAATAACTCCAAACCTAACATTTGAATAATGGCTTCTATCAGTTCTCTTTTGTTACTTGGGTTTCGGCGTGATATCAACACTTTAAGCCTTGACCACAAATTTTCTGTTGGATTTTGATCCAAAGAATGAAATAGGCCTAGATCATACAAAAATCTATGCCTAGATCATACGTACACATTAGAACAACTGAGAGAGAAGAAAATGGCAAAAGGTAGACCGGTCCATCTGGCCTTTGTTGATCTAAAGAAAGCATATGACTCAATACCTAGAGTCAAATTATGGGAAGCAATGAATGATCTCGGAATCGGACAAACACTAATAAAAGCAGTTAAAGCACTATACAAAGAAAACAAAGTAGCTATTAAATGTGGAAATAAAGCCTGCAATCCATTTAAGACGACAAAAGGACTACTACAAGGCTGTGCTACGTCCCCTACTCTGTTTAAAATATTCTTGGAAAAGACACTCAAACCATGGAGGAGAAAGTGCGAAGGAATGGGCATACCAGTAAGAGACGAATACCTATACACCTTAAGTTTTGCCGACGATCAAGTAGTCATCGCACAAGATGAAGAAGATCTCAGCTTTATGCTCAGAAAACTAGAAGAAGAATATAAAAACAACGGAATGGAAATAAACTTAGAGAAAACCGAATACCTAACAACAGAAAACAAGGATATGAGAAACCTAGAGATAGACGAGGGAAGACAAATAAATGGAACAGATAAATTCAAGTATTTAGGAACCATAATATCGAACCAGGGAACAACAGAAGAAGATATAAACAACAGACTGAGACAAACAAGAAACTGTATAAGACAACTAAACTCAGTGTTGTGGGATAAGAACATTACGATAAAGACAAAAAAGAGAATATATAATACCCTGACAAGAAGTATCCTGACATATGGGTCCGAAAACTGGACAATAAACAAGAGAAATAGAGGTAGAATAAGAGCAGTAGAAATGGAGTTCCTGAGGAGAAGCTGTAGACTTACAAAAAGAGACAGAATTAAAAACGCAGAGATTAAGCGGAGAATGGGAGTGCAATCAGACATAATCGACTATATAGAGGAGAAGAGACTATCCTGGTACGGCCACGTCAGAAGAGCGGACAGAGGACGCTGGATAAACAAAATCACAGAATGGAGCCCGATTGGAAGAAGAAAGAGAGGAAGACCCCGAAGGTCATTCAGAGATGAAATCGACGAGGCTATGGAGAAAAGAACCCTGCGAGATGGAGACTGGAATGACAGGGAAAATTGGAGAAAACGGTTGAGTGAAGGAAGACATTGAAAACTGTGGAAATCCTTAGTAGTAGTAGTAGTTGAATGAAATAATTACATCAGTAGAATAGCTGCAACAAGAGTCGTTAAAATAGCAAGAGACAAATCATTAAGTGATAGAAGAAGTATCGACCGACCGCGCAAGAGATGTAGTGACAATCTTCCATAGAAGCAACAAGCAGTCAATGAACTATCAAAATTGCTTATATAAATAAAGTAGATGAATAAGATTTATATCGTTTCCAGGCTAAGGCAGGACAGTAACATCGTGGTTTCTCAACCATTCCATGGAAGTCTTAGCAGTATGTCGGTAGCAGTATTTCTTCCTAATATTTTTTGCATTAATATTGCTCTCAATTAATGCCAAACGTCCATCGCCATTAGTGGTCATACAAGCTCATACCATGACACTCCTAGGGTGCTTCACAGTGACCGCAGTACACTGGGGCAAAAGGCCTTCCCCGATCTGCGACAAACAAACTTCACTCCATCACTCCCAAAGATCGAGATTCTGGTTTCATCATGCCAAATTACCTTACTCCACTGTTCTTATGACCGCTATCGGTGTGCCAACGCCCCATTAATGTGTTTTTTGTTTTCTGTTTTCTGTTTTTTGTCCAGAAATAGCTTCTTTCTAAGGGTTCTCGCTCGCAGTCTATTTTCAACAACTTTTTTCTAATAGTACGGTCCGATAGTTGTAAGCCAGTTGACTTGACAATAGCATTGTCTTTTGCGGATCTGCAACGATCTTTTAAAGGTACGCGGGATATTCTGCGTTCGTGGTATTGACTAACTCTGTTTGTTTTACTGATTTTGTCGTTACAGTGTCGTGATAACGGTTACAAACTTCCGTTACACCTGATTTTGTGGCACCACCACCCAATTTATTTGTTCAATCACTAATGTACCTTTGGTATTATTAGATCTAGAGAAAGCTTTCTACAAGTTATCAAGAAAAAAATATCTGGGTTATAATCCACAGACGAAACAGAAGGTAGAATAAAATAAGGATATATACAAAAATAACAGAAATTATGTTATAAACAAGAATAGAGTATAGTCTAACAAACTATCTAAGAGAGTCATGAATATTCAGCTCAGCGGGGTGATATTGGTCCGAGGTGTGAAATTCCATAAACAAGGGATCTATCTGTTTTATGAAATGATGCCTTGTTTATGTAATTTCACACCTATTACAAGATCACCATGCTGAGATGAGTATTTTAGATACCTTGTTAGACTATGTATATCACGATCATTCACAACTCAAAACGGATTAAGGAAAGGTGGCTCTGCGTTATTTATAATATTTTTTATGGATGAAATAATAAAGCATTGATTAAAACAAGTGAAAAAACAATTCATCGGACACAGACATTTTCAAACAACAGAAATCTCAGAAGAAGCATTTGCAGAATGACAGAAGATCTGGAATTCGACATTAAGATAATATTATGGAATGTATCTATACAAAAATAAAACAAAACTAATGATAGTAAGTGAAGAAATGCAAGAGATAAATATACAAATATAGAACAAGTAAATAATTCTAAATACCTAGTAGATTTGGTAGAAAATGATTGTAAACAAAAACTAGAAATAAATAATAGAATATGGATGTTTGGATGTGAATCGTGGACCTTTCCAAAAAAACAAAAAAATAAAATTCAGGCATTTAGACATGAACTATCTCCGGAGATTTAAAGGTGTCACACGAATATATAAAATAAGAAATACAGTGATAAGAGACGAGCTAGAACTAGAGTCAACTCTTAAATTAAGAAAAAAAAAGATAACTAAATTCGTGGAGATATCTATAGAGAATAAATGACTCCAGGCAAGTAAAACAGGTATGGCAATCGAGGATAGAAGAAAAAAAAGGAAGATCAAGGCACACATGGGACAAAAGAGACAAAAAAGAGCATATTTGTAAGCAAAAGAAGAGTTTCCGTTGATTTTTAGCACTTGCCAAGTAATGACTTGCTTTCCGAGTGTCTAATAAATGGAAAATTTCATAGGAAGCTGTGTTTTTAATTCATAACCAAATTACAACAGTTAGGTTTCTTGTAAATGGTATCTTGCTTGATACAGATATATGAACAGACCTCGTCTAATTTGATTTGTCATGAAATAATACATGAATATAACCAGAAGAACAAAAAGGTGGCAATAATTAAAAGTATTCAATTCAATTAAATTATTAAGCCTTGTAAAAGACACAATATTGATTTTTGATGAACAAATTCATGTTCAAATTATTAGTTGTAGTAACAGTCATCCTACGCATTCATAAAATATCTAAACTCAATTGGTATTTAAAATATGCAAACATGCATTGAAAATAGTTCTATAAGAGGTACAAAATATGGTACAGTTTTACTACTATGTATTCCACATTAAAATTCTGACCTCGACTGAATCATTTTTCATATAACGGGACATCTGATTTAAAAAACTTAATTGATGAATCATATTCTTTAGAATTATGTATATTTTTACAATTTAAAGAATAATTTCAATGTCATAGTATGCTTATTATGTTTATATCTAGAAATTTTTCTTAAGCCTTATCGGCAAATCAAAGATGGGGAGTGAATGATCGTAAATGGTTTATTTAACCCTGAATATCCGATTTAGAAATGCATGAAAAATAAATAAATGCCAGAATTGTACGCCAGTGGCGTAGAACATGAGTTCACTTTACTATAGAGAAATAGAAAAATGTCAATATTGCATACTTAAACATGTCGTTCTCTTCGGTTTATACTCCAGTAAATGACCGTTTTTTAGTGTAATTTTCCTAGCCACGACGGATTTGCTTGAAAATTTTTATTTAGGTTCCTCTTACTCTCTACTTTGCTTTTGGACTTGATCCCAGGGTCGCTTTTACTTGGGGGATGAAAGCCACCCCTTCTCGGAGGTGAAAAAACATACGTTCAAAATAAGTCCGAAAATGGATAAATCGACTAATTCTTCTTCTTCTTGATGTGCCTATCCGTTAAGAATGTTGGCGATCATCATGGCAATCTTTATCTTATCTGCAACAGCGCGGAAAAGCTGTACAGATGTTGTATTGAACCAGATTTTGAGCTTCTTTAACCAAGATGTTCTTCTTCTTCCTGGACCTCGTTTTCCTAATATTTTTCCTTACAGGATGGCTTGAAGGAGAGCATATCTGGATTCATTTCGCATAATATGTCCGAAGAACTGTAACTTTCGAGATTTGATGGTGGTCAGTACCTCTCGGTTCTTATTCATTCTTCTGAGGACCTCCTCATTTGTGACTCGGTCAGTCCACGAGATCTTAAGCATTCTCCGATATAGCCACATCTCAAATGCTTCCAGTTTTCTGCACATATCTTGGTTCAAGGTACACGATTCAACACCATAAAAAAGGACAGAGAAGACGTAGCATCGCAGCATTCTTACTTTTGTATCAAGAGAGAGGTTGTGACTCTTGAAGAAGGCCCCCATCCGATTGAAGGTGGATCTAGCTTTTCTCCTGAAATCTCCTGGTTGTTGGTCCATTCTTCATTTATTATGGTGCCGAGGTAGTTGTAATGCGTCACTCTTTCTACAGGGGATTGGTTGACGTAGAGTTGATCTTCTGTTATCCTTTTCTTGCTAATTATCATAAGCTTTGTCTTCTTAACGTTTATATTGAGTCCATATTGTTGACTGTAATACGTGATTTTGTTCATAAGAACTTGTAGATCTTCTAAGTTGTCCGCAAATACTATGGTGTCATCTGCATATCTGATGTTATTTAGCCGGTAACCATTTAGTAGAATACCTTTTTCAGTTTCATGCAAAGCTTTGATAAATATTATTTCAGAGTGTAGATTGAAGATTAGAGGAGACAAAATACAGCCTTGCCTTACTCCATGCATGATTTTCACACAGTCAGTGTGTTCACCTTCAACTCTGAGATTTGCTGTCTGATTCCAGTAAATATTTCTAATTATTTTCAGATTTTGGTTGTTAAATCCTACTTCTTTTATTGTTTGCATCATGTTGGCGTGCTGTACTCGATCAAACGCTTTCTCGTAATCGACCAGATATGCGTATACGTCGCAGTTGACGTCTCTGCATCTCTGGAATAAGACTTGTACTGAGAACAAAGCCTCTCCAGTACCAAAGTCATTTGTAAACCCGAACTGGTTGGACTAATTCTAAGCAACTTTTATTGTATAGAGTTGTTTCACTAGGTCAATACTTTTTGATTTAATGAAAATATTCATTTTTCAAAATAAAAACTACGTTGTTTGACAGTTTTTCACAAATAACTCAAAAAATGAGTATTTATCGAAAAAATGTAGCTTACAAAAAACAACAAAAAAATGGTGTACTTATGAAGTCTGTAGACCCAGTAGAAGCAGAGTTGTAACTCATGAAAAGTAGGTTCTTATTTGTTAAATCCCAAATCGAATATTTTAACGTGAAGCGTTTAAAAGAAGCTTTATTTTTGTTTGTTGTTTTTAGTTTCTAGCATCAAAACTAAGCGACCTACGCTCAAAATAAAGTTGGTACCTTTTTTTGGTAAAAACATCGTGAAAATTATCTCCTAATTAGCACCCTAAATAAAATTAATCGTTACCGCTTTACAATTTACTTTACTTATGTATTGTTTATATGATAATATGTAAGTTTAACTGGTTCAAAGTGCTTATTTAAAAAAAAAATTGGTTTTAAAGTAAAAGAAAAATTTTTGAAAAATAAAAAAATACCTATTTTTCACAATAACTTCAAAATAAATAAATACCTATTAGTGCTACGACGAGGCTTGAACTGTAGAAAATATAGGATTTGCTTTTCTAAACATTCTGGTTTTTCTGTAAGACAAAAATTGATTAAGTTATTGCTGTTCAAAGTTTGCATACACTCGTGAGTAGTGACTAGTTCAAGCTCTTTAAAACACAACCCTTTTAAAAATACATACACACATAATTGTTTCTCTTCTACCTTTAGGTGTCGAGGGAGGTGATTCTAGCTTTTGATGAATTGTCTCCATGTTTTTCGCCAATAAATTTTGTTGCTTCTTGCCAAGATTTCGTACTTTCCCTTATTTTATAATATGTGTGCTATGCCGCTGTTTCACTCTTTTATTGGTCTGCCTCTTCGGTTTTCGCTATTAGTTTAGCTTCCCACACTCTTTTCACTTGTCTGCTATTGTCTATTTGTGTTACATGACCGAACCATGCTAATTTTTTCTCCTTTACTGTGTCAAGTAACGATTTAATTTTGAGTCTGTTTCTTATTTCTTTATTTTTGAGTCCGTTTCTCCTTGCCTCTATCGTTCTTCTTAGATATTTCATCTTCGTACTAAGTATTAGTCAATATAACTTTTTTAAGAGTATAATTATTAATCAACAATCAACTTAAACATCATTCAATTTTACACGAAAAAGGTACTCTTGGTAAAACTCGATACTGTGTACCGTTTTCGGAATATTTTGATTTGAAAATTATGAAGTAATAATTGATGCTGGTAGTAATGATAAAGTTCTAATAGGTATACCTCTATTTTCTCCAAGTGTGCCATGGAAATGTGACATTTATTGATTGTTATGACGATAAATCAACAATAATTAGAGTTTTGAAACCTTGTTATTTGTAAAATCAAATCAAAATGTACTCAAATGTTGAATACACTGACATGTTATTAACATTAGGCGAATGTTTAGGATGTTCTAGTGCAGCTGTGCCACGTTATGCAGAAAAGTTTCCTAGAAGAAACTTACCAAGTAAAAAAACATTTAGAGCCGTTGAATGACGTTGTCGAGAAACTGGGAATGTGAGACCAAATAAAATAAATTCTGATAGACCAAGAACAACAAGAACAATTAATAAAGAAAATAATATTTTAAATTTACTTGATCAAGATCCAACAGTTAGCGTAAGGAATATAGCAAGACAAACAAATACTTCTTCTTCAAGTACTTGGCGGATACTGAAAGAACAGCAATTACAGCCTTATCATTACAGACAAGTCCCAGAGCTCTTGCTAGATGATCTACCGGGATGATCTACCAAATTCATGGGATGTATCAGCTTCCAAAACATATTCGTATAAAATTTCATTACAATGTTGCCAGTAGTTTCGGCAAAATCGTAAAAAATGCGTAAAATTTTTTTTCTTCAACGCAGTGTATCTTGAAAACGTATGGCGTTACAGAAATTTTTTACTAAGCAAACCCCAATTATTTTTCAGTTTTTTACCTACCCTAGAGACGTGGTTACCTTTTTTTGAAACACCCTATATATATATATATATATATATATATATATATATATATATATATATATATATATATATATATATATATATGTATATATATATATATATATATATATATGTATATATATATATATATATGTATATATATATATATATATATATATATATATATATATATATATATATATATATATATATATATATATATATATACCCTCTGCGTCATAGAAAACGGGCCACTCCAAATATTTAAAATATTTTCGAAATTATTATTTATTGCTACAAAATTAAGCATTTATTTTTTTGTATATTGAATCAATAACTCGTTTAATATAAAATTTCATCATTATCGTAAAACATCCATAGAAAATAAAAAATTTAAGAAAAATAGGAATTTATTGAAAAAATCAACTTACAGTTTTTAAAACAAAAATGAACTATATATTTAAAAGAAAAGCAGTATCCATTTTCAGTAATGGGTATCGCCACCTCTATTCTGGATGACACTCCTCATTCAATTTGGCATGGAATTTATAACGTTTTGGATATCTCTTTGGGGAAAAGTGGCCCATTCATCAATGAGTGCCATCTGAAGCTCTACAGGTGTTGTTGGAGCAGGTATGCGACGCCTAACGCAACTTTTTAGCAGGCTCCATATATGCTCAATAGGATTGAAATCGGGGCTTTGAGCAGGCCAGTCTATTTTTGGAATACCAGCCTCGTCAAGGTACTCCGTTACTATCCTTGCCGTGTATGGTCTCGCATTATTCTGCATTAGCAGGAATTCGTTGCTAATAAATCCAGCATAGGGCATCACGTGATGTTGTAAGATTTCCGTTATGTACCTTACTGCTGTTAATGCACCTCTGTCGATCACGACGAAATTCGTATGCACATCAAAAGAAATCCCTGCCCAAAACATTACTGAACTACCACCAAAAGCAACCCGTGGTGCCAAGTGCAACCAGCAAAACGTTCTCCAGCCCGTCTGTACACCTTCCTGCGTCCATCTTTACCATAAATAGACATTCTACACTCATCCGTAAACAATACTTTTTTCCAATTGTCTGCTGTCCTATTGATGTGCTCACAGGTAAAATCGAGTCTTTGTCTTTTGTGAGCTGGGGAAAGTAAAGGCCCTGTTGCTGGACTGCAAGCTGTCAAACCTTGCTCCCTTATCTTCGCCGAATAGTAGAAAGTCTGATTGCTGGTCCTTGAGCTTTCTGTAAATGGCCTTGAAGTATTCTAGCGTTTGGGTCTGATTCCGTAATGCAGCAAGTATGACGACGCGATCTTCCCTAGCGGTTGTTTTCCTTTTTGGACCTGTACCAGATCGTCGTTGGTGAGATCCTGTCACAATAAATCGTTGCTGGGTCCTTTGTGCAGTCGAACGACTAACATTCAATTGTCTTGCAACTTGTCTTTGACTTAATCCACTTCCCAGTAACGTTACAATTTCAACCGATTTTTGAAAATTCTTCACGTTTTAACTCAAGACTACTTCACACTAAGTCGGCTACTGTAATCTGAGATGAGTTTAAAACTCATTAGAACCCTTTACAATATCATACATTTCTCAAAACAATCGCTTTCTCGAAAATTGATCAAGTGGTAAACAACTTTTTTTCAAAATTGTTTTGTTTTATAGATTCTATGAATATCCTTAATCCAGTTACATGGTCGGTTTGCTTTCGCAACAACCCATTTAACTTAAATAACCCAAGACACATTAAAAATAAAATAATATTAATTCAATATACAAAAAAATAAATGCTTAATTTTGTAGCAATAAATAATAATTTCGAAAATATTTTAAATACTTGGGGTGGCCCGTTTTCTATGACGCGGAGTGTATATATATATATATATATATATATATATATATATATATATATATATATATATATATATATATATATATATACAGTATACTCCCTTTATAACGAACACGGTTATTACGAGGTTTCGCTTATAACGAGGTACATTAGATGTCCCGTGAAATTTCTATTGAACTATAACCCTTTATAGCGAGGTAAATTTGCTTATGACGAGAGAAAATAAGATTGCAAAACGTGTTTTTTACGTTTTGGCCCGGCCGTAGCTATAAATAAATACCCTTTTTAACTGCGGACCGCCCGCAATAAACTTCTTACAATTTATGATTCTTAGTCGGAAATGTAAAATTTATGATTCACAAGTGTCATTGTATTGGGTTGACCATTCACACCTAATAATATGGGTCCTAATAGACAAGATGTGGAAAGTGTTTTAAAGGTTGTCAGAAACTTTATCCAAGGACAAAACGCAAATGAAGAAGCATAAAACTGTTTCACATCTTTAGAAAATATGATAGATAGAATACTGGACAATTTAAAGCAGTCAAAAATGACAAAATAACTTTATACGCTTTATACATATTTACAGAATACAGATTTTTTGTTTTAACATTATATCATTGACAGTAAAAGTAAACAACTCTTTTTTGTTTTAATGCATTTCATTGACAATAAAAGTAAACAACTTTGTTTTAAAAACGCCATTCAAACAATATTTATTAGCATCTTATATTGCTCCGAATGGCTTCACTATAGAAAGTTAATGTTTTAGAAAACTACATATTCATATGTATGCACAATATTATTGTTGTTGGATATAACGAGATCCGCTTATAACGAGGTAATTAGTCTGCCATTTCAGTTCTCGTTATAGAGGGAGTCTACTGTATATATATCTAAAGTAATCTCTCTAAAATAAGTCGTTCACCAAATTGAATTTGTCTGTATAAACTCGCTTTCTTTTTATTTCGTAACATTTTTCATACTTTTCTCTGTGCTCCCTATACATTAGTTGCCATGTGGTTCGTTAAACGTTGCCAAGATACTTCTTTTATTATATATCATCAAATTTAATTGAAAATTTTTTTGAGTAATAATCTTAAAACAAATTTACATAGTTTAAAATAACTTTGTTATTCACGATTATGAGATTTAATTAGCAGGTATGCATATTATGTATAACTGCTAACGGATAATGTGCGTAATGTATAAAAGAAAGGTGCTTATTAAAAAATATATGGGTAGTTCCCCCTTACATCCAGTATTTATTTATCTGTTTCATGTTTTACTGCAAGGTTTTATTGTACATACACAATTTTGAAATTTCAAAGTTGCTAAGACGTGACCGTATTATGCAATTCGCTATAAAATGCAACAACTGTGGATTCACCGTGAAGTAATAGCTCTGAAGTGATTGCGTCACATAATTTCCGTGTAATCTGAAATATATTCGTGGGCAACAAAATTGTTGTTTTATTATTACTTTTAAATCTAAAATATAGTAAAATGTTTTAACATATGGCTTCGTTCTAAGGAACTAAATAAATATAACAACAAATTCTTCGTATTCCCTGTCTCTGTTTCCACAGAGGATTTTTTTTTAAACTTTATCTCCTTTTAGGGAATCAATGTAATGCTCATATTATTAGTGATTCCCAAATTTCCAATGTTGTAAATATTGTAGATACAAAATTAACGTTTCAATTTCCACTTCGGAAATCGTTCTCAAAATACAAACATTACTAAATTTAACAAATTTTGTTTTTTTTGTTACTTAGTGAAAAATCCTTCTAATAATTTAATTTTATCTGACTCATTTATATTGACAATTTAGACATACATTATACATTTTAAAATAGACGACTTTAATATGATATTGCCAATATTGTTGAGTTGCGCTCCTGGGACGACTTTACTTATAAGATAGTTCATTAGAAATCAACTTTAACTTGAGAATATCCAACAGAAAAGATCATAGCATGTAATTCGTCTTTAAAAAGGCAAATACATGCCAAAATGACAATGAAATTCTCCTGTTAGTGATTCCATAGTAAATTATGAGGGCAAAAACCACGAAAAAAAACCTCATAATACTATCCCGACATGGTAAGTATTTGGTCGTGCAGTTAGTTTACCTTCAATATTCCACCAAACTCTGATTTTATATGTTTGTTATTTAAAAAACATAAATGATGTATGTTCTATATGTTACTGACTTACTATTACTAATACTAATATTTTCCTTTTAATAACTTCCTCTTTTAATATGGGTAACCACAACCTACATTCTGCCGAGGAATTTGCGACACAATTGGTCACATTTAGCATAATTAGAGCCGCTTCTTTGATTTTTCTCTTTTTACTATACGTTTCTTTTAGGACTATATTTGAATCATTCCATTGAATCCTATGTTCATTATCCCATGCGTGTTTACATATTTGAGATCTATCAAATTCTCTATTTTTAATATAAGATTGATGTTCACTTATTCTAACATTTAATGGCCTTGATGTTTCACCTAAATAAAACTGATCGTATTCACAAGGTATTTTATAAATGCAATTCTTTGTCATTTCTTGTTCATTGTTAGGTTTGGTTTTGGACAAAATAGATCTCAACGTGTTTGTTGTTTTGAATGTTGTTGAAATGTTGAATTTATTTCCTATCCTTTTAAGTTTTTCTGATAATCCTTTTATGTATGGTATTGTTATTTTCCTCGAATTATTCCTTGTGTATGCTGTAGGATATCGTTCTAAGTTGTTCTGTTCTATTCGATCGATTGTTGAAAACTCCTTATTTATAAACGATAAAGGATAATCCTTTTTTTATAAAACAGATGTTAACAAATGTTTTTCCTCCAAAAACGAATGTTCGTTAGAACAAGTAATTTTGGCTCTATTGTATAAGGATTTATTGATTACCTTTTTAATATTAATATTGTGATTTGATTTGAAATTTAAATATCTGTTGGTGTGTGTTGGTTTTCTATACACCTGAGTCTCATACATAGTATCGTTCTTAGAGATTAAAACATCCAGGAAAGGTAGTGTGTTATTATATTCCTTTTCCATGGTAAATGTTATTGTCTCTTCTTTATCGTTTATATCATTTAGGAATGTGTTGGACACAACTCTGATCCATGAGGCCATATTGAGAATACATCATCTACATATCTCCACCATACTGTGGGTTTTAAATTTTGTTTAGAAATAATATTTGTTTCAAAATATTCCATAAATATATCGGCTAATAGTGGAGGTAAACTAGAGCCCATTGCTAGACCAAAATTTTGTTTATAGAATTCATTATTTAGTTGAAAATATGTATTATCAGTACATAATGTTAATAACTCCATTATAGCTCATATGTTTAGTCTTGTTCTAGTTGCCAATGTATCATCATTGTCTAATTTTGTCTTGACTATATTTAAAGTCTTATCTAATGGCACATTCGTAAATAAACTATTTATGTCAAAACTTACCAAAGTATTATTTGAATTAAATTCAATATTTGATAATTTATTTAAAAAATGTTGTGTATTTTTTATAAATGTGTCATTTTTATTTGCAATTGGTTTTAAAATATTTAATAAAAATTTTGATAGTTCACTACAAGGAAAATTCATGGTACTACAAATGGTAAAAGAAACGTATGGTAAAAAGGGAAAAATCAAAGAAGCGGCTCTAATTATGCTAAATAAGACCAATTGTGTCGCAAATTCCTCGGCAGAATGTAGTAGGATCTGGTTACCCATATTGAAAGAGGAAGTTATTACAAGGAAAATACCAGTATTAGTAAGTCGGTAACATATAGAGCATACATCATTTATGTTTTTTAAATAACAAACATATAAAATCAGGATTTGGTGTTTATTGAAGGTAAACTAAATGCACGACCAAATATTTAGCATGTCTGGATAGTATTATGAGGTTTTTTTTCCTGGTTTTTCCCTCATAATTTACTATGGAATCACTAACAGGAGAATTTTACTGACATCATGGCATGTATTTGCCTTTATAAAGACGAATTACATGCTATGATCTTTTCTGATGGATATTCTCAAGTTAAAGTTGATTTCATGTAATCGAATGAACTATCTTATAAGTAAAGTCGTCCCAGGAGCGCAACTCAACAATATTGGCAACATCATTTTAAAGTCGTCTTCTTTAAAATGTATAATGTATGTCTGAATTGTTAATATAAATGAGTCAGATAAAATTAAATTATTAGAAGGATTTTTCACTAAGTAACAAAAAAGCAAAATTTGTTTAATTTACTAATGTTTGTATTTTGAGAATGATTTCCGAAGTGCAAATTGAAACGTCAATAAACGTACTTTAACCTTTAATTGTTGGGTTCGTATTAGTTTTCAAACCTCGAAAATGCTTACTTTCGCATATTTCAGATTTTAAATCGCTTTTAGCCAGAAAACTGCCAATTTTAGAGAAAAATGACAAGAGACCTTTTTTGTGTAAAATGACACAAAAAAGACTTAATAGAATATAACTTCTACGATATCGAAGTTTTATGTTATATTTCGAATGCTACATGTTATCAATCTTTCTCGAAGCAGTTTCCAAAACTACAATTGCCATTTGGATCGCCAACCTTCGAAAGAAGACGGCGCCATGAGAAGAAGAATGTTATCTATTTTAGTTGGAATATACATAAAATACCTGAAACCTGCCAAACAACTTAAGATTTAAATACAGTGTGTTTATAACTGTTTTTTTTTTATTTCCATATCACAGTAAGCCAATAATTTTAAATAAAACGCAAAAATTTTATGACTATAGATGACTGTGTAAAAATCACATTTCTTTCAAATAGTATTAGGTAAAGTTTAAGTATAGCTAAATTTAATACGTTTGATGTAAAGTTGAACAATAGAAATAAGGAATGTAACAACAAAAAATACGCAACTGTAAACTGTTAAACTTTTATTGCTATTAGTCATATGTTTATTGTTGTTTGCTTTGTAATCTTATTTTGATCACTAAAATACAAAATGTTTTATTTAAAAATATTGAAGTAAAGTGGTTTGAAATATACAAAAAAATGACGTACTATTTCTTTTGTCGGAAGCAGTGATGTTTACATCCACATGGTCAGCAGTATTCTCAGGTACTTTATCAGAATCTGAGGCAGAATTTTTACAAGAGGCAGCATAAGGTTCTTCCTCCGATTCATTTTCAGAAATATTTGAGAGATTTTCAATTTCTTCTTGAAGCTGTTTTTGTGTTAGTAAACGTCTACGTGCCATAGTAAGTATGCAACCAAACAATACGAATGGGATAAATACGAACCGGTATAAACTACTACTGGGACACTAGAGTCCCGTTTAAAAATTATGGTAAAATCGATAAAAACAATTTCAAAAATAAACAATATCAGCAACTAAATTAGATCGAGTCGGTTAAAAAAACAGAGCAGCCACTTTTTCTTTAATAAAATTGTATTATTTACGAGTTGTTGATGCACGTGTTTAGTTAACATCAATTTATAGGTTACAGACGTGATATGTAGGTTGCATACTACTAGGTAATGAGTATCAACATTTGAGAATCAACATTTAATGAGTTTCAACATTTTGAAAACGAAATATATGGTCATTAGCAGAAACCCTCCAGAAAACCCGATAATATGCATAGGTGACGATGGCATAAAACGCGTGAAAACTTTTAAATACCTTGGCACCACAATCAATGACCAATCGGATCCACAACAAGAGATAAAAACCCGAATACAAATGGCAAGACAAGCTTTTGTGAAATTCAGACCGCTCCTATGTAATCAAAACCTAAATTTCGAAATACGCTACAGAATGGTCAAGTGCTACATATGGTCCATCTTGCTTTATGGCATGGAAACGTGGACTTTGAAAAAAACATCTATCAACAAACTTAAAGCATTTGAAATGTGGTCATTAAGAAGAATGATGCGCATACCTTGGGTGGATAGAGTTCGAAACGATGACGTCGTTAAGAGAGCCGGCGTGGAAAGAGAACTCTTTAAATTAATTAAAAAACGCAAGATTGGTTACCTTGGGCACATATTGAGAGGAGCAAAATATGAAATACCACAGTTAATCCTACAAGGGAAGATCGAAGGTAGGAGAGGAGCCGGCCGCAAACAATTATCCTGGTTAAGAAATATTAAAGAATGGACAGGAATACACGATACAGGCGAGCTGTGTCACGCCGCCAAGAACAGAATTCTAGTAATGAGATAGTCGCCTACGCACTTTGGTGTATGGCATGTTAAGAAGGTAATGAGTAAGGAATATCTAAAAATACGGATGCGTTCAAATAACATATGCTTTGGGGACGAACAGATGTCAGCAGATTTTTTGAAATCCGCTGGGACATATATGTCCCCACAGTAATGAAAGGGTTAATGCTTAGCTTAACTTAAAAACAATCCAATATATGAGAATATAATTCAAAACCACTGGAATCCCAAGAAACCAATACAAAAAAGTTAAGGGAAAAAAATTCGTTCCTAAGAATGTAGAGTGCATTGAGAGAAAAAACCCAAATTATAATAGAAGTAAATGACGAATAGAAGCAACAGAGAAAATAAAAGTGAATAATAATTCCAAAAACAATTAAACAAGTAACACCCAAGAAATAAGAGACTATTTTGCAATACTTTTAAAGTGTTTTGGCGATGTAAAATGGACAATATTATTAAATTTTTATTAGATTTATTGGGGGCTCCGGTTCCGGATTTGAATCAAAAAACATTCCATATCAGTTCAACTTTAGGTAATCCCTCTGTATATATGGGTCCCGATAATCTAATAGTTATTTTAATTATGCGGGAACTAATGTTTCTCTTTAAAAAATTGTCACTCTGTAGCAAACACTGAGGATTTTAATTATTTATTGGAATATGAAAATGCACAAGCTGGTACGTACTATAAGGGTCAAGGCAATAAAAGAGAGAAAGTTTATATGTTCCGTAAAACGGAAGTCCTTATCAATTAATGCATAAATGTTTTAGTTTTGATATATAGGTCATCCACGCTTATTACTATAGATGTAATTTTGCGCTGCTGCTTCAAGTATTACCGGTATCATTACCATTAAATATTCATAAACTTGACGGTAAACGTTGACGTTATACAAAACAATTCAGTATTATTTCTAGTAAACATAAGTATAAGAATACGACGAAATTATAAGTCCTAGAGATCCTGTTTATTAATAAGTGATGGATTCGACCATTACTTTTGATGGAAATTAATTTTATTTAACAATAAAATACTGAAAACTTTTTCAAAACTTCCACAAAATTTATTAGAATATCTATCACAACAGCTGTTTCAGCAGAGTGCCTTCCTCAAGTGATCTATTTTTGGTATGTGTTTACACTTTATACTCTTTAACTGAATAGGTTAAGGAAGAGAGAACTGTTTGTCTCAAGTTGTTCAATCAGAATTATGTCTGTATTTTTTAATTTGTTAATTTCCATAGATTCTCATAAAGACAGCTTAATGTCTTTATTTTGGATGTAAGGAATTTGAAATTCATCATTAAAAGAATGATTATGATCTAGAAGGTGAAGTGCGTATTTAGAATCTGTTTTTCTATTATTGAAAGCCCTTTTATGTTCTGCTATACGTTTGTTAAAAGTTCTACCAGTTTGACCGATGTAAGTTTTTGGGCAGTCGCCACATTTAGGTTTGTATACACCACTGTGTAAGTGCTTTTTATTTTGGGTCTTGTTTTTTTAATATATTTGCCCAAGTTGTTGTTTGTTCTAATAGCTGGTGTTATTCCTTTATTTTTAATTTACTAATGTTTGTATTTTGAGAACGATTTCCGAAGTGGAAATTGAAACGTCAATAAACGTGTTTTAACCTTTAATTGTGGCTTATTCCCATTTAAATAGTAATTAATTTATTTTTTATGTTTTTGACTATTTTTATTGATATCTTGCCTGTATATGTAATGGAGCTGAAGGTACTGGGTTTTTTCTCTGGTGGTGGAAATACTAATTTCGGGGCTTTCTTATGTAGTTTTTCTTTTAAAATTTAAAATTGTTTGTTCGTTGTACCCATTGTTTACTGCTATTTGCTTAATAATATTTAATTCCATCTCAAAGTTGTACTTTGATATCATAATTTCTATTAATCTATGTGTGACGAATACTTGGTTGTTGTACAAAATAGACTGCAAAGCTTTGTACCATACGGTAAATATAATATTATCGTATGGTTACATGTGCCGATAAAGGGTTAATAAGTAATTGAAAACCAAAATATAAGATCCATCTACAAAAAGGGAGACAGAAAAGTATGCGATAATTATAGAGGTATTAGCCTCACTAGCTCGGTAGAAATGTTGTATGACCGAATATATCGTTAGGAAATGAATAGATCCGGAGTACTCGGAAGTGTAATTTTGCAGGCCATGTAGCGAGAATGCATGACTCACAATGGACGAGCAAAATTACACATTGGAGACCAAGAGCAGACAAACGTAGTAGAGGAAGACCACCTACACGTTGGGCTGACGACATCAGGTGTATCACGAAACACTGGCAACAAAGCGCACAAAATGGCAAGGAATGGAGCAGTTTAAGGGAGGCCTATGTCCAGCAGTGGACGTGATAAATGAAGGCTGGATGATGATGACCCAGAAGTAGAAGAACACTGCAGCTTCCGGGTAGAACGGTCCTGTAGGGACAATATTTTTACTCTACAATTTAAAGACAAACGCGTTGCTAGAAATATTGCTACCCTTCTTGTCTTCATAGATCCATAAAAGGCCTATGATACAGGCCTACGACACAGTACCTTTAAAATGTCTATTTAAAGTTTGACAAGAATGGACCTAAAAAACGTATAACAGAGCATTACACATCGTCTATAATAATACACTGAGTGTTGTTAAGACGAAAAATTCCTTTTCAGAACCATTTCGAGTAACACAGAATCTTAAACAGGGATGTTGCCTATCAGGGAGTTCTACAATAATGGTGACGGCGTCCTGCTACAGACACTGCATACACTTTTATTTCTTGTCTGACAAAATAGGACCATGCCCTGTGAATGGTTTCAAGGCGTGATATGCCCATTATATAAACAAGGAGACCAGCTGCTTGTGTAACAACTACAGAGGTATAACTCTGTTTAAAACTGATTTCAAAATAGCCAATATTCTCTAGGGCATGCTACAATCAACAATTGACCAGATTGATTCAATAAGACAACTCCTCGAGGAAACATTAGAATTTATTATTGAAACCCATCACCTATTCGTCGACTTAGTATCGTACGACAGTGTCAAAAGAACAGTACTATAATACCAATCAATGTGTGAGTTTGGTATACCAAAAAACTTATCCGATTAACGAGAATGACAATGTCTAACTTACAAGCCATTGTTAGGATACAGGGAGAGAATTCTAGAACTTTTGAGATAATGGATGGACACAGACATGTACAAGTGCATGTTAGTTACTAAGTATTCTATAGGAAGTGAGGAACAAGAAACACTCTTTGAAAATCAGATCTTTGAACGTATCGACGTTTGAACAGCAAAGACGAGAAGGACGGAAAACTACAAACATGCTTGAATTTACCTTGTCTCGGAGAAACCGACTATAGTGTATTTTTATGTATGAGGGAGTAATAAAACAATAAATTATGTATGCAAATCCCTAAACTGTTGATACGGGTGACTCAATGAAAAACAGATATTTGTCAACAAGTTTACAGAAGTATATAGGAAAACAATTTTAAATTGAGTATGACCACCAGGTATAAAGGTTGGAGCAGAATAGAATACAATAGTTGTGAGGGTTAGTAATCCCTAAATAAGGTTGCCAGTGTCGGAGTGATGGAGGTTAACAGGTACTAATGAATTTGCAAGAAATGTAAGATGTTTATTTTATTGGTTATATATAACCAATAAAAGTTTAATAAGTACCTACCTATTTGCAAAATAAAGTTTAATTCTTTAGATAAAATAAAACGTTTTATTTTATCTATTTGAAAAATAAAGTTTAATTCTTTGCCTATTTGCAAAATAAAGTTTAATTCTTTAGATAAAATAAAACGTTTTATTTTATCTGAAATGAGTGCATTCCACGAAGTTAGGGTTTCAACAATCAAACATTTAATTCTTTAATTCCAGGAATCTACGACAGTAATTGACTAGATAATTACCTTCTAAACTTATTCCACAGAAAATGTGATAGTGGGTTTTTCCATTTTGTTTATAGGAAGGTCCAAGTGGCGTATTCAAAATTCTTAACAGTTCACTAAAAGTAGGTACTTCAGTTGCAAGGTGCAGTTTATTGTGTATACTAGTGTTATGGAAAATTTGGAAGTGCCGTGTAAACGCCGAAAAATTGGTCCTCTAACAGTTAATGAAAAAACATTAATATTTAATTGTTTTAAATCATTTACAGACAAACGTTTATGTGAAAGTGTTGATGAGACCGTTGAGTTAGTTAGCAGTACACTTGGTGTTGGGAAATCTACGATTTACAGAGTTATTAAAGAAGAGAAATGTGGTAGTTTTCAAATGCCACGTAATGCTCCAGGGAAACCAAAATTTCAAATAGAATATCATTTTAAAGAAGGACTTCGACGGAAAGTGCATGAATTCTTCTTTAGACAAGAATTTCCAACATTGGATAAAGTTCTTGTCTCAGTTCGAGATGATAAGGATTACCCAGAAATGAGTCGAAGTACGTTATGGAAACTTTTAAAAGAAATAGGCTTCCGCTGGAAAAAGAATCCCAGAAAGTCTATTTTATTAGAAAGAAGCGATATTGTCATATGGAGAAGACATTTTCTAAGAACCATAAAGGAAATGAGAAACCAAAAAAGAAAAATATTTTATCTTGATGAAACATGGATCAACGAGGGTCATACACCAAATAAATTTTGGCAGGATGAAACTGTTACAAGTCAAAGGCACGCTTTTGTAAATAACTTATCTACTGGTTTAAACCCACCATCAGGAAAGGGACGCAGGCTGATAATAGTACACATTGGCAGTTCAGACGGTTTGGTTGAAGGTGGTTTATTAACTTTTGAATCAACTCGTACCGGTGACTACCATGAAGACATGAACGCTGATGTCTTTCAAGAATGGTTCGAACAAATGATAGATCTTCTTCCTAAGAACTGTGTAATAGTAATGGATAATGCAAGTTATCACTCCAGACTTATAGAAGGACTGCCCACAACCAAGTGGTTAAAAAAAGACTTGCAGAATTGGCTGAGTTCAAAAAATATTACGTACCATCCCGGATCTATAAGAAAGGAACTTTATTCGTTGTGTGCCCTTCATAAAGAAAAATTTAAAAAATACGAAATTGATGAAATTGCCAAAAATCGTGGAATGACAGTACTTAGATCCCCACCATATCATTGTGAATTAAACCCGATTGAACTGGTATGGGCACAAATAAAGAGTGAAGTTTCAAGAAAAAATACCACTTTTAAAATTCATGATGTTAAACAGTTGTTTTTGGAGGCCGTAAATAATGTAAAACCTGAAAACTGGGAAAAGGCAGTAAATCACACTATTAAAGAAGAGGAAAAAATGTGGAAGCTGGAGAATATTACTGATAAAATGATCGAGCCAGTTATTATAAATCTTGGTTCTGAAAGTTCATCTTCTGAATCTGATTTGGATTTGTAACAAGTAGCTGTAAGTTTTATATTAATATTTTTATTCATCTATTTAACATACCTTAGACGGTTTTAAAAACTCTTTTTCTCTTTTGTAATTTTTAAAAATTAAAAAAAATGTGAATTTTTTAAAACCCTTTTTAATGTAGGCCAGTCAGTTCTAATATAGTGTGTGATAAAAGAGGTCACTTTTGTTTACATACACATAACACTTTATAACACTGAAATAATTCATTTATTTTTTACAATTATTCAAAGTAATTTTTCAATTAATCTTGAGCACGCCCATGGAGTGGTCGGAGCTACCAGTTAAAATTATGCTAATTACTCTCTCGTTCATAAAAATAAACTATAAAGAGAAATAGGGATTAGAGAAAAAAAAGAGATAAATACAGAATACTAAAGAGTGTAGAACAATTAAGGAAAAATCATACCAATAAAATTACAGATGTTATGACAATTCAACAAGGCCAATCCAAATAAGAAGTTATAATACCCTTCACGGAGTCTGATAGAAGATAGAATATTAAAACAAAAAGTGAAATGATTATATAGTAACAAATTACGACTAGAATTTGAGTAAAAATGTTGAATGAAATCATTTAGAGTACTCGTATATAATCCGTGTCTAAACGTAAATACCGTAACAATATTATTTTTAGTAGAATCACCTTCATAATTACCAGGAACTTATGTTTTAAAAATACCTTGGATAATTAGTATACCCAGTTTTAAATTAATTGACATAAAATTAAAGTCAATTAAAATTGCTATCATAAATGTATTTAGAAATCGTTATAAACATTTAAAAGTAGAACAAATACGTATGATCGTTATCCAGCAAGTAATTGGAAAAATTTATTTAATTAAATGGTACTTCTAAACCATGGTATAACATTTTAACCAGTTACATTAAATAAGGTGACTTCTACATAGATTCTTCTGTTTTCACCGTTTTCGATTCGAAAGTTGACAGGTGTTGAATTACTTCGCAGGTTTTTAACTAGGAAATAGTGTTTAGTAGAACTCACGCTCACGACATGACCCGTCGTGAGCGTGAATAACCTTTTCGGGCGTGAACGTGACTCACGACAAATCGCAACTTATTGCATCCATTGCGGTGGTTTACGTTACGGGACTGATCTCAGTAATCTCACTAATCGACTGCGTTCGCAGTATTACGCATATTTGAGGTTTAAATCTTCGGCAGACTGCATGGCGTGCTTTATTGTCCCATTGTTAGAGTGAAATCGAAAGAAGAAACTAAAAAATACTTGGAAAAAATCAATCATAAAAATGCAAAAAGTGGTATGTGATCGTAAAAGTAATAATGTTTGAAGTTGAGTTCATGGAATCTATAATAATCTTGTGATATATCAAAAATTTAAAGGCGCGTTCTACCACAACGCACATAGAGATTTTTTTTTCATTATTTGAAATCTCATCAATTCTCATTATATAGTAGAGCCAAGAAAAAATTCCAAATAACCAGTCGGGATCTGCTTAACGTTATTTGAAGTTAGTTGGACCTTAGATTTTTGTAGAAATTTAATTTTAAATTTAGTAGAAATATAGTTACAGACAACCTCCCGAAGGTGGTCTATAACTAGAATATGAGTATGCTCGATATAAAAAAAGTTGTGAAAAATTCAGCAAACAGTTTTAGAACGAAAAATCTAACATTTCAGAATCTAGGCCCTTATTTTTCAACGTTTTATCTGGAATATATCGGAGAGTATCATATCTGCGACAAAAATGAGTAGAAGTAATATTGTTTGCAATTAAAATTTCAATCAAAAGTTTCTTGTGCAATTAGTAAAAAATCCACCCTGTTGAAGTACTTAAAAAGTCATGAAAAAAATTCCAGTAAAAAAAATATAGTCCAGTCTTCAGAGATTTGACCCCTAAAAATCATACGAATAATCTGAATTTTGCCGAGAATATCAATTTTGGGACCCCAAAAAAGTTGCAAAAAAGTTTACCACTTTTACCCCCGGGCTTTCCCCTAAAAACCCTCTCGTATAGGGGTAAAAACTCAAAAAAATCGATTTACCAAGAACCTGTACGCCGTAGAAAAAAATGTTTCAAATAAAAAATGTAGCTGAGATGATTTTGAACACAAATGTTAATAAGCACTTTTTCTGTAGAATGAACGGTTCTATCATCATATGGGATGTAAGGGTTTGTCAAAATATGGCCACTTATACACTCCCACGGTGCCTTACAGAGGGCCTTCCAGTCTATTCGAAGTACCCTCTGCGTATCTTCCATCTTAGGTATTTCTTACACAGGAAATAAATGAAACTCAGTTTAGGAGGTGTCCACAGAGTCTAAAATGTTCGTAGAACTGGAACAGCGCCCCGACATCGGACTCCCAGGGTGCAGAGACCCTATTTGGGAGCCGAGACTACACTGATCCGAGAGCTGAAAAATGTCGCATATTTAATAGCATATTATTTATATGGCATTTTCAGATCTATCGGCCAATAGAAAAATATAAAGATGTTCAAAGGCGGGGCGATGCGCATCAGGATGCGTATTAGTCCACGACTAAGGCACCAGGATGACAGTTCTCTTAGAAATAACGCTTGAAACGACCGGCGGTTTGAATGTCAGAAGCGCGCACGAAATTAATCGTCGAAGATAAAAACTCGATATCTTTTGATCAGAGTGTCCTATCGATAAAAATCAAGAGGCGTTTTAAAGGTAAAGAGTGCATCTTTCTTGTGCAATTTTTGTATTTTGCCGCAAATGGACACAGTTTCTATAAATCTGGTCAACAAATAAACTTTGCGCGATTTTTGCCTTTGTTTACAATTCTCGTGAGATCAATAAAATTTATCACTTTAATTGACCGCTCATAGTAAAATTTCGGTTTTAAGAAACCAGTCTTCAAAACCTAACATAAAATGTAAATTTTGAGTTGTGGCAGCAAATATGAGGCATGTAAAATATGACTAAAAAACGCAGAATTTAAACTTTTACATTACAAACAATCGCACATCACGGGAAATATCTCCATAAAGATGGTTTTGAGTGTAGTTCGTAGCAGAAGATGGGTAGTTTTAAAAAACATACTAGCATATTTGAAAAAGAACAGTTTTAAATGTTTTAGATCGTTTGTAATGTGAAAGTTTAAATTCAGCGTTTTTTATGCATATTTCTAAGGCCTCACATTTGTTGCCAAAACTCAAAACTAAAATTTCATGTTATGAGTTTTAAAAATTAGGCTCTAGTTATCGAAACTCCACAGTGGCTGATTAATAAAAGGGATAAATTCTAATGATCTCATGAGAATCACAAAAATTGGCAAAAATCGCGCCACGTATATTTATTTACAGCCTTTATAAAAACTCAGTTTATTTGCGCAAAATACAAAAATTGCTTACAAAATCTGCACTCTTTACCTTTAAAACGCATCTTGATTTTTGTCGATAGGATACTCGGATCAAAAGATATCGAATTTTACCGTCGAGCTGATACAAATTTTATTGAACAATAATTTCGGGCGCGTAACTGAGTTTAAAAATTGCTGATCGCTTCAAGAGTTGTTTCGGAGAGAACGGTTTATTCTACACAAAAATGCTAATGAACATTTTTGTTCAAAATTATCTTAGTCACATTTTTTATTTGAAATCTTTTTTTTATGACGTACAGGCTCTTGGTAAATCGATTCTTTTCCGTTTTCCCCTCTATGAGGGGGGTTTTAGGAGAAAGCCCAAGGGTAAAAGTGGTAAACTTGTTTGCATCTTTTTTGGAATCCTAAAATTGGCTTTCTCAGCCAAATTCAGCTTGTTCGTATGATTTTTAGAGGTTCAGAGGCATTTTCGTCTCTGACGACTGGAGTATATGGGAAATCGGAAAAAACTTGTAAAAATTGGTATAAAAAATTTAAAGTCATCTCTAAAACAATAATGTAAAGAAATATGCGTATATCTTTTTTTCTGTTTTTGCAAAATAATTATGGAATGCAGCTCTGACTGGAACATTTTTTAAAATTTTGAATTTTCAAAACTTGGCCACGAATTATTTGTTATTTAAATTGCTGACTTGTATAACATAATATATATAAATTTTTCAAATTGGTATAAATTGTTTAAGAAATTATTAAAAATCTAAATTTTATTGGATCATGGTACTAACGACATATTGATACATAAAGACATCCGTCAACGTTTGAATATATTTTGGATTTGGATAATAGCAAACGATTTTGGGATTATCTTAAAATTATAATCTTTCATAGAAATACAGGTAATGTAATCACACTGTTGAAAAATGAGTCTTAATTTCAAAATATTCGATTAAATTTACTATTAACTGATTAAATGTTGCTGTTTAGGCTGTTTAAATGTTTTAGCATATTTGTTTCAATTGTTCCCGTAAGAAATATAGAATAAGCTGGTTAATAAATTAAAGCAGTAGAAAATGAACGTCCGGACTACCGTTCTATTTATGGAGGGACGCTTCTTTTCGCCACCCCTACGCAAGAGGTAAAGGTTCCAAGTGAAGAAAATGTGTGGTAAACAGTCGAAATCTCGGTTCGCAACCTTATCGAAAAAGAAAAAATCAAAAACATTTGCGAGTTTATTGACAAGGCCAAATATTCGATTCGGGGTTAAAATTAATGATTTTTTCGTCACACGTGTGGTTCTTAGATTGCAGCTTTTATAAAATATGTAGGGATGCCAATTTTAATGCGAGAAATTTAAAAATATTAACATACAATGAAACGGCTAGGTAATTAAAATAAGGTGATCATGTTAAAAATAATAAGAATAATAAAACACAAAATATTTAAGTAAACACTATATATTCCAAACAGCCGTGTATTTGGTTTTATGTATTTATAGAATTTAATTTAATTAAATATATTATTAAATTACAATATAATGAAATTAAATTTTAAAAAATATAAAAAGCTATTTGTAAATAGCTGAATGAAATAACCTATTTACAAAGGTATGAGATTTATGAGATAGATAAGGTTTATGAGATATTTTTAAAATTAGGTACCTAATAGTATTCTTCGTCGCACACTCGGAAAGAAGGAAAACGGCAGTGCTGATAATTGTTTTGCTAAGTGTATATAAAAATATCTTATATTTAGCAACATCGCTTTCTTGCAGAACTTTAGGAATTTAAAGTAACTAAATTTAGACGAGAAAAGTGTCGTTTTCTTTTGGCACCATATTGATCGTGACGTCATCAAATTTATGACGTGTATTGAGATACGTCTTAATCCAAGTATATCTTCAAATTTTACGTATCAAAGTTTCAAAATATCTAAAGATTTACTTGTATACATTTTTATCGTACACCTTTCTATTACTTTCTGAGATATTCAGTGATAGGTATAACGACGATTTTTGGTTCTAAAATTTTTCCTGGACGTTCTTTTTCCTCCTTCTAAGTGCCTTCTCTGTTGAGGTTGGCTATCAATATGGCAAATTTCTCTCTATTCTGGTCTTGATGAATTAATTCATTTCCTTTTGTGTGGGTCCAATCTTTGATGTTTCGTAGCCAAAATTTTTTCTTTCGCCCTATGCCCCTTTTACCTTCAATCTTTTCTTTCTGTCTCCCCTTCCTTTTACCCTAACAGGGTGTCGGATACCTTCAATCTTGCCTTCTAATATTACCTGGAGCTGCTCAAATTCCTTATGGCGCATTATGTGTCCTAGATATGACGTCTTTCTAATTTTGATAGTATTGGCCAGATGAGGGCGTGTGTTCATTGCTCTCAGTACTTCTTCATTCGTAGTTCTGCTGGTCCAGCTTATTCTTAGCATTCGGCGGTACATCCACATTTCACATGAATTTAATTTGTTGACGTCATACTGTTTTAATGTCCAGGTCTTGCTATTTCAATGCGTCTTCTAATTTATTTTGAGTGGTCTAGTTGACTATTTAGTTCTCTGCCCAGGTATATGAAGCTATGGGAACTCTAAAGGGTGATACCATTTATTTGTATGTTAGGTGTAACTTGTTCATGGGGGTTTTTGTGGAATATTTTGGAATGTATTTTTGTTAGAATTTTGGTTTTGGAAAAGTTAATGTCCAAGCCCAGCCTGTGACTTTTGACAACTTTGTCAACTGGATAAAACTCAAATAAAAATCTAAGCTACTTCAACCAGCATCTTCTTCTTCTACGGCACTACAGCCCAAAATGAGCCTTGGCCTCCTTTATTTTTTGCCTCCACCCTTGTCTGTCTGTGGCTGCTCTTCTCCATACACGGACTCCTAAAAGTGCTTGTGCGTCGCTGCTTACTGTGTCTTCCCAGCGCTTTCTTGGCTTTCCAACTGGTCTCTTTCCCTGCATTCTGGCGTTCAGTGCTCGTTTTGGTAGCCTATCCTCTCCCATTCGTATCACATGTCCGGCCCATTGCAATCTTTGTATTCTAATGAAGTCTGACAGGGGTGTTTCCTTATACAGTTGATAGAGCTCGTTGTTATATCGAATTCTGAAGATTCCGTTTTCCCTCACAGGTCCTAGTATTCTCCTCAGTACTTTTCTTTCCAATGTGTCGAGTTTGTTTTTGGATGTTTCTTTCAGGACCCATGCTTCGCTGCCATAACATGCTATTGGCCGAATTAAAGTTTTATAGATTCTCATCTTTGTATTTCGGTGGACACTTTTAGACCGAAATATATGGGAGATGGCAAAATAAGCTTTGTTTGCCTGCGTTATCCTTTTTCGTATTTCTCCATCCTCTGCTCCATCGGCATATATTTCTACTCCCAGGTATGTAAACTTTCCAACCGTTTCAATGTCATCTTCATGCATAATGTTTTGTGGGATTATATTTCTTCTCGTCTGTACCATTATTTTTGTTTTTTCTGTGTTAATTTCCAGACCTAGCCTTTTCGTTTGTGTTTTTAACTCTGCGTATGCTTCCTGTGCTCCTGTTGATGTTCTACTCATAATATTAATATCATCGGCGTAGGCAGCCAGTTGAACCGTTTTATTGGTCAGTAGGTTTTCTCGTCCAGTTTGCATTTGCCTAACCGCATACTCCAGTGCCAGGTTAAACAATGTTGGTGCCAGCCCATCTCCCTGCTTTAGTCCCTGCGAGATTTTGAAAAAGTCTGTCCGGTTGTTTTGTATTCGTACACATGCCTGAGTTTCATCCATTGTGGCTTTAATGAGTCTAATCAGCTTATGTGGTATTGCTAATTCTGCCAATATATAGTATAGTCTGTCCCTTTTGACTGAATCGTATGCCTGTTTGAAGTCTACAAACACGTTGTGAACAACAATGTCGTGTTCCCACGATTTGCTCAAGACCTGCTTGACTGTAAATATTTGATCCATTGTCGATCTTCCCCGTCTGAAGCCCGTCTGATATTCTCCAATAATATTTTCTGCTAGTGGTTGGAGTCGCTGGTTTATAATATACGTGAGGACTTTATACGCTGTACATAGTAGAGAATAGCATATATATATATATATATATATATATATATATATATATATATATATATATATATATATATATATATATATATATAAGATGGTGGTATTATTGACTGTTGATTTAAATATCAATCAAGTGGTGATTCTTGAGGATGCAGTCAGTCTATTTGGCCCACAAGACAAAGAAAAACTCTTTGACTTTCTGTCAAGCTTTCGAATTTATTTTAATTCTTTTTCAAGACATCTGTGAATAAATCGATATACAAATTATCTAGTTATAATTATTATTAATTGTCTTACTTACTAGTCGTGAGATTACAGTTTATGTTATACTTTATAATATATATATATATATATATATATATATATATATATATATATATATATATATATATATAATATATAGTATATAACTGTAAAAGCTGGTAAAAAAAAGTCAACGACAGCCGAATCTAGTTAACACAAAGATGTAGAACGATTCTAGTGAATATGAAGCTGAGTGTTATATTTTGATCATCTCTATTCCAAATCAAACGAAGGATGGATCAAAGTGGGCCGATAATTCTTGCACTGAAATAGATAGTGAGGACGATGAAGCCGTTCTGATTTGTAAAATATGTAAAGATTGGATATTATAGTAATAGCCCTATCCCGTCCCGCCCCACTAACGGGCCGGAACGGGACAAATATAATAGTTCTACACTGATTTTTTTAATTTTTATGTCCTTTATTTATTTCAGTATTCTAAAAAAATGGCTAAGTATTCCGTTCCTCCCCGCCTTCCCCTATAGATTTGATTTTCAAAATTTAAAATCAATTAGCGATCTTAAATTGTTTATAAGTAAAAAATGACGTTTAATCTTTTGCGTATTTTATTTATTACATAATGTTATTACCAAATTTATCAAAAGCAGTTGTTAAATAGTGGTCACTGGTCTAATTGTATTCCTTTTTACTGTGGCAGGTAATGCCCATTTTGATTATACTGGAAGACAAACTTGAGCTCACCTTGTCTCATTTATTTGTAGTCTCCAGTTTTCAACAAAATATGAACATTGTTGAAATTTACTTCAAGATTTTGCGTTGGAAGAATGGGTCTTTACATGATACACTGTATTCTCTGAATGTCACAGCCTTTATACCTGTACATATAACTACCGAAAAATGATTATATCTGTCAAAATGTACTTAATAATGTAAGACTGTAGCATTTTTATAATCTGTCGAATGTATCGAAATCACCCTGTATATGTTAAAACACCGAAAAAGTATTTTCAACACTTTTTACGTCAAAGAGTTGATAATAAACATATTTTAAAGTTTGTTTATATATCACAGACACGTATTTCTTTGGTATTTTCTTTTATCGTTTCAGATTAATATTGCGCCTAAAATAAACATCCACTTAGATCGCTGAGAAGGTTTAGCGGGGAAGATAAATGCAGGACTCTCGCTGAGGCCGCTGTGAGGGGTAGTTGGTTTCAGTGTTGCTCCAAATTTTTCTTCAAATTTGTAATGTTTTGTGTTTTTTTGTCTTCTATCATGGGAAAATATGTACTGTAGTAGCAGTGTTAAGTTTTATGTGAAGTTAAAATAAGGTTTGGAAGAATCTTTGAACAGTCAAGATGCTCCGAGCGTCGGCGTTAAAAAGCTGACAAAAACGAGTAATCACTGTTTTTGTTTTATGTCGTCTCTCACCTAAGAGATTTGCGGCGTTTCCAGCAAATCTGAAAGGTACCCATATGTGTTCCAGTTTTTAAAGAAGCAGAGTTTCAAAGTTTGCGTCCAGTACCCAACTTCCAACCTCATTTTTTGTAGTTTGAAGATGAATTTGTTCGTGTGGAGAAAGTGTAAGTGCAGTTCCTAACCCCAGAAATTTTAGTGAAATCCAGGTAACTCTTGTGTTGATTTTTAAAGTAAAAATAAACATTTTCTAATAATAATTGCTTTCATAACAGTTTAAGAAATTGCAAATAAAATTGTAGATGTTAGGGTGTGGCTTAGCTGTCATATTAATTGTTCTCAGTTTTAAAATTTAATATTGACATCTGACAGCTAGCTTTATTTTTTTGACATTTAGTAAATACCTAATCATAACAGACCTTGTTTTGCTTTGTTTTTTTTTAGAAAAAGATTAACCTCTATGCATAGTTTCGCTTAAAAAGATATTTTTTTATTTGTAATAATTTATTTCTGCTACAAGTTATCGCCCAGTAATAATTATAAGTTCTTGTAGCTTCTCCAACTTCAAGAGTTTGTAAACTGATAGAACATAGTAAGTTTGTTTTTGATATTTTGTATTTTATTGTCATTATTTATCTTTGTAACTGTTTGTGGTGAGACAACAATAAATATTTAATTTTTCCCTAAACCAATTTGTTTATTTCTTTAAAAAAAGTTTCTAAACCCTGTTTGTGTTTTTAGGAAGGAAGAGCCTTTTATTTCATCCAGCAGGAAGATTCTTCAAAGTGGCGTCCTTATTTTAAATAGCTTGAGAACCCTCTTGTGTTTTGTTTGTCCAGGAGATTCATGTAAGTACCCCTTTTGTTTAGTTTTTGTAGTTACCCCAATCCAACCTCACTGTCATTCACTTATCCACGACCCAGCTCTCAAATAAACCCTAAGTAGCCGTTCGCCAAAGTTTCTGTTTATTTTGCTTGCCCTATCTCTAGCCCCGTAATTTCTGTCCATAATTTTCAACCCTACTTTTGCCTACCACATAGTAATACCCTATGTGGTAGGCAAAATAATCGTTACAAGATCACAAAAAAAAATATCCGGTGTAGTAAAACAAACTAAATGATAGTTGTACAAACAAATTCTTAAATCCTAAACTTATTTCAAATCGAATATTAGACGCAAAATGTAACTTGCTAATGATTAATTTTACCATTTTAATTAACATATTGATGAAAAAAGCGATTAGGTAAGATTATTTCGTATCTACAATTCATGGAAAAGTTTTTCCATATTCCTTGAAAAACAATTTAATGGATGTCGTGATAAAAGTTGTAAATTAGGCAAGACGTTAGCAATATCTACTTTTTTTAAAATGTATAAATAAGTATAGTTAACTCATGTTTTATTTAAGAATTTTTTTGTTTACTAATGCTTCCAACGCAATTTAACAGCAAAAAACTTCATGTTCAGGCGACTGTATTTAAGACTATACATACATTGGTTGCAATTATAATAAATGGAAAAACATAAGAACGAGCTATATGCATGCAACCCAAAGGATAATTATAACTCGCTGCATGACTGACAACAAACGAAGAAACAAAATAAATCTATGAATAATTACAACTAACACCTGCCAAACAAAAGTAACAGAAAACTACATCCTAATTTGCGTAGATTAGATTTAAACGTCTTATAGTAGAGTAAGGGCCACCTACAATTAGTATAGTGTAAATCCCGATGCACGTAATCCGCGTCATAGTAAGTGACGTAACATGATACCAACACAAAATATTTAAGTTATAGGTCTGTTCTTTTGAGAATCTTTTAGCAAACTACACTGGAATTACAGCCACTATAAGACATACTTTATTATATACGCGTAGAAATAATATTTGAAGATTTCTATTATTGTAAATTTAAAGAAATACACCATAAGTTGTTTCATTTAATTTGTTTAAGTAGATTAAAAAGCGTTTTTATAAAGCATTTTGGCATAAATTGGTAACACTTATTTGACAGTTGCGATGTTGAAACTTCAGATTTGTTTTTATTATTTACTATTAATTAAATTCTGTTCTTTTTAAAACAAAATTAGTGCGACTGAATTCTAAAATGTTACATAAGAAGATAAAAAGTCGTTGTAAAGAGATGGTAGCTTCTTTAATTCATTATTTGGAACAAGAACGAGATAATAACGGCCCAATTCTATCGTTGAGTAATGTTAGGGAAGTACATAATGTATTTTTTATATGTTTGTGTAGATACTTAAAATATATATTCTTGTTTTAACGTGTAGCTGCAGCTTTAAATTTACATATTTCAACTGTGTGTTCTATCTTTCATGCCGTAAAAACTAATACACCTCTAACATCACCACCGCAAAACACCAACAGGTGGAACAGCCGGTAGTTCCTAGGTTTGAGGCAGCTTGCATGCTATCAGCAATAATACCTACCTCTAACCAATATAACTAGATTTGCGATCTTAGTCTGTGCTCAGGAAGCATCGGATATAGCTTTTTTAGCAGGACTACCACTATCTTCTGAATCTTCCTCTTCTTTGAGTGCCTCTCCTATCGGAGATTGGATATCATTAGGGCGATTCTAATTTTATTTACTGCTGTTTTGAATAATTCGTTAGTGGTACAGCCAAACCACTCTCTTAAATTTCTCATCCAGGACATTCTTCTACGGCCTGGGTTTCTGCGTCCTTGGATTTTTCCTTGCATTATATTTTGTAGGAATGTGTACTTTTGTCCTCTTATCAGGTGGCCTAAATATTCAAGTTTTCTCTTTTTTATATTTAGTGTAACTTAACTATAACTGGATCGTTATTTATTCTGCGTATTACTACAGTATACTCCCTTTATAACGAACACGGTTATTACGAGGTTTCGCTTATAACGAGGTACATTAGATGTCCCGTGAAATTTCTATTGAACTATAACCCTTTATAGCGAGGTAAATTTGCTTATAACGAGAGAAGATAAGATTGCAAAACGTGTTTTTGACGTTTTGGCCCGGTCGTAGCTATAAATAAATACCCTTTTTAACTGATGGCCGCCCGCAATAAACTTCTTACAATTTATGATTGTTAGTCGGAAATGTAAAATTTATGATTCACAAGTGTCATTGTATTGGGTTGACCATTCACACGTGTTTTAAAGGTTGTCAGAAACTTTATCCAAGGACAAAACGCAAATGAAGAAGCATAAAACTGTTTCACATCTTTAGAAAATATGATAGATAGAATACTGGACAATTTAAAGCAGTCAAAAATGACAAAATAACTTTATACGCTTTATACATATTTACAGAATACAGATTTTTTGTTTTAACGTATATCATTGACAGTAAAAGTAAACAACTCTTTTTTGTTTTAATGCATTTCATTGACAATAAAAGTAAACAACTTTGTTTTAAAAACGCCATTCAAACAATATTTATTAGCATCTTATATTGCTCCGAATGGCTTCACTATAGAAAGTTAATGTTTTAGAAAACTACATATTCATATGTATGCACAGTATTATTGTTGTTGGATATAACGAGATCCGCTTATAACGAGGTAATTAGTCTGTCATTTCAGTTCTCGTTATAGAGGGAGTCTACTGTATTATCTTCTGAATCAGGTAGGGTAATAGACTCTGCTAGCACCCAGAGTTTGCACTAAGATAGTTGAACAAGAAGACGGCTTTAACTGCTGCTACGATGTCCTTGCTAGACAAGGCTAGTTCGATCAGTGACCCACCCAGGAGGAGAGGGGTTTGGGCGTTAAAACCTGCCCCAAGGGCATATAAATTAAAAAATATATAAATAACAGTAGAAAAATGTAACTTGTCTTTTACACATAATACAAAAAATCCAAAACGCTAATTTAATAATTAAATTACCACTTTAAATACGTAGAATACAATAAGTATTGTATAAATACATAATAATTAATAATTATTATGGTGCTTTAATATTTTTAGAAAGAACGCTTAAATAAGGTTTGGCAACATTGCCAGCCGAATAATTACACAGCAATAAAGAAGTGAAACGTGCCTTTGTGTATCGGATGAAAAACTTCGGGAAATCACATAATTCTCATTTAATTTTATGTTCTATCCATTTGCCTAAAAAATGCGTCTGCGTTGTCTGGTGCGAGTAGCATGCGCCTACAGGACTGTATTTGCGGCGGTCTTGTGGACTATCACGGGTTGTGTTTCTCTGCATGTGTTCCATAGGTGGAAGGCAGGTGGAAGGAACATTCAGGGTTTCATGGTGGAGTGTAATACCATGGCAGAATTTGATACAACGGCCTTACCACCAAGTACCAGAGACGGATAGTATTTAGTCTTAGATAAACAGTATCATCTCTTTCTTGTAGGAACCACAAGGATTTTGATGGGGAATGTATTACACAGATGTTGTCTTTCTAATACTACAAATTACAGATAAACCCTCTGTACATAATAAGACAGTGTAATAAATAATTGTAGGTATTAGAGATTTGAAAAATTAATCTTATATTTTATTTATATACTTGTGTTTAATTCTTTTTAATCTTTTAAATCTCTATAATCGTAAGAAATCTCTCTTTCTAATCAAATAAAATGTAAATCTAATCACAGCATTCTAATCATTTGTTTAATTCAGTTCTAGTTCAATTCTAAAAATCGAAATAACATATTTGCACAAATCTCAGTGAAAAATGTCTGAATCGCAGTATTAAAATACTGTGGCTTCGTTGCTACAGAATCGATCACCTTATATATCTCGTTTTACAGGAAACTGTAAGCCAAAGAAAGTATAAGATAATAACTGTCGAAAGCTGTAGAGATGCTGTAAATCGTGTCAATAATAAAAAAGAGAAAATTTGTGTTTTGGATAACCTTATCGAGACTATAGAACCAAACTCTTCCGATGATTCATGTAATTTCGGTGACGAGGATGATGCCGTAGACTTAATTTTCTATCTTCTATAAGTATATAGAAAGAGAGGGAGAGAAATGATAAAAGAGTGTTATAAACTCCAATAAGTACGCAAAACGCATTTTCTATAAACATTTGCATTGTGACCCAAGGTTTCTTTATTCGTGTTCCTCAGACTGTAAAAAGTTCTGATGAACTGCAGTCTTCCCCTAGTTAATATTAATTGGTTGGAAGGTTTTTGTTGTAAAACTGTCAAATTCTCGCATCTTTTGCTTAATAACACTTTATACATTTCTACTTTTTTCTTCATTGATTTCTTTAAATACCTGTTCAAAATAATTTGGATATCTCCCATTTTATAGGTAGAATTTTTTCTTGCCATGACAAGCACTTTCACTTAGTCCCTACAAGCTCAATAGGGACAGGAGTACGGAGAAAGTCAAAGTAATAGAATATTTCGGTTTTTTTCTCCAGTCACGTGTTTTCCAAACCAACGTTTGTAAAATTCATTCTCATTCATCAAAAATTCTCAATTACCCGTAATTTCAGAATTACCTTTTTTCACTATTCGTCTTTTTCACATTTCGCCATTTTGTCTTCAGAGTATTTCCTTAACTGTCCCTGAATTCTTTGTACTTTTTTCCAACAATTGCAGGCAAATTTTCAGATTTTGAATAGTTTACGCGTACGGGGCATTGTCCAAAACAATTAGGAAATCTTTTGGAATAAGCTCTAGTATTTGGCCAAAGCATTCTTTAAAGCAGCAACCAGTAACGTAGCCAGGGAGGTGTCCAGGGGTCCGAACACCCTACTAAATATTATCAAACATTGATTTTATCAATAAATACGTAAACAATATTAAATTGGACAATTTTATTTTAAATTTAAAAAATATTTTGATCTTCCAATTTTATTTTAAATTTAAAAATATTTTGATCTTTCTGACGATTATTGTGAAGATGCCAATCGAATAATATTTGTTCTATAAGTAACGAACTTTAAAATATTTTAAATAGTATCCAGATACTGGTTTTCGACAGTATTGGGATAACTTTTCTAATTGTATTTTATATGAGCATTGAGCACTTTTATAACTAACTCTTTCTCAATCTGGTCACGAAAGCTCGAGAACAGCTAGTGCGTTATCTTCAGCGATAGAAAAAGTAGTTTCTTAATTTCCTTCTTGGTTTGTAAAAATATATTAAACGTCAAGCTTATATTATTCATATTTCTTCAAAGCGTTTCTTATGATTTCGTTAGTACTATTAAACCAAAGATATTCTCTATTCTAGAAGATTTTAATTTGAAAAACTCTTTGTTGCTGCTTCTAAATTATGTAAAGTATTTGAATAATTAATAAGAGACATACTTGTAAAGATAATCATCCAACAACTTGAGTTGAAGAATATTTTAAATTATCAACGTTCTATACCCAGTCAAAGATGTGACCGTGCTTAATAGATTCTCGACAAACTCTGACCATAGGGTGGTTAGAGCTACAATTAAGATATCTACTCACTTAGATAGAAGTCATATAATAAAAAAGAAATACTCTCACTGGACACGCCCACAAGACGAAACAGCATTTGGAGACTGCATTAACAACACTCTTGATCACAGCATAATACTAAACGATGTCGGTGACAATAGGGCAAAACAGGAGCATGAAGGTAATGAGACGAAAAATGGCGACAAGTAGAAAAGAAATTTTCCAGCTTAGGAATAAAGAGGGTGAAGTAACAACAGACAGACAGAAAATACTTGAAATAGTCGAAAAATTCTACACTTCTACACAAACCAAATTAACAACAACGTAAATGAAGACGGTAGATAAAAGGTTTAAAACCAGGGATCTGAGGATATTCCAGAAATTACTCAATATTGTTTATCACTTCCGTGATTAATTGTCACAAAGCAATAAAAACACAAGCATAAATGACAAAATAGCCTCGAAAATTATTTTTTTAAATACTCTGTATCAAAATCAAACAAAGACCTAAATAAACAACAAGGGGAAAACGACGGACATCTAATTAACATTATCCTTACAAACCGGTTACGACTCGTTACGTAGCCGTCGGCATCAGTAAAATATTGTTTTCGAATATACTGAACGGAAACGTTAAGTGTCTAAAACGCTATGTTCCGGACAGTGTGCGTTGTTCATATTTAAAACCATTTAAATTATATTTTTCGGAAACTAAACGCTATGTGCTGGAAACGCAACGTGCACGATAATATGCCACGACCTTTAATTTTAGGTCTATAGAAATAAAAAAATAATAAAAACGCTGTTTTTTTTTGTTTTCTATTAAAAACGGGGGATTTTTGAGAAATCCCGAAAATAGTTTTTTTAAACTCGGATTTGTTCAAAACTAAACTTCCTAAACCAGTTAAATTTCCACAATGTAATGTCTGTATACAAATGAAGTAAATTGTAAATGAACAATAAATAGTTTCAACCAGGGTGGTTTTGGTGGGAGTTTCTGCATCACAAAAAATATAAGCGGACTTTATTTTAGTTATAACTTACCATAATTTTCATGCAAATCACTGTTACTATTACATTAAAAGTTTTTTTAAGATCTTTAAAAAAGTTACTATAAGTTTTCCATGAAAATTTTAACGTTTTCCGGTTTTATTCAACATCATAATATGTTTGGATTTTTGTATTCAATTAATAAAATTCTACTTTTGAACAGCCATAACTTTGTTAATATTAAATTTACGGTAATAATAAAAATCGAATCTCTATTTGTTTTAGAAGCTTCATTATATATTCAAACAGTTTTCCCGATAAAACCTAAATTTTTGGATTTATTCGCGAAAAACCGTTTAAAAACATGCTTTTTTTGATGTGTAATTTGTGAACTTTCAGTCACGAATAACTTCAAAATATTGACTTTTCGAAAAGCTCTAAACATTCTAGCGACTATCGTAGTTTTTTTTTATATAAACTTTTTCCACTCCCGGGTTCAGGTGGTTACCACCCCCAGAGAAAAAGTACATATTGCTATAGAGAGTATTAATGAGCTATTTTTGACTACTCACTGTCAAAATTTCAAGCAAATCATATAAAAAAATTCAGAGGTTTTCTACTATCTTTACCATCATGTCCTGGACTATAACTTTTTTATAAAAATTGGTAATGATTCTATAGCTCTGATTTTCTATGTAAATCGGGATATCTCATATAAAATTTGTGGGTGCCTTGGGCTATAAGAGCAGAACCCTTTTTAAAAGTTCAAAGCTAAAGCCTTTCTTAAACTCCTGCTGTGTTTATTGCTTGGTTTATGGCTTATGGCAAAATCAGGCATAAGTCTAGGCACTATAATTGTGAATTTTTCTTATCTGTTTCATATTTCAAAATCTATCAATTCAAACTTTACAAACAAAATTATTGCAAATTTAGAAACTTAACTCTCCCTCTCTCCAACTTGACTTCTTGGAACGGTTATGTGCATAGCACAATAGGTACTAGACAGGTACCAAAACAAATTACCCAGAAATAATAAATACAATGAAAATGGATTCCAAAAATTTTACATTCAATATAAACTACCTGTTCAGTTCTGTTATAAAATAAAAGAGACAGTTGATAAAATTATTTTAACAAAAATTTATTCTCTTTATCTTAAAAGAAAAAAAAATGGAAAATATGGAAAACTTTTTGTTATCAATTACTAATAGGGAAAAAATCACTCTTCAGATAAAGTTCTACATAGCCTAAAACCTAAAATACAGCCACAGATAGCCATATACTTAGTATGTATTTCAAAAAATATTTAAATTTGGCTGAAGAATAAGTACCTATTTTTGAAAATATCGCAAATTGTTATTAAAAAAAGTTGATTAAAACTAGATACCATGTATAAATATGGAATTACATCCTTACATACATTACACACCAAGATTAGATATGCTAAAAAAAGTATTAAACTAACTCGAAATGGAAAGTTAACAAACAAATGAAAACAGATACAATTTTTAGAAAAGAACTTATTAGAATTATTTTTCCTCCTAAAGTTCTGTATCATTAACATCAAAAAATAGTACAGAAAATTAAAAACATAATTTTGGAAAATACGTATTGACACCGAAAATCTGCCGTGTTTGTTCCGTGAAAATTTAAAAAAAATAGTATTTATTCTTCAGTGGTTTCCTTCCCAAATTCATAATTTAACAATTATATATTCAAAATCTTTTATTTTTGGTTTATAATAAAACATAATAAATTAATTATAAAACCTTGTAGACTATATTTATCGTCTATTTACTTAAGAAAAAATAAAACTGATACTAAAGTATGTTACCTGCCTATTTTAAGTATAATCCAAGTTTCGTAAGGATTCCTTCTGTATTTTTAATACTTTAAGATTAACAACGTTGAGGCACGAATGATTCACTTTTACTTTTTCGTATTTACATTATCGTAAATTAATTGTGATCAATTAATAAAAACGTTGTGAAAGCCTTTCAAAACCATTAACCAGAACATAGAATTCTGCAAAGCAGTATCTGTATCAGCACATAGAATAGAATTCTCCTTAGATACAGCAAAATACACAAATTTAGACTTGCAAATTGTTAGAGAAGGCAGGTTCAAATATTATTAAATGAATAAATTAGGTAAATACCCATAGATATGTTTATGAACATACAAATAACAACTTACCTTGTGAAATAAACAGGTAAAAAATTGCAGATTAACCAAACTGAACGATATTTCACTCACAAACTAGGATTATTCTTCATATATTGTGTAACAACAATTGATTTCGTAAATACACAGTCACATACTTCACTTAATTTCAATATTTACTAAAAATATTTCAAACAAATGAAATCATAACAAAATCGCACCTGACGTTTCTACGAAGACAGGAGAAACTACTTTTAAGTATCTAAAGCGACGTTGCCAAGGTTAGTAAGTGAACGGTTGAGTTTCTACGAAAATTACCATTGTCGAAAACCATAATTTATTGTGAAATCGATGAAAGCACTGTTATTATTTTAATGTTAAGGTAGATATATAATAATCAATTATTTGCACCAATTTCAGATAGAATCGTCTGCAGTTGTTTAAGAAAAAATAGGATACGGGTATGCTGTATAAGGATTAAATTACACTAATTGAATAAAAATAAAGGAGTTCATTATATTGTAAATTTAATTTTACAACAATAATTGATGACATTAATATCCCATAAATATATATGTGAATAAATTGGTTTCTTAATGGATTTCTTTATACATAAACCTAAGTCAGTTTAAATAGGTTGTTAAATACGAATTCGAATAAGTATCTACCTAATATTTATTTATCAGTAAACAATGCTGTTGGCAAATCTATCTTCTTCTTTATTATTTATCAAAGTTTGTAAACTGTCATGGCTATGAGGATTTTGAGGGCGCCGCAGATTCTTCTTCTTCTCCTTCTTTTTATTTAGACATAACTAACATAACTGTTTTTCAATGTGCCTTCAGTAAGTTGTCGTTCCATCTTTTTCGTGGTCTTCCTACTGATCGTCTTCCTATTGGGAAACCGTCTCTTGCCGTCTTTACTACTTTATTTGTTGTCATTCGGCTTAAATGATCGTTCGATTCTACTCTTCTACTTCTTACCCAGTGCTTGAGGTTATCCACCTTGTATCTACGTCGTATACTCGTATCTGTACTTCCAGCTCTATACCATAGTGTTTTATCATCTATATTTTTAAGTGTTTTCATCTCTGCTGTTTCTAACATCCTTTTGTCCTCTCTGTGTTAGGTCGTGTTTCTACCGCGTATGTCATTATTGGTCTGATGACTGTTTTGTAAACTCAGCCTTTCATTTCTTTACCGATATTTTTGTTTCTTCATATTGTTTCATTCAGACAACCTAGATATTTAAAATGCCTAGATATTTAAAATCCGTCACATGTTCTATTATCTAACCTTCCATCTCCAATTTACATCTTAGTAAATTTTCTAATTATAGCCATGCATTTTGCCTTTTTTGGGGAAATTAAAATGTTAAATTTTCTGGCAGTTACATTAAATTGGTGCAGCATACGTAGTAAATCATCTTCACTGTGAGAGATTAGTATTGCGTCGACTGCATAGCAGATTATTTTAAGTTGTTTTTCTCCCATTTGATATACTCTTTTAGTTCTTACCTTTTTTATTATTTCATACATAATCAGGTTGAACAATAGAGGACTCCCTGTACAGGACAATATACAGGAAATCTCCCTGTCTTATCCTATTGCCAGCTTCAATAGGGTCAGTTAGTTCTTCTTACCACTATATTTCTCGTGTCCTATCTTATTTCTCCTTCATCAAATGTTGCCTTGCATAATGAATTTCAGTAACCCTTATTTTATGACCTGATCACATATCCTCAAGTACTCAAGATCTCGTTTGTTGTGGTCAATATTTTATGTTTGATTTCCTAATTACTTCGATATTTGACACTCTTATCGTCCATAATATTCGTAGGATTCTTAATTACACAAAATGTAATTACACAAAATTACTTCTTTTAGTGGCCACACCTCCATACTACAAAGTTATGCTTTACCAAATGGGTAAATTAGTTTAATACTAAATAATATTATACATCCAATGCTAATATTCTTCCTTTAAGCATTATTTACAATGATTTCTATCTTTTCTATATTAGGAGGAAGAAGACATCTTGATTATTGCATGTATCTGTTGTAACCATTTTTATTTACAGTCACATAACAGATACTGTTATGTGACTGTAAAAGTTATATGAATTATAGTAGAAAATTAAACGTCTAATATGTTTATGTTTTTAAGAATTCTTTTACAGATAATTTAGTATAAATTCCAATTGAGGACAGTTTCTACACATTCATTATATTTATATTAAAATTGACTAGACTAATACGTATTGAAATACAAAATTATCTACTAATCACGTTGTCGATAAGCCTAAATATGTCTATTTTAAATTTAATATTCTAGAGTTCAGCGCAAAAATAACGTCTATTCTATATTGTATGATTAATGTCGGTATATTTTTAAACTGCATTAGTATTATTATTGTAATCTATAATTTTATTGTAGCGTGAGTCACGAGCCACGTCATATAAAATGCATACTTTAAGTTTAATTCAAATTTAATTCAAATGTTAACATAAAAATCAATGTTTGTTTAACCCTTTCAAACCTGAGTTTTTTATTGGAAAAAAAATTTGTTTCTACCATTTATAGTAGGCAGTGGTCCTAAAAGTCATATTATATGTATATTTTTTTAAATTTTCATTTATTTTGGAAAAATATATCTGTGCATTATTATGCACATTGTGGTCCTAGCGTAAATAAATTTTAGCGATAGAGAACAAAAACTGGCAAGATGTACTAAACATTTTATTAAAGAAATTAATTTAAAACACAAAAACTAGTTAGTAATAAACCAATGTAAAAACTAAAATGTATTTCAAAAAGTAATAAAGACTCAAAATAGCAACAAATCAGTTTCTATGAAATAAAGAAAAGCAGTTTCTATCTGTTTTTATACAAAGGTGTACATTGCGTTTATGACAAAAAAAGTGAGTCTTTTATTACAGTTGTCATCCTTACATCTTTTTCCTTCTTTGTTTCCATCCAGTTAGGGCATATGGTCAACGGAGTCATATTGAACTTTACGAACTGGTCTAGTTTATTCAAGGTTATATTTTAATTTTTTCGTGCTATGGGTGGTGTTAAAGTACTTGGTCTTGCTTGCTTGTCTGCCTCTTTTGATGCGAGAAATTGGTTTGTTTTATTTGATCAGACTTTCAGCAAGCCTCATTTTGAAATCTAGAAGGGTTAATCGGTCCTTTTTTGGAATTTTTATTGTGTCACATTCTTGTCGATATTCAAACCAGCTCTTTAGTGCAGTCAAGTCTACGGCATAAAAAATCATTCGAAGGATCCATTTTTTTGAACTAATATAAATTCTGTACACACTGACCATTTGATCTAATAGATCAACGCCACCCATCGAATGGCTATAAAGCTTTACCTTCTTCTTCTACGGCACTACAGCCCAAATTGAGCCTTGGCCTTCTTTATGTTTTGCCTCCACCCTTGCTTGTCTGTAGCTGATCTTCTCCATACACTGACTCCTAAAAGGGATTGTGCGTCACTGTTTACTGTGTCTTCCCAGCGCTTTCTTGCCTTTCGAACCGGTCTCTTTCCCTGCATTCTAGCATTCAGCACTCTTTTTTGTAGCCTATCCTCTCCCATTCTTATCACATGTTTGGCCCATTGCAATTTTTGTATTCTAATGAAGTCTGGCAGTGGTGCTTCCTTATAATGTTGATAAAGCTTGTTGTTGTATCGACATCTGAAGATTCCGTTTTCCCTCACAGGTCCCAGTATTCTCCTCAGTACTTTCCTTTCGAATGTATCGAGTTTTCTTTTGGATGTTTCTTTCAGGACCCATGCTTCACTATCATAGCATGCTGTTGGTCGAGTTAAGGTTTTATAGATTCTCATCTTTGTATTACGGTGGACATTTTTAGACCGAAGTTTATGGAAGAGGGCAAAATAATCTCTGTTTGCCTGCGTTATTCTCTTCCGCATTTCTCCATCTTCTGATCCGTCGGCATATATTTCTACTCCCAGGTATGTACACTTTCCAACCGTTTCAATGTCATCTTTATGTATAATGTTTTGTGGGACTATATTTCTTCTCGTCTGTATCATTATTTTTGTTTTTTTCTGTGTTAATTTCCAGACCTAGCATTTTTGTTTGTGTTTTTAACTCTGCGTATGTTTCCTGTGCTCCTGTTGATGTTCTACTCATAATATTAATATCATCGGCATATGCGGCTAGTTGAACCGTTCGGTTGTCAGTAGGTCTCCTTGTGCAGTTTGCATTTGCCTAACCGCATACTCCAGTGCCAGGTTAAACAAAGTTGGGGCCAGCCCATCTCCCTGCTTTAATCCCTGCGAAATTTTGAAAAAGTCTGTTCGGTGGTTTTGTGTTTTGGTTATATTGTAGAGTTTGTTCCTTTTGACTGAGTCGTATGCGTGTTTGAAATCTACAAACACGTTATGAACATCAATGTCTTGTTCCCATGCTTTACTCAAGATCTGTTTGACTGGAGTTTGTCTCCTTTTTTATAAATCGGGCATACTATACTTTTCTTCCAGTCGTCTGGTATTTTCTCTTCTTGCCTTATGTCTTTGATGAGCACGTGGATGTGACTTGCAAGGTGATCTTCTTTTATGGTAGACATCTTCCATATCTACTTGTATACCAAGTAGGGTCTGAAAATAGTGCTTAAAGGTTTGTGTGACTTTCTGTTGGTCACTGATTAGTTGCCCACTTTCATCTTTATACAGACTTGTTTGAGGTTTATACCCACTTTTTATCTTTTTTAGGTATTCGTAAGCCCCTCTAATTTCTTTGTTTTTAAAATTTTCGTTCATTTTTTCTATTTGTCTATTTGTCAGGCTCTTTTTTTTATTTTTACATATCTTGTCTGCTTTCCGTCTTGCGACTTCAAATGCTTAACCACCTCAGGTCTTTCTACATCCATATACTTGTTTTCTTTCTTGTTCCACCGTTTAACTACATCAGTATTTCCAGTTCCAACAAAGTTAGAATCCAGAAGCGCACTCCGATTATCCATTCATTTGATACTCTCTACCATTTTTCGACATTTTTTATCGGTTTTCACAGGAGGATTGTTGAACCTTTTGCCTTGAATTGTTCCAGCTGCTAATATTTTTTTTATTTAAGAGTTGAAGAAGTCGATACGAGGAAAAGTAATTATCGTAATATAACTTGTGGCCTTCATTATTTATTCTTTCTGTAAGATGAAGAATTATTGTAGCACCAAATCCAAACAATTTTAGCAGCTGAGTATCTAAGCCAGTAGAAGCGCCTTGATATAAAACAAAATCCTAAGCGATGCCAGACTTTCCACATAGGACAAAAATTTTTACCCCCCAGTGTGTAGGTTTATCCTTTGGGTATTGAATTAATTACAAACAAATGACCCCTAAATTGTACCATTTGTTCATTAATACATAGGTTTTCTTCTAACTTTAACTCTAAACATCGTTTCCTGATATCATCATACAAAGGAAGTACTGTATAGAACTTATCGGTACAGTTATTGGGGATTGTCAAAGTATTTACACAATGTAAATTTGATCGAAGGTAAAAAATCGGTGTCTTGTCAAAAGTACTTGTCAAAAATTTATTAAAAAATAAAATAAAAAGCTATTAAACGCGTTCAAAATGCGCCCTTAATGCATTTGAATGCTGCACAAAAAACAAATACAATTGCTACAATCCATTCCATTCTAATGAATGTGGGCCACGTGCATATGAAAAATTGGACAAACATTTTCACTCTATAACACGGTTCGGCAGTTTAAGAGGCCAGAAGATCTCAACAGAGGTGTTAGTAGATTATCTGAGAGAAGCACTTTTTGCCACAGTTCGAAAACCTAGCAAAGAGACAACGTTTCCGGGCAGCATTATTACATGGCATGTAGAATAATTAAAGCAAGTTACTTGATAAATTATGCAGCTGCAAGGAAACATTTTTTGACTGAGCTTCACAAGAGGAGACGAGTTGCATTTTGTAATGGATACATAAACCGTGATGATAACTTTTGGTTTAACGTTGCATTTTCCGATGAAAAAGTATTTCAATTAGGTATATAGCGATGGTCAAATAAGAGTTTATAGGCTGAGAAATCATAGGGTCGTTGAACGGTATATCGTTTAAGAAATGGTGGAGGATTCTCGACCAAACTATGGGAATAGATAATGCGAAATGGTGTTGCACAGAATGGGAAAAGACAGAGAACATTAGGTCACCATTAAAAGGAGAAAGACAGCGTATTTGGGAGACATACTTAGAAATGTAAAGTACAAGAGTTGTTGCAGCTGATTATGAAAAGCAGTAGATAGAGACTAGTTTGCAATAGTTACCTCCAAAATTCATTAGTGGAGTCGGTACTAGAAGAACAACTGTAAAGAATAATCATAAATGCCGGAATTTGCAAATTAAATCTTTCAATCTGGTACAAGTGATCAAACGTATTAAACTGTTAAAAAATTTTAAGCATAAATCTGTAATTTTAAACTAAGTGAAAACAATTCTTATTTTATTATGAATACATCTTACCAATACATTTTATGAAAATAAAAACTCTTTTTTAATTATAATTATATATAATAACGATTATTAGAAATGTGGTAATTATTAATAATTACAAATATAAAGAATGAAGTTTCTCTACAAAATCACTCTTACCAGTGGCTACGTTAATCGTTGAAATACCTTCAAGTAAGTAGGGACGGCAACACCGCCGTATGATCTAAAATATCAAATAACAGCACACCTCCAAACAACGGAGATATCGCCGTGTTGAAGGAGATAGAACGAAAATGTGTTTGCCTAGTTTATTTACATGCACATCCTGCGCACAGGTTGGAATTTTAACGTTTCACCTGTAATTATACTGGCAGTGACTACGTGACCGACCTTTTTGGGTATTGCTTATTTTTTTATATATTATAAGGTCTACAGCATTAAGAAATTTTATATAAGGATATTCTATTGATATTATAACATTCATAACCATCATTTAATTAACAGAATATAGATACATCATTTATTGATTAGAATCCCTAATTAAAATTCCTGATTAGAATCCATTTTAAACTTAATTAATTTATTAATATAGAAAGATACTTAATACCACTTAAAAACCATTATTAACTGTTTGCGGTCATTGTCATACCTAACACAGTCCATTATTTCACGGTTTTTGCCCCATGCGGTTATTTTTAAATAACCGGATGGGTTGACGTGAATATTGGTGAATACATAGAAAATATGTAAAAGAACAAAGGCTATACAGCGTCGATGTATAAGTACTTTTACCCTGAGGGTGAATACCCCCCTTCTCGGGAGATGAATATTTTTAAACTCAAAATAACTCCAGAAGTTGATAAAGGAGTTAATTTTCAGCAAAATACTTTTTGAGTTATTCACGATTGAAAATATTGTTTATTTTTTATCTGAAAAATACATTTTGATTTCAACAAAAAATATGAGCATAAAAATTAATCTCTTGAAAAAATCGATTGTTTTTTTTTATTTTTAACAATGCAGTACAAACCAATTAGACCAGGGTGGATATGTTTTGAGGTATATGTGAGAGGTGGCATTCGGACTTTTGCAGAAATAGTTAGGTGATAACTTCAGTAATAATAATTATCTCGTCCTCCTCCCAAATAGGTCGGGAACATTAATAAAAAATTACAATATGTACAAATGTCTAAAACATCATTTTTTTTCTACTTTCGTTGCTTATAACTTTAAAACAATTCATTTTGAAGCAAAGTCGTAATGAAATAAAATAGAGAATATTAAATTTCATAATTTGTCTGGAATATCTTTATAACACAATAAAACAGCCCACCAAAATTCATTAAATTCGATTTAATACATTTCGCATAATAATTTTGCAATCTAATTTTTTTTAAATTGAATTTTTTAAAAATCTTGCACAACAAAAACTGGACTAGAATATTATAATATATAGAATATAGAATATATTAAATATAGAAGTTTGCCAGTTTTTTTACTTATAAAAACCCACTTAACATATCTAACTTACATTATGGTATTTAAATCTAATTATATGGAAGGCTTCAGGAATGTTTTAAAATTATAAACAATTTTTTGGCTTATAAACAAATAGAATATCTCGGTAACTATTAGCTTAAATTAAATTCAGGAAGCGGCATTGAAAAATACTCGGCAAGAGGTTTCTTATAAAAGAAAAAAAGTTAAATTACGAGCAGTGGTTCCTGAGATACATCCGATCAACCTGCATTTACGACGATGTTATAAACAAAAGCATGATAATTTTTAAACCATTAACTTTTTATTTCGATAGCTCTTTCTCGATAAAAATTTTTATAGCTTCAAGATATTTATAACATATGTATATTATAATAATAACAACCATCGGTATTGCCGTGAAAAAGACCAAAAAAATTAGCTCTAAGTCGAGCATTAGATCGGGAAGTTAAAAGAAGGCCGAAGAGGGGTCTTCTAGAAACAGTCCTCACATCAGTATTTGGGGTAAATGATGAAGTATACAGGGACATAGATTCCTTGGGCGAAAATCAGAAGGATCTAATAAAAAATTCAAAACATCAGACGAAGCTGATGTTACAAACAATAGCTTCGATTAACTCTAGAGAAGAAAGAATAAACGGACATTTAAATAGGTTCCAAGAAGCACTGATAAACGGAACTAAGGATATGTCTAAAGGCCTAAGCGATGTCTCATATAGAGCTAACACATTAGAAAAAGAGTACATACGACTTAAAGTGGAAAGCGAAAGTGGAAGCGAAAAGAATATATGAACACATACGAAAAAATATTAAATCTTCATTACAATCATGGACACTTCATAGGTATTATAAAACCCGGACAAATAGAGTCAATCATTTCGAATGCTACAAGGTTCCTTCCACAAGGGGTAGATATAAGAAGGCAGCCAATAATAGATACGGTCGTACAAAATGAAGAAGGAGACATCGTCATTATTGGCTATTTCCTAATAATTGACAACACTAGATACAACCTACTGAGAGTCACAGCTCTTCCGTTGTCGGTGAGAGGTGGTGTTGTGCGCTCGTTGTTGGTCCCAAGGCATCTATTTGCAGTAGATTGCAATAACTTACAGTATTTTGAAGCTATATATGAAGATAAAGGAAGGTGTATAGAATTAAACAAAGGAGATTTGGCATGTTCACCAATGGGAATCATTAATATGATACCCAGCCAAACCGTATCTTAAAAGATTTATATGATAGAACTACCAACACCACCTGCAATATAATAAAGTACACGATAAAGGAAGCCAGTTGGTTGAAAATGAGCACACCGAACCTCTGGCTAGTCATTCCACCATACGCTATAAATTTAGCTATAATGTGCAATGGTTTTCGATCTGAACATATAATCAGACCCGAAACATAACATTACTCATATCCAGTAATGGATTGGAAACAGCATTTAAAAGTTATTTAAAGACTCCCGTCAGTTCCATTGAAGAGCTTATGCAGAGGCCAATCATAAAGCAGAACATTCCCAGACATAATATAGATATTCGGGGAAATGAGTTGCCAAATATTGTACTTGAGGCAGAGCAGTTTGACCAAGATATATCCGAACACACGTGGAAAACCATTGCTAACCATCAGTGGATTCCTCATTTAACCACGGGACTAGTCTCTATATTCATTGTTATGTTGATTGTCATTATGTGGAAGGTAGTCAGATATATTGGAAACTCCAAGAGAGCCAGAAAACAAAGACATCAAGGTTCTTCCATGCAACCTCATCCAGCGCTTCGAAGACATACGTTATCACAACCAAATTTAAGTAAAACTTTAGAGAACTCCTAGATCAGTTTCACTTAATGAGGTTAGATTTGAATTAGATAGTTTAGCTGAATTATAAATTCTAAATATTCAAGTTATAGGTAGCACTGCTCGGGTGAGATACTAATTCAAAAACGAGTGAATTAGTGTTATGATTATTGTTATATTGTTATTATTTTATATTTTATATGTGTTCAGATATTTTTTATTGGTCGTTTTTTTCTTTTATATAATGGCCAATATGTATAATCACAAATTAATCCCTTTAATTTATATTGAAAAGTGTGACCTATTCTTATCATTTTTAAATACTTGAAAGCTACATAAATATATGCTTCTTGGTCTAATTTGACATATTCCCCTACGTATCATTAATGAAACAGTCTTTCCGTTCAAGTAGACACTACCTACGAAGTTGAAGGGATTCCAAAAGTCTGAAACTAAGAAGCAATCATTGGAACCAAGGGAAGTCGGTAAATTTTAAAATGTATTTCTCACGGTATTAAATATATTAAACTACAATACAAGACGTTAATTTTCTATGTGACCGTTTTTTAATGAACATTTGGGCGGGTCTTTCAAAGTAATGAAAGAAGACAGAAATTGGTTGCATGGCATTTATAATTACCCAGAACAGAAAAGGAAAGGATTTAAGATTTTACCAGTTAAAATAATAATATATTAAGATATGTAAACACGAAGTGTAGGCAATAGACATAAAAATATTATGAGAATATTTGAACAACGGAATTGTAGTATATATTGTGCAACAAGTGCATAAAGGTAGTTGCCACCAAATTATTATAGAATTTATTATCTGCATGTCATTGTGAAGTCGTTTCTATTTGATGGGATTACTAACAAAAGCAGGTAGCAAATATAAAAATAACCAAATTAGTCCTTTGTTTTGTCTATTTGTTTATGGTATATTTGTTTATAATGCCACTTTCTTCTGTCCAGCTATTTGGCATAGTGTGTCCTGCATGTACTATCCGTTGCAAGATAATTCGGATGGAATTTCCCAGATTAAAAGACTGGGCCGATATTAAGCACAAAATGACTGTACTCTCTTAATGCTGTAATGAATAGTCTTTCGTTACATTAGGGTCAATTTTAAATTCTATCCAAAGTTTAAAGGTACTTTACTAAATGATACAAAGTAGGTATAGCCATTTATTTCAATTTTGAGTTGTTAATGATTGGTAAATAAAATTTTAAGCATAATTCTGTGGGCTTCTAAATGGGTTTCTGTTAGAAGAAAGTTTATTTGAAAAGAACTTCATTTTTCTTTTATCGTCCATTTAGAACAGAAGTCAGTGTAATAACTATAAATATAAGCCATATTAAAATGATTAGTGACAATGTCCTGTACATTTCTGTCACTATTTCAGGAAGTGAAGACGAGTCTGAACCTGAAAAACGTTCTGGTTATATTCATCTCACAAACGATGCAAAGCACAAATCTAGCTTAACGTTTACAATGGTAAGTACTCGTTAAAAATACTCTTTAGTTAACCTTCCTAATACCGGGTGACTTTTAAAACGACCAGGATCAGGTGGGGCGAGTTCTCCCCCCAGTGGTTTGGTCCACTTTTAAGCGCAAGGATTCTATGTATCTCATTAATCTTACCATTTTTTTAACTCTTTATTGTCTATACTTTGTTTAGTACCAATTCAACAAATTAAAAATTAAAGACAGAAGATAGTCACATTCCTTAAAAAGTAAAATTACATATTTTTTCTTAGGTCTTCTTTCGACGATGGTTAAATCAGAAGCGATCAAAAAGACAGTTTTTTGACATAAGTGCCACGATCCACTTTGTACGAACTTATAAAAAACGGACAGGTGTTGCGAAAAAAAGAAAGGATTCTGGTGCCCATAGAGTATTACCGAATTTTCAGTTATCAGCTATACGGGAAACAATATAATATCATATAATTAATGTATTCAGTGAATAACTTACCAACTTTAAATAAACTTTTGAGTGAATTGAGAAACAAAGAAATAATCCTCGAGTGTCATAAAACTCCTTTTTGGGAGGTTTTTAAAATCTTAAATGGTTTTATGTTTAAAACGGTGAACAAACGGCAGGCATGGTTTGAGCAGCAATTACTACATAAATTAAAAAGAAATAGCGTTATTATTGTGGATAATGCTCCGTACCATTGTAGATTAAAGAATAAAATTCCAAACACCAATTCAAACAAAGCTGAAATTCAAGAATTTTTATCAAAACATGAAATATATTTTATGGATTTTTACACAAAAAAACAACTTTTAAAATTAGTTAAATGTGAAAAAAAATATGTTATCGACAGGCTAGCTGAGAATTATGGCCATAAAGTATTAAGATTACCTCCTTACTATTGTGCAGTGAATCCAATAGAAGTGTTGTGGTCTCAATTAAAAAGTAATGTGAGGAAAAATAATAATTCTCCTAAATTATTTTCGACTGTTGTAGATTTAATTAAGACCGAATGTAATAATATTACAGCAGATAATTGGAAAAAATGTATAGAGCATGTCAAAAAACTAGAAGAAAAATACTTACAGTTCCAAAACATTATAAATAGAGTAGTTATAGATATGAACGATAGTAGACTATATAATAATATGTAGACTATAGTTAAGTGTAAAATATTTTTTTTTGTATTTTTTCCCTACGTTAAATATATATTTTAATATAAAAGTATTACTTATATTTATTTTTCTTTTACTGTGTGGGATTGTCGTAATTTTAATAAAATGTATCAGTAGCGTTATTATAGGTTTCATCAACATATAAAATTGAGTTACCTTCGCTTCTGTAATATTTATTTTGTTCAAATACTTAATGCATAAAGCACGAATGCCATTCGGTCCAATTAATAAACGTCGATTATCTTTTGTTTTCTTCCATTTAAATCCCAAATCTTTCACAATTCTGTAGGGAAAACTCACACTTCCATTCCACTCGTACACCTCTTCATGCCTTTTTTGCAAAAGCTTCAATGTTACACGACAATATTTAGTCTAATGAAAACAGTGAACGGTATTCATAATGAAATTTAATTTAAATTTACCGTAAAAATACAATAGAACTAGTTAATATAATAAAACATTTTCATTTACCTAATAACTCAAATCACGTTTTGACGTCAATTTCATTGGACATCAAAAATCTTTTTCCTAGTATTCATCCTACAGAAACTTTTGTTGTAGTAACCTTTTAGACCATAATATTATAAATCCAATCAGCACATCTGAAATTTTACATCTTCTTGAAATTTGCATAAGCCAGGACTACTTTAAATTTAATAATCAAATATATACAAATAACAGTGCAGGACTTATAATGGGTAATCCTCTAGGCCCATTGCTATCAGATAGTTTTATGGACCATCTAGTTTTTGTATTTTTGAGATACGTAGACGATGTACCGGTATGTTTTACAGGAACTAACAGACAACTTGACCAATTTTTATCGTATATTAATTCACTCCATAGTCATATTGAATTCACAATAGAAACAAAAGAAAATCAATCCATAAATTTTCTAGATTTAAAAATTATCAGACTTAAAAACAAACATGAGTTCTCTGTATTTCATAAACCTACCCATACTGACACGACTATACACAATTCATCATCACATCCTTATAAAGAAATTCCCATGTCAAAAAATAACTTCGAGATAGAATCTGAATACCATTAAGCAAATAGCAGTGAACAATGGCTACATCGAACACACAATAAGTAAAAATTTTAAATCAAATGAAATTAGTATTTCCACCACCAGAGGAAAAACAGATATACAGGCAAAATATCAACAAAAATAACCAAACACATAAAAAAGAAACAAATAACACCAGCTTTTAGAATTTAGAACAACAACTTAGGCAAATATATTAAGAACAACAAGAGCTAAAAGAAGAAACAATTACACAGCCGTGTATACAAATTTAAATGTGGGGACTACCCAAAAACTTACATCGGTCAAACTGGTAGAACTTCTATCAAACGTATAGCAGAACATAAAAGGGCTTTCAATAATAGAAAATCATTTTACGACTGTACGTACGCATTTCACCTTCTAGACCATATTCATTCTTTTAATGATGAATTTCAAATTCTTCAGATTCAAAATAAAGGCCTTAAGCTAGACCATCTTTATTAGAATCTATGGAAATGAACAAATTAAAAAATACAGACATAATTCTGAATGACCAACTTGAGACAAACCGTTCTCCCCTCCTCAGCTTATTCAGTTAAAGACAGTGTCAAGTGTAAACACATATCAAAAATAGATCACTTGAGAAAGGCACTCTGGCCGAAATAGCTGTAGTGATAATAATTTAAAATAAATTTTGTGGAAGTGTTGAAAACAAAAGTTTTCGGTGTTTTATTGTTAGATACTATATATTTATATTTAGATTATAATAATTAGAAACGTTTTTTGATTAATTACGTGACGAAACGTTACAATGAAGTGCATATCAATTGGGATTGGTAACCATGATTTTGATGGAGTCTTGAATATATCAACGGTGGTAATGTTTACTAACAACTGTGTGTACATCTTCACATACATTGGTTTGAAGTAAGTGGCAGTTTTTTGATATGATCCAAACATAAGTCGTTTTAACGTAGAAATAGTGGTAGGTCTCGGGGTTTAAATGGGGTAGTGATGCGCATTATAAGGTGTTGCTTCCAGTTAACACCTCTAGCCTCTCCTACTCAATTCCTATCCTCACCTCCTAGAAGTGTGATCCGGATCACACGGGTAAACCCCGGTAAACCTGAGCAACCCTACTGGAGACTGGGTAACCAACCCCAGTGGAAGGTGGGGTCAGGGCTGACGAGGAAGGGAGAAATGGTCCTCCGAAAAGGGGGTTGGGCAGTGGGTTAACACCCCCCTCCCGAAAAAAAATTTTACGTTACCGAAAATTCACAACAATCTTCCGGACGGTCTATTTGTCGACGACTTGGCAAACGAAATAAGGCTAATGATATTGGATTATTCACTTGGAACGTTCGTACGCTTTATAGCACAGGGAAGCTAAGATGTCTCTTAAAAACGCTAAATGAATACTCAGCAGACATTATAGCACTCCAAGAAATTAGATGGACAGGTAGCGGCAGCCTGGAGAAAAAGGACTACGCTCTATACTACAGCGGACATGAAAGCAATCACACTTTTGGCGTAGGCTTTATACTAAACAAACACGTAAAATCAACAGTCATAGCTTTCGACCCAATAAGCCCAAGAATATGTAGATTGCGAATAAGGGGCAGGTTCTTTAATTACAGTATTATCAACGTCCATGCTCCAACTGAAGATAAAGAAGACGAGGAGAAAGATCTATTTTATGAGGAAGTGGAAAGCACTTATAGGAAATGCCAGAACAATGACATAAAAATTATTATTGGCGATCTTAATGCTAAAGTTGGGCAAGAGACAACCTACAGACCCACTATTGGTGAACATAGTCCCCATACGGTCAGTAACCAAAATGGTTTACGGCTGGTTGAACTCGCGGCATCGTTAGGAATGGTGGTAGTAAGTACGTGCTTTCCCCACAAAAACATCCATAAAGCTACATGGCAGTCACCAGACGGCCAGACCAAAAATCAAATCGACCACGTACTTATAGATAGTCGACATTTCTCCGATGTACTGGACGTAAGAGCATGTAGAGGTGCTAATATAGACTCCGACCACTACCTTATAAAAGCAAAACTTGGAGCACGGATATCTAACGCAAAAAAAGGTCACAGCACAAAATCCACAAAATATAATATTGAGGTGCTAAAATCTGAAACTGCTAGAGCTAATTACATGACAATATTAAACGAAGCGTTACCAACAATCGAAGAAAATCTAAGTATAGAAGAACATTGGACTAAATGTAAAGAAGCTATGCACACAGCGGCTGAAACTGTATTAAAACCTATCAAGACCAAAAAACACGAAGATTGGTTCGATGAAGAGTGCAGACATATCAACCAACAAAAAAACGAAGCATATAAGAGACTCCAGCAGCGCAGAACGAGATTAACTCTGGAAGATTATGAAAATCTTAGAAGAGAAGAAAAGAGAATGTTTAGAAGAAAAAAGAAAGAACAATACGAACACGCTGTAAAGATAGGGACGGTTCTATAATTAGTAACAAAGAACAGATACTAAACAGATGGGCGGACCATTTTGAAGAACTGCTTAGCGGCAACCACGAAGATGGCGAGATTGAGGATCCCATGTTTCAAATGAATGAAGATGATCGGCAACCACCCCCCACCGAAGAAGTAATTAGAGAAGCCATCGCAACACTGAAATATAATAAAGCTCCCGGTTTGGATAATCTCCCTGCCGAACTTTTCAAAAATGGCGGCGACCCCCTCATGAAACACATCGCATAAACTGATAACTGCAATCTGGCAACAGAAAGAAACACCCACAGACTGGAAGTTAGGTGTACTGTGTCCTATACACAAAAAGGGAGACATGATGGTGTGTGATAATTATAGAGGCATCACTCTACTCAATATGGCATATAAAGTGTTGTCCAACGTATTGTACAAAAGACTCCTCCCCTACGCCGAACAAATAGTGGGAGGATATCAGTGCGGTTTCCGTCCTAATAAATCAACAACGGACCAGATATTTACAGTAAGGCAGATCCTTGAAAAAACCCTAGAGTTCGGCGTCGACACCCACCACATATTTGTTGACTTCAAAGCCGCATACGACTCCGTTAATAGAAATAAACTTCTACTTGCTATGGTAGAATTTCGCATTCCATTTGATCTTGTCCGGTTAACTGAACTTACACTCACAGGTGCAGAGAGCATGGTAAAAATCCAAAACGATCTCTCAAGACCCTTCCATTGCAAAAATGGACTAAGACAGGGTGATGGACTATCGTGTCTCTTATTTAACCTGGCATTAGAAAAAATAATTCGAGAGTCGCAGATTACTACGAATGGTACTATCTTTAACAAATCAGTACAAATTGTCGGATACGCAGATGACATAGACATCATAGGTAGGTCCACAGAATCTCTGACTGAAGCATTTCGGTCGTTAAGAGCATCTGCACACAGAATGGGACTAAATATAAATGTTCAAAAGACCAAATATATGTGTTGCACTAGGTCAAGCAACCCGACACCTACACGAATAATAATTGATGACCTAGAACTGGAAGGTGTTGACACCTTCATATACTTAGGGTCGCTGCTAACCAAAGATAACAACGTCAGTGAAGAAATAAAAAGAAGAATAGTGCTCGCCAATAAGTGTTACTATGGCTTAAGAAAACAGATGGCCTCAAAAATGCCTAGAAAAATTAAACTGACTGTATACAAAACACTAATAAGACCAGTGCTAACATATGGTTCAGAAACTTGGACACTAACACAGAATGACCAAGAATTGCTCAAACGTTTTGAACGAAAAATACTAAGACGAATATATGGAGGCATAAAAGAACAAGGTTTGTGGCGCAGGTGTTACAATTTTGAGTTGTATAGAAGATTTGGAGAACCTGGCGTTGTAAAATTCATTAAGGTAGCACGTCTCAGATGGATAGGTCATGTAATCAGACGAGAGAAAGATGCCATAGTCAGAAAAGTTTTTGACCGAAGAGGGCCGATCGGACAACGAAGAAGAGGAAGACCGAGACTTAGGTACCAAGACAACCTAGAAAATGATTTGAAGTCTATCGGAATTAGAGCATGGAGAAGAGTTGCCAGAGACAGGGGCGAATGGAGGATTGTTCTGAAGAAGGCTTTGGCTCATAAAGAGCTGTAACGCCACTGATGATGATAATGAGTGGTAGGTCTCCCCTATAAAATCATATCTTAATATTTTTCCTCTATATCGTTGTTGGTCTTCATTCTACTCTTGGTATTTTGTTCCGATATGATTTTATAAATCCATTTACTCTTGATTCTGGTCATTTCTTTGGCGTTAATTTTGAAAATTCGGATTTTCACCGTGATTTTTTTTAAAGCAGTCCTGATGAGGACTTTTATTTTTCAATGTTTTCTCCATGTACGATAGTCAATATATTAGAGATATTATCTAGCTGCCGATCATTCTAGCTCATTTAGCGTTACCCGGGATGTACATATGGCATTCATCACGGACGGGAGCTAGTTTGCACCTTAGACAAAGGATCTTTGGGAAATTAAACTAAAAACGTTTAATATAAAATTATTTTACTACTTTGTCAACTTTTCTTCAAAGTTAGATTAAAATATAACTTTGTGATAAATTATTAAGACTACATTACATTAGATTACGAATTAATCCAGGTACCTATCAGTTCTCCTATTTGGACTCTAGCTGCCGTTAATTGTGGAGTATCATACTCAGATGGATTATACATATTCGCGCAGTGACCAGCACCTATAAAAAGACGATTAGTATGAATTAATTGGTTCTGAATTTAACTGATAATTTTAAATAAAGAAAATAAAAAAAAATTGAACAAATTTTAACAAAACGTGCCATCTTTGTTGTGTTGATAGCAAGCAATAATTAATCAAAACGATTCGCTAAACGATTCTTTTACATATTTAATTATATTGTCAGCAACACGAGTGGTATATTATTTGCAGAGTCTGAAACAGAAGCACAATTTGGTTTCAGAGCTGAACACTCCAGCGAGCTACAAGTGCTAAGGTTTGTCCGAATACATCACCGAAGAATTAAACCGGAAGAAATACACTACTACTGCATACCTAGATATCAGTAAGGCATTTAGCAAAGTGTGGCAAAGGCAACGACATGTCGTCTCTCGTTTTACCTAGCCAATAGAAAGTTGAGAGTTAGAAAGTTATGTAGAGTTAGTTTAGTTAATTACTTAACAAATACAAATATTGTTTGTAGTAATTTAAAAATACATAGCACGGAAATTTGCACGGGAGTGAATCGGTGAAATCATTACATGTGTAAGATATGAGTAAGAGAGAGACAGAAGATATATTTTCTCTCTTTCTCTCTCGAGAATAAAAATGATCCTTTTGTATATATATTTTATATTATATATATAATATATATTAATATTATTATTTGATATTTTTATGTGATATATTTTGTATTATTTATTAAATGTTCATAATTATTTTATTATTAGATTTCAAAATAATAATTACAATAAATCACTGTATGACCGAGAACTGTCAATTTTGACATACGTTAGTATCATGTCTAATTGGCAAATTTTTTACGTGTTTGGTTCATACGCTGGTATATGTGAGTTCGAATCCCAATATGAATTTCCTTTTTTATTTTTGAAATATTTAAAAACCTCACGTTAAATATATATAATATACGCAAAAATGCTAAATTTTAAAATAAAATGAAAATTTACAACATTTAAAATTTGTACGACAGTGAATCGGCAAAATCATTATATATGTAAGATAAAGGTAAGAGAGAGCCAGAAGGTATATTTTTTCTCTCTTTCTCTCTCGAGAATAAAAATATTCCTTTTGTTTTTATTAATATTATTATCATGATAAATTAAACATATGCGTAAGTAAGTTATGTATATTGTCATTTGTAAATACTTATGAATATTGCATTTTAATTTTTATTGTATTATTATATTGAATTATGTTGCAGTGTATTGTATTTTTATATTAATAACAAAATAAACAATGAATTTTACTGCAGAGTATGTGTAAAAAAATTTTTTTGCATTCAACTCCTTTTATACATATATGAAAATAAAAATATATATTTTCATTGAAATATTGATTTAATCTTTCATTTACTATACTCCTATTACAGGTCAAATGTTTATATACAGCAAACGATGCACCATATACCTATATACCTAATTCTTTTTCTCTTTCTGCTCTCTCTTACATATGGCATTACATATGTAATGATTGTGCAGATTGACTCCCATATAAATTTGTAACGGCAAACGCGTGTATAGAAGTCTGGCAGAAAACCGGCAGTCCCACTGGACTGCCACATCCGTTTTTTATAACGTTTTCGAAACTATTACAGCTTAGCTGTTTAATAATTTTTCGTAAATTATTTTAATAGGTATAATTAAGGCAATTTTTATTGGAAATACGCAATCTACAGCGATTTGTTCATAAGTAGTGACAGTTTCGCGTATTGCGAACGTGAACATCACACTGTTTTATTAAATCAGCCCGTTTTCTTTGAATTTCAGTCAGAACTTGAAATATCAACAGAGTAGGTAGCGGCATAATTTTAAATTTTATAAAGAAAGGTTGGCAGTGTTCTAGATAACTAACCCCTGCTAAAATCCTGATAGCTTTCTTTTGCATTCTAAAAATTTTAAGTGCATTTGTTGAATTGCCCCATATGATTTATCCATAGTTTAGGTGAGAGTGGAATAAAGAAGATTAGGTATGTCATTTTTAATGTTTTTAAGTTGACAACCCCTGCTATAAAATGACGAATAACAAATAATGAACTTATTATCTGATTAATCTGATTATCTATGATTAATCCCAATAGTTTAACAGTTTCTTTGTTATCTGGATCATAATATAAATTACTTCCAGATATAACCAAGGTTTGCGTTTTATCGGAGTTAAGTTTCAGTTTGTTTTCAGCAAACCATGCGCTATATAGATTTAGTAGAAACTTCCTCGTGAGACATTTTTAAATTATCATTATTTTTTCATGATATAACGTATGTCGTATCATCTGCGAATTGTACGGATTTGTACGGAGATATGAATTAAAGCAAATCGTTAATATAAATTCAGGGTTCAGATACGATGAGTCCTGTTTGAAGCCGGAAAAAATCATTGAGGCTGGTGTGCCGCAAGGAAGAGTACTGCCATAGTTTCTGTAAGCCTTCATGTTCAGTCTATATACCAATGGCACAACAATAGAAGTGAGAAGTCTGGATCCAAACCTAGCGAGAAGATGCCTACAACATACGTTTAATCACTTAAGATTGGTGCATTAAATAAAAAATCGCAGTAAACCCAGGAAAGCACAGATATTCATGTTTCAATAAAGATTCGGACGTCAAGACTGTCCAGTAGGAACGTTCAATACACAGATATAATGGCCAAATCAGGCAAAATACTTAGAAATGCTAATTGACAAAAGAATGACATACACTCTACATGTCAACAGTGCTATCACTAAGAAAACAATATTAAGAAGTACGCTAAGATCTCTTATTGGAAAAAGTAGCTAGTTAAGCCTGAAAACAAAGGTATGAATAACAAACATCATCATGATACCAACGATAACATGGATCAGTAGCTTGGAGCTTAACATGTAAAATTAATAGAAAGAAGATCCAACTAGCTCAAATCCATATTATAGGGGAGGCTGTCAACATCCTTCATACATATCCGAAGGGACTGTCTACAGAGAAACCATAGAGGTAAGAATTCTAGAAAACATGAATGAAAAATCGTATGAATTCTTCATCGAACTAAGAAACCATACGAATGAAAGTCTAAGGACTTGATAAACAGTGATGAAAGAAGACAGGTAAGGTATATAAGACCCAAACAATAATTAGTAGGATATCAACCCGAAGAGTGAAGAGAAAAACATCAAAAAGTATTAGAAAAGGGAGACGGATAAACAAAAAATACAATATCAATAGTTGAATAGAGAGGTAAAACGAGAAGTAATCACAAAAAAATAAGGCCCAGGAAAAAGTGTGAATACATAGACAGTCATCTAGGAGGCACAAGAAGCTCAGGTCGTACGACTTGCCGCTCCACAATATTTCAGTAATTCGTTTGGTTCCCGTCTTTACCTGCTGCTTTTCTGTTGTTCAGGTTTTCAAGTATTTTCCGAACTTCCTGTACATTTATATAACTAACTCCGCCTGCAGTTTTGTGAGTGGATCAAGTAGCTCGACAAAGCTGTTGCCAGTCCCAAGCCCGGATAAAGGAGGAGGGGGTCTATAGCCAGGTTAGCACCCTACTGATAGACTTTAAAACCATACAGCTCATAGAAACAGGATTATGCCTCGGAACAGGGATGATTTCAAACAGTATTGAGTTTCTAAAAAAACTCTATAAAACAAAAGTTGCTTAGAATTTGATCTTCTATCGATTCTAGTGAGATTATTTTGAGCTAAAGAATCATCTCCCTCCCCCCGAGAAGGGGTGGCAACATGGGGCGAAAGCACAGATCGGCGTTATATAACTTTTGTTATTTGAGCACTTTCCTATTAACTCACCAAATTTCAAGTGAATACGTTCAGTCCGACAAAATCTGTAGGTAAATAGTCCGAGTGACTGGATTACAGAGGGGATAGGACTGTATCCTTCTACTGTATGATTACTATATCTGAATATTCTGGAAATGGGTTCAAAAAGTACAAGAAAACTTAGTGTAGTGTAGTAAATATATGTTTGGTGTAATAAATTCACTCAGATACATAAATTAATGAATAACGAAACTTTATGTAAATTATTGTTTAAATTTATCATCTTTATTTTTATTTAAAAGTACCTTCTTTAATAAATAAGTTCATTACTTACCTTCAATCATAATAACAGGAGCCTTTTCATTTAAGGTTTTTGTAATTCCTAAAAGACGCCACGGATCAAGTGAACCATGAACAAATACAACGTTAGATACTTCAATGTCTAAACCACCATAAAATACATTGGTCCTGTTTATAGCACGGTCCAAAAACATTTCATTGTGGGACGATCTAAAAATATCTTGGCATCTTTGAACGAAAAAACTCAGGGGGAATTTAGGGTGAGTTTGATAATAACCAAATTCTGTACATGTTTGATATGTCCATTGGCGATCTACAAACAAGAAAAGATATTATGAAGGGTTATAAAAAAATTACCTTTATATATTTCTTTTGAAAATTATTGATAACATAGTTTGTATGTTTGTTTGACAGTTAAAATGGGTAGTATGAGATATTACAAAAAGACTCTTATCTAGGGAATCATTAATTTTTTAGTGTAACTATTCTTACTAACTTAAATAAACAATCAAAACGTCAAACTCATTATTTTGCTTATAACTTAAAGACAAAGACTCTGAAAAAAATGACGTATCTCGGGTTCTAATGGACTAAATTTGATCTTTTTTTAAACTGGGGTACAACGTGAAAATAATAACATATACCGTATTTTCGTTGCAGAATTATCCAAAACAAAGCAGCTAATAACTAAGGGATGTACAAACCTTTTCTTAAGTCGCTTTTTATTTTTTCTTTTTTATTTATTTATTTAAAATGTAATTATATTAAATCAATATTATTTATAAACAGTATTGAATTGTTATTTATAAACAATTTTCCCTAATACTATTATTAAATTTAAACAAATTAGTTTTTAGTTTTAGAAAAATATTTTTAGAACAAAAAATCGTATATTTATATATTATGATAGATAGAGTTCCTCGGGAGATTCTGTGGTAAACACTCAATGAGAAAGGAGTCCCCGCTGAATGTAAAGATGTAAATTCTATGTATGACTAGTGTTATTACAGGTGTGGGAAACACTGATAAATTTCATGTAAAAGTAGGATTACACCAAGGCTCGGTGCTTAGTCCTTATTTATTCTCATTAGTTCTGGATCAAATAACAGCGAAACTTCTTCTTCTTCTTCTTCTCGTAGCACTACAACCCGGGGTGGGTTTTAGCTGACTACACAACTTGCTTCCATCTTGAACGGTCGTCCATAATAGTTGGGTCAGTGGGCAGTCCCATTGTTCTTAGATCTGACCATATATTGTCTCTCCATCGCATTCGTGGACGTCCTAAGGGTCTTCTTCCTGTGAGGGCTTCCTCCCATATTAATTTGGCAAGGCGGTTATTAGGGAGTCTATGGACATGGCCAGCCCATCTAAGACGTTGTGATTTAATCTCTTGGACTATATCACTCGCTCTATACATCTGCTTGACCTCAGCATTTGTTCTCATTCGGTATTGGTTGCTATTAATGTAATGTAATTAAGGCCCAAAGATTCTTCTGAGGATTTTCCTCTCAAAACATCTAAGTTTTCTTTCAGTTTCTTTGGTCAGGGTCCACGTCTCACACCCATACATGAGCACCGGTCTAATCACCGTTTTACATATTCTAATCTTTGATGTTCGTGTTAGGCTTTTAGATTTAATAGTATTGTGGAGGCTGTACATACATCTGTTTGCGGCCTGAATTCTTTCTTTAATCTCTTCCGCGATATTGTTATCTGCAGTAATCGTTGCTCCGAGATATTTAAAACTCTCCACTCTTTCAAAGTTATATAGGTCTATTGTCACATTTTGCCCTATTCTATCTCGTCCCTTTTGTCTGTTGATGCACATGTATTTGGTTTTCTCTTCGTTTACCCTTACACCAGTTTTCTTTGCCTCTACCTCCAATTTATTAAAAGTCTCCTTCACATTGGTGACAGTGTTTCCCACAATGTCAATGTCATCTGCGTATGCTAGTAGTAATTTTGGTCCATTTACTATCAGTAATTCTGTTTTAAGGTGTGCTGCTCTTACTACTTTCTCCAGGATGATATTAAAGAGGAGAGGTGACAGCGCATCTCCTTGTTTCAGGCCATTGCTTATTTCAAAAGATTCTGAGAGTTTGTTACCTATCCGTACTCTGGATCTACAGCTATTCACACATAACTTAACAAGCTGGATAAGTTTTTTTGGAACTGAAAGTTCTGCCATTGCATTCCACATCTGAGCCCTTTTAATGCTGTCGTATGCTTGCCGGAAATCTATGAAAAGATTATGGATAGTTCTACTGAATTCCCATCCTTTTTCAAGCAGCTGTCTTAGAGTAAAGATCTGATCTATGGTCGATCTATGTTTTCTGAAACCGGCTTGGTACTCCCCCATGAAATTTCTACAAACGGTGTCAGCCTACTTAATAGGATGTTTGATAAGATTTTATATGCCGTATTAAGTAGGGAGATGCCTCTATAATTAGAGCACTTGGTTTTGTCTCCCTTTTTATGGATGGGGATTATTACACTTTCGTGCCATTTTGTTGGTATTTTCTCTTCGTTCCATATAAGGGTAATATTACATGGTGCTTAATGTATGCTGATGATAATATAGTATTAGTAGGAAATAGTGAAAACGACTTAGAATAAAAACTGTACGAGTATAGAATTAGGACCTCTTTTCTCCTAGGAGACAAATAGTAGCTGTCATAGAGACAGAGTTGCCAAACACTGAAGTAGTCTGACCTTTACTGGGAACTGTAAAAGAGTACTACCTGCTACCCGGGCTATTAATCGAAGCTGAGTGAAAAGTTAAAGTTCCATATTTTTAAGCTTTGTAGATTCTGTTCAAAAGCAATCTTCTTCAAACTGTGTACAATAAAAGTTTAGTCCTTGATCTTTTAAACGCCGCTAATTATGTTCCTTAATTTTTATAAACAAACAAGCTATGAATCTAAAAAAAGTGATTATTTTTGAGTGAGTGAAAGTTTTTGAGTGTTTGAGTGAGTATAAAAAAATAATTTTCTCTCGGGCATTAGCGAAAAATTTTAGTGTTTGCGAAACTTCCATTTTGTTCTGACTTATGTTATTGCAAAAACAGTTTTTTGGTATAAATCACTTAAATAACTTTCAAATTGATAAATCACTCTGTAATTTTTACCACATTTTTAAGACTATAAGACACAAATTTCCACGCAATATCAAGGTTGTTGGTTCATTTTTACAACAGTTATTAATATTTATTTAAAATTAAGAAGTCTTAGGTTTTTATAGTTTCTTAAGCAACAAATGAAGGTCCAGCGTCCACGACGCAACTGTTTTAAAACTACACTCTGAAACCGATTGCGCTTCCAACTATTTTGTGACCTCGGCAGCGTAAAAGCACAGGGATTCGCCCACGAGGCGAACCGAAACCTGGTTTTTTTTGTAGCACGTTATTATAAATATTTGGTATATTTGGTAAACATTTTAGGATATAAATGCATTAAGATTAGCAGTAGCGCACCCAGGGGAGGAGTTTCGGTTTTCCCAGGGCACTATTCCGACAAATTTTAAGGACTTAAAATACAGGTAGCATCATAAAAAAATTTCGGTGCCCAACCAAAAACCCCCCACAAGAAAATTTTAGGTGCGCCACTGAAGATTAGTCAAATTACATATATGTAAACTAAAGACTGATCAAAAAATCTTGTTTAGAATATTTTAAATAGGATAAAGAATTTATATTAACTGAAGAATTGAAAACATTATTTATTTTTTTGTGGCTTTAGCACTTAGCTATTTAGCCAATTACGTGTTGAGAAATAATAAATGAAAAATTACTAATATTAATATTCTAATATAATTAATACTAAAGAAAATAAAAAAAAGTGTATATCTATACTAATAATTATTGCTAGTGCAAAAAGTGTATCTATTCGAGTCAAAAAAAACCTCATAAAATCACTATAACTGAATCAAACAAAAAGAGAAAATGATAGCAAGAAAAAACAACTCACTTCTCGTCCGGGGACCCATCAGGACATTTGTTTAAGACATTGATAACAATAGGTCACGGAAAGGAAGGTAATAACAATTGGGTTAAAACAAAGGTTAACGAGACGAAAACATTTATGGATATTTCTATTTTAAGATTTTATTTTAATTTTGTGTACGCATTATGGCAGAAAGAGATAGGTAAAAAATGAAGAGGCTATTACAAAAAATATTAATCTATTTATTTTTCTGAATAACGAATAACTTTTCACTTTGGAAATTTAACGAAAAAAGTCGGTTTTACGGGCGAAGATTTTACGTGACAACGTCTTTTTCTCGGTAGAATATTTATTGATATGAATATTATTAAATTGCACAATAGGAACAAGGAATTGAATGAAAATAAGAATTGCACAAATTTTAACTACAGAAATATATTTTGTTTACTAAAACATTGTACATGTAAACTTAAACTTAACTAATTTCTATTTGAGTGATTTTGTTGAGGATAGGACGATGATAGGAGAAATAGCATCGCACCAGCGGACCGATCATGTTTGAGTGGGAGAGAGACGCAAGGCGCAAGGCATTCGCCGGTCCGGCGGGCCTCTCTCTTGTTCGGTGACTCATCGTAACAGAAGTGAGCGGGCGTTACACTTTTTCATGAGTGACTCCGAGCCACAACCTAACTTAAGACGTTGTCACGTCAAAATCTGAACATGTCATTTGTTTAAATGTCTATGGTAGCCGAGATATATAATTGTCAATAAAAACATTGTTTTTTTTGTTTAGAAAAACTGAATAACTATTTTATAAGCCAATTTTTTAAATTGATCTTTTTTATACCCACCATTTTGCGCCATTACATTGTATTATAAGCTGATAACATTGTATTATTATAACTCAACCGATTCGAAACGAGTCGCTTCGTGAGCGGACACAGGCTTTATTTAGGTTGTAAACAGATATTAATATGCTTGCAGATGGAATTAGTTTTCAACCGTTGTTTTAAAATAGTTGCATAATGAATGCTGGATTTTAGTCAACGTTCAGACATCTCGAATTTATAGCTTTAAATGCGTTTTATTAAATAATTATCTACAAATTCGTTAAAAGCGGTTTACTTTTTATAGAGATATGTGTTATGGAGGTCCATAAAACTCAAAAAAATTGTTAGATACCTGGTCGGGTCAATTTCAAGGTAATACCTTATTTCTCTGGACTATTCTTATATAGTGAGATTTGGGCTAGGACTATTGCTCTTTCCAATCCCGAGGTATAACACCCTAGTATTCAGAGTGACCCAGAAAGCTGGTGAACTCTGGGAAATTATAGCATATCCACAGTATGGGTGTACTATCATGCCTGATAGTATTTTGTCTCAGGTTGTCTCAGTAAAATGTAGACGATACAAAATATTACTTCGAAGAAAACTTAGAAATTAGTGACTTTTGTGAATCTATAAATAAAAAAATGGAGATTAGATTTCTATCCGAAATCAGTCTTAATTCGGATCGGTTACTAAAGGAAGATCCATGTCGCCTAATACGTTATATAACCAATATACCCAAATAAAAGGTTCATTAAGTGTTGACGGAGAGCTTGTATATAGCAACTCTGCCACATTCCCGAGAATAATTGTTAATAAAAGATATGTTGTAAACCAATTTGATGAAGTAGATGTCTAGTAAAAAAGGATGGTGATAATCAACAAGATACTCACAACTCTTTGATAGGGATAACTTCAACAACAACTATTTTCTACCTCGGATATACCGTATCTAACAAATAATACTTATATTACCTCCAAAATTTCCACGGCTTTCCCAAGTACGATTCTGGATTATCGAAATGTCTTTATCATATTTGTAACTTAAACACTGCGTACTCGTATTCGTAACAAGTTTATAAATATTTGCTAAACGGTTGATTTCAGGCCCAATAGATTCATCTAACAGACTACCACACAACCAATCTGGTGCTGTATTGTCCTGAATCACGAAAGCAAACACTTCAATAATTAAGTTCATGAAAAAGTTGTACATATCCAAAGAATTATGAACGTTCTTTGATATATCCTCACACAAATTGAACAGATCATTAAGATTTTTTTGGCCGACTGCAGTGTGCAAAAGAACATCAATTTGGTCAATACTTTGCTTTAATATAGTAGAACACTTTTCGTTACTGGCTCGTAAAGAATCTTCTATATCCTCTAAATATTCTGAAATAAAGAAAATAAAAATGATAAGTGCATTTATATTATTACTATAAGAGGATCATTTTTTGCAATTCTCAAAATTGTTGTTTTGTAAAAAACATATAGTTGATATCATCTTGATTTTCTGCAATTATTAATTGGTCATTTGCAAAATGCAAGCTAGGAGTTTATGATCTTCAATTTTAATACCCATAGGTTGACATTTTCTTTTCCAAATATACAAAATTCCCTCAAAATAAATCTTAAAGAGCGTAGGTCCAATGCAGCAGCCTTGGCGAAGTCGTTTGGTCACCTTTAGTTTTTTTGTCACTTTTGTCCAATCTTTATTATGCGGCAAAAAGCTGACAAAAGTAGAAATAATAATTAATTTTTGGGGAGGGAAGGTGTAGGTTTGTTCAAAATATTTGTTCCCTTGAAAAAATTATAACGCTTTAACTAAATTGTAGGCCAAAACCAATAAAATTGTGAGAAATTATGTAAGATTAATACTTGGATGAAGTAGTTTAAGCAAGAAAACTTGCTCATTTATGGAAAAATATGAATACTCTAACCTCAAATATAATTTATTACGAATAGGGAACTTTTAAGTACACACACTTACAGGAAAAGAGCTGTCAACCACAATAAAATCAGCCAAAATCGAATACATCGGTCACATTATGAGAAACAGCGAAAGATATAGTTTTCTGCAATTAATTCTACAAGGAAAAGTAGAAGAAAAACAATGACCAAAAAGGCGAAAGATTTTCTGGCTGAAAAATCTACATACGTGGTTCAACACAACAACTATACATCTTTTCAGAGTAGCAGTTTGCAATATACAGATCGCCACGATGATCGCCAACATCCGAAACGGATAGACACTACAAGAAAAAGAAGATACTGTTTCCCATCCTTTGTCGCTAACCATTTATTATACATATCCTTTTTCTTCCCCACAGGATCTTCTATTTCTTTATGTCACCATTTATTTCTAATCTTTATACAAAACATTTTTACATATTTATATTTTTATATAAAAAAATATAAAAATAATTAAAAAAAAATATATAATACTTTCTTTTAAAATAGCAAAATAAAAAAAAAATATATTAAAGGTAATATAGATTTAAGGATTATTATTTCATTTTGAACTTTCTCTTCATGAAGTACGTAGGTTCTGGATCAAAGAAGCATGTATATGAAATAGGTTTTTATAGTAGTGTATTCCCAGTCAAAGATAATCCATAGTTCAGCAAAGGACTATAATCATCTATAATCTATAATCAAATGATTATAGCCCCTTCGTAAAAAAATGCTAAATGAAGAATCTAAACCCCTACTTAAAACATATGAGCAGCTGTATGAAGACGATCCCTTTTCGGAAACAACAATATAGGCCGGGGAGGAAGTGCTACATGCGATATCCGCCAACAAAATGGACAGGTGGTGCAAGCTGGTCACGAGTCTAGACATGAAACAAAACAGCAGACGCGCTTGGAAATCCCGTCGCCCCGGCACCCAATCTGACAAAAGTCACACCCGATCAGACAGCCCATCGTCAAATGGTAAGACGACATCAAGGAAGAACAAAGTGAGAGTACAACGAAATATCGACGAAGAAGAGAATGTCCTATGTACCTTCTTTTGTTTGGAGGAGATGAGAGGTGCGATTCACTAAATGAAAGATAATAAAGTGACTGGCCTAGACGATATACGAACAGAACAAATAAAGCACTTTGGACCAAAAACCCTAGAGTGGCTCGTAAAAATGATGAACTCTTGCGTCCGTACATTCCAAATCCCCAAAATCTGGAGAAAAGCTAGAGTGGTGACCCTCGTAAAACCAGGAAAGGATCCGGCGGATACAAAGTTTCAGATCAGTCTCTCTTTTTTGTCACCTTTTCAAGGCGTTCGAAAGAATGATACTGAACCGGATCGCTAAATCTGTGGACACTAAAATTATTCCTACACAAGCAGGGTTTAGACCCGGAAAATGCTGCTACAGTCAAACTCTTAATCTCACCCAACATATTGAAGATGGGTTTGAACGGAAAGAAATAACAGGAGTAGCGTTCATAGAACTGACTGCCGCCTATGACACAGTTAACCATCAACGGCTGCTGGTAAAACTCTACGAAATTACGAAGGATTTCCGACTTACAAGGTTAATGAAATATCTTCTCCAGAATAGACGCTTCTACGTAACGCTCCAGTCCAAGAACAGTCGGTGGAGGGATAAAAAAAATGGACTCCCACAAGGAATTGTCCTCGCGCCATTGCTATACAACATTTACACCAACGACCAACTCAAAAACCAACAAACAAGACAGTTTATTTACGCGGATGATATAGCTGTGGCAGCTCAGGGAAGTACCTTCAATGAAGTCGAAGTAAAACTGACAGATGCCCTAGAAGACTTAGTACTATACTATGGCGAAAACAATCTGAAACCCAACCCTACAAAAACCCAGGTGTGTGCTTTCCTCCCTAAAAGCAAGCATATCCGAAGGACACTGGAGGTGGAATGGCGTGGTCAGATGCTGGAACACAATGAGACGCTGAAATACCTCGGCGTACGTCTAGATAGAACTCGGTCTTATCAATATCACTCTCAAAATATCAAGAAAAAAGTAAGCGCAAGAAATAATATCATCCGCAAACTAATAAACACAAAATGGGGAGCACAACCACACACTCTACGTACTTCTGCCTTAGCATTATGTTTTTCTGCCGCCGAGTTTGGAGCACCAGTGTGGGAAAACTCTACTCACGCTAAAAATATCGATGTTGCGTTAAATGAAACGGTTCGTATAATATCTGGTTGCCTGAAACCGACACCTCAGGTCGGTTGACAGGTCACGTCAGAGATAGAACGAAATAAGCAGGAGGCGGATCGAAGACACCCCTTGTATGACCAACAAGTTCAGCCAAGTAGATTAAAATCTCGGAAAAGCTTTCTGAAAAATCACGATCCCTTCCCGAAGAGCCAAAGACGCGCCGAATACACCAATGGCAAGCGTCAGCTACAACACATTTTGATCCCTCAGAGGAAGTGATCCCTGGACACAATTTACCGTATGCCCACATGAAAAGCGCTAAACAGACTAAGAACTGGCATTTCACGTTGTGCTAGTAACTTGAAGAAATGGGGATACCAGGAGGACAAAATAGTCACCATCTACTACATATAAAATATTAAATAGTCACAGAGATGAGAGAGACCTGCACAAAAGAAGACCTATTCTTAGCGAATAAATGACAGGACCATCTATGTGGCCAATCATTGGAAACACAAAATTTAAAGCTGTTGATGTTCCGGACACGGAAAGTAAAGTAAGTATCCACCTTAGTTATTGTCAGTCTAGTTTAGACCTGCGTAGTCCTATTCAATCATCCATAGGTCCTACTCAGTCCTCCGTAAGTCCTACTCAGACCTCCAGAAGGAATATCAAGTCACTGCTCATTTCTATTCAACAAAAGAAAAATAATTAAATTGTAAGAACAATAGTACGCGAAGACAAACAGAGCAGTCTAATATGTAAAAGGAAAGATCACTATTTCTCCTTCTGTAAAGTGTAAAGTGAAAGAAGAAGCTGGTAATACCTATTCATATTAGAACCGATACAAAATAGCTTAGAAAAATTATAACGGCTCACTTGACGGACATCTTCGGAAACAACAACACATGTGTTTCGTTCTGTTGTCAGAAACAGAAGAAGACGCGGTTTTGTTGCAAACTTCGCACATCTCTGTCAACAGAAAAAAGTTCTAGAACAAGTTTGGGTCATCCTTTAAGGATTGTTTGAAAAAATAGTTTTAATATTTACATTATTCGAATTGAAAATACGTTGTACGGAGAGCGCATAAAAATTACAACTTCCTGAATTAAATAGAATTTACCTGGAAAATCCAATTTTGCGAGAAGTGGTGCACTTGCAGACATGGCCCCGTGTACCAAATGTGGGTACTTCAGGCGTACCCAGGCCGCCAAGTTTCCAGCATAAGAACCTCCGAAAACAATCCATTTTACATCACGAGTTAGATTGTGGTTTTGGTTCATAGCTTCAATGAAGAACGCTAAGTCGCCCAAAGCTTGCTGACTTGTTAGATATACAAGATTCTCGTTACTTAAATCTCTGAAATACAAAAATTACTTTAAGATTTATTTTTAATTAGGCACAATTTTTAAATGGTTATGCTTACTATCCTATTTCCTATAAATGAGCATTAAATATGAGATATTTCTCGTTAATTAATACTAATCGCAATCCATATCTAAATCGTCCTTATCCTCTGAATCCTCTCCTATATTAATTATCAGCGTTTCAATATCTTCGTGAAAATTGTCCACCGCAAACCTTTTTTCTTGATGTGGTTCACATAATTATGCTACTGCTCTTTAGATACGCGTTGGTAAGCTTCTTTTATCAACCGTTCTACCGTTTTCTATTTGAAATCGACCACCTCTTACCACCTCCCACTTCTAGTCAAAACTGACTTAAATTCTCCTCCACCCATAAGAACTGTCTACCTACAGGATAAGTTATCGTAAAGCAAATTGGGAACTTTTCCAACAATATATCAATCAAAACCTCCCAGAGTTAGGCAATATGTCAACACACAATCAAGTTGACACAGGGATTTCCAAAATTGAGAAGCTTCTTTAAGAAGCCTCATCTCTGGCAATCCCAAAAACACGATACAATCCATATACTCAAACTCTCCCACCTAAAATCATCGCACTAATTAAATCCAAACTCAAAATGATCAGAAAGTATAAAAGATTCAGAGATCCACTCATCAAAACACAGTATAACAGGCTCTCGGTGGTTATAAGGTTGGAAGTGAACAGGCTGAAACAATTATAGTGGTGGCGTGTCACGACCGACCTTGATTACCGAGAGAGTGCTAAATTCTGGAATCAACCTAAAGTCCTAACGAAGCAAAAAAGTCAGCCACAATCACATCTCACAGTTAACAACGTCATTCTCAACAATTCACAAGGCCGAGGCTTTCAAAGATACATTACAGGCCGCCCTCGTTTTCCCTAATAATCCCAATTTCAATAAAAGATCCAAAACAATAGCCAAACGGAGAGAGAGATATTCTATTACCCTCAAGCACATTTGGGGCCTCATCCTCATCCGATGATGGCTCCTGTGACTGAGGACACCGTCAGGCAGATGTGTAATATTGGAAAAAACACAGTTCCTGGTCCTGCTAGCATCCACAGAAATTCCTTAAAAATCTTCCAGAGAATGTTATCCCGTTGCTCACCAACATAACCAATGCATCTCTTACGCTGAGTCATTTTCCAATTCCATGAAAAGTGTCCAGCACAGTCATGATTCCCAAGCAAGGAAAAATTCTTATCAACCTTGAATCGTATAGACCTATTTCTCTATTGAGCACCCTAGGTAAAGTCTACGAGAGGATCCTTAAGGAAAGACTCGTAGAATTCCTAGACGCTCACCTCGCCATTCCAGAATACCAATTTGGATTCAGGGCTGGACCTCCATGCAAAATGCATTGGTTGAAGCAACCACTTTCATCTCACAATTACTTAACGAAAGGAAATACGTCATAGGCATATTCCTAGACCTGACCGACTTTGATCACGATCAAAGTCGGCGACATCCTATCCACACCCTTCACTCCACAAGCTGGAGTACCCCAGGGCTCAATTCTTGCTCCTATATTATACACAGTCTACAATAGTGACATCCCCCGCTCACAGCATAGATCGGAGACCCTTCTACTGTACGCTGATGACACTGCGCTCCTCCTCGCGTCAGAACAACATAGAGAGCGTGGACAATAATTGTCCGTATTCGAAAGAGCGCAAAATTATCTAGACAGAGTCATTAGGTGGTACAATAAATGGAGGGTGACCATAAATCCCTCCAAAACACAATTGAATTTATTTAAATCTTCAAATTGTCGTGATGTCCATGGCCGAATAACTCTGTTAGGAGAGGACCTTATTCTCAAAAACTCGGTTTCCTATTTGAAAGTGCATTTTACTAGGACTCTTAATTGGAAAACCTACATTCAAGATACCCTTGACAGGGTGAGAAAGAGGTTTAAACTCCTGGCAGTGCTAGCCGGCAAATTGGGCAAGACAGCATCTAACACATTATTGCACACCTATGAAACCTTCATTAAACCTATTATCGAATACAAGGCATGCATCTACGCCTCCCTTAAAACCTACCAAATCGACGCCATCATGGCTACAGAAAGAAAAATCCTCAGATTCTGCATAAGGAAGCGCAGTCACTATCTATCAGCACACATATACATATTGGCAAATATAATACCTATCAAGGACAGAATCCTATCCCTCAGCAGGAGCTATGTCCTTCGAACCATCACAGGTTCGAATAATCGAGCAAAAAAATATTAAAGACTCCTTGCAATCACCAGGTTCCCTCAAATAAAAGTTCCGTTCCCTCCAGCTAAACTTCTACACAACACTGAACACGAACTTCCAGTGGAGATTCTAGAAACATTCCCCATTAAATATTGCAGCTAATAACTGCACGCCAAAAACGCTGATTAAGAGCCGTTCCTATTGTATGGCTGTTAACCCCTGAAGTACCTCCCTCGACATGTTTGGCTTTCCTTACCAAAATTCCTCTTGTGCGCTTCTTAAGACATCGTCCACACTTATACGCCACCTTCTGAACTCCAGCTCCTTAGTAGTCCACTACTTTTCCACATAAAACATTAATCATCACGTTTTGTCACACCCCCATTACTCCGCAAAAAAAGGAGCACCCCTTCCTTGAAGAGGCGACAGCCTAAGCAAGGTTATAACTCTGGTTCCAATGGTAAGGCGGCAGTCTCAAAATCTTAACACCATATTTTTCCGCAATTGTTTAAATTTTGTACTTGTCTTACTCGTCTCTAACTGTAGCCTCTAATTAGGTAATCTTCCTCGAAGATAATGTTCTTTTCGATTAGCCAATCCTTGATTTGTCTTTTGTTCCACAATTTTTTCGGCAAATCAAATTTGCGGGAGTGGTATGAAACTTTATCCAAAACGACAACGTTTTCTTTGTCTTTCGGCAAGTTTGGAATTAACGTCTTATCAAACCATTCTTCATATAAATCCTGTCTATTTCGTCGTGGTAATCAGCCGTTCCTTTGGCCAACAAAGTTAATTCGGCCCATGCCACAAAACCAGTTTCGCTTCCAGCATGAAGAGGAACAAACCGAGGACCTCTTTGGGTTGGAGCTTTCAGTCCAGTAGAGAGCCATTTTATGACGGCATCTCGTGAATTCTTGATCGTTGTGTCCCTCCATTCTTTTTTGACAGAAGTACCGACGTTAATCCAACACTCATCGGTATAAACAAGGTTTACATTATTCTTCTTCCTCAATGTTTTTATTTGTCTGGCCTACTTGTGACTCCAGGATATGATATTTTTTCTTTCCATCATTATCTAATCTCGACCTCTTTTACCGTATTCAAAACCCAGATCATTTAGTAGCCAAGAAATGTGGTTTTTGAAAAAGCTGGTAGGTCCTCATCATCCTTTACTCTTATAATTAAGCTATCGACGGTTGGTGGTATGTTTAAAAAAAAATGAAATATTAATGTCATTTTTAAAGAATATAAAATATTATGTTTAGTTGGGATGAACCAACTAAACATAATAAGGGATGACACTCCCTCATGGTAAATATTTTCACGTGAATTGGACTGGAAACTGTTTTTCTTCCTTTTTTTGTACCGGTTTCAGTTTTCCTTGCTGGGCCTCTTCGCGGATGTCACAAATTTTGCGAACACACACACCGCACATTTTCGAAACTTTTTTCTCAGTAATAGTCAAGCTGTCACCATTTTTTAAGTTCAGATTATAGTTAAATACATTTAACACAAGTTTTACTTGCACACTAAGAGTCATACCTTGTTTGAAATTCACGACAGATACTGGCAACGGCTCCATGATGTAGGTACTTTCATTTGCTTACGAAAATAATATTGAAATGAGCTTTCATAGTTTTTGCCAACAAGTTTTTGGCCTAATGGCCAGTACCCAAATCGACTAAGAGACATGTTTGCTTTGCGTGGACAATGAGAATTAAAACTTTATAATGATCTTTATTTCCCAAAGAATGTCTTTACAATGAAAGCTATTAAAAATTAATAAATAAAGATAAGCTATCAACAATGAGTTTTTGATATATTTTACTTTTTTAAAAGTATTTTTCTTCATGTTATTGTTAATTCGACAATGTAACTCTCTTATTTACACATCGATGATTGAATCATGCTTTAAACAATAATGATAGTCTTTTATACAACCGTAGGCAATTGTGTGTGCGTATATTCCAGTGCTATGATTCTTAAATCCGGTCCTGATGCGCCACTCGGGGCAAACCGGCAACGTGGTCGGTCGTTCTCCCATAAGAAATACATTGCCTACAATATACAGTGTGTAAAAGCCAAATGGAATAAATTCATTATTTAGGTTACTGTACATATTTATAAAAAATCCCGAAACACGTCAAATTTAAATTATAACTTGACATTCTTTAACGTGAAAATGCAACCCCTACCTTCAACCCCCTTAGAATGAGAGGTACAACCCCCAATTTTTAAAATTGGAAGTATAGGCTTGTGATATATCGTTTGAAAGGTCTTTTCATTCTCCATTCAAAAATGTTGTCGCTTTCAAACTTATTAAAATTAATTAAGATAAAATAAATTAAAATCATGTGGTTACCGAAATTCGCTAAAATATACTCAAAACTTATTTCCCGTTTAGGTCTTGATAATGAGAAAGTGAACAAAAACCATAGCAATGTGGTTTTTAGATGGTAACCATTAAAAAACTTTAAAGAATTTCCTTGGCAACGTTATTTTAACACGCATTAGTAAATTGTTTTATTTAAGTTGTCAGTATTTTAATTTAAGTAAAAAGTTCGTTCAATTCAATTCTGAAAAATGGTTAGATCAACGGAAATGCATAAAATAACAGTTTTACAAATGATTGGTTACGGAGATAACACCCGAACACAACAGGAAGTAACTCACCTATTTCATGAGAAATTTCCTAATTTACCGCCTATATCCCAAAGAACAATAAGTAAAATAGAGAAGCAGTTTCGCGAGTTTGGTCATGTAAGGCAGATAAAAAAGCAGCTGCCAATGCACTGAGTGATGAACTCAAATTAGATGTGTTGCTTGAGTTTCAGGAAAATCCACATACATCGAGTAAACAGGCATCCACTACATTCAATGCTAGCCATACATCGATAGTAAACATATTAAAAGAAAATAAATTGCATCCCTATAAGATGATACCTACTCAGGAGCTCATGGAAGACGATTTTGATAGGAGAACTTTTTTTTGTGAGCAAATGATGGACATGTTGGATAACAATATTATCCAATTAGAAGAGGTTATGTTTTCTGATAAGTGTACTTTTTCACTTAACGGTCATGCTAATCGGCAAAATTGCCGCTACTGGGCCACGGAAAATCCTCACTTGATGAGAGAAGAACACACTCAATACCCTTAAAAGGTTATTGTTTGGGCAGGGATTGTAGGAAAAAATATCATTGGTCCCTTTTTCATTGAGGGCAACTTGAATGGCAACAATTATTTGGCACTACTTCAAAATAATGTCATTCCAACGTTGGCAAATTTATATCCTGATCCAGGAAACCCTCAAGTTCCAGTGAATACGATATGGTTTCAGCAGGATGGAGCACCACCACATTACCAACTTAATGTCCGGCAGTACCTCGATACAATATTTCCCAATCGGTGGATAGGGAGGCGAGGATCGATTAAATGGCCAGCGCTATCACCTGATCTTACATTATTAGATTTCTTTTTATGGGGATATGTGAAGAGCCATGTGTACAAAACTAAACCTTCTTATTTAAATGACTCAAAAGAACGAATAAAGCTTGCGATTAGGTCGATCACGCCTGTTATGTTAAATAATGTTAGAAGACAGTTTTATTTGAGATTAGGATGTTGCCAAGACGTTCGCAGTGAACATTTTGAACATCTACTTCATTAACATTTATAGTTCTTTTTCGTGTTCTACATTTTATTACGTTTTGCATTACATTTTAGTTTTTGATTGTATTGTAGCGAATTTCGGTAACCACATGATTTTAATTTATTTTATCTTAATTAATCTTAATAAACTTGAAAGCGACAACATTTTTGAATGGAGAATGAAAAGACCTTTCAAACGATATATCACAAGCCTATACTTCCTATTTTAAAAATTGGGGGTTGTACCTGTCATTCTAAGGGGGTTAAAGGTAGGGGTTGCATTTTTACGTTAAAGAATGTGAAGTTATAATTTAAATTTGACGTGTTTCGGGATTTTTTTATAAATATGTACAGTAACCTAAATAATGAATTTATTCCATTTGGCTTTTACACACTGTATATCTTACCTGCACTCCATTTTAAATCCAAAATAAATCTTGTAGCTCAAATAGAAATATTTGTTGTCTATTTTTACCATTTAACCGCTCTTTAACAATTATTACAAATTTTCTCCTATTATAATGTCCTGCTAATTAATCGAATATTTTGCTAATATGACTTTTGATTATTTCTGTTTTCATCCAACCCTTCCTTTTCTCTTGTCTATTTTGTATAAAGTCCGTATTTCTTTGCTCAGTTCGCTAAGATTTAGTTTAGTTATGATCGAGCTCAGATAAGCTGTTCCTAGCTGGTGAAAGATTGCAGGCTAAATGGACTGCAGTTGATCATCGACTATGTCGCGGATGTGATTATCCTAGAAAAACTGCTCGATAAGCATTATAGGGAAGTTTTATTGGCTAAAAGTCTTATATATCCTGGACAGTATCTAAACGTATCGAGCAGGATTGATGTCAGTACGTGCTTGGCGGAGATAGGCGATCGATAGGGACGACTGGAGAGAAATTCTGGAGGAGGCTAGAACCCATTCAGAGTTGTAAAGCCAGAATGGTGATGACTAAGGGATACAGTGTCAGCAAATGTAGCCAGAGGCAGTTCGCAGGAGGAATCTTGTCTCCCCTCTTGTGAAATCTGGTCATGGATTGACTAAGAACCTAGACGCAGTAACGGCTGTCATCATGACTTTGTCTAATATGGATGATCTGTGTGGTTAGCTTAGCTATTTTATGGTAAATTTAGTGGCACAGTGGGATATATAATATAACAGCCTCTAGCTGTATTTACAAAATGAACTTCAAATATAGCACTTAACATAAGTCTCCAGAGGTTCAAAATTATCAAATTTACCAAAAGGAATTTGGAGGGATAAGCTCTTCTAAACCTTAATGGTACAAATCTAAATCTAGTGAATAATTATCTTATTAGAATCAAGCTGCACTTGAAATCAGCAGATAGAACGAATATCTAAGACATGAAAAAAATGTGGTGTTTACAATTCTACATGTTATATTATATTTATAACAAATGGGTTAGTGGTGTGGTTGTCAAAGGTGCAGCAAGAAACCACCATCATTAAAGTAAACAAGGTGAGAAAAGAGTTACCTCCTTTGCACAATGTTGTACCTAATAGGGCAGACGAAAATGAGATATTAAAGAATGAGAGAAATCCTGAGCAATGTAATGATTAGATCAAGACTTAGTAGCATAATAAATGAAAGTGAGAATACCGAATGGATGACTTTGACCATGTGGTATCTTTCCAAGTAGACATTTAATCACTAGAGGAATGGGGTGGAGGAAACAGACGATTAAGTATGCAGAGTTATACCTGATAGACAGAAGGGTCTAAAACTACAGAAATATCAGATTCCAAATATGAAAGTCTGACTGTCGGAACATAACTGTGTCAATGTTACACCGATACGGGTTCCAGGTCACCGGGAATATACAGCGATGAAAGACCTGATGAACATCCACAAAATACTTCGGTCCAAAGCCGACCATAATAATAAAAAACACCGTCTACCACCTACAGTCTTGGATTCTTTTTGATCAGGATTCTGGATCCTGGAAAACTCTCATTGGAAAAATATACCCGGTTAAGCATGCATATAGCAAAGTATATATTGGCCGGAGATGAGCTAATAGTGCTGAAGTGCTGAACCAAACAAGCATTAATTAGAGTTTAATTATGCTTTTTTACCAGGCATGCGTAGTCAAGAGATATCTGCAAACACATAGGCTGTATTAGGGAAACTTAAGCTGCGAACTCTATAGTAGAGAACCTGAAACAGTCAATCATATCTTTCATGACTATGAATTCGATCTCAGGTAGTAAACACTTGTTAGAGACTGCCAAGAGACTTCAAAAAGAGACTACCAAAAGATGTACAATAAGCGAACTGACTGCAATACGACCGGTTTATATCAGATGGCTTCTAAAATAAAAAAGGTTTCAGTAGGAGGGAATTTAAACTACCGCGAAGCTTTATATTAATCAACAAATTTCCGGTTTTTTACTATTCTCTTTACAATTTCATAATATTCTCAATCAAATTTCTATTCAGCACCAGCTTTTGTTGGTGTATCTTTTACAAGCTTTATAGCATTCGTTAGTAAGATCTTTTTTACGTTGCCTGTACAAAAAAATTGAAAACATTTCAATAATCAAACGCTCACTCCCTCGTTAGGTACACAAATGAACTCTTCCACTGTGATTGTTAGAATATTAAAATATTTTACTAATAAATCTTTTTATCGCACTTTAATACAATAGTCGAACTGATAATTGCAAAAATTCAACATATTCAACGTATTTATATGACATTATGAAAAAGTAAACATAAATTAAATAAGATGATTAAAAAGAATTATGTTTTCTGTATTTTTAAAATTTAAATAATATATTAAATAAAGTAATTTTATTATTTATTTATTTTTTATATTTTAAACAAATTAAATCAATTGAACAGATGATTCAATGTTGTTATTAATCGGATGACATTTATGACATTTATTAAATTTTGACAATCCTTACGAATCGAGTCTTTTAGTGACATATATCCTTTTAATTTTTTACTTCTCATTTAATGTCTCTATATAATGTTATTTTTCATGCATTTTTTAATTTAAATCTGCTTAGAGTAAATGTATGATGACTACAAACGAATTGATTGAGAGTAGTGAAGCGATATCAAGAACCGCTATTCTATTACGCTACCCGTGTCGACGCCATACGCCATATTGTTGCTAGATCTGTGACGCTCGCCTCAGCATTTCACTGTAGAGAAAAAAAGTAATACAACGCCAGTATAGAAGCTTCGCATTCAAAAAATCTCAATGCTTTGAATATTTTCTTGAAAAATAGAAAAATAATTTACTTAAAATTTTACGTAAAAAAAACAGTTACATAAAAAATCCTACTTACTCAGTCGGATGGCTTTTACCATAGTATCTGTGCTCGAGTTGGAACAAAATGGGTTTATATTTGTGAGCATATGTGATCCATGATCCGCTGGTCATCCACGAGGCTCTTGCTCCTCCCTCTCCTTCAATTTGAAGAAAGGCGAGATTGCCTTTACCACTAGCAAATTCATCATTCACGAAATATCTCTAAAAACAAGTTATGAATATTATACCTTCAACAAATTAAATAAAAAATAAATAGAAATAAATTTAATAGTTTTATTATTAAGCAACCCTATATTTTACTTCTGCACTTTAATCTCGATTCATAAAAAATAACAATAAATTCTTAACGGTATAAATTAAAACAATTTATTTTAAAAAAATCACAATTTTATAATTTTAAATAAAACTATTTTAAATTAAATTTTTAAAAAGTGCACCACGTTCAGCCAAGCAGTAGCAAATCTATTGTATAATTGCCTTCGGGTGTTCAACAACATTTCGGGTGTTGGGCTTTGAACGGCCTGAATAATTTTTTTAACGTAATTCGTCTGAATTTCCGGCACGTTCATGCTCATGTCGGTAAATTTGTAGCTTGACATAACCCCATACGAAAAAGTCCAAAGGTGCAAGATCAGGAGAGCGAGGTGGCATTTTTATGGTACCTTTTAAAAAATCTAACACCTCCCGTGCATTGTGAGATGGACAGCCATCTTGGTGCAACCAAATTTCATCCATATTAATATGTAATACTCGAACAGCTGGAATTATGTAATTTCTGAGAAGATCTAGGTATTTACGACGACACAAAGTGCCCACAATCAAAAAAGAGCCAATTACGTTGTAACATAAAATACCCAAACCAAAAATACCTGCCTAAACTTTGACTTTTCTACGTTGTTGTGTTTTGTAAGTAACACTAATATGCCTATTTTCTGTAGAGTACCCTACGGTAACTGCGGCATTGAAAGAGAAACCAACACACTATACAATTATATGCGGCGACTTTAACGCAAAGATCGGTCCAAAGCAGGATGAATAGGAAACAGCACTAGGTAAATTTGGATCCAAAGGCAGAAACGAACGTGGACAAACACTACTAGAATTTCTATTACAACAAAATCTATACCAGATGAATAGTTTCTTCTCTAAAAAAGATCAGAGAAGATGGACGTAGAAAAGCCCAGATGGTAAGACCAAAAACGAGATAGACTACATAATTACTGACAAAAAATATATATTCAACGATGTCACAGTCCTTAATAGCTTTACCACAGGCAGCGATTAGAATGGTAAGAGCCAAACTAAAATTAGACTTAATAACAGAAAGATCCAAAATGATTAGAAAGAAAGCCAACCCAATATGGAACGACCCAACGAATTTAAATGAATATCAAGGCAATATCAATAAAATTCTACAACAAAATGAATGCACGAATAATGTAAATGCCCTAAACGAAAATATCGTAGAAGCTATTCGAGAGGCTAAGTAAAATGCTGCCCTAAAAGACGCCAAGACGAAAAAATAACTATTGAAACAAAGCACCCAATGGAAACTAGAAGAAAAATCAAAGGAAAAAAAAGCATTGACGAAGAAGAACTGCGAAAAATAAACAAAGAAGTATCAAAAGCTATAAGGAAAGATTTAAGGAAATTTAGGAATAAAAAGGTCCAGGGAACTATAGAAGGGAATAAAAGTTTGGAAGTCCTGAGAAGACGACTAAACAATGGAAAATGCGAAATACACAAACTAAAGGACAAAGAAGGAGTCCTCACATCAAATAGAGATGAACTACTACACATAGTTGAAGACTTCTATCAAGAACTATACACAAGCCAAAGAGAAGACCAAAAGAACTTGGAAGCCGCCGCATCACGCAAAATTATCAACCAGGGTTCAGAGCTCATGCCAGAGATCACACTAAGTGTGATCTTTGGTATGATCATGACGTGCCCTTCTCAACCAAATAAAAATGTTGTTTAACCTTTGTCTAATAGATTGTTGCATACCAAAAACATGGAACAATGCAGTAACAATTTTACTACACAAGAAAGGAGACAAGGCGTACCTAGAAAATTATAGGCCAATCAGCCTATTGAACCACATCTATAAAATGTTTACCCGAATAATTACGACAAGACTAGAGAAAAAGTTAGATTTCTACCAGCCCCGAGAACAAGCTGGCTTCCGCTCAAAATTATGGAACAAACGATCACCGGCAAACAGTCAAAACCTTAATAGAAAAGTCGCTAGAATATATCAGACCACTGGTACTACGTAGACTTTCACAAAGTTTTCGACACTGTGGAATTAGACAGCATTATAACTGCTCTGAACAATAGTAGAATAGATTACCGGCTCACAAAGCTATTACAAACATTATACCAAAACGCCATAATGCGTGTAAAACTACATGATACCACCAGAGAAATTCATATCAAGCGAGTTGTGAGACTAAGCGACACTCTCTCACCTAAATTATTTATAACGGTCCTCGAATACGCCTTTAAAATGCTAAAGTGGGAAAATAGAGGAATAAAAATAGATGGAGAAATGGTCAATTATCTGTGTTTTGCCGAAGACATAGTACTTATTACCGAAGGTCTGGGTGAAGCACAACAAATGGTACAAGAATTAGAAAACGTATCTTCAATAATAGGTCTAAAAATGAACATTAGTAATACCAAATTTATGACAAATTTAGTTCCCAGCGAACACCTAATCATGCAAAATCAAGTGGTAGAATTGACAGAAAAGTACATATATCTTGGTCATGAAATCAGAATAGGCAAGGACAACCAAACCTACGAATTTCAACGACGAATAACACTTTCTTGGGTGGCGTATGGTTCACTAAGAGACATCTTTAAGAGCAACATCCCGATAGCTATGAAACGGAAGACATTTGACCAATGCGTTCTTCCTATTATGACATACGGAGCAGAAACTCTCACGCTCACAAAAACAACAACTCTAAAAATGCGAGTGACACAAAGGCGCATGGAAAGATCAATTCTCGGCGTGACAAAAAAAGACAAATTAAGGAATCAAGACTTAAGGAAAAGAACAAGTATCAGTGATGTCGTCGAACGTATAGCCAAGCTGAAATGGAATTGGGCAGGTCACATAGCGAGACTTAAAGACACAAGATGGACCAGAAAACTAATTGACTGGCGCTCAAGAGAAGACAAACGCAGCAGAGGACGACCATTAACACGCTGGATGGACGACATTGGACGAATATCCAAAAAATGGCAACAAGAAGCACAGAACCGTGAAAAGTGACGAAAAATGGGAGAGACGTATGTCCAGCAGTGGACAGAAGAGGTTGCATGATGATGATGATGACCCTACGGTAACAGATGTATTCTGAGGCTAGTTAAAGAAAAAGAAGACCTATCTGTAAATAAGATTTTTTTATGAAATCTTCGTCACGATTAGTGCGTTCTGTCATGTCCACACAAAACACCATGAAATCTTTTGCTAAAGCTTGAGTGGTAATGGTTGAAAAACCAGATGGTCAAAAAACATGGTCAAATTCTTAAATCAAGAGAAATAAAGGCAATATTTATCCCAACAAAAACTTTTGTCTGTTTTCCAATCAATCAAAGACAAGATTGACACATGTCACGGTTGCTAGCCATTTCTAATAAAATACAGATAAAGAATTCTCCATTCACCCATAAACAAACTACAAAATATGCTTCTTTTCTATACTTCCCACAAATCACGAACAAGCTTACGAAAATATTCAAAAAAATTACCTGTCAATATAGCTTTAAAAAACACTAGAACCATAGGAAAGTTATTTTCTATATTTCACTAGAACTCCATTGAACCCTTTAGAACAAACTAATATCGTCTATCATATACCCTACATTGGAAAGACCAGCCGCTCTCTTTAAGGTCATATAAGAACCTTTATATCACTTATTCTTTTTTTTTAACTAATAGTCTAAATTGGTCCACTATCCATCGAATAAAATATAAAAAAAAATTTAAATTCTTTTTTAAAAACTTGTTTTTTTTCAACAATTCCCTCGTTAATCGTACCACACTGCATTCCAAAAAAAAAACACATGTACGAAATCACGCCACATGTGGGACTAATGACACTCAGCATCAAACAGCAAATAACCGAAAGCATGCTAGTGTCGTTTGATCCTTAAAAGAACTTAAACAATACATCTCAATAAAGCCATCGGTCAAAGAAAAATCACCTTTCCAATATATATATATATATATATATATATATATATATATATATATATATATATATATATATATATATATATATATATATATATATATATATATATATATATATATATATATATATATATATATATATATTGTGACGATTGGGGTTTATAGAAAATAATTTATAAGTTATATACTACATAATATTAGATATTTGGTTGTTTTAAATAAGTTATATACTAGAGAATTTAATAAAAATTATTTATGTGAGGGTATTTTTAAGAAATTATCATATAATAATTGTAAAAAGTTGTATTTTAATGTTGTAAATATATATAAGTGAGCCATGTGACTAGGCAACCAACTATACATATGTGAGTGACAGATATACTTACTCTGAAGTGACGTTTAAGAATTTTTACGAATATAAGTGGGGTTATATTGTTTGAAATGTGTATATTATTAAATTAGAGTGTTAGTTACTAATTTGAATGTTTATTCTGATCTGAAAAGCCTAAATGTCAACAAAATTATCAATGGAACATTAACGAATTCTCCAGAGTGCAGAGTGTGACCATTGTTTACGGTCGAACATTCTGGAATAATGATTATGGCGGTGGATCGAACAGATATTTTTTTCGAGAACATCTATATAGAAGTTAATAGAACGAATGGAACATGATCTCTTACCAGATGGTTCTGGAATATCCAAAAGGATATAAATACCCGTGATTTGGATTCAAGATGGCAGTTTTTAGTCAGAAGTCAAGCAGTTTATTATGAAAGTTAGTAGATTAGTTAGTGAAGTCAATTGTTCACAGTTTTAGTAAGTCAGTCAAGCAGTTTAATAAGAAATATGAAAGTTAGTTGGAGATAGTCAGATTGTTTAATATAGTGAGTTAAATGAAGATTAAAAATTATGCATATAATTTAATGCACATTTATAATTATACACAAATAATTATTGAAGATTAAAAAAAGTATATTGGAAGAAATTAAATTATATTATGGTTGGAGATTAGTATAAATCAACTTATAATAATTGGATATTGGTATATTGAAAAGAAGAATAAATATAAATGCTGTTTGCTGGTTTGGTTGGTGGTGTATAAATGCTGGTGAAGAAAACTATATCTTAAATTGGTAGAAGCTGATAATTGGAAAAAGTAATTTCACAAAAAACAAGGATAACTGAAGTACGAAGACATTCAGTGTTGATTAGAATCTATATAGTGGAAAACAGTTCATTTAGGCATTCAGTGAAAGAAAGGTACAAAATTTTGTTAATATAATTTAGTTAGTGTCATAACAATTTCAATTTTGAAGATAGTTTGTTTAAATTTTAGATTGTCTATAGAATTTAATTAGTTTTATAAGAATATCAATTTAAAGATAGTTTATTTTAAATTTACATTGGCTAGGTTAGATATATATGTGTGTTTCATAATAGTTATAATAAAGATAATTTAAAAAAAAGTACTTACAAACTAATTCTTTGAGAACCGCGATAAAAACCCTATATTATTAAAAATACTCATTGCTCATCATTCAAACAAAAAACACATCATAACAATATATATATATATATATATATATATATATATATATATATATATATATATATATATATATATATATATATATATATATATATATATATATATATATATATTGTTATGATATGTAAAATCGAGAAAAATATTGGTTTGTTTAAAATATTTCAAAATTCAATAACATTGGAATAATTCAGATAAGTAGGATAATATCCAACAAACATTTCGAAGAAGGAGAGTTATTAATTTCTTGAATTACCTGTACTAAACAAAATGTAAGCTTTGCATAAATTATTTCTTTGTTATACTTGAGTGACCCGCATAATTTTAAGTGAAAACAAAAAGACAATTGAACGGGGTTTTCCAAAATACATTAATGCAGTGATTAGAGACAAATAGAAGAGATTTTAGAAAGAGGTTTTTGTTAGTTTTTAAGAATTATAGAAAATATTATTTGTAAATAAGTTTTAGGAAATTTTATAATTATAGGTAAAAATTTGTTTGTTATCGAAATGAAAAAATGGGGGAATTGTGACGAGTTTTGATTGGCGGAGATTGAAAAAGGTGGGATAAGTATGTAGGAAAAAGTTTAGCGAGATTGAGGAGAGAGAAAAGATCAGTTGATTTTCCAATTCTGTAAGAGGAACAGTGATTGTTCTCTGGCGGTTCCTGAAATGTAGCAAGCAGTAGTGTTGAATGTTAGTGAGTTTTTGTGGAGTTAGTGTATCTGACAGGAGCTGAAGCAGCAAAATATTGTAAGTCATATTTCTCTACTTATATTCCAAGAGTCACTGTTCAGGCCAACGAGAGATTCAGTTTATCGTAAAGAGAAGATATTCCAAGAGTCATTTTTCACTCGGGCCAACGAGAGATTCAGTTTATCGAGAGGAGAAAGGCTATCATAATTTGAATGATTTGTGCTTTTGAAGGAGATCATTAAGGACGATATACTTGCAACAATCTGTGTAAGATTGCTGATTACATAGGGAGCGGTTGAGAGGAGATAATACAGTCTACAAGGAACAAGGATTTGGGCCACTCATCATCAGAGAGAGATATTTTTGTTTTCTGCAGTTTTTTTTCTTTTATTGATAACACAATTTTTACACGTAATTTAGAAAGGATATAAATATTTTGATTAGGAGAGTTAGAATAGTTTGGGATTTTGAGATTTCAATTAATATTGTTTGTACCATAAATTTTGTTGTTCACGTACGGAGAACAAAATTTTGAGAATCCTTATATGAGGTTTGTTTATTGAAAACGTTTGAGTGTGAATTATTTCATTATTTTTATTTCAATATATAGTGTTAGATCATATGTGTTTTTTATTATTCCGGTATTCCCTGGACCTTACCTTTCACATGTAATAGCATAGATATTGAAGCACGAATTTAACCCTGAGATAAAAGAATTAAAAATTGTGATAAAGTCATAATCATATCATTTAAATAATTTTAATTAATCAAAAAAATTAATTAGCTAATTATTGCTTGGCGCACCAAGACTTTAAATATCACAATAATATATATATATATATATATATATATATATATATATATATATATATATATATATATATATATATATATATATATATATATATATATATATATATATATATATAGTGTATATAACGACGCTAAGAATACAATTCTTTGGTAGGTAACTTTCGGGAAAGCGTCAAGTCAAGGATCGGCTAGAGATGGTATAACCCAGTTTGGTGTAGAACTTTATTCTAAATGTCATCAAAAAAGAAGAAAAATTCTTCTTTTCTACCTTAAACATGAAGATGTGGTTTTTGTTCGGTTTTAGATGTTTTTGTGTTGTATTTGTAAAAATACCTTTTTGTGTTGTAATGTTTTTATTGAAAATTTTAAATGTATTTTTTAACATTTTTAACATATTTATGCCAGTGTGCTTCACCACTAGGACCAACTGAACATTTTCAATGTAGGTTTTTAAATGTTAACTTCCACCATTTGTACTAAATAAGTTTTCCATTTAGGTGCTGATGAAGGTGACAGCCTATCACCGAAAATTTCAGATTTAGAATAAAGTTCTACACCAAACTGGCTTATACCATCTCTAGCCGATCCTTGACTTAACGCTTTCCCGAAAGTTACCTACCAAAGAATTATATATATATATATATATATATATATATATATATATATATATATATATATATATATATATATATATATATATATATATATATATATATATATATATATATATATATATAAACCACAAGTTTATTAGGGCCGCAGTCAGAAGGTTGGCCGAAATGTTAGGGAAACACTCTTTGGACTTTTGTCGAGCTTTCGGAATGGTTTTATTCCTTTTTCAAGTGTCTTGAAAAAGGAATATGTATATTATATGTATATATATATATATATATATATATATATATATATATATATATAGAAATGTAGCCATAAGCTCCCTTACTATTAAGAATCAGCAGATTCCGATATCCGACGTTATAAATAGGAAGAAATCAATATTTTTATTATTATTGTAATTATTATGTTTCAATAGTCAAGTTTAAATCATTAAATGTAGTAGTTTGTAGAATTTCTCAAAAATTGTAACTTATTTTCGAAATAAAGATTTTTTTTTGGGAATATCGACGTTGAAGAAACATTTCTGGCGCTGCGAACCACAGGATATTTCATACAGAAACATAGTCGTTTCCTGGTCTACATTAGTTTAATGAAATCCTGAAGAACCTGGTAAAAGAGAAAAATGTATTGGAAATCAAACACGATCATCCTTGCGTAAGTTTTTCCTTTCTTTACCATTGTTTATGAGCATTTATTATTTTAATTGAATTCTTAAACATTTACATTGAATTTAATATTTATTGTTTATTGAATTTATATTATTTATAACATTTTACTTCAACGAATTTTTATATATACTTGCATTTATATTTTTGCATATATTTTATGAGTACATTGAATGATATTTCCCAAAATAGTATCGAAAATTTAAGTTTACTATTCGACAATTTAAATCTAAAAATAAAAAGAAATCTACAAACCTCTAAATCTAAGCCTGCATCTAAATTACGTTCCAAAATGCCGATGACCAATAGCGATATTGCTAGCCTTTGCTCAACTCTGCCCGAATTCTCTTCTGGAGACAACCTCTCCACCTTCATCAAAGCAGTAGATAATTTAATAGTTTTCTTAGGCACCCAAGATTTAAATCCGTCCCAAGAATTTATCTTAAATTCCCATATCGTATCTCGAATTAAAGGAGAACCTAGAAATTTCTTAAACTATTCTAATAAAACCAATTGGACAGAAATTCGTCCAGCGTTATTAACTAAATACGGAGACAGACGTTCCGAAGACATATTAGTAACACAACTATCCACTACCGTCCAAAAACATAGTGAATCCTACGACAATTATCATCAGAGAATAACTACAAATCTGAACGATTTACTCCAACACATCACCCTAAACGATAATCCCGCGACAGTAACATTTAAAACTCCATATTTCAAAAACATTGCCCTCAAAACTTTCTGTACCGGAATCAACGAGCCTTATTGCGAATACTTATCGCATTTTGAATTAAATTCCCTAGAAGAAGCCCTTCAAAAGTGTATTGCCTACGATAACCACAAAAATCAACAACAATACATGAACTTCCTTAAGAGCCAACAAAACAAAAAGGCCCCACTCAAAAATAAACCCTATCAATCTTCGAATAATCAAAGATCCACAAACTTCCAACCCACATACTCAAACTTGCAACCCACGCATTCAAATTATGTGAGACCTTCAACTCACAACACAGAGCCCAATTTTAACTTTACTCCACAGCAGAACTATAATTTTCCTCAGAGACAAAATTTCAGTTCTCACGAACAAAATCAATCCTTCCAACGAAACAATGTTCCGAAAAACAACCAACAAAGACTAAATAAATATAAAGCTCCTCGACCCCAACCAAATTTTGCTACTCCAATGAGCGGTGTTCAAACTACCACAACCAGAAACCATCAGCCCATGACAATTACAACTAATAGAAGCCACAATTTTCACATAGATTCAAATGACATCCAATATTTCGAAAATGATTTCGAAAATTACGAATCCGAACAAGAGCCCGATTTGCATGATGAAAATCATCAGGATTTTCAAGCCATCCCGTTAGACGATCATCCACCCCCTGTATAAACCTACATAATATCGAAAGTTCCCTTGGGTTACCTTGCTTCATTACACCCAAAACACATCTACGCGTTTTAATCGATACCGGCGGTTCCCATTCAATTTTAAATCCGCGAGCTCTCAAACTATTTGATAAAAATCATATTTATCGAAAACCTTTTTCGCTAACGTCAATGAAAATTACTTCCAAGCACGACTTAAATATTAAGACGCCACTATTCCTAGAATATGGAATTCCACAAACATTCGACGTAAAAATTGCCGACTTTAGTCAATTCTTTGACCTCCTCCTTGGAACTTACGATCTGAAAAGATTCCACGCCACAATTAGCTACGCAACTCATACTTTAACCTTTGAGAATCCTCACGTTAGCATTCCATTTGAAACTTTATACCAAAAAATTCCAGTAAGCGTTCATAATGGCGAAGTCTTATTGCGCGAAAGACACTTTCAAGGTATCAAAATTCCCCATTCTATTCACGTTGCAAAAAACGGCTTTCTAGACACTTTCGACTTACCTATGCCTATGAAATTTAATAAGAGAATTGAAGTTGAGAACTTTTGTAATTATAATATAGCAAAAATTCCAACGACGCATTTTAACGAAAACAAAATCCGTACTTCGCACTTAAATAACGAAGAAAAATATAAAATTATAAGTCTTTGCAAAAAATTTAAAGACGTATTTTACGACGAAAATAAAAATTTAACTTTCACGTCAGCTGTTAGACACGAAATTAAAACTAAGGATGAAAATCCAATTTATGTAAAGGGATTTCGGCATCCCAAAGCAATGCAGGAAGAAATAAAAAAACAAATAAATAATTTATTAGATAATAAGATAATTCGACCGTCAATTTCACCGTACTCAGCTCCAGTTTGGATAGTACCAAAAAAAGCTGATGCCTCAGGTCAAAAAAAATTTAGATTAGTAATTGATTATAGGAAGCTCAATGATCATACTGAAAGTGATCGCTACCCACTTCCTCAGATAGATGAGATACTGGATAACTTAGGAAAAGCCAGTTATTTCACAACATTAGATTTAGCTCAAGGTTACCATCAGATTGAAGTTCATCCGGATTCTATTCGGAAAACAGCCTTTTCAGTTCCGCATGGTCACTTTGAATTTTTACGTATGCCCTTTGGTTTAAAGAATAGCCCAGCAACATTCGAAAGGTTAATGGACAATATTCTTAGGCCCTTTATTCATAAGTTTTGCTTCGTCTACATGGACGATGTCATTATTTTTTCCAAGTCACTGCAAGAACACTTAGTTCATATTGCCACTATTTTTGACACTTTTAGAAAAAATAATTTAAAAATTCAGTTAGACAAATCTGAGTTTCTCACGAAAGAAGTTTCTTTCTTAGGTCACGTAGTGACAACCGAAGGAATCAAACCTAACCCAGCAAAAATCGAAGCTATACAAAAATATCCTCTACCAAAAACAGTAAAAGAAATTAAATCATTTCTTGGTTTAATCGGTTACTACCGAAGATTCATACCCAACTTTGCAAAAATAACGTCCCCATTTTCGAGATGTACTCGAAAAGGAGCAACTATCGACCCCACAAATCCAAATTATTTAGAATGTTTTGCAAAATGCAAACAATTGTTAACTAATTCTCCAGTCTTACAATATCCAGACTTCGAAAAGCCTTTTGTACTGACTACAGACGCCTCTAATATAGCTATAGGATCAGTATTATCTCAAAATAATCACCCTATTGCCTACTATTCTCGAACTCTAAATTCCGCAGAACGAAACTACTCCACTATTGAAAAAGAACTTCTAGCCATACTAGATTCTTGTAAACACTTCCGTATGTATTTATACAACCAAAAATTCACTGTAGAAACAGATCACAATCCTCTCGTATGGATCTACAAAATTAAAGACCCCACTTCTAGATTAGCCCGATGGAGACTTAAACTAGAAGAATATGATTTTGAAGTTAAATATAAAAAAGGCAAAGAGAATCAAGTTGCTGATGCTCTTAGCCGAGTCCAAATAAATGTCCTAAGTTCGAGTTCAGAATGTGCTGAACCCCCGAATTCAGAATGTGCTGAACCACCCGACAATTTCGACATAGACGATTTCCTTGCCGATTTTGACAACTTACAAAACAGTACTAACACACAACATACATCAGTTGAGAACCCTATCACTGGAATAGAGATTTCACCTGAACCAATTAATTTATCCTCAAACCAAATTATTTTTAAACCAGAGTCAAATAATTTTGAAATTAAATACAAAAGAATTTTTAACAAACACCGTTACACTGTCACTTTGACAAATAATTGGAAAACAGAAATAGCAAATACCTTCCAAAATATCCTTAGACCAAATCAAAAATTTGCAATAACAATCCCTCACGAATTTAGACCTTTTATCTGTAACTATTTTAAAGAAAAAATAAATTCCACAGTCAAAGCAATATTTTGCAATATACTACTTCAGGACATAGAAGAAGAAAACCAACAAATAGAATGCATAAAGAAATATCACGTAGAAAATCACAACGGAATAATTGAAACCTACAAACATTTAAAACAAAAATTTTATTGGCCCTCAATGCAGACAACTATTTCTAATTTTATCAATAAATGCGAAATTTGCCTAAAAAATAAATACGAGCGACGTCCTTATAAACTTCCCCAATTAGGACCGTTGTTAGGTCAAAAACCTTTTGATATATTACATATCGATCTATTCCACTGCAATAAAAACCTGTATCTCACAATAATAGATTCTTTTTCCAAATACGGTCAATGCTATAAGCTCACCGACAAAACTTCCATTTCCATACTAAATAAATTAAGACACTACTTTTCGCACCACAATTACCCAAAAAAGATTGTATGCGACAGCGGCACCGAATTTAATTCCGCAGTCATTAAAGAATTCCTAAATATCCACAAAATCGAAATACATTTTACAACAGTAAACAATTCTTCCTCAAACTCTCCAGTAGAGCGCTTTCATTCAACTCTTATTGAAAAACTTAGGACCTTACAAGCCCAAAATCCAAATGATTCGTTAGATGACATTCTAACACACGCCATTCTTATTTACAACCAATCAATCCACAGTTCCACAGATTATTCCCCGTTCTCAATTCTGTACGGACCCTATGCAGAAGAAATACATTTCGACTTTGATCTTCCGATATACGAAACATATAATCAAAGACATAAAGAAGAACTCCAACCCTTTATTGCAGAACTATATAATAAACAAAAACAAAAAAGACAACAACTTTTAGATAGACAAAACGAAAATGCCGAAGATATTCCGGAAATAGACCTTACAAAATCCCTATATGTTTCTAAGAAAAAACATAAGTCCAAATTACAAGCCCCTTTCTCCACTATTCATCCAGAAACGCAAGACAAAACAAAAATAATCGGTAAAACAGATAAACAAAATTTAACAAGCACTCACCTTAAATATGTAAAACGAATACGAAAACATGTAGATAAACCTACTCAAGACCCAAATTTTTCACAGGACAATCCTCGCCCTGGTCCATCCACTCAATATTCAGGAGATTCCGAATAATGGCTACTATGCTGAAGAGATAGGCAAATCAAGAGAAATCTCCCACTATCACAGACATTTTCTTCACATTCCACTAGACAAATTATCCGACAGTATTGACGCTAGTCCGACAAGCTATTTCAAAGATCACTTCAAAAATGCACCTCTCTCGCTACTGTACTCCCAATACACCCACATACAAGAACAAACAAAAGACGATCTACACAAGATTACGCGAAAACAGAAACGCGGACTTTTTAATTTTCTAGGTACAGCCATCAAATACGTGACTGGAAATCCAGACGACTCTGACTTAGACTTGTTAAAATCACACATAATCTCTTTAGAAAATAAACAAAACGAAATCATAAAAAAATTTAATAACCAAATATCTTATGGAAACTCTTTTAACACGAGATTCGATAAACTTTTAGAAAAACTAAATTCTGATAATTCAATTCTCATATCTGCATTCAACAAATTATCAGCTGATTTTGACAGCTATATCATTCTACACAACGAGATAATAAATCTCCAAAATATAAACGAATTTCTAATGAAACTTATAAGAACCATTACTTTATCTGAACTTAATATCTCTAATATAGAATTATTCACTTTAAAGGAAATAATAGACCTTAAAGAGAACCTTCTCAAAATTTATCCCAGAAATTCAATTCCCAATAGTAATGAACACCCTTATGAACTTATAGAGTCAACAAAAACTTTAGTTTGTGTAACTTCAAATACAATGCTCATAATAATTAAAATCCCTATACTCCATGAAATTCCTTACACTACCTATAAAATCTATCCCATTCCAAACAAAGATCATGTTATGATTCTGCCACCTGCAAGCTACTATACAAATAATAAATGGTTCAACACTTGTATAGGACAAGGCGATAACATAGTTTGTTCTAACTATGTACAATCCAAATGTAACATACCCAATGTAGATAATTGCACAAAAACATTAATCACAGAGAACTTTTTCCAAGAAACCAGCAAGGTCATATTGCTAGGAATAGTTCACCCAATGAGAATCCAGCAGATAGAAATTAATTCAACCAGCCTCTTGACGACAGATGTACCAATAATGATTGAAGGTATCCAATTTAATAAAAAGACGTCTCAAGATATTTCCATTCCAAAAATTGTTCCAATAAAATTAATACCAAACCATGAGATGAAAATTGAAAAATTAACAATCCCAGAGACACATGGCCAAATTCAACCAATAGATACCATAGAAGTACTACCCCGATTATCCATAGGACTGAGCACCACTTCTGTTATAATATTTTTAACTATTTTAGCTTTCCTAATAATCTTCCTAATTAGGAAAAGAAAACGAATTTCCAAAATCCTATTTGGAGAAAAATTGCATCCTGCCCAGATCCAGATACTAGACGAGTTGATAGCCGAAGTAACCAAAACTTCGAGGACGAAGTCCCAACCAATGGAGGGAGGAGAAATGTAGCCATAAGCTCCCTTACTATTAAGAATCAGCAGATTCCGATATCCGACGTTATAAATAGGAAGAAATCAATATTTTTATTATTATTGTAATTATTATGTTTCAATAGTCAAGTTTAAATCATTAAATGTAGTAGTTTGTAGAATTTCTCAAAAATTGTAACTTATTTTCGAAATAAAGATTTTTTTTTGGGAATATCGACGTTGAAGAAACATTTCTATATATATATATATATATATATATATATATATATATATATATAGGACACCCTGAAAAATATGAACTTTTACATCTGTACATCTATACATTTGGAATAATTCATTGGCGTAAGGGGCATGGGAAAATGTTCTCTGAAAAAAACACTGCTTACCAAATCACAAAAACATAATCTCCGACTTGCGATAGAATTAACAAGATTGCCACCATTTTTAGGAGGAAGAGGTTTAATAAAGATAAAATAATTTAGAAAAACAAGTTGCTAATTTAAGAAACTATTTTGAGAAGCTGTCCGGAATACCTATTTTACATGCCCTAGTTTGCGTGGTCGATAATATAACATTACCTAAACTGACATAAAGAGAAATGTGCACATACCATGTAGCACAAAAAGCGCGTAACTGGATGGGAAAACCTCTGCATGGACTGTATTCGAATCCTATGTCAGTCAAACCTATATTAACAATACAAAGTCAAACTATTGTTTAATATCAGGAAAGATGTCTTCGAAAACAAAGGGTGTACTGTGTGCCATTAAGAATTATCTTATTCCGTCAACCAATCCTCTTTCCATCCAAGTCAACCATCTTTCTTATTATCATTAATAAATCTTTTACAGTTAAATACGATAAGAAGTTAAATAGGAAGAACACCAAGTGCAGAGATCTGGAGATACAAATAAAGAGATACTGGAAAATCGAAAGTACCCAGACGAAACCTTTCTAGTACCGATATCATTTCGAACAAACTTCTAGAAAACGTCAAACACATGGATTTTAATGAACATATTATCTATAATATCATGCAAAATAATATAATCTAATAAATAATTTTTGGAAGATATAAAAGCCATAACTTAGCATGTAAGTCTCAATCACGGAAGGAGTCCCACCAGAAGCTCAATACTTTTGATAAGGTAGGTATCTGGGGTGAGTAAATTTCTTTTTAGAGGGAGTGAAACCATATGACTTCAATTTGGATTAGAGTTTAATTTAAATTAAATTTAAACCACTTTGTGGTTTATATCTAATCTAAATATATTAAAAAAATATTCTATTGCTATTATTTAAATATTTTAAATATTATAATTATTTCGGCCATAAAACCAAGAGTCTGTAAAATATTCAGTATAAAAAAATAATCAGAAAATTGTATATACTTTTACCTGTTGCCAAGTTCGTTCATCGTTCGGATTAAAATGGTCCAAATTTTGGGTAAACCATCTTTCATATTTGCTAGGTTTTGAATCATCATTTTCTGGTTGAAGCATTCTTCCAGTTTGAAAGAAAAAAGCCTCTGTTCCAGAAGACCCGAAAATATATATTAAAAGCACAACCGTTGTAAATAAAAGTAATCTAACCATTGCTTCAACTTTTCTAATAACACTTTATAGAAAATAGAGCCTTATGTAATATTGCCTTCAACCTAAAGATAAGAAATATTAAAAAAATAATATTAGTATTCGAAAAATAAATTATGAAGTAAAAACGTGAAAAATGTTTAGGCGGAATATAAAAGCCCTAAGATAGCTTGCAGGATCTAGCAGAACCTAATCTGGCATGGTATAGCACTCACATCCCTAAATCACAATATTTCTACAAGTGATTAATTGCGTGGACGAATGCTACTATTGCCAGAAGTGCATTGAAATCTGTCTTTCCGGACTTCCTACACCCATCCTACCCAATTCTTTAAATCCCAAGTTAACTTGTGGTACCAAGTCAGTGAGATAAAGGATCATACAAGTTTTCACCACTTCTCGTGAGGTTGTCGTTGATCTGTCGCCTCCACTGAAAGCATTTCTTTTGTCCGTTACTATTATGCGACTTTAAGAACAGAATATGTGCAACCAGTAGGATGTATTTGACATCCAATAGCGACTTGCTGTTAAATGGTCAAATGAACTTCTCTGCATTGTGCGCTACAATAAAAGACTTCTGGGAATGTCGATTGGCCCAATGAAGACAAAGTTGTTGCAAGTGGTTTAATAGTTCCGGAACCCAATATTGAAAGAATCTGAGTGACCGACAAACCTATGGACAGAGGAGTAGTAACTACAATTGAATTCTTTATAAAATATCTACCGCTTTCTTGCATTCTTATCAAGAAAACATTTAGGAACTTCATCAGTAAAGTTACAGTAAGTTATCCCTAATGAAATCCATAATGAACAGCCTTCTGAGCCTCTCATACAAGAAACTCAATCTGTTAATACGCAGCAGGACAACAACGAGTTGCACGATAGCATGGTAAGTGAAATGGCACGTGCCATACAAGAGTTTAATGGGACAAACCCACTTAGCAGACCACCGCTACCAAAAATAAACTCTTGTAGGAAACTAGGTGCGCTGTTACAAATTGTGAACACTGAAGTCCTACCTAATTATATCGTGGAAGCCCATACATTAGAATATTTGCATATGCTGATTTACTGTGCAGCAACAGCAATTGCTAATGTTATGGACATTAAGATCAGAACACGACGGGGTACTAATATCGGAAGGACTGAAAACAGAATTGCACTATGGAAAAAACGACTACTGAGGAAAATTGAATTATTGCGTAGGGATATTGAACAAATTACGCAATACATTCGAGACGTAAGAACTCGAAAATTAGTTAAAAGAGCTCAAGAAATAATTCTGAACACTACCAGATACTCACAAAATGTCCAGAAAACAACACAGGTCAACACTGTCAAAAATTGTCCGTTTATTCTGGTCGCCTAAGGAGATACAAAGTTAGTAACAAGCGGAAATGTGACAATATACTATTTTAACATGCAGAGAAGGCTTTCTATAGGAAACTGAATTCCACTATAGAAAATGTAAATAAATTCTATCTAAGCCAAGAAGAAATTTATGAGTTTTGGAAAAACCAACTTTCCACGCCAGCTACTCATAACAGCAATACTGGATCGATTAAAGAAACGACGAACAATGGTCAACACTACATTAATATTTCCTACGAACCATGAACATTATCAAAGAACTTCATAACTGGAAATCGCCTGGATCAGACAAGGTTCAAAACTTCTGGCTAAAGAAGTTTTGGAGTGTACACGAGCTTTTACTGGTATTAATTAATCATGTTATTTTTAATCCGCAGGAAATACCACCATTTCTTACCCAAGTAACCACTTATCTAATACCTACGGATCAAAATAACACCCAAGGTCCAATCCAGTACCGCCCAATTACTTGTCTTCCAACTTTGTAAAAATTGGTCACATCCTGTGAATATAGTGATTTTTTTAAAGCATATAATAACGGAGTGGAAGACTAAAATTCACCTTCAAATACCCGGTGAAAACAACATCGAAACTGAAGATATCCCAATTAATCGGGGCCTTTTCCAGGGCGACTCGTTGATTCCTTTTTGGTTCTGTTTAGCGATGAACCCACTATCTCAGCCACTGAACTCCACTGACTCAGGATTTAGAATCTAAATAAAACAATACTGTTGTGGCGAAGCTTAATCATCAGGAAAGGTGTTCAAAATGACAAATGCCGATATGGGTGCCAAGCCCAAGAAACCATCCAACATCTTACCAGTGGCTGCCAGGAATTCGTCGGTACTGATTATAAAGCACGCCATGACTCAGTAGGAAAGATTATCCAGCAAGAACTAGCTGACAAACTGGGACTTTTCCAAACCGACCATCTTCATTATTATCAATACGCCCCTGACAGAATGCTTGAAAATGACATCTAAAAGCTATACTGTGCTCACAGACCAACCAGTGGCACATAATAGATCATATCTCATACTAATTAATAAACTTACTAGACAAACAACACTTATTGATGTGGCGATACCTAACACCAATAATTTGCGTGTTAAATACAACGAAAAGATCGCCAAGTACAGAGATCTAAAAATACAATTCAGGAGACAATAGAGAATGGAAAGTACCCAGACAGTACCTATTCGTACTATTCTATCTACTACTGGCGTTATTTCCAAAAAACCTCTTAGAGAACATAAAACAGCTAGGTCTAAATGAACATCCCTATAAGGCCCTGCAGAAAGCTGTACTCCTCGCGACAATTACATCAAAGAAATGTGAAGAACTGAAAATGTTGAGAAAGCATAAACATTATTTCGTAAACATATGACCAAGATAATGTATTAGTCCTTTGTTACTTTTTTGGCGGGAAAATACATGAGCGATTTTGAGACAAATGCGGATGAAATCCGGAAAGTTAATATGTTGTTGGTATATCGAAATCTATTTTGGAAAAAAATATTCTTATTTGCAAAGATTCGCCTAAGAAATTAATTACACAGTCTTACGACTGTGCTGCTGTAATGCGTGAACAATTACGGGGAATTATTTGTTTTTAATTCTCGTAAAAAAAACTCTGAAAAACCATTGCAAACACGATGGAATTTTAGCATCTGAAATTTATCTGCGAGAAAAACTTGTGATAATATTACATTTTAAATTAAGGATTGGTTTGCTTTTAAAAATCATCCCATCAAAGACCAAGTTATGAACAATATAAAATAGAAATAGTTTTATAACAAATTGGTATCTTCTGCAATGCATTTCTAATGGTTGAGAAATATATCTTGAAATTGGAGTTGGGAATATTTTACTCGCGGTCAGAAATAACACTTTAGATCTAATAGTGTATTACGATTTGGATTTAACATTTTGTGAAATAAATAAAGTTTTGATTATTTTAATTATGATACCAATAACAACTGTAGAAATTTAAAGATATTTTCTAGTTTGAAATTGATCAAGACGTTTCTAAGAAATAAAATGTCAGGAGAAAAAACTTTAATTGGAGGAATTTCTGACTTCAACGAAAACGTACTAGAAATATTTATCTCCGATAAAATCAGAAGGAATGGATTTTTCGGCTATAATCAGTTAAAAGTTTATAGCCGAAATATTTTTCTATTTTTCAATCTAACACAACTATTTTTCTGAATTTTACTTACGTGTTGAAGATTGGCAAGAATATTAACTTACTAATAATGAAAAAATAGCAGCGATCAAAGTATATAAAGTTCTTGGAAAATCATAAACTAACAAAAAGAGCCACGATTTGCTGATAGTATTGTAATAAAAGATTTATGCTCCTTTCGCGATGAGTTTTTTTTTAAATTTTCATCACGCAAGGCGCGTAAATTTGTAATTTACAAGCCACACTTTTATGTGCATCGTTAAAAATAATCTAATCTACATTATTTTTAAAGTTTGTAGTTACTATAACCATTAAGATTAAAATGAAATGCAGTCTTCTTCTTCTTACACCAGGTTAGACAATACTTGTCTTTGAGACATTTGATCGTGAAAACTTTGTAACAGATTTAGAACTTATTCTGAGGTCCCAAATCCTTTTTTTTTTTTCATTAAACTCTATCAGAAAGAACTCTGCTCTTGTTGTTGTTTACCAACCCACGAAAAGGAAGAATACAGAGTACTATGTAAACTTAAATTGGAAAAGTCTATTAAAATTGAACAAAACATAAGCAAAGAGGAACTAAAGGCTATAAGAACTTTAACAAATGACGACTCCATAAACATCCTACCAGCAGACAAGGGAATGCAACTGTGATAATGGATAAAATTCAATATGAAAACAAAATTAAAGATCTAATAATAAACGGACCTTATACAAAATTAAAAAAGGATCCAACAAAACCTTTAGAAAACAGAATATATAAAACTTTATTTAAGTTTAAAGATTGTTTAACAAGCTATCAAAGAAGATTAATCACCTCATTACAGTAAGACCCCTCATTTTTATGGAGTACCAGAAGTTCATAAAACGAATACACCACTTAGACCATTTGTAGTAACATAAATTCTCCTTGTAGTGAACTATCAAAATTTTTATTAAATACATATTATACAACCATTTGCAAAAAAATGCCACATTTATAAAAAATACACAGTATTTTTTAAATAAATTATCAAATATTGAATTTAGTTCAAATAATATTTTGGTAAGTTTGACATAAATAGTTTATTTACGAATGTGCCATTAGATAAGACTTTAAATATACTCAAGGCAAAATTAGAGAGTAATGATACATTGGTAACTAGAACAAGACTAAACATATCAGCTATAATGGAGTTATGAACATTATACACTAAAAATACATATTTTCAACTAAATAATGAATTCTATAAACAAAATTTTGATCTAGCAATGGAGTCTAGTTTATCTCCATTATTAGCCGATATATTTATGGAAGATTTTGAAACAAATATTATTTCTAAACAAAATTTAAAACCCACAGTATGGTGGAGATATGTAGATGATGTATTCTCAATATGGTCTCATGGATCAGATTTGTTGGACATATTCCTGAATGATATAAACGATAAAGAAGAGACAATTACATTTCCCATAAAAAAGGAATATAATAACACACTACCTTTCCTGGATGTTTTAATCTCCAAGAACGATACTGGATATGGAACTCAGGTGTATAGAAAACCAACACACAGCAACAGATATTTAAATTTCAAATCAAACCACAATATTACTATTAAAAAGGGAATCAATAAATCCTTAAACGATAGAGCCAAAATTGCTAGTTTTAACGAAAATTCAACATTTGTTAACATCTGTTTTATTAAAATATTATTATCCTTTATCGTTTATAAATAAGGAACTTTCAACAATCGACCGAATAGAACAACTTAGAATGAGATGCTACAGCATACACAGGGAATAATACGAGGAAAATAATAATACCATACATAAAAGGATTCAACAACATTCAACATTTCAACAACATTCAAAACAACAAACATATTGAGATCTATTTTGTCTGAAACCAAACCTAACAATGAACAAGAAAAGACAAAGAATTGTATTTATAAAATACCTTGTGAATGCGATCAGTTTTATTTAGGTGAAACATCTTCTTTTTCTTCCTTTGCCCTATCCGTTTCGGACGTTGGCTATTAACAAGGCTATTTTGACTTTGTTTACGGCACCTCTGAACAGTTCGGTCGATGTTAGTCCGAACCATTGTCGCAAGTTATGCATCCATGAGTGTCGTCTTCTTCCCGGTCCCCTCCTACTGTCGATTTTTCCTGGTGAAACATCAAGGCCATTAAATGTTAGAATAAGTGAACATCAATATTATATTAAAAATAGAGGATTTGATAGATCTCAAATATGTAAACACGCATGGGATAATGAACATAGGGTTCAATGGAATAATGATTCAAGTATAGTCCTAAAAGAAACGGATGGTAAAAAGAGAAAATTCAAAGAAGGGGCTCTAATTATGCTAAATGACACCAATTGTGTCGCAAATTCCTCGGCAGAATGTAGTAGGATCTGGTTACCCATATTAAAATCGAATGAACTATCTTACAAGTAAAGTCGTCCCAGGAACGCAACCCAACAATATTGGCAATATCATTTTAAAGTAGTCTACTTTAAAATGTATAATGCGTGTCTGAAATGTCAATATAAATGAGTCAGATAAAATTAAATTATTAGAAGAATTTTTACCAAGTAACAAAAAAACAAAATTTGTTTAATTTACTAATGTTTGTATTTTGAGAACGATTTCCGAAGTGGAAATTGAAACGTCAATAAACTTACTTTAACTTTTAATTGTGGTTTATTCGCGTTTAAATAGTTTCTTTTTGATTTATTGCGATGCACGCCTGGTATGCAAAAGCATTTTTTGGTTTAGGTTCTCATAATAAACCATCACCCGACATTACGGCGACACCGCCAGATGATGATACCTTTGAATCTAACGGTGAACATGAAAATAAAAAGAACTTTCTTCCCCTTACTTTCTTCTGCGTCAGTAATTCAAAATTAATACCATTTCCAAACACCTTGTCCTTAAGATTGAATTGCAACAAGCCATATCTCTGTTCATTTCTTATAACAAGGCCAAGATATTCTAATTGGCGCTCTTTGATTGTGTTAATATTCTCTCATTCCTTGGCCATTCTACGTAGGACCTCAACATTAGTCACAGGATCGATCCATAAATTTTTTAAGATGCGTCAGTAACACCACATGTCGAAGGCCTCGAGCTTTCTTAAAGAAGCTTCAGAAAGTGTCCAGGCCTTTACCCCATATAATCACATAGAATTTTATGATAGAGATTTTACTAGCTAGTGGTAGATCGTGACTTCAGAGAACGTGAACAGAGACTTCATGTTTACAAACGCTGATCTAGCTTTTCCTATGCTGTTTTATTTCAGTAAAGTGATCCCATTCCCAAAACTAACTCTTGAAAAAGTTTAATGTAGAGTACGAATCCAGGAGGAATTGTTTGACCCTTTTAAAACAAATTACGCGTTGCGTGAATGAGACCCTCTCTCCTGTATTCTGTTCAATATGGCTCTGGAGAAAGTAATACGTATGTCACTAATCACAACCACCAGTTCAATATATAATAAATCAGTAGAGGTGCATGTAGCACTAAAAGAATCAGCTTCAAAAATGGTTTAATAATAAACACGAACAAAAGGAAGTATATGAAAATAAGCACCCAACCACAAATCCTGCAATTACTTGTTATAGAAAATGACGTCATCGAAGGAGTAAACGGATTTATATACCTGGAAACGCTCGTGAACAGTGGAAATAATACTACCGCAAAGATAAACTACACAATTTACGCGGCCAACAGATATTATTTTGGGCTCAATTATATCGAGAAAAAAAAAATAAAACTCTACAAAACAATAATACGACCAGTCCTTACATATTGTTCAGAGACCTGGACTCTAACAAAAAATAATGAAAACATGTTAGGATGTTTCGAAAGAAAATTACTAAGGCGAATCTATGGAGCAGTGAATAACAAAGGAGTGTGGAGAAGACTCGAACTTTATAGAATATACCAGGAACCTGATACCGTAAATCATATTAAGATAGGACGTCAGAGGAGGATAGGGCATGTAATGCGGATGGAAGAAAATGACCCAGCTAGAAAAATCCTCCTTGGTATACCCATTAGTCAGAGAAGTAGAGGAAGACCCAGAACAAGGTTCGTTGATAACATCGATGAAGACATGAGAAATATGGGAATATGTGCTTGGCGGAGGAAGGCAATGGATAGGGATGACTGGAGAGAAATTCTTAAGGAGGCTAGGACCCACGCAGGATTGTAAAGCCAGAATCATGATAATTCAATTAGCTGTTTATGTTGGTACCAATGTGTGTGTAGCTGTTTACCCGGTCAATTGCTTGTTAGTTAACCAAAAGCAGTGTATTTAATATTCCGCGCTTACTGAGTACCATGTACTTTATTTTTTTCGTATTGAGATCAACTCCTCGTTCTCTACTTATAACTGATATTCGCGACAATATTCTTTGCAAACCCTGTAATCTATCTGCAAAAACTACTGCGACGTCGGCGTATCTTATGTTAAACACTACGTTAACTAATACGCCTTCCTGGAGTTTTTCCAGTGCTTGTTTGAACATATGTTCAGAATACATGTTAAATAATACCGGAGACAGAATGCATCCTTGTATCATGCCTCTATTTATGTAGATTGCCTCTGTCAACTCATTCGCTTTAATATTGGCAGTTTGGTTTTAATATAAATTAAATATGATTACCAAGTCTCTATTATCTAAGTCAGCTTCTTTCAAGATGGTTATGAGCTTATCATGTTTTACTCTATCAAATGCCTTTTTGTAGTCGATTAAACAAATATACACGTCACAGTTGACATCTCAGTACCTCTGCCTAAGCAATTGTACAGCGAATAGATCTTCTCGGGTGCCTAAGGCATAGCGGAATCCAAATTGTGTCAATGATATTTGTTCTTAACATTTTTTATATATTTTGCTGTGTAATACTTTTAAAAACGTTTTAACTACATAGCTCATTGTTCTGTAGTCTTGGCATTTTGTGCATTTAATTTTTTTGGTATAGTTACGAAACTCGACTTCGAAAATCAGCTTTGGGGGATTTTTTCAGTTACATATATTTTATTAAATATTAGTGTTAGCCATAATGTCCGGATTATACGAGATTAGTTTTTCAATCTAGGATAGCAAGCTAGATATCCCGGTATCGTATCCTGAGTTACTGTCCTGGCTTGGCGCATACTAGAATGGTTTACATGTGGCTAGGAAATTTTCAGCTAGTAGCTAGTACTATTGCGAGATCAATAGAGCAACAAATTCACTGAAAATGGTAAACATTTCTAAAAAACAATGTTCGTCTGAAACAGTTCCTTCGGAAACTGTGTCAAATTGCATTGGATGAATTAACAGAAGCTTTATTGGAAAAACGCGTTTGGACAAGACCATGGATTTTAAAAAGGAATGAACGTGAATCATCCGCACTGCTTTTAGAATAGCTTGGCAATGAAGACTTAAAAGAGTATATCAGTGTTTTACGAATTATGCCAGATGTGTTTGATATTCTGTTAAGTCTTTTGATGCCAAATATTCAACGGCAGCATACTATTATGAGAGAGGCTTTACCAGCAAGAGTAAAGTTGGAGATCCCTTTAGATTTTCTTTCATCCGGCATTAGTTACAGAAGACTGAGTCACTTTTATTGGGTTTTAAGGTGTTCCATATCCAAATTCATACCAGAGATCTTCAAGGCATTGAAAGGAAACATAAAGGTTAGTACTAATAATAACTTTATATTTGTATTATATCACAAAATTATAAATAAGATAATAAAAAAATTATGCATTGTGGTATGCTAAAGCAATAGGATTCTCATTGTCCTGGCGTAAAAATTCTATATTATTCTCGTCGATTGGATTTTATCGTTGATAATTATTAGCTTCATTTTCTGTAATTATTGACAAATCAGACACTTCTGATTTAAGTGGCAATGGTACAGTATTAATTGTTATGTGTGAATCTAAAGAGCAATTACTACTAGGTATCTGGTATGTAAATGTGGTGTTTACGTATTTCAGATCTTCCATGCGAGACTGAGATAATATGGCATCGATTTTGCCCCGAGCCATAATAGCTCATGCAATAGATAACATTTTCAGTTGGCTACTCACAAAAGTTCCAAAAATATGCCTAATATCTTATGGTGTAGAATGCTCAGCCGTAGATGTACTATTTAAAACATTTCGACATATCGACTTTATTTCCCTAACCATAGATGCCACTTCTAAAATTTTTCTCTTTTTCGGAAGTGGGCTGACATTTTATCGTTTGATTTACTAGTAGTTTTAGCAGTTGGCGTCGCAGACTCATTGCGTTGTGGTTTATTACCTGTCGCAGATGTATATGGTCGGGATGAACAATTTTCAGAATTTGGAACATATTCACTGTTATCACTATTGTCATTGCAGCTGTTATCAATATTATTTTCTTTGCTGGTTTCAACGTTGCCTTGGCTCACTGGGCCTTATCTTGCTCTTCATCTATTGCTGATTCTCGACTGTCCTATAACAACAAAAAAAGAAACACTTTAGTAATAATTATAACAAATAGGTATATTAATATTTTTTTAGATATTAAATAATGTCGAAGAATGGGTGGAAATAGAAAATTGATTTAGAAAGAGATGGAACTTTCCTTTATGCTATGGGACCATTGATGGAAATCATATTGAAATTATCGCTTCTGGTAATAGTGGAATATATTTCGATTATAAAAAGGATTCAGTATTGTTCTTATCACGTTAGTAGATGATGACTGTTGCTTTCGTTATGTTGATGCTGGGGATTGTGCATTTCCATTAAAAATCTATATTATAAAACCTTACCTTGGTGACAATTTAACACTGGAATAGAAGGTTTACAACCATCGACTATCCAGAGCAAGACGAATACTGGAAATACCTTTGGTACATTGGTAAGCCGATTTGGTGTATTCCAAAAACCAATTGCAACCAATATAGAAACAGTCGACAAAATTGTATTGGCAGCATGCACTTAACATAATTGGTTGAGAAAAGAAAATCGAAATTATTTAATCATCAGTGATGTCGATCGAAAAGATATTGATGCAGGAAACACCTCCCATTGCTCTTGGAGAATAGAAACTGCAGGACTTGAGGGCTTATATCAACAAGGGAGTAATCATTCTTCGACGTCAGCAATGGCGAGAAGAGAGACTTTTATAACCTACTTTAACAATGATGGTGTGGTGCCTTGGCAATTAAAAATTATTTCTTGACTGTTCATTTATGTGCGCGGTACAGAGAAAACACCCTGCTTTTTAAAATTTCCCTATGTGTTGACACCCATGTTCTTTACTATAAATAAATAAATAATGCTAATTACTTACCGTCGTTTTCCTTTTCATTGGTACACATTTAACAAAACTGTGCATTTCATTGAACCAGTTTAATTTTGACGAATACTCGTCCTTAGAACTTGCTCCAGATCTGGTTGATTTTTTAATTTTTAACAGTTCCTGACAGTAAGATGCTGGTAAATTTTTTATCTTCATTTTTATGTCTTTGATAGACATTTTTATGCCGAGTTCTAATAATTTGCCAATTATTTTTTGTAGTACTGAATCACGAATGGTGGCGTTCCACAGACATTCTTCCTCGCGCTACATTTGTAAAATCTTTAAATTAATCTCGGCACACTTAATTTTGTCATATTAGTTTTAGAAGCACGTGGTTATCTCTTTAAAAAAGTAAAACATGTCGACACTACGCACTTGCCGTTCGAAAACACTAGCTTTGCCGCTCAGATGAAGATAGTACACAAGCCAGGATAGTAAAACCAGTAGAGGGGGGCGCAAGTAGCTTAACAAAATAGAACTCCATAAACTATCCTAGCTTAAGACACTGGCTTACTGTCTTTCTCACTAGCTTATTAGCCTAAACGCGAAGCTAGTTCTTTATACATAAAGCTAGTTATACTAGCTTGCTAGTTTAAAAGCGCTAGCTTGCTACCCTAGTTTGAAAAACTAGCCACGTGTAATCCGGTTATAAGTTTTAGGAATTCTGCTTACTTATCAGGTCCTACAGCTTTACCATCTTTAGTTTTTTGTATTAGTTGACGTGACTTTTTCGATGGTAATCGGGGGTTCTGTTTGTCATTCCGTGTCTTCAATGGTATTGTACCTTTCATCTGTAAAAGTTGCTTCCATATATTTCTTTTAAGTGTCTAGTGTCTCTTCCACCCTTAATAGTGGTTTCACTTGGTTATCTGCCAAACATCCAACTCTTCTAGGCTTGTAAAAGCTTGCAACTTGTTGTGCTTATTGAATGAATCGTGTTTATGTTGCCATAGCTGTTTTCGCACATTGTTCTCTTCAGCCGTGTATACTTAACTATTCTCAAGACGATTTGCATGTTTTGGAAATACTATGTTTCCAAGCCATATGTCAGCATTAATAGGATGAGTGCTTTATATATTGTTACTGTTAGGATAACAGTGTCGTCAGCGCATCTAAGATTAATAATCAGTTCACCATTTATTTTCACTTTAAATTTTTTATCTTAAAGTCTATTATTTGAAAATGATATTTGAGTAGATATTAAATAACAACGGGGATAGAATGCATCTCTGTCTAACGCCTCTTTGAATGTAACATTCGTCGGTTAATCTTCCATCGACTCGTACGACTGCTTTTTGCTTCCAATAATAGTTTTCTTTGATACTTAGGTCTCTACCATCAATGACTTTGGTTCTTAATATATTCAAAAGCGTTAAATGCTATACCCTATCGAAAGCCTTTTCGTAATCGATGGAAGCCACATATCGCAAATGTGAAATGTCGTGGCATTTTTGGACAAGTGTATTCAAGCCAAAAAAACATTAACATAAACACAGCATATTAATAAATCCAAACTGGGTTTCATCTAGGCTCTTTCACAATAGCTTGTGAAATAGAAAATAGTGAATAAAAAATATTTAGCGTGTAGCTCATTAAACTAGTCAACCTGTATTTGTCGAACCTTTTTCGGAATTACTATAAAAACTGACTTAAGCCATTCCTCAGGTATTTCACCAGTATAAAAGACGTCATTAAACAGTTTAACAAGAGAAATAATGTGGTCCTCTTGTATCATTTTTATCTGGGGTGTTGTCTGGTTCAGTTGCTTTCTTGGTTTTGACTGATTTTATTGCATAAAGAACTTCAAACTTTAAAATTTCAGGTCCTTTCAGGTCAGCAAGATATGAAGGCTTACAGCTCGGTGTTACTAATTCAATAGATTGCTATTGAACGAGTGTGTACGTTTAAAAACCGGAATATAGACAAATATTAGAATAGGTTGTTAATATACAAATATTAACAGTCAAACTGTTAAAATAAATAGAACTGTATTGTAGATTTTAAGGCCTTGTTTTTTCCTGCATCGAGATTAATTTTCTGAAGTCATTTTTCTTTTAGTGTTTTGATATATTTCACGAACACACTCCTAGACTTTTGTTTTTTGCTGTCATTGTAATAAATTCCGCGTAGGCTATGGTTTGTTTTAATTCCATTCCTGAACTTTATTACGTATTTTGCGTATAATTGAGTTTGGCCTTAAATCATAATACTTTTGATCTCAGATTTTCTGAGACTGTATTTTTTTATTCAGGTCTGTACACAATAAGTTTTTATTTTATATCATCTGTATAAACGCTATAATAAACAAATAATATATAAATATCTTTATTAAAAACAAAAAAACTTTCTGCAACAAGTTACGCTCTTTTAATATCATTTGTTTGTTCAATATAAATTTTTTATACTTGTTTTTAAAATTGTGATACTGTATTTTTTCTTAGAATTAGATTAAAAGACAATTTAAAACTAAATTACGAATCTATCCAGGTACCTATTAATTCTTCTATTTGGACTCTAGCTGCCTTTAACTGTGGAGTATCATCATCCGAAGGGTTATACATATTTGCGCAGTGGGCAGCACCTATAAATATGATACATATGATTAAATTAAATTAAATATACATAGACGGTTGCGTTTCTGTTTAACAGGCTCTCACCATTCTCCTATACGTATTGCGAGATCTACCTCTCGTCAGGGAGACGGGATTAATTACTATTATAGTAGGTTATTTCTAACTCAATCGAAAAGTTTATACGGAGATATATATATATATATATATATATATATATATATATATATATATATGTACATATATATATATATATATATATATATATATATATATGTACATATATATATATATACATATATATACATATATATATATATATATATATATATATATATATATATATATATATAAACTAAGGTACACTCGAAGAGTGGTGGGTTTTTCGGTCAAAGTGGAGAAATAAAAGACAAAGAAGGTGGCTACTTCATCTATTTATTGAAGACGTTTCGCTTTCTGCTCAGAAAGCATCATCAGTTCATCTAAAACGAACAATATGAAACCAAACATCCATAGAGAAGTTACAATAAAAGTGTGTTACCTTACAAAGACATGTAGCAGTCAAAGATGTTAAAAATATGAAAAAGCTTACGAAACTCGACATTTAGAGTAAAGTTGTATAAATCAATTAATTGAAACTTGGTATAGTTTGCAATTTAACAAAATTAGCACAGCAAAAGAACATGTGATAAACATACATGTATATAAAAAAGTTATTATAAAAACTTAAGTAAAAAATATTAAGATTTATTTTAAAGTGTAAAGAACTAGAAATATCATGAGAAAGCACTTCCAACAATTTATTAAATCAATTAGATTTTAAATTTAACTTTAGGTAACATTATAAGTTATTTAAATTAATTTAGTATAAAGATAAAATGAAGTTACCAGTCTTAAGCTTACTGAGTCTCGCCGATAAATGAATTTACAGGTTTAACACCAACGCAAACAACGTGAATAAAGATGGCCTTGAGGTCAGAATGACAAGAACAGCAAGGCGAAATACCAACCTCTATGTAATAGGGCGGTATATTCAAAAAAATTATGAATTTGGTTGACCACTTGTCGTTAGAAAATCAAACAATGAAAGGAAAAGGTGGTCAAGATAACCATTCATCCTACAGTGATTGATTTGTCAACAAAGAACAAAGTATGAAAGCCAAACAAAATATCATATATTATAATAATATGACGTCACTGGTTAGCCAGCCAACAGGTGAAGATTAATACAACTTCCACAGTCCAAAGGTTCAAATCATTTCGGACCGTAATGAAAAAGATTCTATGAATCAAATTTCAGTTTAAAATTTTAACAACTAAGTTCATCAAAAAGAACAATTACTTAATTATGTAAAAGTGATATTGACAAATAGTTAATAAAATGTAAGTTGATAAATCTAAGTTTAAGAAAGAATAATTTATTTTATTTTATTTTTATTTAAATTTATTATATGAAAATATGATAAGAAAAAACCCATTGTGAGACAAAGTTTGAGTAAACAACATATCAGGCCTAATTCTGCAAAATTAATGCATGGTAAATTTGGCTCAAATTACTAATGTCGGTTCTCTTATTAAGGGTATTAGGGTGTTTTAAAATTGAACACATTTCTAAAAACTGTCTTTTAACGAGATTACGTTCAGTGCCAAGAATTTTAACTTCATTAAAGTTTACTTCGTGCTTAGTGCTAATAGCATGTTGGGCAAGAGCACAAGTATGTTTAGATAAATTAATATCACTGCGGTGTGTCGTAAGACGTCCTCTCAGTGATCTCCCTGTGTGACCGATGTAACATGAGTCACACTCAGCACAAGGTATATGATATATTACATTAACTTGTTCCAGAAGGGACAGAGGTGTTTTAGTTTTAGAAAACAAATTCCTGACAGTCTTAGCATTCTTAATAGCAATTTTAACCGGTACGTTGTTATGTTTATACAGTTTAACGAGTTTCTCAGTAACTTGGGAAAAATAAGGTAACGATGAGTAATGGGTAGTTGGATTCCCAAGTACAGTATTAGGCAGAACAGTGTTGTTAATTGAATTATTTGATATTATTCTAAGTTGGTCACCATTGGGTATGTCATTTAAAGAAGAACCATAGCTTTGAACGAAAAGGTATTTATTAATAAGGGAGGATGGATAGGAATTCTCAATCAGAATATTCTTAAGTAATTGTAGGGATTTCCTTTGATTAATTGGATGTGTCAGTCTATTTAGCCTGCAGCTTAAAGCTTTGATAAGGTTTAATTTGTATTTAAAGGGATGACAAGAGTGGTAGTTGAGAAACCTATTAGAGGCCATTGGTTTCCTGTACCAACTTGTAGTTAGGGTGTTATCTCCCATTCTAATGACACGCATGTCTAAGAAGGGAATACTATTTGTGTTGGAGTCCTCCAATTCAACAGTGAACTGTAAGTGAGGATCAAACTCATTGAATAAAGACAAGGTGGCCTGAATCTTGTCTGGAGGTAAGGCTAGTAATAAGTCATTAACATACCGTTTAATAAAAGGGATTTGAAAATCTAAAAGACCCAAACGGTCAGATACTAAATCATCCAGTACATAATTAACCAGGATGGGAGAGATTGAGGAACCCATAGGTGTCCCAAAAATTTGAAGGTAATATTTGTCGTTGAAGACCAAAAAATTAGTGTCAAATATTGGACTGTGGAAGTTGTATTAATCTTCACCTGTTGGCTGGCTAACCAGTGACGTCATATTATTATAATATATGATATTTTGTTTGACTTTCATACTTTGTTCTTTGTTGACAAATCAATCACTGTAGGATGAATGGTTATCTTGACCACCTTTTCCTTTCATTGTTTGATTTCTTAACGACAAGTGGTCAACCAAATTTATAATTTTTTTAAATATACCGCCCTATTACATAGAGGTTGGTATTTCGCCTTGCTGTTCTTGTCATTCTGACCTCAAGGCCATCTTTATTCACGTTGTTTGCGTGGGTGTTAAACCTGTAAATTCATTTATCGGCGAGACTCAGTAAGCTTAAGACTGGTAACTTCATTTATCTTTATACTAAATTAATTTAAATAACTTATAATGTTACCTAAAGTTAAATTTAAAATCTAATTGATTTAATAAATTGTTGGAAGTGTTGGAAATATTTTTTACTTAAGTTTTTATAATAACCTTTTTATATACATGTATGTTTATCACATGTTCTTTTGCTGTGCTAATTTTGTTAAATTGCAAACTATACCAAGTTTCAATTAATTGATTTATACAACTTTACTCTAAATGTCGAGTTTCGTAAGCTTTTTCATATTTTTAACATCTTTGACTGCTACATGTCTTTGTAAGGTAACACACTTTTATTGTAACTTCTCTATGGATGTTTGGTTTCATATTGTTCTTTTTAGATGAACTGATGATGCTTTCTGAGCAGAAAGCGAAACGTCTTCAATAAATAGATGAAGTAGCCACCTTCTTTGTCTTTTATTTCTCCACTTTGACCGAAAAACCCACCACTCTTCGAGTGTACCTTAGTTTATTTTGGATTGACGGTCGTACTCCTTTTCTCGATATATATATATATATATATATATATATATATATATATATATATATATATATATATATATATATATATATATATATATATATATATATATATATATATATATATACAACCTAGGGCTCTGCAGCCGAATAGAGCCCTGGCCTCCCTCACCAAACCTACATTTGTTACGGTGTATAGCCAACTTTGCTCAACATTGTGACTCAAGCTTTAGCAAAAGGTTTCAATAAATTACTCTGTTACTCCAAATAACAGTCCATTTGACAATCATCTGTCAAATTGAAAAAGTCATCTCCACTTACCTTCCTAAGATGCTGAAATAACTAGACAAGACATCGCTAGAGTTCTTAGAAACTCAAAGCCTCCTAACATTAGCCAATCCGAGAAAAAAGCCCTAAAAGAAGTTCAGTCAAATCCATATCTAGTCATTTTTACCGCCGATAAACGAAATGCCACTGTCATCCAAAGCATTTCTTCTTACATTAATAAACTCTTAAATCTCTCTCTTCCTGTTGACATAAAACTGCCTACACGACTATTGGCCAAGTACTTGGCCAAGACTCTATAACCTCTCGCCGAAAATTATTCGTCATTCATTCATTCGTGTCAAAAATTCTTTTTATTTTATCGATTTTCTTAAACAATACCCTATCTCACCGTCAAACATTCTAGTAAATCATATCGTTTCTCTCTTGACAAAGATTCCTAGAGACGAAACTCTAATCATTCTGAAAACTAAATACAGTATCCAGCAAGACCACTTATCTCTCATTAAACATTGTGTGTCCAACACTTATTTCATCTTCCAAAATCAATTCTACTGATAAATAAATGGTACCCCACTATCTCCAGTAATTGCCAATATCTTTATGGAAGACTTCGAGACCCGAGCACTATGCACATCAATGCTGAAACCCACATATTGGCGACGATATGTTGACAATACATTTGTCATTTTTTCCGAAGGCAGGGATGGTTTAGTGTCTTTTCAGACCCATCTGAGCGATAAATATCCTAGTATCCAATTCACGATGGAGGTGGAAACTGATTTATCCCTACCATTTCTCGACTTTATTATAAAGAAATACCAATCCCAAGGTTTTCATTACTGTGTTTATCGAAAACTCATCCATACCAATCGTTACTTACATGCCAACTATCATCATCCACCAAATTAATTCAGTCATTAATACTCCTGCCTCCAAATCAATACACCTTTGCGATGATGCAAGTAGACCCACTGAGCTCTCTAGTTTAAAACAAGCTCTCGTCCAAATCGATTACTGCGAAAATCACATCAATAGGAGCATCCACAGACATCAATCTCCCACTAAATCTTAACTCAAAGAAAGACTTAGACTCCTTATCATGCGAAAAATTTTCTTAGTTACTTCAAAAGTATCACTGACAAAATCGACAAAATTTTTAAATTAAGAGGAATAAAGACAATATTTAGCCGAAAAACTTTCATCTCTTGTCCGATCTATCAAAGACAAGATTCCAAATGAACAACACGGAATTTGTGAAATCCCTTGTGCATACTGCCCACGATCTTATATAGGCCAAACAAATCGTAAAATCCAAAATAGGATTTATGGAAAGTCCATTTGTGTTCACAATTACGATTCGATTTCAGCTCTAGGTCACCACCATCTTCAAACAGATCACAAAATTGATTTTGAACACTCCAAAATCATAGCTCCCATCCGCTTCTATAAACGAAGAATTATCCGAGAAGCCACAGATATTGAAAAAACTCCAAATTGTCTCAATAAAAGAGATGACAGCATCCAGTTACCATCGACATGGAGACCTCTCGTAAAGAAAATATCGTCTGTCCCATCCTTCAGTCAAAATCCCAACGTCAAAACTGTTTGCGCCAAACCACACACCAACCTCCAACCCAAGCCAACCCAAACCACGTCACCATCGACGGTATAAATGAACCGTCTGCTGTTTCCAGTAGCAGTGGTGCAGAGATTAGTGATCTGTGTAGTAGTGTCTAGGGGCTTGGGAGACTGAGACCTCAGACCTGACGAGCTGCACGGCTATTGTGATTGTGAACTAATCATGTCTATTATTATTTCGTTTTCGTGTAGAGTAATATATTCTTACTTCAAGACTATCCACATCAATGCTCAAACCCACATGTTGGCAACGATATGATGATACATTCGTCATTTAGCTTCATGGTAGGGATACTTTATGAATCAATTCAGCTGGAATATTATCTGATCGAGCTACACGTCTATTGTGAACTAGGCATGTCTATTATTATTACGTTTTCTCCTAAAATATTGATCTTGTATTCTTGTAAATATGTTATTCGTACAAAGAAAATAAAAAGTATATCGAACCTTATGGTGGTGTTCTATCTTTTTAGTTTACTTACCTTTAATAAGGATAGCAGGAGCTTTATCATTTAAGGTTGTTGTAACTCCCAAAACATGCCACGGATCCAATGAACCTTGAACGAATACAACGTTTGAAACTTCAATATCTAAACCACCATAAAGAACGTTGGTCCTTGCTATAGCATGGTTTAGAAACGTTTCATTGTATGAAGATCCGAAAATGTCTTGGCATCGCTGAATTAAAAAACTAAGTGGAAATCGGGTGCCAAATATATGTGGTTTGTAGGAGGAAGTTTGGTAATAACCAAATTCTGTACAGGTTTGATATGTCCATTGGCGACCTACAAAAGATGGTAAAATCTTTAAAAACCATTTAAAAAATTGCTTATCTAACGAAAGTCTGTTTAATTTAATAATTTTTATAATAATATCAAACTGTTTTTGTCATAAAGTACTTCCTCCTTCCTTGACATTTGGAGACTAACTTATATTTAGTTACTTCTTCACGTCCCCCAAAATGTTGGAATTTCAATAAAATTTCATACCCAAATTGAATGTATAGTTGGTTAATGCCCGTGTTGTTCGAGTTATGTTAATATTGTTCTTATTCTCCTTCTCACAAATATACCTACAAATGAATCCATTTTTCTGACTATTGGAATTAGTCTCGGTTCTCTTAGTGTAAAAATAAAAGATATATTTTGTTCCTTTATTCAGACTCCCTAAACAGTCTTTTATTTCCTCTTCCGATGATGTTGAAATTTGATTCTTAATTGGACTTCAATGATATTAAAATATCTTTCAATAAGCTTCTTGATACAGTACGTTAAGTTTTGGATTAGATATTGCAAACTACATAAAGCGCTAAAATCGGCAACATTGCCTCGTACGAGGTAACTGTAATTCTCCGATCCCCTTCGACCCTTAGACTCCTAGACAGAAAACGAGAAAACGAAAACCATTTAGTAACACATAACAAGGAAAGGGATATGCATCTCCGTTAGTCGATTTTTGTTTTGCTTACGTATAAGTACCTCGTTTATTTCTTATAACAAAAAACTCGATAAAAATATCCTGACCACTATAAGGCGGTGCATTTGTATCGGTTTTAATGTCAACAATTTTTTGTGGTTGAATTAAAAATAAAAGCGCATTTCTTTACAAAGATAAAACAAAAAATATACTCTTATTGAAAAGAAAAAATAATACCTAATAAAATAAGAAATAATTTTTTATGTTCTACATAAATGACTCAAATATTTGACCTTACAGCTAAACAGTATCTCAATCTGTCATAAAAACTTCTGCGGGCAGATTTAAGAGTTTCTGCTGTAACAGAATTTGAGACTTCTCTTATTCGGTTTTTTAATTCATCCAAATTTTGGGCTCTAGCAGAATGATCGTAGATGAAGCTTTTTAAATGTCTCTAAATAAAGAAGTCCATGAGTGTAAGATCTGTTAATCGCGCAGGCCACTTAATATTGCCTGTTCCACTGATAATTCGATTCGGGAAAGTATTATTTAAGTACTCCCTAATTATTCGAGCGTTGTGAACTGAACAGCCATCGTGATGGAACCAAACAAACATTCTCCAGATTTACATTAGGAAGATTGAGAATAGCAGGAAGAACATGATTCTGTAAAAAATCGAGGTATACTCTACTATTCAAGTTGCCTTCAATAAAAAATGGACCTATTATGTAGTCTCCTAAAATGTAGGTCCAGACTTTAACTTTTTAAGAACTTTAAGTTTGGTAAACAACACTTCTGTGCTGGTTTTTCCGCGCCCAATACCTCGTAATGGAAGAATTGTGTCTTTCTCCTAACGAAACAGAAGATTCATCAGTAAATAAAATGTTTTTAATAAAATTGGGTTCATCATTAGCCTTCGTTATTAGAGTTTCACAAAACTCCATTCTTCGAAAGTAGTCGTCTGGATAAAGCTGCTACGATTTCGAATATGTAAAATTCTTGTAACCGTGCTTTTTCCATACTTTCATTACAGAAACATTGCTTACATCTAACTCTCTAGCAACGCTTTTACTTGTACGTATTGAATCTACCTCAATTGTTGGACAAATATGTGTATCCCGATATTCTCTTTCCTCAACTTATCTGGTGACACTTCTTGAGCGTAACATTTTTTTCATTTTTGAGGCAACAACTCTCAACATTTTTAACAATATTTTTCCCTGTAGTCTTCCCTGAAAAATAGAGAAAATGAATCTACACACTGTTGCCCAGAATTACCACCATAAAACCATTTTATTGTTTGAACCTTTTCTGCGGGCGTATAAACAGACATGTTGTTTACAAAAATAAATTTAAAATCTACGCTCTTATTGCTTTTAACAACCCCTGTATAATTACAAATTATTGGCGACGGGGCAACGGAGGTTCGTGGAAAGTCGACGGCACGCAGTGTTGCCATTTATAGTGTGTATAATTTAATTTAAAACTAACTTAAAACTTAAACTAATTTAAAACTTAACGTACTGTATATTTTTCTCTATTACTTTACAGTATACCCATATTTATAGTACCTAACAAATAATTTTAAAAAAATCTTACTTCCATTGGCAGCATAGCTATCCCAACTAACGTTCTTCATCACGTCGATCATCTTATTATAATTGTAATTCAAACACTTTCGACGATCCATGTACAGAATCAAATTATTAACAGCTGCCAAGCGGTTGATTTCGGGCCCGATAGATTCATCCAAAAGAATGTCACACAAGCGATCGACGGTGAGATTTCTCTTTTTAATTACTTCTATGTTATTTTTATTATATTGAACCACCCCAGCAAAATTATCAGCCAAGCTCATGAAGAAGTTAGACATATCCAAAGAGTTATTAACGTTCTCTGATATATGGTCACACAAATTAAATAGTTCGTTAAGATTTTTTTGGCCAACTGAAGTGTGTAGAAGAGCTTCAACTTGGGCAGTACTTTGTTTTACAATATTTGGACACTTCTCGTTACTAGCTCGCAAAGAATCTGCTACCACCTTAAAATATTCTGAAAGAACAAGAATTATGTTATAAATACATCTATAAAAGTAGTATAATTATTAAATAAATAATTAATTAAAATCCTTTATTAACATTTTGAGCCATATAAATATGAAAGTAAGTTATAGAAAGTAAAACTATTTCAAGAAATTTTCAAAAATCGACCAATTTTTGAAAAATTCGTAACTCGGGTCCTTTTAAAAATGAAAAGATGCTAGAGAGCTAGTCCCTAGATGTTTATTATTGATAATACGCATATCAATAATAATATGTTTAATATTGATATGCTGTTTAAACAGGCCCAAGGTGGAATCTGTCCACAAATAGTTTTTCCAAAATCTTGGTTTAAATTTTTTGCACCGATATTTTGAATGATTCGGAATAATAAATAAGGTTTTTTTAATTCAGAAACCATACTATTAAAATTCAAAATTTATTCTTCAACTTCACTATCTTCGATTTTCATTAAAGCATGGCGAAAATATAAAAACTGCTCCGAACACCCGATCTCACTGTTGGAACGAAGGAGTGAGGGATTGAATCAAGCAATATTATAAGGAATTTTTGATTTTATACACTTCTCCCCGGTCACACTATTCCGCTACAGCAGCGGGATCGCGCGTTTAGACCAATATTGGGAGCCGTTTTTTACACTTTTCTCCATACTTAGATGAAAATTTGTGGGGCGCAGTTCAGTTTTAGTTTTTAGTAGCACGTTATTGATTAAGAATATCAGAGAAGATCGCTGAAGATGAAACACGGCTTCTACGGAACACAAAAAGAAATATGGAGAATGATCAGAGAAAAAAGAAAAGAGAAGAACGAATTAATAAAAACCAAATCGTTGAGAACTAAACATGGGTAGACTACTTTCGATCCCTATTTGCTAAAGGTGACGATAATGAACCACCAACACCAAAGGTGACGACAAACGAAGAAATATATATTGAGGAGGAAGAGGTAAAGGAAGCAATAAGGAAATTAAAAAATAGAAAATCACCAGAAGAGGGCAGAATACCAAACGATCCACTAAAGTACGAAGTATCAGAGCTGACCAAACAACTATTAAAACTAATCCAAAAAATAATAGAACAAAACGGAATTCCTCAAGAATGGAGATCAAGCATCCTAATACCTCTCTTTAAAAAGGGAGACAAATCGGACCCGGAAAATTACAGAGGAATTAATTTGTTAAACACAACACTAAAATTAACAACCAAAATGATAACAAATAAACTTAATGACATTATAACATTAGCAGAAGAACAACAAGGTTTTAGGACAGGAAGATCATGCACCTACGCTATATTTATAATGAGGCAAGTGCAAGTGAAATCATTAGAATACAACAAACCGGCATATCTACGTTTCGTGGACCTTAAGAAGGCGTTTGACCGCGTCAAATTAAAGGACGTTATCCATTTATTGTACGCGAGATACCTCTAGGAATAATCAAAACAATCGAAAACATCTAGCAAAAAAAGAACTAACCGACCCTATTGAATCTGGCAATGGCATAAAATAGGGAGGTTCCCTAAGTCCTCTATTGTTCAACTTGATTATGGATGAAATAATCAAAAAAGTAAGAATTAAAAGAGGATACCAAATGGGAGAAAAACAACTTAAAATAATTCTGATATGCAGACGACGCAATACTACTCTCTCAAAGTGAAGACGATTTACAACGTATGCTGTGATGGAGTGATGGAGTTTAAATATCTAGGCATCACATTATATAGCTACGGAAAGCTCGAAACTGAAATAGTAGATCAAGTGAATAGAGCAAACAGGGCCATAGGCTGCCTGAATGAAACAATATGAAGAAATAAAAATATCGAGAAAAAAATGAAAGAGAGAATTTACAAAACAGTCATCAGACCAATAATGAAATACGCGGCAGAAACAAGACCTGACACAGGGAAGACAAAAAGGATGTTAGAAACAGCAAAAATGAACATTTAGAAAAATTGATGGTAATACACTATGGGACAGAGCTAGAAGTATAGATATAGGGCGTAGATGCAAGGTGGAGAACATCCACATGAACACATACAAGTAATTGTACAAAAAGAAACAGTAGATTCTACACTTTAAAATATTACGATGTAAGCCAGATTACTTTAATAGAATGTTGATATTAAGAAAGATACAGGGTGTTAAAGTGCAAAATTAAAATCTTATTTTTCGCTATAACTTTCATGTTTGTAAACATTTATGCATAAAAATTTACAACTGGGTACTTTTAAATATGAGAAATTATAATTTGATGCACATTTTGATGTAACTAATAGAGGGCGCCACTTATGCTACATATGTGGTATAAATTTGCACTTAACTGTTTTGCTCTTTAAGTTACCTGTATTTTCGATAAAAAATATTAAAGATACATTATTTTAACAAAAAAAAAAGGTATACTTGTTAATAACTCAAAACTCAACAGTTTTCGAGATAATCGCATTTTAAAAATCAGCTGCATAATTCTGATCTAAGGCAATTACTCCAGGCAACGAAGAAAAAATGAACAAAAACATTAATACTTCTGAATTTTGGTATAAAATACCTTTAACTAAAGTTAATAATTAACAAAATATTAAATAAAATAAATATATCAGCAGGATAATTAATAATAGGATTTGACAAAATAACAGAATAATAGAATTTTACATCAAACATTTTACGTTTTATGTTAAATTAAAGTCATAATCGAAACATTTTGTTTACAAACCAAATTAAGAAATAGTTAAACTAAATAATATAACTTTTTGTCAAAGTAAGTGTTCGATATGTCCACCATTTTCTTTAATTCATTTGTCAATGTATTCCATAAAAGATCGTCTCATATTAAATAGCATCATTGGTTCTACAGAAACTGTTGCAGTATTTATTTCTTCCCATAGTTAGTTGCGAATGTTTATGGGATTCTTATAGACACGTTGTTTTAATGCGCCCGATACACCAAAATCAAGCGGATTAAATTCAGGGCTACGTGGTGGCTATAATGTATAATGGATGGATATATTATTTTGGATACATATCCAAATCTTATGCTATATTATGGAACTACATCTTATTTGTCGCAGAAGTTAAATTTGTATTAAACTGTGATGTATCTCGTTCATTGGTTGCTTATATACACACGGAATAACCTATCGATGACATTACTTATTTATATGATTACGTTGCAGCTTACGAGTAACTATAATTACATCTCGAACAAATGGACTATTATGATTTACTAACAAACTAATATTATGCTGAACTAAATTGCCTGTGTGTTTACTATATTTATAACAATATCGGTTATTAGGACAACGATTATCTTCTTCTTAAAGTGCCTATCCGTTCCGGATGTTGGCGATCATCACGGCTATCTTTACTTTGTTTATTGTAGCGCGGAACAGTTCAGTGGTAGTCGTGTTATACCCCTTTCGTAAATTTTGAAGCCAGGAAATGGGTCTTCTTCCCGGTCCTCTTTTACCATTTACCTTCCCTTGGAGAATCAGCTGGAGAAGGCCGTAACGTTCTTGATTTCTCATTACATGTCCTAGATATTCCAACTTTTTAGTTTTGACGGTCATGAGAATTTCACATTCTTTCCCCATTCTACGCAGGACCTCCACATTAGTAACTCTGTCAACCCAGGATATACGTAAGATGCGCCTATAACACCACATTTCGAAAGCTTCGAGCCGATTCATAGATACAACAGTCAGTGTCCACACTTCCATTCCGTAGAACAGAACGGTGAATATGTAGCAGTTCAATAGACGGCATTTTGTTTTTAATGATATGTCTCGACTGTTGAAAATGGTTCTCATTCTAACGAATGCTGCTTTTGCTTTTATTATTCGCTGTTTAATTTCTGTTGGGTGGTCCCATTGGCTATTTAAATTGGTGCCTAGATATGTATATTGCTCGACTCTTTCGATATTCTGTTGGTTGATTGTAAGTTGAGCGTTTAGTATTGGTTTTTTACTAATTGTCATAAATTTGGTTTTCTTTATGTTAAGCTAGTCCGTATTTGTTAATATCTGTAAGTCATTCAGATTATCGGCAAAAACTAACAAACACAACGATTATGTTTTTGTAAAAATGCTGAGTCTTTCAGGTTAGATTTGTAGCAAAAGTATTATGAAACAGGACACATATGTGTTATTCAATACCTGTGCTCTAGTTTCTATTTGTCCTAATAATAATGGGTAAACAATTTACGTAATGAACAATAAGTATTCTATTCGGATTTTTTTATGAATTAAATAATTATGTCAAAATCTCACCACATTGCCAAAGAATATGACTACCACGACCAATCCAACGTTCAGAAAAGTTTTATTTAAGTATGTTCTAACTACCTTCTCTCTAGAATGTGGTGGTGTACCATCTTGAATAAACCACATATTTTGGGTTTTTAGCATTTTACAATAGAGAAAAAGTAATGCAAAGTCATTATAGGAACTTAAGAAGCGATAGCAAAGGGAAATTATAAACATGATGGCGGCCAACGTCTGAATACGGACACGGCAACTAAAGAAGAAGATGAAATATCTTTTCTCCAATAAGACATTTAGCACCCATAACAAAGCATTTTGTGATGTTACATTATCATCTTTAAGTTGTTTTTATAAGATTAAACTATGAATTATGCGTATCTACAGGTATTCGGTGCTTTACCGCACAAATATCAAACTAAGAATTATTGTGCAGCTGACTTATAAAATGCATTTATCTCGAAAACGGTAGAATTTTCTGTTTACTAACAAGTATACCTTTTCCTTGTAAAAATATTGTATCTTTAATATTTTTTAACACAAATTGAGCTAACTTAAAGAGCAAAAAAGTTAAGCGCAAATTTATGCCACACATGTGGCATATGTGGCGTCCTCTATTAGTTACATTAAAGTAAGTATAAAATTATAATTTATCCTACTCAAAAGCAAATCCTACTGTAAATTTTTGTCCAAAAATATTTACAAACGTAAAAATTATATCGAAAAATAAAATTTTTAATTTCCACTTTAACACCCTGTATCTTTCTTAATATCAACATTTTATTAAAGCAAGTTGGCTTACATCGTAATATTTTAAAGTGCAGAATCTATGGTTTCTGTTTGTACAATTACTTAAGGACCACCCTGTATATATATAAATATATATATATATATATATATATATATATATATATATATATATATATATATATATATATATATATATATATATATATATATATATATATATATATATATAATAAACTTTTATTTTGGGGTTGCAGTCATTAATAGGGCAGGAAAGTGAAACTCTTTGTTCTTTATCAAGCTTTCGCAAAATTTATTTGCTTCTTCAGGATGTGCTAAAATATGGTATCAGTAAATACAATGAAATTAGAATTAAATAGCATTGTATAAAACTAGTATAAAAACTTAAAACGTGAGGTTAATCCATTAAATTTTCAAATTTACAAAACATTAAAACTTAACTTATTAAAATGATATAGTTATCTAAGTACAATATTTTAATTTTATTTAATTTTGTACAAATTCATTATGACATTGATTATGTTGATGTTTATGTGGTTATGTTGATTTATGTCAGAAAGACACTCGTTTCTGTTTATTATATTTTTTGTTGTTGATATCTAGCTCTTGATTGTTATTATGGTTACGTACAAAGTGACGCCAAATATGAATATTTAAATTTTTTGAAATTATAGTATTTATAGTCAGAAAATCTAATATTTGAAAATTATAGTATTAATTTTCGTAAGACAAAATGTAATTATAGATATTGCTTAGTTTATCAATATCAGTTTTTTTATTAACGAATTGATATTTATTTATGCATACCATTTCTATTTTAGCATATCCTGAAGAAGTAAATAAATTTTGCGAAAGCTTGATAAAGAACAAAGAGTTTCACTTTTCTACCCTATTAATGTCTACAACCCCAAAATAAAACTTTATTTTACATAACGTGTCAGTCAATAATACCTAACTACTTATATATATATATATATATATATATATATATATATATATATATATATATATATATATATCTTATATCTGGTCATTAAGCTGTATGTTCTACTTAGGTTTCTATTTAAGCCGCAAAATGCCATGGAATATAATATTGTTACGTAAAAATATGAGTCATATTAAAAACCTGTAAACATCTTGTTTATTCACTTATGTTTTAGATTTTACGAGACCCTTCCATTAGCTGGCAGAAATTTATCAGAAACCGGTCGGACTATGACCCGGATTTACGTTCTAGTATAAATCAGAGGGATTCTCCTGAATTCTAGGCCAGTTGTATTTTTATATATAATAACGGAGCTTTCATTGAAGGAGTTAGTTAATATCTGAAGACCCGCGCCCGCGATTTTAATTGTAGCGTTCGTATAAAATAAATTATGTATTATTAGTGGTTAATAAACTTATATAAATTATCGTGCTTTTTAATAAATTAAAATAAGAACAATATAATAAATTTATAAAGACATTATAAATTAAATAAAGACATAGCAGTTAAATAAATTCACAACAATATTATAAAGGTTTTCTTTGTATAAATTATTATCCTTGTCATCTTATGTCATTATTATCATATATCAAATTGTTGAGTACTTTTTCGTAGGTACAAGTTGAAAATCATCATTAAATAAACGATTTGTTAATCAATTATTTGGATAATTCAGGAAATATCAGATTATAACAGAAAGAAAACACAGAACATATTTTCTGATGCAACAGGGGCACAGGACTTGACAAGCAGATGAAGGAATATAAATAACTATCAGAAGAATCATAAGAATCAATAAAGTATAAATTTCTTTTAGTATAAATCTAGTATAAATCAGAGGGATTCTCCTGAATTCTAGGCCAGTTGTATTTTTATATATAATAACGGAGCTTTCATTGAAGGAGTTAGTTAATATCTGAAGACCCGCGCCCGCGATTTGAATTGTAGTGTTCGTATAAAATAAATTATGTATTATTAGTGGTTAATAAACTTATATACATTATCGTGCTTTTTAATACATTAAAATAAGAACAATATAATAAATTTATAAAGACATTATAAATTAAATAAAGACATAGCAGTTAAATAACATCACAACAATATTATAAAGGTTTTCTTTGTATAAATTATTATCCTTGTCATCTTATGTCATTATTATCATATATCAAATTGTTGAGTACTTTTTCGTAGGTACAAGTTGAAAATCATCATTAAATAAACGATTTGTTAATCAATTATTTGGATAAGTTGTTAATTCAGGAAATATCAAGAGGTTTACACAACCAATATTACTTTAAGATAGAGTGAGTAAATCTATAAATACTTCAAACTAACTACTTTATTGAACCAGTATTTCAGAATTGACGCAAAGAGTTAACGGTCAACGTCATTTTGATATATCAATTGTGTTTACTGTACCAATTATTAAATTCAATATCTAAAATATGACTTAATAAGAAGTAATCAGTATGACCTACATATCTGTCGTTTTTTTATGTTGTTACTGTTTAAATTCATTGTACTTTCCTTTACGTCGATTGTGCTCACATAGGGTTATATTTTATATTTCTCTATATAATTCGATGCAATGATATTTTAACGTGTTTAATGAAACAAGCGGTTCTAATTTATGTAAATCTATTTATTTTTAACCTTACAGTACGATAATAACTCAACTAACTAAAACCCACACCAGCGCTCCTTAAATACATAAATCGTAGAATAATCTGGAATAGTCCACTTCTATTCTCGCTTGTATGAACGCCTCGATCTGTAAGCCGTTCGATACATCTTAAGGTGGGTACACATATGCGAGCCGAACGGTATACGTACAGTACGCGTACAGATCCTTGAAAAATATTCTACATCGTACTAATCGCATACTTATCTCGATCCATGGAAAGCGACAAACCAACAACGAACACACATGTGCAAAATGATTCATTTTATTTATAATTTGGGTACTGATTTATGTTCCTGTTTTTGCTTGTTTAACAAAAATAAAATTATGTACAGTAATCATCGACGTATAAATAAATATTTTATCTTTATTTATACGTCCATGACAATAATCAGTTTACTGTTTTCTCACGTCTCTCTAGGAAGGAACACGTCATTCACACAATGTCGATCTGATGACACAATAAAAATGTTCGCTGCGTCTAGTAAGCGCCGTCCAAACTGAAAGCCGAGCTTCCTTTGAAGTCGTGAAATAAACCGCAACAATTTGGTTCGCGACGAGTCACGATGAAACAGTACGCAAGCGGTTTTTTCTGCCGTACACATTAAGGTGGGTACACATATGCAAGCCGAACGGTATACGTACAGTACGCGTACAGATCCTTGAAAAATATTCTACATCGTACTAATCGCATACTTATCTCGATCTATGGAAAGCGACAAACCAACAACGAACACACATGTGCGAAATGATTCATTTTATTTATAATTTGGGTACTGATTTATGTTCCTGTTTTTGCTTGTTTAACAAAAATAAAATTATGTACAGTAATCATGGACGTATAAATAAAGATTTTATCTTTATTTATACGTCCATGACAATAATCAGTTTACTGTTTTCTCACGTCTCTCTAGGAATGAACACGTCATTCACACAATGTCGATTTGATGACACAATAAAAATGTTCGCTGCGTCTAGTAAGCGCCGTCCAAACTGAAAGCCGAGCTTCCTTTGAAGTCGTGAAATAAACCGCAACAATTTGGTTCGCGACGAGTCACGATGAAACAGTACGCAAGCGGTTTTTTCTGCCGTACACATTAACGAATATAGCGTTCACAAACGGTTCGCGAACAGTTCTGCTCGCAAATGTGTACCCGCCTTTAACGAATATAGCGTTCACAAACGGTTCGCGAACAGTTCTGCTCGCAAATGTGTACCCGCCTTTAAAGATTCTCGAACACGCATCATCGTTCCGAGAGATGTAACCGTTATATGGGATACGTCGAAATTAGCTTGTTCGTTAACAATAATAATAACAATACTCCCCGCAATTGATTCTACGCATTGCGTATATTAAGATTCACGATTAAGATTAGAAGTTTTCCAATTATCAAGATTCGAAGTTTGCTTCTGAGAAAAATTTAATTCTCTTGAGTGTCAAATAACCGAGAAGTCTATTTAATAATGGAATTAATTAAGCAAATGCTTTAATTTTTTAAGTGTCAATAAAAACTTAAAATTCCGTAAAAGGAAGAACCGGGATACAAAGTAAACGCTTAACTTTCATGGTATGGAACATGAATGATAACACAGCCCAACAAAATGAAAAAATTTGGTGCTTGAAATAACGAATTTTAAACATTTTTGATGCTCTTATTTCAAAAATGACTTATTTTTTCATAGTATCTGGAAATCACCAGACGAACTTACAGTAAATATGATACATCATGCTATTGTAGACTCAAGACACCAATCAAATATAATAAACCTAGGTCGAAAGTAGGATAAGGGACAAACATTTAAAAAAAAGGTAATAGGTTCTAAACATGAACGATACAATGTAGAGGGACACAAAAATACAAACAAACATAGAGAATGTAAACAAAATATAATCATCAAACTAGAAAACAGCTAAAACATGAAAACATAAATGAAGAGTGGAAAGCATGTAGAAACATCATGAAAGAAGCAGATGAAAAATTACTAGAAATGGAAGATAAAGAAAGAAGAACAAGAACGAATGACTGTTTTGACGAAGAATATCAGATTATAACAGAAAGAAAACACAGAACATATTTTCTGATGAAACAGGGGCACAGAACTCGACAGGCAGATGAAGGAATATAAATAACTATCAGAAGAATCATAACAATCAATAAAGACGATTAAATTTTACCAAAAACTGAACAAACGCAAAACAGAAATTCAAACAAAAGAATAGTGAGTAGATAAGGAGGGTAATATATTGAGATAAAAGCAAGAAAAACTAAGAAGATGGAATTCCTGAATGCGACCGAAAATGTTTTAGATTATATTGATACATTAGATGTTCATTTGTAATACTCCATTTAACGTTTTTTTATATTGCCTTTAAATATATGTTTCTAATATGCCATACGCTAAATAAACAATAAATTCTTTGCTACTAACACGCTTCTTACTAAATCTCATTTTATATACAGAGCACTAAATTATACGATAACTTAAGAGATCACACGTTATGACTTGTTTCATTATTTCTTTACTGGACTATACTATACAGTCACCTGCATGAAGCCAATAGTGTCAAAAGTATCAATTTAAAATTTCGGTAAAGCCTTAAACAGGATTTGCTTTGCTTTTTTTTATTTAATATTAAAATTTCAATTATATTTTTCTTGTACAATAAATATGATTAGTTAATATCTTGGTTAATTTGTTCCAGCCGAACTCAGTCGAAGAAAGCTGGGCAAAAATTAAGTCTAATATCTTAGCCTCGGCCAAGGAAGTTCTTGGTGAAAGAAATATAAATAAAAATAAATCGTTCCCAAGGCGAAGAACTCCATGGTTTTGTACAGAAGTGAAAGAAAAAAGTAAAGTAAAGAAAAAAAGCTTACTTAAAAAAAAATTTTACGGCCTGCAAAAGGAAATATGGCGCTTCATAAGAGGTCAAAGAACGGAGGTAAAGGAATAATATAACCAAAACACATACAAAAGGATACGTGGATTGTTTACCTAAAAAAGCTATATGTAGAGGAAGAACAAACGACGCTAGAACCGGAAACACCAGAAATTGCCACAAATGAACAACTTAATATAAATGTACAGGAAGTTCGGAAAATACTTAAAAACCTGAAGAACAGAAAAGCAGCAGGTAAAGACGGGATACCAAACGAGTTACTGAAATGTTGTGGAACAGCAATGACAGAACAATTAACAACATTAATTAATAAAATTATATAACACAATAAATTACCGGAAGAATGGAGAACGAGCGAACTAACTCTACTATTCAAAAAAGGAGATAAAAAACAGCCAGAAAGCTACAGAGGTATAAACCTGTTAAATAATGCGCACGCAAAACTTTCAACTAAAATTTTACAAGTGCTAATAAATGAGAGGATAAGTTTGGCAGATGAACAATAGGGTTTGGCGTAGTGGAAGATCGTGTACAGATGCAATAAATGTTATAAAGCAAATTACTGAGAAATTACTAGAGTATAATGAGGCAACAGCGCGTTGTGCGAAATAAAAGTGTTAAACATTTTTACCAGTGTTTATTCCGATTTTTGAGGTAATAGTGAGAAATAAAATCCAAACTATACGTGAAAAATTGTATGAGGACATAAACTCTCTGCAGTGCAAAGAAAATTGGCAAAAAGTGACCTGTAAGTAAGTTTTAAAACATTTTATTGTATTCAAAACAAAACGACATTTAGAAATTCCAGTTCTTTTAATAACAGATAAGAAGACAAGTCTTGATCAAATTGAATGCGACGTTGCCGGTTATCCAAAAAGTTTCAAAAATCCAAGAAAGGAAATCCGCTAATTAATAATATTAACTAAATAAACAAAATTTAGAAGAAATAAAATATTTAATAAATTTAAATTTCATACTCAATTATTGCTTGAGAAGTTCTAGAGCTTCTGACGGGTTGACCGGAGAACTAGAACTTACCGCTTGCTATAATATAGAGTAAAAAATACATAAAAAAGAAATAAAAATGGATAGCGATGATGACTACACCTCAGAAGACAATAAAAAAAGAAGTCGAAAGGAAGATGATGAAGATATTTTCAACAAGAGCAAGAAACTTACCAGAACACCAACCAAACAACAGAAAGATGAAAACAAAATAGATCAGCTTTTAAAAATGATGCAAAATTTAACAGATCAAACAAAACATCTAACAACGGAGGTAAAAGGAATAAAAGAAGACCAACGAGAATATAGAAATGACCTCAGAGAATTAAAAAAAGAAATAAATGAATTCAAACAAAGTAACCAACAACTAAAAAAGGAAAATGATGAAATGAAGCAGGAACTAAAGATAGTGAAAATGAAGGTAGAACAGCTCGAGAAAGAGAGAAAGGCTAACAATGTTATTGTCCAGGGTCTACCGATGGATACAAATAACCCAAATGTAGTCAACGAGATTATGGCAAATTTCGTGGAAAAAGAATTAGGCATTAAAGTAGAAATAGAAGATGCTTATAAAATAGGCGACAAAACATGTCTTGTAAAACTAAAAAACAGAAATGAAAAAATTAAAATCATGAAGAACAAAAACAAACTAAGGGCATCAAAGCCAGAAATATACATCAATAACGATCTAACGCAAGAAGAGATGAAGATCCAACAAGAAATACGGAAAATTGCAAAATTTCAACAAGAAAAAGGTATGAACACCAGAGTAGGTTATCAAAAATTAAATATTGACGGGGCTATATGGAAATGGAACAAAGAGAAGAATGAACTGGAAAAGGCAAACCAAGACACGCCAAAAAACCGATAAAACAACAAATATCGTACACACAACAAAAAACGGAAACGAAAATGACAAAGGAAAAGGACATGAATAGATTAGATAAGATAAAACAGACGAGCAGGAAAAAATATAATAGAAAAATGAAAAAACGCGATGAACTAAAAATAAGTACGTGGAACATCAGAACAATGCTTGAACCAGGAAAAATGCAGGAGATTGTCTCAGAACTAGAAAGATACCAAATTGATATTGCAGTGATTCAAGAAATTAGATGGGCAGGTCAAGGAGAAATAAATAAAAAAAACTACACACTACAGTATTCGGGACATGGAAAACAAGGTCAATATGGAGTTGCTTTCATAATTATGGGAAAAATAAAAAATAACATTATGCAATTTAAACCAATAAATGAACGTATGGCTTACCTGAGAATTAACGCCAAACCATTTAATATATCAATCATAAACGTATATGCTCCAACTGAAAGTGCTGCTGCGGAGGAAAAAGACAAAATGTATGAGGAACTTGAACGAGAAATGGAGAATTTACCTAGAGAAGACACAATACTGGTAATGGGAGATTTTAACGCCCAAGTAGGTAAGGAAGACTACATTAACCAAGTAGCAGGTAAACACACATTACACGAAAAAACAAATGACAATGGTCAAAGATTATGTAACCTAGCAGCTAGTACCAATATGATTATCATTAGTACAAATTTCGAACATCCTAAATACCATAAAGTAACATGGATTTCCCCAGACCAAAAAACATGGTCCCAAATAGACCATATTCTGATTACAAGAAGGAAACAAACATCGGTTACGGACGTGAGAACTTACAGAGGTGCGCATGCAGACACAGATCATTTTATGGTGACTGCAAAGGTAAAACAAAAAGTCAAAAGAACTCTAAAAAACACGACAATGAAAGACAAATGGTACGTAGAAAAACTGAATGCTCCAGACATAAGGATTAAGTATGCTGATGACATGAACAAAAAACTAAAGGAACAGTGTAAATATACAAAGGATATAGAAACAGAATGGAGAAATTTAAAAAAATGTATAAATGAAACAGCGGATGTACACATAGGAATAAAAAGAAACAAAAAAAAACAAGAATGGTATAATGAAGAATGCCATAACATGCTAAAAAAGAAGATAGAAATTAGACAAATGTGGATAAGAACAAATAGACAGGATTATAGGGAAGAATACAATAGAATAAGGAATGAATGTAAGAAAAAAATAAGGAAAATTAAACGTGCCTGGTTAGATGATAAGATAAAAGAAATAGAAAAAGAAAGTAAGAACAGAAACACAAAAGCATTTTATAAGAAAATTAGCGAGCAAAACAAAACTTTTAAAGGAAAGATAAAAGGCATAAAAGATAAAAATGGAAAAGTATCAGAAAATGATGAAGAGTATAAAGAAATTTGGACTCACTATTTTAAAGAATTATTAACAGAGCAAGAAGATCAAGACCTAAATGAAAACGTAGAAGAAGAGACAATGATGTTAGGAAACCAGCTAGAAAGACCAACAAAAGAGGAAGTTGAGGAAATTATAAATAGCAGCCGTAATGGTAAATCTTCAGGATCAGACGGGATCAATATGGAACTTATAAAATATGGTGGTGAAGAATTAAAAGAAAAACTGTACAATTTAATAAAAGACATATGGGACGAAGAAAAAATGCCGGAAGAATGGAACAAAGGACAAATTATCACGATTCATAAAAAAGGAGACCAACAAATGTGTAATAACTACAGAGGACTGACGCTATTAAACACAGCATATAAAATTATGTCGACCTTAATACATCGAAGACTGACCAACGCTATGACGAATATCATAGGACACTATCAATGCGGATTTATTAAGGGAAAGTCTACAACAGATGCCATACATACAGTTAAACAAATTATGGAAAAAGCTCATGGATATAAAATAGAAATTGAACTGCTTTTTATAGATTTTCAGCAAGCATTTGATACAATAAAAAGATCAAAATTAATGGTAGCTCTGAAAGAAATGGGAATACAAAACAAATTAAGACGATTAATAAAAATGACAATGAGTAGAACTGTAGTGAGTATAAAAACTCAAGTAGGAGACACAGAAGAATTTGTCATAAATAAAGGGGTTAGACAAGGAGATTCGTTATCAGCAACCCTGTTTAATCTTGCCCTGGAATACATCGTCAGGAAAATAAACAAAGGTACCCTTAGAACTAGAGAAGGACAAATAATAGCATACGCTGACGATATTGTGCTAATAACAAAAAATAGAAAAACAATGGAAAAAATGTTAAATGAAATGGTAACAGAAGGAAAAGTAATGGGATTAAAAATAAACCAAGAAAAAACAAAAATAATGAGATTTGATAAAAACTTCGAAAACAAAAAGGTTAGACTAGGCGAATACATTTTTGAAGAAGTCGAAAAATTTAAGTACTTGGGAATATTAATAACAAACAATGGAGAAAGAGAAACAGAAATCAAAGAAAGGATTATTACAGCAAATAAGACCTTCCATGCAAATAAGAAATTACTAAAAAATAAACTATTGAGTAAGAAATCGAAAATGAAGGTATACAAAACAATAATTCGACCGACGATGATGTATGCAGCCGAAACCCTCAGCATGACAAAAAAACAAGAGGAAAACCTTAGAATACAAGAAAGAAAAATACTAAGAGCAATACTGGGACCAATAAAAATAAATGAAAATGAATTTAGACAAAGAACGAACCTTGAGCTACTGGAAGAAATTAAGGAAGATATAGTGTGTAAAATAAAACAACAAAGAGCAAAATGGCTAGGACACGTATGGAGATCAGGATCAACTACGACGATATTCTCAATATTGGAATGGACACCAGCTGGCAAAAGAAGACGTGGAAGACCAAGATCTACATGGTTACAAGAAGTTGTAAATGATCTCAACAAGGCGGGCATACGACAGTGGAAAGGAAAAACCAGAGATAGGACACAATGGAGAAAAATAACTGAGAAAATTAAATAAGGAACATGAGGACTGATCTACCTCAAAACATAGATCTAGAGAGCGTAAGCGGCGTAACCCCTAAAGGGGTGTTTAGCCACATATATATATATAATAGACCAGCATTTCTGTGTCTGATTGACCTAAAGAAAACGTTTGACAGAGTAAGACTCAAAGATGTAATACATCTTCTGTACAATAGAGAAGTTCCCCTAAATATTATAAAAATTATCGATAACATCTACCAAAACAACAAAATGGAAGTCAGAATAGATGGACAACTTACAGAACCTATAAAAATAGGCAGCGGAATAATACAAGGGGATTCATTGAGCCCCATGCTCTTCAATTTGATCATGGACGAAATAATCACAACCGTTAACAAAGGAAGAGGATCTTCTTCTTCTTCTTCGTCTATCCATTCACGTCCACATCTGAACATAAGCCTCTTCAAGTCTTCCTTTCCATTGTTTTTTATTGTACGCTACTTGTAGCCAATTTTTCCCGGCAGTCCTTTTCAGATCATCTGTCCATCTCATAGGAGGTCTGCCTCTTGGTCTTTTGTGTTGGTATGGTCTCCAGGTTAAAATTGATCTGTGCCATTTGTTTAGATCGCTCCTAGCTACATGTCCAGCGTATTCCCATTTCAACTTTAATGATTTTTGCACCACATCGGTGACTTTGGTTTTCTGTCTTATCCATGTGTTTGTTTTCTTGTCCTTAAGTGATATACCTAGCAAAGCTCTTTCCATCGCGTGTTGAGTGACTCTAAGTATATTCATATTCTTTGTTGTGATTGTCCATGTTTGTGCCGCATGCGGCACAAAGGAAGAGGATACCGAACGAGAAACAAAGAAATCAAAATACTTTGTTAAGCAGACGACGCAATATTGATAGTCTAAGATGAAGATGGTCTGCAAAGAATGGTCCACAGATTTAACATAAGAGCAAAAGAATTTAATATCACAATCTCATCTCAGAAAACTAAAAAAATAGTAGTCAGCAAATAACCAACCAGATGTAAAATAGAAATTGATGGCATCAGTATTGAACAAGTAATGGAAATAAAATACCTGGGAATTACACTGTCTAGCTATGGAGACCTGGATAAAGAAGTGAGAGATCAAGTACAAGAAGCAAATAGACTGGCAGGATGCCTTAATAACACTATATGGCGAAACAGACACATTGACACTGAGATGAAGTCAAGAATCTATAAAGCCAGTGTAAGACCAACATATGCCTCAGAAACAAGACCTGACACAGCCACAATGCAAAGCCTACTGGAAACGGCAGAGATGAGAGTACTGGGAAGAATTACAGGAAATATGATGAGAGATCGAAAGAGAAGTGAAGATATTAGAAGAAAATGTAACGTACAGTGTATAAATGAATGGACACAAAATAGAAAAAAGAATGGAATAACCACATAAGCAGAATGGAGGAGACCCGTGTCGTCAAAATAGCAAGAGATAAGTCACCAATCGGCAGAGGAAGTATCGGACGACCGCGTAAAAGATGGAATGACAACCTTCTATAGAGGTATTAATCTGCCAATGAACAAGCAGAATTGCTTATAAAGAGGAAGAAGAAGAAGTCTTAATCGTATGACCAAATTCAACCAATACAAAAAAAAGTTTCAGAACAAGTTTGCGTCATCCATCAAGGATCGTTTGAACAAAATACTTTGTTTACGTCATTTGAAACGAAAATACGTTGTACAGAGAGCGTATAAAAATTATTGCTTACTGAATTAAATAGAATTTACCTGGAAAATCCAATTTTGCGAGAAGTGGTGCACTTGCAGACATGGCCCCGTGTACCAAGTGGGGGTACTTTTGGCGTAACCAGGCGGCCAGGTTTCCGGGATAAGAACCTCCAAAAACAATCCATTTTACATCTGAAGTTAGGTTGTGTTGTTCGTTCATAGCTTTAATGAAAAATGCTAAATCGCTTAGGGCCTGCTGACTTGTTAGATATACAAGATTCTCGGTACTTAAATCTCTGAAATACAAAAAGTAAAGACTTAGTTACCAACTTAGAATTAGAGTATAGGATTGGCTATTTTACGTCTTTTACAGTTATTAAACATTACCTCACACTAAAATAATCCCCAATTTAATCAAATCATCTGTTACCCATCTATGTTCTGCCAATATAGTTAGTATATTATGCCTCTCTAAATAAAAAATTTCAAAACTTACAAAAATTGAGATTTAAGAAAAAATGAGGTAGCAGGCAGCACTTCTCTAAGAGCTCGGTAGAGACTAGGCTGCTACAGGGCTTAGTGACCCTGCCTTATGCTAGCCGCTGACATCCCTCCTTTTTATTATGAGGGAGTCAGGTCCTTGTACCCTTTCCTGTCTTTTCCTAAACTATTCCCACCTACATCCTTGACCTAAGCCGGCCAACACATCTTGGCAAGCTTGGCAGGTTTTAAAATCACGCCAAACCCTCTCTAAAATAAAATGAACATGTCATTATCTCAAAATGTATTACCTTAGTCGAGCAGGAAAAGATTTCAGAATCTCGAACTAAATTGCAAGTCTGTACCACGGATTCTGGGGGTTAAAAGATTCTGACAAGTGAACATACCAAACTTAGAAAACTCTTAAAACTCAACGTTGCTACATATAATGCTAGATCCATAGCAACAGAAAAAAGAATCATAGAGACAAAAGAAGAAATGTCGAAAATTAAATGGGATATAATAGGCGTTAGCGAGGTAAAACAACGAGGGGAAAAAACTGAAATCGTGTCAGTTATTTTACCAGGTCGGTAATGAAACTAAAACAACGAGATGCGTTGGCTTCTTCGTACATAGAAAACATGGAACAGCATTATATCAGTAAAAAAAACGTTTCTCTACTAGAGTAGCTTCTTTAACTCTAAAACTAAGTGAAAGATATAATTTAAAAATCGTTCAAGTTTATGCCCCAACAAGTGACCATGCTGACTAAGAAATAGAAGAATTCTAAAATGACATTTCTTTAGCTCTAAGTGATCAAAATAATATAAATGCATTTAAAGAACACATCAACAGCATTCTCGAAAATCATAAGAATACATGAAAAGCCAGAGAAATGCCAGAAGATACTCTGCCAAAAGAAATCATGTAACGAAAGAATAAGTCCCCAAATACAAGCATTAATGTAAGGAAGGAGAACAATTTAAAGCAATAGAAGCAAAGAACATCATGAAGGGAGAGAGATAAGTAAAATAATACAAAAATCTATTAGGATGGACGACCGAAAGCATAAAGTGAACAAGACTCTCAAAGTTCTGAGGAGAAAATTGACAAATGGCAAAAAAGAAATAATGACATTAAAGGATAAAGGATACTAAGAGTAGTCGAGGATTTATATACAAAATTATATAGAAGTAAACAAAACCATGATGAGCAACTAACAGAAAAAATTAGAAAATTGAGGAATAAGATTAGTCAACCAAAGATCGGAATTGATCCCTAATATATCAACAGACGAAATAAGGAACGCACTGAAGTAAATGATGAGAAATAAAGCCCCAGGGAGAAGAAAATATTGCTATAGAAGCCGCAAAGATTAAAGGAGAAGAATTTTAGAGAATATAAAGAAATTTTTTGACTTGTCTGCACCAAAGTGAAACACCTACAAGATAGCACAGTGCACTTACAACTTTATTACACAAAAAAGGCGACTCAACAGACCTCGAGAATTACTGCCATGAGCCTGTTAAACTACATCTACAAGTTATTCACAAGAATAATACCAAATAGACTGGACAACAAAATTAGATTTTTACCAACCTAAGAAACAGACAGAAAAAACTTTATCACCAACGACCACCTCCACTGCTTAAAAGGGATTAGAGCAAAATCCATCTAATACAACTGACCATTGGTCCTAGCTTTCGTAGACTCTCGCAAAGCATTCGATACGATTGAAATTAACAAGGGAATGAGAGCGTTCGAATAAAGTCGCATAGATTATCGGTACTCCAAACTGATCGCAAATATATACAATAATACAACCATGACCGTAAGACTACACAAAAATACAAAATTTATAAAAATCATAACAGGAATCAGATCTCTCAAACTCTTTACGGCAGTTTTGGAACATATTTTTAAACAGTTGGAGTATGTCGACGGCGAAATGCTCTCCCACTTACGATTTGCGAACGACATTGTTCTGATAACAGATAACTTAAAAGATATTGGAACTATTCTTACTGAGTTAGAAGCCGCCTGTAATGAAGTTGGCTTGAACATAAATTTTGGAAATACACAATACATGACAAATCTGGTATCAAGCGAAAATCCAAAAGTAGACTGCAACGAAATAAGATTAGGACAACCAAACTACTGAACTGCAAAGAATTATCACTTTAGCATGGGCCGCTCTATCAGACATCTTCAAGAGCAATATGCCAAAATATTTGAAAAAGAAGACGTTCGACCAATGTGTGCTTCCAGTCATGACTTACGGCACCGAAACACTTTCCTTAACCCAGGCTACAGCAACCAAACTCAGAGTAGCTAAAAAAAGAATGGAACGCTCGCCACTTGGACTAACTCTCAGAGACATAGTTAGAAACGAAGAAATAAGGACAGGCGTCACAGATATCATAGAGCGTATAGCATAGCCGAAGTGAAACTGGGCGGTCCATGTGGCCAGAATAAACGACGGGTGGTGAACTCAAAAAATTACATTATGGAGACCACAAGCAGGCAAGAGAAGCACGGGTAGACCGCCTACACGATGGACAGACAACAGACAAAAGAATGACTGGGAATTGGGTGCAGCAAGACTGAAAGAAATTACGTTCAACTTTGGACGCAGAAGGTTGGAGCATGATGATGAAGAAAAAATATTATAACTAATCAAAGAAAAAATAAAATTGAAACAAGATCGACTGTATCACGAGATTGACTATTTCATATCAAATAAAAAAACATGCAATATGTAACGACGTCAGACGAATGAAGTATTAATGCTGGACAAGAGAGGAAACCATTAATATACCCACAACGCTTTTCTACAGTCGTAGAATTGAAACAAAATAAGGACATATATGAAGAAGACCTGAAGAAAAGACTCGCATCGATATGTTAAATAGAAGAAATTGAACTTAAAAAACACAAAACAAGTCAGAAAAAAATTAACAGAAGAACAATAATTAAAATAATGAAATCCATTACCACACACGGGAAAACTCAAACAACTTAAATGAAAAATAAAAACAACGAAGTCAAACGTGACAAAGATGAAATAACAAAAGTAATCGAAGATTTCGACAAAGTTTATATACATACCTCAACAAATCTACTACTACTAACAGTCTAAGATTGGTTAATGTTATTACTGCCATATCAGAAGAACAATCAGACATCACAAATGAGGAAATTGCGAGGAAATTATGCCTAGTATAGATAGAGCAAGCGAGATCGCTTTTTATAATAATGAAGAAACGGATTAAAAGGTTTGATCATCAATAAATAACAACAAAGAAACTGGAATCTAGATTTTAGCTCCCCTAGATCTCCTAGCTCCCCTTTAATAATAAAGTGTGGACAAAAATACAAGACAAAATATACCGAACACAAAAATAAGGAGTACAAAAGAGTACGAGTACAAAAATAACGACCGAAGAAGTGTAGGACGCAGTATATTAGTCTTGGCTGCACATTCTGTGAAAATGGTTCGGACTGTCGTCAGTGGAAATATTTCCTATGACAGTATCTAAAGTTAGAATTATTATGCTGATCGGCAAAATCCAAAGAAGCTGAATGCAAGAAAAATAATTATGTCTCCCTCCACCTTTATTCGTCTTGTCAATTTTGCAATGACCTCGCTTAAGAGTTGACTAAATTATTAGATTTAAAACAAAAATTAAAATCTGTTTAAAAAATGAAACTTATTCTGCTTACTTGGTCGGATGGCTTTTACCATAGTATCTGTGCTCGAGTTGGAACAAAATTGGTTTATATTTGCGAGCATACATGATCCATGATCCGTTGGTCATCCACGCAGCTCTTGCTTCTCCCTCTCCACCAATTTGAAGAAAGGCGAGATTGCCTTTACCACTAGCAAGTTCATCATTCACGTAGTACCTCTGAAAAAAAAAGAATATTTTCCTTCTTTATCCCATTATGCGTATTAAATTATAATTTACCAATTATACGTGTCAAAACGCTTCTACGGTTTATAATAATCGTCTGGTGGATCATGTTCATAATGATGAGGTTCTTCAAAGGCTTAATAAAGAAAGAGAGCTGATTTCCAGCATTAACAAGACAAAAACTGTTTACTTTGACCATGTCGTAAGAAACAGTAAAGCTAATCTTTTGAAATTATTAATCGAAGGGAAAATAAAAGGCAAGACGGAACTGGAAAGACGTAAACATGCCTGGTTGAAAAATAACTTCTCACAACCGTACTTATTAGTGATATTTATCAGAAGTTGTTACTTGTTGGTGTCCTTTCCTATATATTGTTAGGATTAGTGCTACTTTGCTACATACCAATCTTTGGGTATATGTTCTAAATTATATTATTATTATTATTTTCTTTCATTGAACTTTGGTTCAATATTGTTTTTTCACTTCTGATACTATTTTGTGATATCCTGGGATTTTTTAATTTTTAGGTTGTATTGCTTTTTCTAATTCCATTTCGGTTATGTTCTCGTTAGAATTGACATTGGTTTCCTCATTTTTTGTTGTTCTTAATTTACTCATAGTTACACATCATTCTTCGTTAACATCATCACTGCCTCATTTTGTATATTGCCTTTCTCCGTGTCCCGTTCTCCTATCTCCGATCTTTGAAAGTATTCTTTCCATCTGTTCATTATTTCTTTCTCAACGAACAATACTTCCCTTTTTCATTTTTTATGCGGTTTATGCCATATATGTTTTCACATTTTAATGAGTTTAGTGGTCTATAAAACAGTTTTTGATTTCCTTTACTATCTCTCTCCATTTATTGGCCAAATGCTATCCAGTTTTGCATCTTTTATTAAGTTATTTGATATTAACATTTCTTTTTTTTTTTCTCTTCCTGTTCATAATCTTTGATTGTTCTGTTATTTCAATATATTTTCCATTTATTTTTCTTTAGTATTGCCTGATTTTTTATTTGTCTACCTGTTTGTTAAGTATTGTTAAGTTCTTCTATTTATTTCTCATATTTCTTTTGTAAAAATAAGGAACGTATTTTGCAGCCACGATCTTAGTATTAACCTTCGCGGTTAAATTACATACTGCTATATTTTTTCATTCCTACTATATAGAGTGTAAGCATGGACCCTAAGTGAGGCGAAGCTTAAACGCTTGGAAGCCTTTGAGATGTGGTTATATAGAGGACTACTACGAATAAGCTGGTTTGACAGAGTTAGAAATGATCAGGTCCTTAGACGCCTGAAGCAAACAACACAACTGGTCAACATAATAAAGAGACGTAAGCTGGAACGCTTCGGTCACATTATGAGACACCCTGAAAATATGAACTTTTACATCTGGCTGAACATCATGGCTGAAAAATCTAAGACAATGGTACGGAAAATCGACTACATCATTATTTAGAGCTGTTGTCAATAAAGTCATCATAGCTAATAGCTAGCCAACATATCCAACGATCGATAACAGTCATGGAACTAGAAGAAAAAGGAATAACCGAATTTGTATGAAACATCAACACCCCTAAACAGTAACAGTAAAAAATTGTTTAAAGCATTAAATATATATGCACGCCCTGAAATTAACTATCCATTTGGAATAATTCATTGGAGTAAGGGGCATGGGAAAATGTTCTCTGAAAAAAACACTGCTTATCAAATCACAAAAACATAATCCCCGACTTGCGATAGAATTAACAAGATTGCCACCATTTTTAGGAGGAAGAGGACTAATAAAGATAAAAGCATTTAGAAAAACAGGATGCTAATTTAAGGACCTATTTTCAGAAGCTGTCCGGAATACCTATTTTACATGCCCTAATTTGAGTAGTCGATAATATAACATTACCTAAACTGACATAAAGAGAAATATTCACGTACCATGTAGCCAATGTAGAAAAAGCGCGCAACTGGATGGGAAAACCTCTGCATGGACTGTATTCGAATCCTATGTCAGTCAAACCTATATTAACAATACAAAGTCGAACTATTGTTGATATCAGGAAAGATGTTTTCGAAAACAAAGGGTTTACTGTGTGCCATTAAGGATTATCTTATTCCGACTAAAAGTTACCTGAAATATATTGTCAAAGATCACCTGTCTAAAACAAACTAAATATCAGGAACGGCATAACTCAGTACGAAAGATACACTAACAAAAGATTGAGAAAAAACTGGAACTTCCCCAAGTCAACCATCTTTCGTACTATCATTAATAAATCACGAGAAGAAGCCATCATTTACAATTAAATTAAATTTACAATTAAATACGGTAAGAAGTTAAATAGGAAGAACACCAAGTGCAGAGATTTGGATATACAAATAAAGAGATACTGGGGAATGGAAAGCACCCAGACGAAACCTTTCTAATACTGATGTCATTTCGTACAAACTTCTAGAAAACGTCAAACAGATGGATTTTAATGAACATGTTATCTATAATATCATTCTAAATAATATAATCTAATAAATATTTTTTGGGAGATATAAAAGCCATAACTGGTCACGTAAGTCTCAATCACGGGAGTCCCACCAGAAGCTCAATACTTTTGATATGGTAGGTATCTGGGATGAGTAAGTTTCTTTTTAAAGGGAGTGAAACCGTATGACTTCAATTAGTTTATTCAGTTTAATTTAGATTAGATGTAAACCACTTTGAGGTTTATATCTAATCTAAATATATTAAAAAATCTTCTATTGTTATTATTTAAATATTTTAAATATTATAATTATTTCCAATTATATAGACCATAAAGCCAAAAGTCTGTAAAATATTCAGTATAACAAAGTAATCAGAAAATTGTATATACTTTTACCTGTTGCCAAGTTCGTTCATCGTTCGGGTTAAAATGATCTAAATTTTGGGTAAACCATCTTTCATATTTGCTAGGTTCTGCATCACCATTTTCTAGTTGAAACATTATTCCAGTTCGAAAGAAAAAAGCATCTGTTCCAGAAGATCCGAAAATATGTATTAAAAGCACTACCGTTGTAAATAAAAGTAATCTAACCATTGCTTCAACTTTTCTAATAACACTTTATAGAAAATAGGGCCTTATGTAATATTGCCTTATACCTAAAGATAAGAAATAATAAAAAAATAATATTAGTAATAACAAATACTTTCGAAAAATAAATTGTAATAATAATGCAAGTAGATAGTTCTAGAGAAAAAAATACCTATATCTAAGAGATCAGATTTTTATGTAATTGGCAAATAAAATCCTTCCTTTTATACTCTGAAAGGAATCCTTCGATTGTATTCTACAATATTATTTTGTTACTTTTGTTTATGTTTTACAGGCAATTATTCGATTGTATTGTACGCCTTTTTTATTTTGTTTTCGTTACCAATAATACCACACAAACACGTTGCTGTACTCAGCGTTTTAAAATTAAATTCATACTATATTGTCATCAACAGTTGAAAAAAAACGTGAAAATTAACAAATACGATGTTTAGGCGGAATATATAAAGCTTGCAGGATCTAGCAGAACCTAATCTGGCATGGTATAGCACTATGCGACTTTAAGAACAGAATATGTGCAACCTGTACCAATGAGCTTCTCTGCATTGTGCGCTACAATAAAACATCTTCTGGCAATGCCGATTGGCTCAACGAAGACGCAGTTGTTGCAAGTGGTTTAATAATTTCGGACCCAATATTGAAAGAATCTGAATGGCTGACAAACCTATGGACAGAGGAGTAGTAACTACAATTGAATTGTTTATTAAATACCTACCTCTTTCGAAACGATCGGCTATCGATAACATCTGTATACCAAATTTTGCAGGGAGTACCCAGAGATTCAAGTATCTGACTAGACTAGGCGTGATACCATCAGAAGCGAAGTCGAACGAGATATTCACAACCAAGAGCTAGTTGTAGATCAAATCCCTAATGAAATTCGTAATGAATAGACTCCTCAGCCTCTCATACAAGAAACCAACTCAATCTATTCATACGCAGCAGGACAACAACGAGTTGCACGATAGCCTGGTAAGTGAAATGGCACGTGTCGTACAAGAGTTTAATGAGAATAACCCACTTAGCAGACGACCGCTACCAAAAATAAACTCTTGTAAGAAACTAGGTGCGCTGTTACAAATTGTGAACACTGAAGTCCTACCCAATTATATCGTGGAAGCCCATACATTAGAATATTTGCATATGCTGATTTACTGTGCAGCAACAGCAATTGCTAACGTTTTGAGCATTAAGATCAGATCACGACGGGGTACTAATATTGGAAGGACTGAAAACAGAATTGCACCCTGGGAAAAACGACTGCTGAGGTAAATTGAATTATTGCGTATGGATATTGGACAAATTACGGAATACATTCGAGGAGTAAGAACTCGAAAAGTAGTTAAAAGAGCTAAAGAAATAATTCTGAACACTCCAAGACACTCACAACATGATCCAGAAAACAACACAGGTCAACACTGCCTGAACACATTAAAACAAAAACTGTCCGTTTATTCTGGTTGCCTAAGGAGATACAAAGTTAGTAATAACCGGAAATGTGACAATATACTATTTGAGCATGCAGAGAAGACTTTCTATAGGAAACTGAATTCCACTGTAAAAAATGTAAATAAATCCTACCCAAGCCAAGAAGAAATTCATGAGTTTTTGGGAAACCAGCTTTCCACACCAGCTACTCATAACAACAATGCTCATAACAACACGACAGTAATATTCCCTTATGAACCTTTCACCACAAAAGAAGTCTCGAACATTATCATAGAGCTTCATAACTGGAAATCTCCTGGATTAGACGGTTAACAGTATTAATTAATGTTATTTTTAATCCACAGGAAATTCCACCATTTCTTACTCAGGGAACCACTTATCTAATACCTAAGGATCAAAATAACACCCAGAATCGAACCAAGTACCGCCCAATTACTTGTCTTCCAACTTTGTAAAAATTGGTCACATTCTGTGTAGCCCAGTATATCTACCAACACTGTCCTCTAAACAATATCATAAAGCTTCAACAGAAAGGATGCGCTAAGGGTTCTATGGGCTGCAAAGAACAACTTACTCAGTCATTTTTAACCAGGCGTACACCAAAAAAGGAACGTTTTCACCGCCTTCATTGGCTACAAAAAGGCCTTTGATTCAATACCGCATGAAAGGCTTATAGATATATTGAAAATATATAAGGTCGATGATAATATAGTGACCTTTTTAAAGCATGTAATGACGGAGTGGAAGACTAAAATTCACATTCAAATATTCTGTGAAAACAACATCGAAACTGAAGATATCCCAATTAACCGGGGCCTTTTCCAGGGTGACTCGTTGAGTCCTCTTTGGTTCTGTTTAGCGATCAACCCACTATCTCAGCCACTGAACTCCACTGCCTCAGGTTTTAGCATAAAAAATAACAATACTGTTGTGGCGAAGCTTAATCATCTGTTGTATATGGATGATTTGAAATTACTGGCTTCCACTCGAAACCACTTAGATCAGATGATAAAAACTAGACTAAATAAGTGCCGTATACTAAATATAGTCAGAGGAAAGGTTCAGCTCGGATGTTTCGATAGGCAAGATGGCCAAAACATCGAGGCAATGGGTGAAAATGATATGTACAAATATCTCGGAGTAAAGCAAGCGCGGAAAATTGACCATAAACAAATGAAAACTGAACTAACATCGGAGTTCGTGCGAAGAGTAAGACAACTAAATCGGTCATATCTTAATAGTAAAAATTGTTTTTAAGGCATTAAATACGTACGCCTGCTCCGCGCTAAGCTACTCATTTGGCATTATAAAGTGGTCAAAAACAGATATAGAGAGTCTTCAGCGGAAAGTAAGAACACTTCTCACAAAGGCACAAAAACACCATACATGCAGTGCAGTAGAGAGAACAACATTACCGCGGTATCAATGGAGAAGAACACTTATGGACATAGGTGAGCAACTGGATAAACAAGTTGCTAGTTTACGAACTTATTTTCAGGTACAGGCTGAGACATCTACTTTACATCGAGCAATTTGCGCAGTAGATGATATAACACCGCTTAAACTAAGGGGAACAAGAAATGCGCATAAACCATCTGACTAAGCAAGAAAAAATGTGCACCTGGATGAGTAAACCTCTGCATGGGCGACATCTCAATGAAATCAGCCAAGAATATGTCGACAATACAGCGTCGAACTATTGGTTGACATCAGGAAAGATGTTTCCCGAGACTGAGTGTTTCCTCATTTATTACCTGAAATATATTGTTAAAGATCCTCAAGTCCAAAATGGCAAATGCCGATTAGGATGCCAAGCCCAAGAAACCATCCAACATCTTATCGGTGGCTGCCAGGAATTTGTCGGTACTGATTATAAAGAATGCCGTGACTCAGTAGGAAAGATTATCCACCAAGAACTAGCTGACAAACTGGGACTTCTCCAAACCGAACATCTTCATTATTATCAATACGTCCCTGACGGAATGCTTGAAAATGACTAAAAGCTATACTGGAATCGCACTGTGCTCACAGACCAACCAGTGGAACATAATAGACCGGATCTCATACTAGTTAATAAGCAATAAACTTACTAGGCAAACAACGCTTATTGATGTGGCAATACCTAACACCAATAATTTGCGTGTTAAATACAACGAAAAGATCGCCAAGTACAGAGATCTAAAAATACAAATCAGGAGACAATGAAGAATGAAGAATAATAGGTACCCAGACAGTACCTATTATTCTATCTACTACTGACGTTATTCCCAAAAACCTCTTAGAGAACATAAAACAGCTAGGTCTAAATGAACATCTCTACAAGACCTTGCAGAAAGCTGTACTACTCTCAACGTCCAGATACTCCAGCATACCAAGTCACCTAGGGCTCGTTAACACGGAAAGAGTCCCACCAGAGCTAAATCCTTTTGATACCATAGGTATCTAGGATGAGTGAATTCTGGGATAAGTTAATATGCTGTTCGTATATCGACCTCTATTTTGGAAAAAAATATTCCTGTTTGCAAAAGATTCGCCTGAGGAATTAATTGCATAGACTTACGACTGTGCTGCTGTATTGCGTGAACAATTACGGGAAATTATTTTTTCTAATTCTCGTAAAAAAAAACTCTGAAAAACCATTGCAAACACGATGGAATTTTAGCATCTGAAATTTATCTGCGAGAGAAACTTTTGACAATATTACATTTTAAATTCAGGATTGGTTTGCTTTTAAAAATCCTCCCTTTCTTTGCAAAGTTGTTTCAAAGAGAAAGTTATGAACATTATAAAAAAGATGGTATCTTCTGCAATGCATTTCCAATGGTTGAGAAATATATCTTGAAATTGGAGTTGGGAATATTTTACTCGCGGTCAGAAATAACACTTTAGATCTAATAGTGTGTTATTATTTGGATTTAACATTTTGTGAAATAAATAAAGTTTTGATTATTTCAATTAGGATACCAATGACAACTGCAGAAATTTAAAGATATTTCTCTAGTTTGAAATTGATTAAGACATTTCAGAGAAATAAAATGTCAGAAGAAAAAACTTTAATTGGAGGAATTTCTGACTTCAACGAAAACGAAAGATTTATTTCCGATAAAATTAGAAGGAATGGTTTTCACTTTAAAAGTAGGCTTTTGATCAGAACCTATTTAGTTTTGTGTATTCCCGAATCAGCGCCCAGAATCAAAAAGAATATTTCAGATGTTTGTCAAAACAGTCATTTATATTACCAGTAAAAAGTTTATGGCTGAATAATTTTCAATTCAAATATCAGTTAATATATTTGTCTGAGCAAAATGCATTTACTTACGTATTAACGTATTGAAGATTGGCAAGAATATTAACTTACTAATAATGAGAAAAATAGCAGCGATCAAAGCATATAAAGGTCTTGGAAAATCATAAACTAACAAAAAGAGCCACGATTTGCTGATAGTTTTGTAATAAAAGGTTTATGCTCCTTTCGCGATGAGTTTTTTTTTTTAATTTTCATCACGAAAGGCGCGTAAATTTGTAATTTACAAACCACAATTTTATGTGGATCGTTAAAAATAATCTAATCTACATTATTTTTAAAGTTTGTAGTTACTATAATCATTCAGATTAAAATGAAATGTAGTTTTCTTCTTCTTGCACCAGGTTAGAAAATACTTGTTTTTGAGACATTTGATCGTGAAAACTTTTTACCAAATTTAGAACACATTCTGAGGTCCCAAATCCTGTCTTTTCATTAAACTCCACCAGAAAGACCTCTGCTATTGATACAAGACAGCAAATGACTTAAAGGGGGTTTAAGGATTTTTCCCTCTCAATGTTTGTTTTGTCGATGTATACCCACCTCACGTAACTAAGAATTTTACAGAGGACATGGATGGTGGTTTTCTTTCCATTTCTGATTTCCTGCACCCTTGTTCACTCACCTTCTATCTATATATCTATTAACCTTGAGACATCCAATATTAGACATAGAAAAACCCTTCACTCCTCCATCTTTCTCTATCTCGAACCAGAGTGGTGTTTCAGGTCATCCACCCACGTCTCCAATCTGTAATTATCTTAGTACATCTTTCACCTTTTTATCTAATACTGTGACCAGTGAATTTTCACTTTAGTTTTGATATTGGGCTGATAGTTTCTTTACCTTTTTAGTAGTATGTTGATTATTTCCGTTACTCTTTGTGTCTTCTTTATTCCATTCATATTAATGCTTGTGATTGTTCAAGTTTGACATCCATAAGTAAGAACGAAAAGAATGCACTGGTTGAACAGTTTCGTTTTTAAATATTGAAGTTATTTTTTATTTTTCAATATATAGCTAAGTTAACCAGACAAAACCTATGCCAATCTCTTGTATGCCTTTATTTCTGTAGTTTAGGTGCTTTATTTAATTTTATTCTTCATTATCATGTTTGGCTCGACAATCCTTTGTGGATGCTGGTCTGCTCCAAGATTCGTCGCTATTCTGTTCAGTTTCTGGCGACCTGTTGTCATCTTCTGATTTTTAATACACATAAGACGGTCTCTACTTCATCCAGTCACCTAATTCGTGATCGGCCTCTGCTTTTTCTTCCTACAGTGTTTTTGTTGTTAGCTTTATAGCGATCATGTTTTCTTACATTCGTACTACGTGTCCAGCCCATCTGAGTCACTGTGTTTTGATTAGGAATGTTGTAGGAACGCGGGACGTCCATGGGACGGGGCGGGACAGCGATTTTTGCTGTTTCGCAAAAACTGCACTTTTATTATTATCGGAATGATTTGATAATTAAAGTTATACAAGTATCTGCATTATTTTGGCAACGTTAAAATATTTATAGAAATTAAAAGGTTTTCTGTTTTATTAATTTGTATTAACGAAACATAATTAATATCTACATTTAGAATAACAGAAAATTTTAAAACGTTTACGACAATTCTTTTTGATTTATTGCGATGCACGGCTGGTACGCAAAAACATTTTTTAACTTAGGTTCTCCTAATAAACCGTCACACGACATTACGGCGACACCACCAGATGGTAATACTTTTAAATCTAACGGCGAACGTGATAAATAAAAAGAACTTTCTTTTCCTTACTTTCTTCTGCGTCAGTTATTCAAAATTAATACCATTTCCAAATACCTTGCCCTGAATAATGAGTTGCAACATGCCATATCTCTGTTCATTTCTCATAACATGGCTAAGATATTCTAATTGGCGCTCTTTGATTGTGTTAATAATCTCACATTCCTTGGCCATTCTACGTAGGACCTTAACATTAGTCACACGATCCACCCATGGAATTTTTAAGATGCGTTTGTAACACCACATCTCGAAGGCCACGAATTTTCTTAAAGAAGCTTCAGAAAGTGTCCAGACCTCTACTCCATATAATAACTTAGCATCTGAGATATAGAGATTTTGCTTTTGAGATTAGTGGTAAATCGTGACTCCTGAAAAGAGACTTCATCTTTACGAACGCTGATCTAACTTTTTCTATGCTGTTTTATTTCAGTAGAGTGATCCCATTAACAAAACTAACTCTTGAAATAGTTTAATGTAGAATACGAATCTAGGAGGAATTGTCTGAACCTTTTAAAACAAATAAATTTAGAGGGGAGACCCTCTCTCTTGTATATTGCTCAATCTGGCTCTGGAGAAAGTAAAACATATGTCACAAATCGCAACCACCGGTTCAATATATAATAAATCAGTGTAAATCCTTGCCTATACAGTTGATACCAATATTGTTGGGAAACGGAAAACGCTGTACGAGAGGCATACGTAGCACTAAAAGAATCAGCTACAAAAAGGATACAAAACGAAGTATATGAAAATAAGCACCCAACCAGAAATCCTACAACCCCTTGTTATAGAAAATGACGTCATCGAAGCAGTGAACGAATTTATATACCTAGAAACGCTGGTGAACACTGAAAATAATACTACCCAGAGATAAACCACACAATTTACATGGCCAACAGATGCTATTTTGGGCTCAATTATATCGAGAAATGCAAAAGTAAAACTCTATAAGACAATAATACGCCCAGTCCTAACATATGGTTCAGAGACCTGGACTCTAACAAAAAGTAATGAAAACATTTTAGGATGTTTCGAAAGAAAAGTACTAAGGTGAATATATGGAGCAGTGAATGACAATGGAGTGTGAAGAACACGATACAACTTTATAGAATATACCAGGAACCAGATATCGTAAAACATGGTAAGGTAGGACGTCTGAGGTAGATAGGGCATGTAATGCGGATGAAACAAAATGACCCAGCTAGAAAAACGCTTCTTGATAGACCCATTAGTCAGAGAAGAAGAGGAAGACCCAAAGCAAGGTTCCTTGATCACATCGTTAGAGACATGAGAAAGATAGGAATACGTGCTTGGCGGACGAAGGCGATGGATAGGGACGACTGGGGAGAAATTCTTGAGAAGGCTAGGATCCACATAGGATTGTAAAGCAAGAATAATGATAATCCCATTAGATGTTTATGTTGGTACCAAGGTATGTGTCGCTGTTTACCCGGTCAATTAGTCGTTGGTTAACCAAAAGCCGTGTATTTAATATTCGGCGCTTACTGACTACCACATACTTTATTATTATTACATTAGCAAGAACATTATTCTTTGCAAACCCTCTAAGCTATCTGCAAAAACTACTGCGTCGTCGGCGTATCTTATGTTGTTTAGACGCATTACGTTAACTAATACGCCTTCCTGGAGTTCTTCCAGTGCTTGTTCGAAGATATGTTCAGAATACATATTACTTAATACCGGAGACAGAATGCACCCTTGTCTTATGCCTCTATTTATGTAGCTTGCCTCTGTCAACTCATTCACTTTAATCTTGGTAGTTTGGTTATAATATAAATTATATATGAGTTTCAAGTCTCTATTATCTGTCCGCTTCTTTCAAGATGGTTATGAACTTATCATGTTTTACACTATCAAATGTCTTTTTGTAGTCGCTAAAACAAATATACACGTCACATTTGACACCTCTGCATCTCTGCATAAGCACTTGTACAGTGAATAGATCCTCTCGGGTGCCTAAGGCATCGCGGAAACCAAATTGTGTCAATGATATTTGTTTTTAACATTTTTTATATATTCAGAATATCATGGATGGACCGCGTCACTAACACGCAAGTACTCCAAACTTTAGACAAAAGATGCGAAATTCTAAATGAGATAAAAACTAGAAAGATGGAATACTTGGGGCACATTGTGAGAGGTGAAAAGTACGAACTTTTAAGAAATATCATGCAGGGCAAAATTAAGGGCAAAAGAAGTGTGGGAAGAAGAAAAATATCGTGGCTTCGTAATCTACGTAAATGGTTCGGGTGTAGTTCGATTGAACTTTTTAGGCGCGCTGCTAACAAAGTCGCAGTGGCCATGATGATTTCCAATCTCCGCTAGGAGTGGCACGAGAAGAAGAAGATATATTCTGCTATGTAGTACTTTTAAAAATGTTTTAAGTAAATGGCTCATTAGGCTTATTGTTCTGTAGTCTTAGCATGTTTTGCATTTAATTTTTTTGGTATAGTTACGAATCTCGACTTTAATCAGCTTTGGGGGATTTTTCCGGTTACATATATTTTGTTAAACGTAGCTGTTATCCATTTTATCCATAATGCCCGGATTATACGAGGCTAGTTTTTCAAGCTAGGATAGCAAGCTAGATATCCCGGTATGGTAGCCCAAGTTACTTCCTGGCATGGCGAATGCTAGAACGGTTTACATGTGACTATGATATTTTCAGCTAGTAGCTAGTACTATTGCGAGATCAATAGAGCAACAAATCCAATGAAAATGGTAAATATTTCTAAAAAACAATGTTCGTCTGAAACAGTTCCTTCGAAAACTGTGTCAAATTGCATTGGATGAATTAACAGAAGCTTTATTAGAAAAACGCGTTTGGACAAGGCCATGGATTTTAAAAAGGAATGAACGTGGATCATCCGCACTAGTTTTAGAAGAACTTGGCAATGAAGACTTAAAAGATTATATCAGTATTTTACGAATGATGCCAGATGTGTTTGTTATTCTGTTGAGTCTTGTGATGCCAAACATTCAACGACAGCATACTTTATGAGAGAATCTTTACCAGCAAGAGTAAAGTTGGAGATCCCTTTAGATTTTCTTTCATCCGGCATTAGTTACAGAAGACTGAGTTACTTTTATAGGCTTTCAAGGTGTTCCATATCTAAATTCATACCAGAGGTACGTAAGAAATATTCAAGGCATTACAAGAAAACATAAAGGTTAGTACTAATAATAACTTAATAGTACGTGGCAATGGTACAGTATTAATTGTTGTGTGTGAATCTAAAGAGCAATGCGTACTAGGCGTCTGGTATATAAATATGGTGTTTACGTAGTTCAGATCTTGAATGCGAGGCTGAGATAATATGGCATCGATTTTGTCCCGAGCCATAATAGCGCATGCAATAGATAACATTTTCAGTGGACTACTCACAAAAGTTCCAAAAATATGCCCATTTTCTCGTGGAGTAGAATGCTCAGCCGTAGATGTATTATTTAAAACATTTCGACATATCGACTTTATTTTCCTAACCAAAGATGCCACTTCTGAAATTTTTCTCTTTTTCGAAGTTGGAGCTGACATTTTATCGTAGTCGCAGACTAATTGCGTTGTGGTTTATTACCTGTGGCAGATGTAGATGGTCGTGATGAACAATTTTCAGAATTTGAAACGTATTCACTGTTATCACTATTGTCATTGCAGCTGTTGTCAATATTATTTTCTTTGCTATTTTCAATGTTACCTTGGCTCACTGGGCTGCTATCTTGTTCTTCATTAATTGCTAATTCTTGACTGTCCTACGACAACAAAAAAAGAAACACTTTAGTAATAATTATAATACATAGGTATATAAATTTTTTTTAGATATTAAATGTCGAAGAATGGGCGGAAATACAAAATGGATTTAGAAAGAGATACTTAGAAGAAAGAGATATTTAGAAAGAACTTTCCTTTATGCTATGGTGCCATTGATGGAAAGCATATTCAAATTACCGCTCCTGGTAATAGTGGAAGTATGTACTTCGATTATAAAAAGGGTTCAGTATTGTTCCTATGGCGTTAGTAGATGATGACTATTGCTTTCGTTATGTGGGTGTTGGGGATTGTGGAATGGTATCAGATGGAAGTGTATTTAAAAATTGCTCCATATATAATAAACTGGAACACCTTTTACCAGAGTGTGGAGTGATTGATGCGGATGCTGCATTTCCATTAAAAACCTATATTATGAAACCTTACCTCGGTGACAATTTAACACTGGAACAGAAAGTTTACAACTATGGACTATCCAGAGCGAGACGAATACTGGAAAATACCTTTGGTATATTGGTAATTCGATTTGGTGTATTCCAAAAACCAATTGCAACTAATGTAGAAACAGTCGACAAAATTGTATTGGCAGCATGTGCTTAACATAATTAATTGAGAAAAGAAAATCGAAATTATTTAATCAGCAGAGATGTCGACCGGGAAAATATTGATGCAGGAAACACCTCCCATAGCTCTTGGAGAATAGAAACTGCAGGACTTGAGGGCTTATATCAACAAGGAAGTAATCATTCTTCGATGTCAGCAATTACGAGAAGAGAGACTTTTATAACCTACTTTAACAATGATGGTGCGGTGCCTTGGCAATTAAAAATGATTTCTTGACTGTTTATTTATATGAGCGCTACAGAGAAAACACGCTGCTTTTTAAAATTTTCTTATGTGTTGACACCCATTTTCTTTACTATAAATAAATAAATAATGCAATATTACTTACTGTTGTTTTCCTTTTCCTTGGTACATATTTAATAAATCTGTGCATTTCATCGAACCAGTTTAATTTTGACATATACTGGTCCTTAAAACTTGCTCCAGACCTGGTTAATTTTTTAATTCTTAACAGTTCCTGACAGTAAGTTGATGGTAAATTTTTTATCTTCATTTTTATGTCTTTGATAGACATTTTTATGCCGAGTTCTAATAATTTGCCAATTATTTTTTGTAGTACTGAATCACGAATAGTGGCTTTCCACAGACATTCTTCCTCACGATACATTTGTACAATCTATAAATTAATCTCGGCCCTTAATTTTGGCATATTAGTTTTAGAAGCACGTGGCTATCTCTTTGAAAAAATAAAACAGATCGACACTACGCACTTGCCGTTCGAAAACACTAGCTTTGCCGCTCAGACGAAGATGGTACACAAGCCAGGATAATAAAACCAGTAGAGGGGGACGCAAGTAGCTTAACAAAATAAAACTCCGTGCTATTAAACTATCCTAGCTTAAGACATTGGCTTACTGTCTTTCTCACTAGCTTGTTACCCTAAACGCGAAGCTTGTTCTGTATACATAAAGCTAGCAATACTAGCTTGCTAGTTTAAAAGCGCTAGCTTGCTATCCTAGCTTGAAAAACTAGCCTCGTGTAATCCGGGTATAAGTTATAGGAATTCTGCTTACTTATCAGGCCCTACGCCTACAGCTTTACCATCTTTAGATTTTTGTATTAGCTGACGTGACTTCTTCGATGGTAATCGGGGGTCCTGTTTGGCATTCCGTATCTTCAATGGTATTGTACCTTTCATCTGTAAAAGTTGCTTCCATATATTTCTTTTAAGTGTCTAGTGTCTCTTCCACACTTGTAGTGGTTTGACTTGGTTATCTGCCAAACATCCAACTCTTCTAGGCTTGTAAAAGCTTGCAACTTTTTGTGCATATTGAATGAATCGTGTTTTTGTTGCAATAGCTGTTTCCGCACATTGTTCTCTTCAGTCGTGTATCCTTAGCAATTTAAAAATTTTAAGTATCATTAAACGCATTGCTTCAAATATTCTCAAGACGATTTGCATGTTTTGGAAATACTTTGTTTCCAAGCCATATGTCAGCATTAATAGGGTGAGTGCTGGGGCCATCTAGGCTGGGGCAGCAGAGATAACAACGCCCGAGGTAAGTCTCTTTATAACTATATTACTATAAAAGATTTGTATATCTTAAATAAGGGCACCGAACCTACCTTTATTAATGTTCGTAGCCAAACAGTCATCGATATCACGCTGGCAACAGCTGAAATATCGAATAAAATTCAGAACTGGCAGGTATCGGAGGATATTTCTATGTCCGACCACCGCTGGCTAACCTATAATATTAGTCTGGAAAAAAGCCTTATCAAATCGCGCGACCCTAAGAGGACGGATGTAGAACTCTACAACCGACTCTTAGAAGATGCTCTGCGGAATGAAAGGGCTTCAACTCCAGGAACTAATACAGAATTGGAAAGGTATGCGGTATCTATCCAAAACAAAATAAGCTATGCTTATAAAAAATCCTGTCCAATAAGGATGGTCCAGGAAAGTCGCAAAACCAACTCTTGGTGGTGCACTGAATTGGAACACCTTAGGAAGACAGCAAGAACAGCTTTTAATAGAGCAAAACGCACCAAACTCAAAGAGGATTGGGATTCTTACCAATCAAATCTCAGAGAGTTTAAAAAAGTCTGCAGACAAAGACAAAGAGCTGCTTGGAGAACCTTCTGTGAGGAAATCGAAGATTTCCCGCAGGCTTCCAGGTTACAAAAAGCGCTCTCAAAGGACCCACATCGGCATGTCGGCATACTAACGAAGGAAGATGGGAATAAAACTTCCAACCTTCGCGAAAGTGCTGAGGTCCTGATGAAAACACACTTTCCCGGTTCTAGTGTCTCAACAGCACCAAACCGGATGGAAGAAGCAATCATACCGTCAACAAACGACTGGCATCTCGCCAGAACAATGATTAATGAGGAAAAGGTAAAATGGGCCATATTGTGCTTCACCCCTTTCAAATCACCAGGGCCTGACGGCATATATCCAGCCCTACTACGGTGGGGACTGGATATCCTTCTGCCGCACCTCGTGGAAATATTCAGAGCCTCTTTGGTTCTGAGATATATTCCTAGGAAGTGGAGAGAGGTACGTGTGGTCTTCATACCAAAACCAGGTAGGATGGACTACACCCTACCAAAGGCTTTCCGACCAATTAGCCTAACATCCTTTCTGTTGAAAACGATGGAAAGGCTATGCGAGAGGTACATAAGGGATGAAGTTCTGGTCCATAACCCACTTCACCCAAATCAACATGCATATACTTCGGGAAGATCTACCGATTCTGCACTGCATCATGTAGTGGGAAGAATTGAAAGATCGCTGGATAATAAAGAATCCACCCTAGGTATATTTATAGACATTGAGGGAGCGTTTGATAAAACCACATTCCCAACTATCACCCAACAGCTCAACGTCAGGAATGTTCCCCTGGCCATAAGCGAATGGATATTCAGTATGCTCTCTAATAGAACAATAAGCATAAATGTAGAAGACGTTTCTGTTAGAGGCATGGTTACGAGGGGCTGTCCACAGGGAGGGGTGCTATCACCACTACTCTGGAACATAGTTCTAGATACCCTGGTTGACCAACTCAGCAGCAACGGTTTCTACACAATAGCCTATGCAGACGATATTGCTGTCCTGCAAAGCGGTAAGTTTGAGAGCACACTATGTGAGAGATCACAAGTTGCTCTCCGACTAATAGAAACATGGTGCAAGGAACACTCACTATCTATAAATCCAAAGAAAACTGAGATGGTCCTCTTTACCAGGAAAAGAAGAATCACGGGCTTAATACCCCCAAGGATTCTAAACTACAGTCTAAATTTTTCTGACGAGGTGAAGTACCTTGGTATTACCCTTGACAAGAAGTTAACATGGAACTCACACTTAGATGGTAGAGCTAAAAGAGCATATATTGCCTATGAGCAGTGTCGACGAACGGTCGGACGCACCTGGGGCCTCACGCCCAGGGTGATCGCCTGGGTCTACACCGCTGTCATTAGGCCAATGCTAACTTACGGAGCTATTGCTTGGGTACCAAAAGTGCTACAGGCAACAGCGATCAACAAACTAAACCATATTCAGCGGATGGCTTGCATAAATATAACAGGTGCCATGAAAACAACACCAACTGCTGCAATGGAGTTGATCATTGGCATCACGCCTCTAGATATATATGTCAAAGAGGTGGCGCTAGTGACAATGATGCGACTGCGCTCAGCTGGTGCAAACCTTGATGTAGGAATGGGACAATTGAGAACTCGTTTCTGGCGAGAAGAGTTGGATGCGTTACCACTTCTACAGGCAGGCTGCGACTCAATTGAACCAAAGTTTGTCTTCAACAAACCCTACAAAATTGAAACAGGACAGTACATGGAGACAAACGTGGCAAATGCCTATTGCATATACACCGATGGCTCCAAAATGAAAGAAGGCTCAGGATGCGGGATATACTCCAGATCACTGAACCTAAGAATAAAGTGGGGTATGGGCAAAAATGCCAGCGTAGTTCAGACAGAACTGACTGGTATCTCCATAGCCGCAAAAGAGATAACCCAAAAAGGTATAGCAGGTAAAACTATAATCATCTGCACAGATAGCAGACAAGCGCTACTAACCTTGAATAGACCACGTGTCACATCAGGTTTAGTAATGGAGTGTCACAAGTCACTAACCCAAGCTTCGGATGGTAATACCATCATCCTGAGGTGGGTTAAAGGACACAATAGGAATAAAGGCAACCGCATTGCTGACCAATTAGCTAGGAAGGCGGCAGGCCTAAGACTCTTAGGACCTGGGGATCTTTTTGGTTGGTCAACTACAACAATCGCGGAAATTGTCAAATGTCACTCCCATACTCAAACCGTAAAAAGATGGGAAGAAGGGAAAGGATGTAAACTTGCCAGGGTAACACTAAGTAACCTTGAAGAGTCAACATCTAAGAAGTACTTGGGAATGACCAGGAAAAACCTACGTTTGGCAGTTGGTTTTTTAACTGGTCATTGTCAACTAAGCAAACACCTCCATACACTGGGGCTAGCAGACACACCTCTATGTAGGAAGTGTGAACGAGAAGACGAAACTGTAGAGCATGTCCTATGTGAATGCCCAGAGTTATCGTTAATACGAGAGTACGCGTTCGGCGAGTCCTGGCCAACACCTGCCCACATAAGAGAGATGTCTCCTGGTGACTTGTCCACCTTCCTAGAATTGGCAGGATGGACAATGAGCTAAGGGTGACAGCTCCCTGGGAGGATGCACAATGGGTCAATTGTGGCCTAAGTGCTGTGAAACTTAACTCGCCCTCCCTACTCTACAGATACAGATACAGGGTGAGTGCTTTATATATTGTTACTGTTGGTATAACAGTATCGTCAGCGTATCTAAGATTATTAATGTGTTCACCATTTATTTTCAGTTCAAAGTTTTTGTCTTGCAAAGTCTATTTTACAATGATATACGAATAGATATTAAATAACAGCGGGGATAGAATGCATCTCTATCTAACGCCTCTTTGAATGTAACATTCGTCGGTTAATGTCCCATCGATTTGTACGACTACTTTCTGCTTTCAATACAAGTTTTCTATGATATATAGGTCTCTACCATCAATGAGTTTGGTTTTTAATATGTTAAAAAGCGTTCCATGCTGTATCTTATCGAAAGCCTTTTCGTAATCGATGAAAGCCACATATCGCAATTTTGAAATGTCGCGGCATTTTTGGAGAAGTAATTTTAAGCCAAAAAAAGATTCACGTGTACCCAGCGCAATCCTAAATCCAAACTAGGATTCATCTTGGTATCTTTCACAATGGCTTCTTATTCTTCCATGGGTAATGCGAAGGAAAATTTTTAGCGTGTGGCTCATTAGACTAGTCAACCAATATTCGTCGCATCTTTTTGGCTGTTGCTTCTTCCGAATTGATATAAAAACAGACTTAAGCCATTCCTCAGGTACATCACCAGTAGAAAAGACGCCATTAAAAAGTTTAACTAGAGCAATAATGTGGTCCTCCTGTATCATTTTTATCAGGGATGTTGTCTAGTCTAGTTGCTTTCTTGGTTGTGACTGATTTATTGCATAAAGAACTTGATATTTTAAAATTTGAGTTCCTTTCAGGTCAGCAGAAGATGAAGGCTTGCAGCTCGATATTACTATTAAATAAATATTAGAATAGGTCGAACTGTTAAAATTAATAGAACTGTATTGTAGATTTTAAACCTTTGTTTTCTTACCGCATCGAGATTCATTTTATGAAGTCATTTTTCTTTTATTGTTTTGATATATTTCACTAACACACTCCTAGACTTTTATTTTTTGTTATCATTGCAATAAACTCCGTGTAGGCTATTGTTTGTTTTAATTTTTAAATTGTTTTTTGCTTTCAATTATCTGCGTTGGTTGCACTATTTAATACAGTCGTTCTTTCTTTCCTGAACTTTATTACGTATTTTGCGTATGGTTGAGTTTGGCCTGAAATCGTAATACTTTTGATCTCAGATTTTCTGATACTGTAAGTATTTTTTTTTATTCAGATCTTTATACAATAGGTTTTTATTTTATATCGTCTGTATAAAAGTTATAATAAACAAATAATATATAAATATCTTAGATCTTATCTAATCTTATCTTAAATCTGATCTCAGATTTTCTGATACTGTAAGTATTTTTTTTTATTCAGATCTTTATACAATAGGTTTTTATTTTATATCGTCTGTATAAAAGTTATAATAAACAAATAATATATAAATATCTTTATTAAAAACAAAAAAACTTTCTAAAACAAGCTACACTCTTTTAATATCATTTGTTTGTTCAATATAATTTTTTTATACATGTTTTTTTAATCGTAATATTGTATTTTTTTCTTAGAATTAGATTAAAATACAATTTAAAACTAAATTACAAATCTATCCAGGTACCTATTAATTCTTCTATTTGGACTCTAGCTGCCTTTAACTGTGGAGTATCATCATCGGAAGGGTTATACATATTTGCGCAGTGGGCGGCACCTATAAATATGATACAATTAATTTAAATTAAATATTAAATTAATTAAATATACATAGACAGTTGCGTTTCTGTTTAATTCGAGTGTCTCATCATTCTCCTATACGTATTGCGAGATCTACCTCTCGTCAGGTCAGCCAAATACAAATCTAGTCATTCTTACCGCCGATAAAGGAAATGCCACCGTCATCCTAAACATTTCTTCCTACAATAATAAACCCTTAAATCTCGTTAATACTCCAGACTGCAGACGAATTCCTAATAATCCAACAACCTATCTAGAAAAAACAACAAAAGCCGTCATCCAGAAAACGTATCTTTCTGTTGACATAAATCAATCTAATTTCTTGTGAAATGTCTTCTAGGACACCCCGAATATATGGCCTAACCAAAATTCACAATTCCGATATTCCTCTACGTCCTATTGTCAACTGCCTTATACAACCATTGGCCAAGTACTTGGCCACTCAACAACTCCACAACCTCTCGCCGAAAATGGTTCATCTTCGTTTAAACTTGTTTTCATTTCATCGAACTTCTTAAACAATAATATATCTCAGCGTCAGATATTCTAATAAGTTTTGCATCGTTTCACTCTTTACAAACATTCCTATAGACAAAACTCGTAAACATTTTGAAAACTAAAAAACTTATTTCATCTTCCAAAATCAATTCTACAAACAAATAAATGGTGCCCCCCCCCCCCCCCCCACCATGGCCTCCCCACTATCTCCAGTAATTGTTAATATATTTATGGAAGACTTCGAGACTATCCACATCAATGCTTAAACCCACATGTTGGCAACGATATGTTGACGATACATTCATTTAGCTTCATGGTAGGGATGCTTTATGAATCAATTCAGCTGGAATATTACCTGATCGAGCTACACGTCTATTGTGAACTAAGCATGTCTATTATTATTACGTTTTCTCCTAAAATATTGATCTTGTATTCTTGTAAATATATTTTATACGTACAAAGAAAATAAAACATATATCGAACCTTATGGTGGTTTTCTATTTTTTCAGTTTACTTACCTTTAATAAGGATAGCAGGAGCTTTATCATTTAAGGTCGTTGTAACTCCCAAAACATGCCATGGATCCAATGAACCTTGAACGAATACAACGTTTGAAACTTCAATGTCTAAACCACCATAAAGAACGTTGGTCCTTTCTATAGCATGGTTTAGAAACGTTTCATTGTATGAAGATCCGAAAATGTCTTGGCATTGCTGAATGGAGAAACTAAGTGGAAATCGGGTGCCAAATATATGAGGTTTGTAGGAGGAAGTTTGATAATAACCAAATTCTGTACAGGTTTGATATGTCCATTGGCGACCTACAAAAGATGTTAAAATCTTTAAAAGTCATTTAAAAATTGCCTATCTAACCAAAGTACGTTCAAACTGTTTCTATCATGGAGTACTTTCTCCTTCATTAATATTTAGGTACTAACTTCTGATCTGAATAATATTTAGTTACTTCTCCACGTTCCTCAAAATGTTCCCGCTCCCATACCCGAAATGAATGTATAGTAATAGACGTTTTATTCTGTTGAAATTTTATCCTAAATTGGACTTTAACGATATTGAAATATCTTTCAATAAGCTTCCCAACATATATTTTCTCTAGTACTTTACAGTAACTCACATTTATAGTACCTAACAAATAATTTAAAAAAATCTTACTTCCAGCGGCAGCATCGCTATCCCAACTAACGTCCTTCATCTCGTCGATCATCTTATTATAACTGTAATCCAAACACTTTTCACCATCCACGTCCAGAATCAAATTATTAACAGCTGCCAAGCGGTTGATTTCGGGCCCGATTGATTCATCCAACAGAATGTCACACAAGCGATCGACGGTGAGGTTTCTCTTTTTAGTTACTTCTCTGTTATCTTTATTATACTGAACCACCCCAGCAAAATTATCAGCCAAGCTCATGAAGAAGTTGGACATATCCAAAGAGTTATTAACGTTCTCTGATATATCGTCACACAAATTAAATAGTTCGTTAAGATTTTTTTGGCCAACTGCCGTGTGCAGAAGAGCTTCAACTTGGGCAGTACTTTGTTTTACAATATTTGGACATTTCTCATTACTGGCTCGCAAAGAATCTGCTACCACCTTAAAATATTCTGAAATAAAAAGAATTTTATTATAAATACATCTATAAAAGTAGTACAATTATTAAATAAATAATTAATTAAAATCCTTTATTGACATTTTGAGCCATATATGAAAGTAAGTTACAGAAAGTAGAACCATTTCAAGAAATTTTCAAAAATCGACCAGTTTTTGAAAAATTCATAACTTGGGTCCTTTTAAAAATGGAAAGATAATTCTCTGGATGTTTATTTATAAGATGCTGTTTAAACAAGCCCAAGGTGGACTCGATCCACAAATAGTTTTTCCAAAATCTTAGTTTAAATTTTTTGCACCGATATTTTGAATGGCTCGGCATAATAAATAAGGTTATCCGCTTTTTTAATTCAGAAATTATACTATTAAAATTCCAAATTTATTCTTCAACTTGACTATATTCGATTTTCATTAAAGTATGGCGAAAATGTAAAAACTGCTCCGAACACCCGATCTCACTTTTCAAGCGAATCAAGCCATATTATAAGGAATTTTTGATTTTATACACTTCTCCCCGCTCACACTATTCCGCTACAGCAACGGGATCGTGCGTTTAGATCAATGTTGGGAGCTGTGTTTTAAACTTTTCTCCATAATTAAATGAAAATCGAAGATCGAAAAAGTTCGGACATTAAATCTAATAATGTTTTCTAACATTCTTAGTTTCTAGAACATTCGATAAGATGCAAAAAAATGTAGACGACGTAGAAGAGAATGCAGTAGTTTTAGATCCTGTAGTAAAAAAAAAGAATCACCAAGAGACGAAGCTATTGTGACAGCCAATCATTGGGCCGAACAAGAAAAGGCAGATTCCTTGACTGCTGCTTTATGCTGCGAATATCTTAAGATCGGTTCCTAAGGATTAAGAAAAATGCTAGGCTATTGTCTTGGAACACGAAACAGCTAGTCAAACTTCACGGAGTCATCGAGACCGAATAATTGAAGAAGGCGACAAACAAAATGATGAACGTCTGGAGGAAATGGTACGGAAATTAGTTCGTAACACGACACCGAAGAGACACGAGCTTAGATGTCAGAATGGTGGCGACGTAGGCCACATTCGTCGTAAATTGAAGGAAACTAATATAACAGGAGAAGTAGTGGAACAGATCGAACCCAGGGCTAGATAAGTTCACTGTATTGAATTATAGGAAAGACTTTGTCCCGTGAGACGAACGACTGTCATTAATGGTCAACAGCATCCTCACAAATTACAAAACGCTCAAGCAGATGATACATGTATAAAAATATGCGTCGTGAGAGACCTTCTTGGCAAGACATTAGGTAGAAGTCAAGTCCTAATGGAGCCAATGGAATTTCCTGGTACTAAAAGATGATCTTCTGTATAGAACCTTTGAGAGCTAAGACGGTATAGAATCTAAGCTTCTGTTGATTATACCTAAAAGTAAAGTGTCAGAAGCATTGCTTTAGTTGCATGACAGTGCATCAGGTGGACACTTTGGTATTACGAAGACTCTGCAAAAGGTTCAAGAACGGTCTATTGGCTTAACTGTAAAGATGATGTAAGAAGACAGTGCCGGAAATGTAAACTGTGTGCAACCAATAAGTCCAATTGGTAAAAAGAAGCCACCAACAGTACAATGTTGGTAGTCCCCTGGAAAGAGTAGCAATCGACATTGCAGGTCCCTGGTAGCTATGGATTATTTTACGAAATGGACTGAGGCCTATACGATACCAAATCAAGAAGCTGCTACCGTTGCAGAGGTACTTATTAAAGAATTATTTTTTCGAGTTTCGGAAAACGTCTCTTTAGCCCACTGTATTGCCTACCACCTACCTAGTAAAAAAATCAGAAGCCAAATTTGGAAGAGTACTGAGATTAGAAGTTACAGTTAATTTTACAAACAATTTTATTTTACAATTAAAATAACTAAGTCTAAAAAATAACTAAAATAACTAAAATAACTGTCTTAAAATAACTAAGTTTAATTGACCACTTTGCTGTGTCGAGTATGTACGTTTAATAAGTAGTGAAAGCGAAATGTGCACTAAGGCGAGATATGTAATTTTGCGTAAAGTGTAAAATTGATGAGTTGTCCGACTGATCACTAGAGTGTGTTTTTATCGGCAAAAAACCAGTAGCGCACCTAGGAGGGGGTTTGGGGGTTACCCCCCCCCGGCACTATTCCGACACTGTTGCTCACAAATTTTAAGGACTCCAAATAGAGGTAGCATAAAAAAAATTAAAGAACAAACAAAGAACCAGTAATTTATAAGGATTTATAACAACGGCAAGATAAGCGACCTGTTTTATGGCTTTCTAGTTGGTAAATTCAAAGCAATAAAATGTTTTAAACCTTTTAGTAAAAATAGAACGGCCAAAAATACAGGTGTGTGATTTATGGCTTACAGTTTCGTAAATTCAGGGGTAATAAAATATTTTACGACCAGCTATTAAATATTTTTAGCAAGAATATCACATGCATGTGTCGAAAGGGTCGGTTCAAATGTCTTGTTTTTTATAAAGCTTGACCTAAATTATCTACGGGTAAGATTACCACTTCGGGTATAGTGTAAATAAAAAATGGTCTGTAGAACTGTACTTTGAAAACAATTTGAGAGATTTATGAGGTAATAAAATTTACATTTAGACGTTTAACGAAAACTCGAATTTTTGTCGATAAGTTACCATTGCAAAGAAATATAGTAAAAAGGCGTATTTAATAAAGAAATATGTTTGTCGAGAAAAAAATATATAAAGAGCGGTATAAAGAAGGAAATATGTTTTGTCAATATGTTACAAAGACTGTAACACTAACAAAACAAATAGTAAACAAAATAGGAGTTCAAAATCAATGGATAAAAAATAATAGGAATTTCTCTGAGAGACTGAATTAGTTGTTTAGAAATAAACAACAGAGAGAGAGAGAGAGAGAGAGAGAGAGAAAGAGAACAAAACTAATTATTAATAAAAGTTCTCCCCTTTGACTAAACACAGTCGTTGGATTCGCCATTTAAAAGTTAAACACTAACGGACAAAACTATATCGTAATACTTCCAACTGAAGTGAATAACTGAAAATATTTATATTCTTACTTTCAACTATAATCAAATTTGGAATTTCCGGTCATTAAGACTTAATCCCCAACTTTCTCGGCGATGGGGCATGTGGCAGCAGGTACTTGGGATTAATGGGCCCAGGTAGTTCGTGGGGCAGTTAGATAACGCCGTGAAATATATGGTGATTCCATATAAGTTTGGTTGCGTGTATATTATTTTATTTAAAATTTTAAGTAAATGAGTACTTCAAAATCTCCATCTAGTGGCCTTTATACAGTCAATATGCAAGGGTGACTATTCAGGGAGATGCGAGTACATATGAAATTTAAATCAACATTATACTGAGCTAAAAATCATTTTCTTTACAAACATTACATCCGTTATTCTTTATATATTGCCACACAAACATGAATGTAGCAATTCATCAAATAAATAGTGATTAAAATAGAATTATATAATCCAAGATTAGAAAGTCTTATCAGGGATCCCCATTGTTCGGAAAAACAATATATCTGGGTAATATGTATCAATAACAATATCTAGTAAATTAATCTAACTACTTAAACTTTGTACATTTAAATGACTAAACATAAAATAGCTCAAAATTGTTGGAACCTGCTCTTTCGGTCAATTAGTAAATTCACTATACTTAGGAGATTTTTTAAAGTTATTTTCTACGAAAAATATATTCACTGACTTCTGTGCCTCTAGGACATGTTTTTGGTTTAAAGATAACATCCCTAACCTCTAAGTCAACCTTAATTTTGAAGGAGTTTGATCCATTTACCTTATTCTAGTATAAAGTACAAAATAGAAGGTTCAAAAGGCGAAGAAGAGGAGAGGAGGCAGTTCTGCAAAAGGATAATTAATTTAGCTCCCTTAGCGAATCTTCAAAAAGTGATACCAAAAAACTACTTATTAGTTCTAGGAGGTATCTAGGATCGCAGATTTTCTCATACAATAAAGTAAACTTGGGGATCTCAAAAATAACTATGATGGTGCTTATTTTGCTAATGTAAAGGCTCGTTGACATTGATTGTGAATCACAAGAAAGAGCCACACTCGTGGTGACACGTGGTGGTAATTTCATGACTCTGGTCATGCCTCGTTCGTGAAGAGAGTTTACACGGCAAATATTTGCTTCTGTGGCGAATATGCAGTGCTTGGTGGCAGAAGCATGTCAAGTTATGGGTGGATTGATAGCCGACAGGATTTCACAAAATTTGGCAAGAAAACGGAAGAAAAGACGATGGTTTACAAGAGAGTGAATTCTACAAAGAAGTCATACTAATTTAGTTAAAGACATCTCCAAGTACCCTGAAGATTTTAAAAATTTGCTTAGAATGTCGGAATTTAATTTTCAATATTTATTTTGGAACTAGAAAAATCTACTAATATGAGGGAAGCTCTATCGGCCAAACCGAAATTGCAAATAATACGTTTGAATGTTTAGAATATTTATTTCTTCTTTTTCCCATAGCGCTACAACCCTCTTAGTTTACACGGAGCGTAGCATATGAAAGCGTGGCTCACTTTCGTGATTCACTACCAAGTCAACGCGGCTTTAAGTTAATAAATTCCACATTCCTGTCCAGAGAAACTAAAATTAAGTTATAAAGACTGATACGATTACTTGTTACATTCTCTACTAAAACGTAGTGCATAGTAAGGGCAGATGCATTAGAATCTTGGAATTTTTGAAATAAAAAGACTTCGAAGGATCTACTGACCGATCTCGGAAGGATCTCGTCGAAAATTCGAAAAGTATTTTTGAACTTCGAGAGTTGATAGGGAGGGGCGAACATTATTTCTTCTTTAGAAGCCATCTGTCATACACCAGCTGTTTTCTTCTTCATGTGCCTTGTCCGTTCCGAACGTTGGCAATCAACATGGCTATTCTGACTTTGTTTGCTTGAAATGGAATTGGATGCAGTACACCAGCTGTACTGCATCCAATTGGCTTATTGCAAATCTTCCATTACTTATTTTAAAAGTCCCCGGAACTTCCTCTAACTATCGATCAAAAAGGCGAAGCTCGCGATGAGCAGTCGTTCCTCGTTGATATATTCGAAAGTCCCAAACTATCAATCAGAGAGGTGAGACAGTTCTGTGACAGTGACGCTTGCGAGCCACCTCAAAAAAGCTTGTTTTAATAATAATTGAAACGTCCAAAAAGTGATTTCTTGTAGTAAAAATCCGGTCGTAACACAGGAACAATACGAAGGCCTCATTCTCAGAGCGTGGGTATAAATATAAATATAGAAAAATAACCGATTGACCAAAAAAAATACATGGAATCTAATATTTAAAAGGTTTTTTTGTATAAATTATTCTTGTCATCTTATGTCATTATAATCTTTTATCAGGTTGTCGAATACTTTTTCGTAGGTAAAAGTTGAAAATCATCATTAATTAAACGATTGGTTTATCAATTATTTGGATAAGTTGTTAATTAAGCAAATATATTAAATATTATTAAGAGGTTTACACAACCAATATTACTTTAAGATAAAGTATGTAAATCTATAAACACTTCAAACTAACTACTTTACTGAACCAGTATTTCAGAATTGATGCAAACAGTTATCGGTCAACGTCATTTTGATATATCAATTGTGTTTACTGTAACAATTATTAAATTCAATATCTAAAATATGACTTAATAAGAAGTAATCAGTATGACCTACATATCTGCCGTTTTTTTGTGTTGTCAATGTTTAAATTCATTGTACTTTCTTGATTCTTCTGTCGATTGTGCTCACATGGAGTGATGTTTTATATTTCTGCATATAATTCGATGCAATGATATTGTAACGTTTTTAATAAAACGAGCGGTTCTAATTTATGTAAATCTATTTATTTTTAACCTTAAGCCATAATCAAGCATATTAATTTATTAAATTCTTAGTTTCATTCAACGTTTCTAGAATAAGATTTTCTGATTCCATTCCTGTATACTGGTCATCGTTTTATATCAGCTGCAATTCATTCTTCAGCCGTTGCAAATCAGTAAACAAAACGGGATAGCGCATTTCCAAATTACAGTATACTCCCTCTATAACGAACACGGTTATTACGAGGTTTCGCTTTATAACGAGGTACATTATATGTCCCGTGAAATTTCTATTGAACTATAACCCTCTATAGCGAGGCAAATTTGGTCATAACGAGAGAAAATAAGATCGAAAAACGTGTTTTTTACATTTTTGGCCCGGACATGACTATAAATAAATACCCTTTTTAACTGCCGCCCGCAACAAACTTCTTCTGTTTAATCTACGGACCGATATTGTGTTGTCGGAAATTTACAATTTATGATTCACAAGTGTTAATGTAGGGGTTTGACCATTCGCACCTTCTAATTGCAGAAGTAATAGTTTATGTTATCATTGAAAATACGCTGTATACATTATGTAGTTGGAAACAAATGTAAGCACAGATTTTTTGTTTTAACCTATATCATTGACAATAAAAGTAAACAACTCTATTTTGTTTTAATATATTTCACTGACAATAAAAGTAAACAACTTTTTTCAAAAACTCCATTCAAACAATATTTAGCATCTTATATTGCTCCGAATGGCTTCACTATAGGAAGTTAATGTTTTAGAAAACAACATATTCATTTATATGCACAGTATTACTGTTGTCTGATATAACGAGATCGGCTTATAACGAGGTAATTAGTCTGTCATTTCAGTTATTGTTATAGAGAGTGTCTACGGTATTAACTGCATCTGTAGAGAATTTGTTTGGTGTATTCTAAGAAACCTTTTAATATTCATTAACTGTATAAAATGGATCTTTTCAAGATCCTGAAAACGTACGTATAATTGTTGATTCAGAGTGTCTATAATTTCATAATAAAGCGCCTGTAACCGATCGAAAAAATTTTCTTGGGTGACTGTTATTCGTTTGCATCCATCAAGTTGTTCAGTAGAAACTGTTGCTTTTAATGCAGCTATGTCAAAAAAAATTTTGAATTCGTCTTCACTACGTTTCCTGCGTAGTAGTGTCTTTGTATTTCTTATCTGGCCAGCACAAAAGCATATGTCGAAATATTTCTTCTATAGCTCATCAAATAATATCTTCGTATGGCCAAAGATATCATTAAAAATGACCACCAAGAAGACAAAATCAAAATTTTCCAATTAGTCTGTCAATAGAAAGAGTACTATGGTTTGTTTTCCAACCAGGAGGAGTAATTCAAATTTACCGCGCTGTAATGCTTGTTTGTAATTGGTCCAACCGCAGGCAAGTTTACTCCACTAAATTATGACATTTTGACACTAATGACATTTATGAAATTTGAAAATTCAAAATTTATATCGACGATTTTCTGCGTTATTCCTTTAATTTTTAGATTTTTCGTTTGCATCTATACAAAAAACAGTTCTTTTCAGAACTATTTAGCGACGTATTAGTGTTATACAATATGGATTCAATGTTAAGTACTACTGGTAATTATCCTTCTCCACCTAAAAAACGCCGAGTAGATTTGGGTCATTTATCATCAAATGAAAAACAATGCATTATAAACATGTACAAACAAATAAAAATTGATAATCCTGCAATGAAAATAACAGCAATGGTAACAAAAATAAAATAGGCAACAGGCTAATTTTTCAGAATAGTTATTGTTAAAATCAAGACGTACTAAAGTAATGTGCTAATTTTAGGTGTTGCGAATTCAACTATTAATAAAACAATTAAGGAATATAAGCAGACTGAAACAGTAAGATGTCCTAAAAATATTGGCGGTCGACCTTCTATCCTTGCAACATACAATGAAAGAGTTAAAACATCTGTACGACAAACTTTTTCAAGAATGAAATGCCCACTTTAAATGAAATTAACAACCGCCCAGATCTTCCAAATATGTGTCGTTCATTATTATATAAACTGGTTATATTCCTATAAAGTGGCATACAATATTTGTTGTTTAAGTTAATGCGCTGATGAAATATTGTAAAATTCCATTGGATTTTAGATATAATTTTTCACGAATATATCGCTTTCATATACGTTCCGGACATTTTCTAATACAATATGATAAATAAACTCTAGAAATTCTTCAACTTCTTCATAACAATTCAACATTTTTTTATTGTAATTAGAAAAAAAATATATATATTGGAAGTGAATTGGAAAAAATTATTATTCAAACATAAACAAACAAAGTTAGGTTAGAATCGACGTGTGAGAGATAACCAAAAAAGAAGATGTATTTGGTGACTTTTCTAGTAACTTTCTTGGGTGTGAATCTGTCTTTTTAGTTTACTCCTACTGGTTAAAAAACAAACCAAAGCAACCGCAGATGCCTGTTTGGTCTGTATGTACATAATGTTTTCTAAAAACATGCTAAAACGTGTTTATTTAGAGGAAGTTATACATCGAGTAATGCATTATATGAATCATTCTGTTGCAAATACAATACTCCCCGCAATTGATTCTACGTATTGCGCTTATGGCAGTAAACATACCGAAACGCAATTATCAAGATTCAAAGTTTACTTCTGAGAAAAATTTAATTCTCTTGAGTGTCAAATAACCGAAAAATTGAATTCTCTCGAGTGTCAAATAACCGAGAAGTCTATTTAATAACGGAATTAATCAATGTCATGGCATTATGTCGAAATGTGTTTACAAAGTAAAATAAAGACACAACAGATGGATCAACAGCTGAATTAGCAGATTCCTACAACTACACAACGAAGCAAAGCGTCAATAAAAAACTTAAAATTCCGTCAAAGATAGAACTGGAATTCAAAGTAAACGTTTAACTTACATGGTATGGAACAGAAATGATAAAATAGCCCAACAAAATGAAAAAATTTGGTGCTTGAGAAATATTGAATCTTAAATATTTTTGATGCTCTGATTTCAAAAATGACTAATGTTTTCATAGTAGGTTTTATTTTAGAATCGATTGTATAATTTTAACTTCGCTCGAAAAGATATACGCAAACGCACCTGGGAATCACCAGACGGACTTACAGTAAATATGATATATCATGCTATTGTAGACTCAAGACACCGATCGAATATAATACACGTCCGCACCAGAATAGGAGCAAATGTGGATTCTGATCACTACTGGCTCGAAAGTAGGGTAAGGGCCAAAAATTTAAACTTTAAAAAAAAAGAAATAGGTTCTAAAATTGAACGATACAAACAAGTACTCGAAAATGGAAACAAAAATAGAGAATATAAACATCAAACTAGAAAACGGTGGGAAGGGTACAAAAACATCATGAAAGAAGCAGCTGAAGAATTACTAAGCATAGACGGTAAACAAAGAAAAAGAAGAAAGAATGACTGTTTTGACGAAGAATGTCAGATTATAACAGAAAGAAAAAATAGAGCATATTTACTGGTGTAGCAGTGGCACAGAGCCCGACAAGCGAAGGAGGAATATAAATACCTACGTAGGGAAGAAAAAAAATCCACCGCAAAAAGAAGAGAGAAAATATGAACAAAGAACTTCAAGAACTACAAGATCTAAATAAGCCAATAGAGGCTAGAAAATTTTACCCGAAATTGAACAAAACAAAAAAGAATTCAAACAAAAGAAGTGAAGAGGTAAGAAGGGTAATACATTGACAGAAAATCAAGGAAAACTAGAAGATGGAATTCCTGAATATGTTCTTAATATGCCATACACTAAATAGAAAATCAATTCTCCACTTCTGACACGCTTCTTGGTAAAACTCATAGGGACAGCTAAATTATACGATAACTTAATAACTTAAGAGATTACGCGTATGGTTCATTTCATTATTTCTTTACTGGAGTATACCATCCAGTCGCCTATGTGAAGCCAATAGTGCCATAAGTATCAATTTAAAATTTCTGTAAAGTTTTAGGAAGGATTTGCTGTGTTGTTTCATTTAATATTAAAATTTCAATTATATTTTTCTTGTACATTAAATATGATTAGTTAATATCTTGGTTTATTTGTCCCAGCCAAATTCATTTTTTAGATTTACATTTTTAAATAACACGTTCTCACACCTCAGGGACTGAGCTAGACAAAGCCTAACAATTGGCTTCCAAAGAAAGTTATGAGTTTTATTGTTACCCACTGGCGTCCATCGTTTCTGATGGGTCGTTCGATTGTTACAAAGAATATCATTATTTATAGTAAAATTTTGCTTACTTTACTTTTATTGGTTTAAAGCTTAACTTTCAAAAAGGTTCTTATTAAAATTTAGAAGTTCATTTCTATTTAATTTATGCTTGGCAATATCCAGGAAATTATAACTATAAAAAATTACCTGAAAAATCTAATTCTGCGAGAAGTGGTCCACTTGCAGACATGGCTCCATGTACCAAGTGGGGGTACTTTTGGCGTACCCAGGCGGCCAAATTTCCGGGATAAGAACCTCCGAAAACAATCCATTTTACATCTGGAGTTAGGTTGTGTTGTTCGTTCATAGCTTCAATGAAAAATGCTAAATCGCTTAGGGCCTGCTGACTTGTTAGATATACAAGATTCTCGGTACTTAAATCTCTGAAATACAAAAATTAAAGACTTAGTTAACAAATAGTAAACCAAACTATTCTTTTCTGCTATAAGTTTGCTTGTTACATAAACTTATATTTAAAATAAAAGTAAAGCCTTGTATATATGTAGTATCGTACATCAATTTGTTTGTCTTCAGTACAGCAAATTATAGGATTAGAGTGAAGGATTGGCTATTTTACGTCCTTTACAGTTATTAAACTTTACCTCACACTAAAATAATCCTCAATTTAATCAAATTTCAAAACCTACAAAAATTGAAATTTAAGAAAAAATAAGGTAGCAGGTAGCACTTCTCTACAAGCTCGGTAGAGAATAGGCTGCTACAGGGCTTGGTGACCCTGCCTTATGCTAGCCGTTGACATCCCTCCTTCCTATTATGAGGGAGTCAGGTCCTTATACCCTTTCCTGTTTTCTCCCAAACTATCCCCACCTAAATCGGCCAACACATCTTGGCAAGCTTGGCAGGTTTTAAAATCACGCCAAACCCCCTCTAAAATAAAATGAAAATGTCATTATCCCAAAATGTATTACCTTAGTCGAGCAGGAAAAGATTTCCAGAATCTCGAACAAAATTGCAAGTCTGTACCACGGATTCTGGGGGTTATAAGATTCTGATAAGTAAACATACCAAACTTAGAAAACCTTTAAAACTCAACGTCCGTACATATAATGCTAAATCCCTAGCAACAGACGAAAGAACCATAGAGATAGAAGCAGAAATGTCGCAGAAAATTAAGTGGGATGTGATAGGCGTTAGCGAGGTACAACAACGAGGGGAAAGCCTAAAAAAACTGAAATCGGATCAATTGTTTTATCAGGTCGGTAGTGAAACTGAAACAACAGGAAGCGTTGGCTTCTTCGTACACAGAAAACATGAAACAGCATTATATCAGTAAATAAAAAGTTTTTCTACTAAAGTAGCTTCTTTAACGCTAAAACTTAGTGAAAGATATAGTTTGAAAAAAAAGTATATGTCCCAACAATTGACCATGCGGACTATGAAAGAGAAGAACTTTAAGATAGCATTACTTTAGCCCTAAACGATACAAAAGCACACTTTAACATAATATGTGGTGACTTCAACGCTAAAACGAGAAGAGAGGTAGATGAGACAGAACCATCACTGGGAAAATTTGGTTTGGGAAACAGGAACGAGCGTGGTAAAACTTTACTTAGTTTCCTGCTGGAAAACAATCTATTTCAAGTGAATCGCTTTTTCTACAAAAATGAAAATGGAAAACTAGGAACGAAATCGATTTTATGATCACTGACAAGAAGCAAATCTTTAAAGATGTTATAGTCCTGAACCAGTTTTCAACAGGTAGCGACTACAGAATGGTGAAAGCGTCGATAGAAATAGATCTTGGAAAAGAGAGATATCGCATAATCAAAAAGAAGTCTACAGCTACCTGGACAGAGCCTAATAATATAAATGCATTTGAAGAACACATCAACAGCATTCTCGAAATTCATAAGAATACAGGAAAAGCCAGAGAAATGCCAGAAGATACACTGCCAAAAGAAATTATGTAACGAAAGAATAAGTCCCCAAATACAAGCATTAATGTAAGAGAGGAGAACAATTCAAAGTAATAGAAGCAAAGAACATCATGCCCTGAGAGAGATAAGTAAAAGAATATAAAAATCTATTAGGATAGACAACCGAAAGCATAAAAGTGAACAAGACTCTCAAAGTTCTAAGGAGAAAAAAAGAAATAATGAAATTAAAAAATAAAGGATACTAAGAGTAGTAGAAGATTTATATACAAAATTATACAGAAGTAAACAAAACCATGATGAGCAACTAACAGAAAAAATTAGAAAATTCAGCAATAAGATTAGTCAACCAAAGATTGGAATTGATCCCTAATATATCAACAGACGAAATAAGGAACGCACTGAAGTAAATGATAAGAAATAAAGCCCCACGAGAAGAAAATATTGTTATAGAAGCCGCAAAGATTGAAGAAGAAGAATTTTAGAGCATAAAGAAATTGTTCAACTTATGTCTGCACCAAAGTGAAACACCTACAAGATGGCACAGTGCACTTACAACTTTATTACACAAAAAAGGCGATCCAACAGACCTCGAGAATTACCGACCCATGAGCCTGTTAAACTACCTCTACAAGTTATTCACAAGAATGATACCTAATAGACTGGAGAACAAAATTAGGTTTTTACCAACCTAGGGAACAGGCAGAAAAAACTTGATCACCAACGACTACCTCCACTGCTTAAAAGAAATTAGAGAAAAATCCATCGAATACAACTGACCATTGGTCCTGGCTTTCGTAGACTCTCGCAAAGCATTCGATACAATTGAAATTAACAAAGGAATGAGAGAAATTATCACTTTAGCATTGGCCGCTCTGTCAGACATCTTCAAGAGCAATATGCCAAATTATTTGAAAAAGAAGACGTTCGACCAATGTGTGCTTCCAGTCATGACTTACGGCACCAAAACACTTTCCTTAACCTAGCCTACAGCAACCAAACTCAGAGTAGCCCAAAGAAGAATGCAACGCTTGCCACTTGGACTAACTCTCAGAGACAGAGTTAGAAACGAAGAAATAAGGACAGGCATCACAGATTTCATAGAGCGTATAGCATAGCCAAAGTGAAACTGGGCGGGCCATGTGGCCAGAATGAACGACGGGTGGTGAACTCAAAAAATTTCATTATGGAGACCACGAGCAGGCAAAAGAAGCACGGGTAGACCACCTACACGATGGACAGACGACAGACAAAATAATCGCTGGAAATTGGGTGCAGGTAGCTCAAGACTGAAAGAAATTACGTTCAACTTTGGACGCAGAAGGTTGGAGCATGATAATGAAGAAAAAATATTATAACTAATCAAAGAAAAAATAAAATTGAAACAAGATCGACTGTATCACGAGATTGACTATATCATATCAAATAAAAAAACATGCAATATGCATCGACGTCAGACGAATGAAGTATTAATGCTGGACAAGAGAGGAAACCATTAATATACCCACAACGCTTTTCTACACTCGTAGAATTAAAACAAAATAAGGACATATATGAAGACGACCTGAAGAAAAGACTCGCACCGATATGTTAAATAGAAGAAATTGAACTTAAAAAACACAAAACAAGTCAGAAAAAAATTAACAGAAGATATCAGGAACTATAACAGGGAATCATAAGAACAGTTATAGGAAATAACAAAAATATGAAAATAATGAAATCCATTACCACACACGGGAAAACTCAAATAACTTAAATGAAAAATAAAAACAATGAAGTCAAACGTGACAAAGATGAAATAACAAAAGCAATCGAAGATTTCGACAAAGTTTATATACATACCTCAACAAATCTACTACTACTAACAGTCTAAGATTGGATAATTTTATTCCTGCAATATCAGAAGAACAACCAGACATCACAAATGAGGAAATTGCGAGGAAATTATGCCTCGTATAGATAGAGCAAGCGAGATCGCTTTTTATAATAATGAAAAAACGGATTAAAAGGTTTGATCCTCAATAAATAACAACAAAGAAACTGGAATCTAGATTTTGAAGATCTCCTATCTCCCCTTTAATACTTAAACTGTGGACAAAAGTGCAAGACAAAATATAGTACAAAAATAAGGACCGAAGAAGTGTAGGACGTAGTATATTAGTCTTTTCTGCACAATCTGTGAAAATGGTTCGGACTGTCGTCAGTGGAATTATTTCCTGTGACAGTATCTAAAGTTAGAATTATCATGCTGATCGGCAAAATCCAAAGAAGCTGAATACAAGAAAAATAATTATGTCTCCCTCCACCTTTAATGGTCTTGTCAATTTTGCAATGACCTTCCTTAAAAGAGTTGATTAAATTAGATTTAAAAGGAAAAATAAAAATCTGTTTAAAAAATGAAACTTATTCTGCTTACGTGGTCGGATGGCTTTTACCATAGTATCTGTGCTCGAGTTGGAACAAAATTGGTTTATATTTGCGAGCATACGTGATCCATGATCCGTTGGTCATCCACGCAGCTGTTGCTTCTCCCTCTCCACCAATTTGAAGAAAGGCGAGATCACCTTTACCACTAGCAAATTCATCATTCACGTAGTACCTCTGAAAAAAAAATATTTTCCTTCTTTATCCCATCATGCGTACTCAATTATAATTTACCAAATATACGTGTCAAAACGCTTCTACGGTGTAATTTATTTATTTTCTCTTTATTTTTCTAATTTCGTGAGACATCCCGTAATATTCAATTATTTATCTGCGGTTCTTTCTTACAATATTTTTTATGACCACTTGAAAAATTTTTACAATAATAAAAAGTTACGTTAGCCCTAGATATTTCCATTGAAATATTCGAAATAATAATCGTCTGGTGGATCATGTTCATAATGATGAGGTTCTTCAAGGCCTTAATAAAGAAAGAGAGCTGATTTCCAGAATTAAAAAGACAAAAACTGCTTACTTTGACCATGTCATAAGAAACAGTAGAGCAAATCTTTTGAAATTAATAATCGAAGGGAAAATAAAAGACAAGACGGGACTGGAAAGACGTAAACATTCCTGGTTGAAAAATATAAGGGATTGGACTGGTATGGACTCACATTTACTGTTTAGAGCTGTACAAGATTACTTCGCTGAGATTTTTGCCAATCTGAAATAGAAGATGGTACTACTATAAGAAGAAGAAACTTGCAGCCTGTACATTGGAGATGATATAATTTTATAATGATGATCATCAGATTTCCCTCTATTAAAGATCATCAGATTTCTCTAAAACAATAACCATGCAAAATATGGTCAATTACATAGTCCCTAGTCCGCGGCGGACCTCGAGGGGTGCTAAGAATCTCCGTGCGAGAAGAAGCCACCCTAATGTGCCAAATAACTATATAGTGAACATATCCTTTTTCAATTTCGGGACATGGAATGTGAGGAGCTTGTTCGAACAAGGAAAGACGCACAACACGATGCAGGAAATGAACAGACTGAACCCAGAAATATTAAACATTGGTAAAACATAATTATCTCCAGGAGAATCCAAACAGCTGTTGTAAATTTTGTTCCCTTTTCGAATAGAATGATGTTATGAGAAATACAGGATAAGCCAGTGAACACTAATATAGTGCAAGTGTATGCTCCAACTGCAGATAAATCAGAAGCTGAAATAGAACATTTTTATGAACAACTCAAACAACTTCTACAATACACCAGGAAGGAAGAAATTACAATAATAATGGGCCATTTAACTGCAAAAATAGGAAAATGCTAAGTGGACAATATAGTAGATGATCATGGTATAGGAGCAAGAAACGATAGAGGTGACAGATTGGCTCAATTTTGTCAAGAAGAAGATCTGGCGATTATGAACACATGGTTTCGATTACCACCCCGTAGACTGTATGCCTGGAGGTCACCATAGGATAATAAACAAAATTGCATTAGAACTCAGATTGACTTTATTCTAACCAATCTCTCTGTTCAATCCCGACCCCCGGAGGGAGTGTAGTGGTCATATACTAAGATCTAACCAATCTAAGATTTAGAAATCTCATTATAAGCGTTAAGGCTTACCCTGGAGCAGATGTCCCATCAGACCATAGCCTTCTTGTATCAAAAATTAAACTGAAGATAAAAAAGATAATAAAATCCAAAAGTTCTAAGGTGAATACTCAGTTGCTCAAGATAAACGGAATATGTGCTGAGGCTTCAACTTCAACAACTTAAAAAATTAACATTAAAAATTAAAAACACTGAGTATGTTATAATTATGTGGAGCAAAATCAAAGATTCTGTTACAAAGACACAGAACGAAACTTTACAAAAGAAAGAAGAAAGCCGAAAACTTTGGAAAAATCCCTAGTGTTGGTGAAACGTCGAGAACTCATCTCAAAAGACAACGGTCTAACGGCCCGAACAGTTTAACAACGTATGCTTTGTTGATACGTTAGCAGGTGGCGCTACTAGCCAACATAGTAATTTATTTAATTATTTTAATATAATATAATTTGTTTAAAATATAAATAATAACAGTTTTGATGTCATCATTAGACAACCCCACTGCATTACGGGAAATTTTAACATAGTAGACTGATGTATCAAATGCTTTTAACAACTAAAAATAAGTCTTGTTTTGATTAGTAGAAAATGCCAAGACATAATAATTTTTCTAATATGGATATGAGAGACATGATTGCTATTTATTGTTAGCAACACTTTAAGGGGCGTGCAGCGAAAAGGGAATATTTAAGAAGGTATCCAAACAGGTTGGAACCTAATCACCAAACATTTAAACATCTATTTTGACATTTAGGTGAAAGACGTTCATTTAGGCAACTTAGGCCGACCGAAAATCATTACGCCTGATCAACAAGATTAATTAATGATTCGCTTTAACGATGATTCTTAAATAAGTACATGACGTTTATCTTTAGTGTTAGAAATCAGCAAAACTTCAGTTTTAAAAATCCTACACCGCGAGCATTATCCCCTTATCGTGAGCATTTCACTCCTGTGCAAGATCTATTACCAGCAGATTTACCTTCAAGGTGCAGATTTGCTTATGATATCCGACATAAGCAAAATCTTGACCAATCTTTCGTCGATAGAATATTATTTACGGACGAAGCTACATTTACACGTCATGGTATTTTTAATTTAAGGAACAATCATTTCTGGAATATCGAAAATACTCATGTTGAGAGAGAAAGGCATTTCCAACATGAATTTACAATAAACGTATGGTGTGGAATTATTGGTAATAATTTTTTAGAACCATGCGAGTTACTTTATAATTTGAATAGTGAGAACTATTTACATCTTTTACAAAATAAGTTGATTGATTTGTTGAAAGAATTGCCATTAAAGTTAAGTCGAAATATGTGGTTTATGCAAGATAATGCACCACCACAGTATACGAGGGCAGTGAGAACATACTTAAATACCAACTTTCCTGAACGTTGGGTTGATCGGGGTAGTCATTTTCCTTGGCCACCAAGTAGCCCAGAATTTAATCCGCTCGATTTTGTTTTATGGGGCACAAGGAAACAACGTGTCTACAAGACTTACATAAACACTCGCAACCAACTTTGGGAAGAAATAAACACTGTAGCAGTTTCTTTTGAACCAATGATGCTATTTAATATGAGACGATCTTTTATGGAACGTATTGATAAATGCGTTGAAGAAAACGGTGGACATATCGAACGCGTACTTTGACAAAAAGTTTAATGTTATTTAGTTTAACTATATTTGGTTTATAAGTAAAACGTTTTGAATGTGAATTTAATATTTATAAAACGTAAAATGTTTGATATCAAATCCTATTATCGTATTATTTTGTCAAATCCTATTATTAAGTATCCTACTGATATATTTATTTTCTTCAATATTTCGAAAATATTAACCCTATTTAAAATATAGTTAAGCAAGATAGTAATAAAGTGCAAGAAAGTTAAGCGCAAATGTATATCACATATGTAGCATATCTGGCGGTATAACAAAGTATGCATCAAATTATAATTTCTCATACTCATTTAGTTAATAAACGATTAGAAAATAAAATTTTAAATTTCCACTTTAACACCCTGTATCTTCTTTAATATCAACATTTTATTAGAGCAAGTTGGCTTAAATCCTAATATTTTAAAGTGTAGAATCTAATGTTTCTTTTAAAAAATTACTTAAGAACCACCCTGTATACAATAATTTTTCAGATGGGCAGTTGAATCGTCGCTAATTAATTTAATCTGATGCCCGCGTATATCCACTGAATAGACTGTACATATATTTTTAATAAGCGGTAGATATCAAACGATATGATTAAAATATGGTAAAAAACTATTATTTCAGAATATTTTTTTGGGAAATGTAATAATTAATCTGTTGAATTTTCTAAACAATAATAATTTCTACACTAAATTCGCTTATTATCTGTTGATGCCAACTGTGTGTTTTAAAAATATCCAAATGTAGAAAATATTGGAAATAGTTCAAAAAGTTGATATTTTAAAAACTGGTAAGGAGATATCTAGGTTTCAAAAAACAAAAATACACATATTTATAATTTATCAAAATAAAGTTTGCTTGCTGTATTGTTATTTGCGCTCTTATTAATAAACATTTTTTAAATCTCTCTTGCAATTTTGACAACGCCTTATAATGCGGCCATAAATCAAAAAAATATTAATAAAGAGTTTAAGATTTGTGGTATATTCTCATAAATCCATTAAAAATTATCTTCCACCGCTATTGTTTAACAAATTAGCTTTTGAAAGTACGTAAAATATTAAGTATGTAAATTGAATCATAAAATCTTATAGGTATAGACTTTTACCTGTTGCCAGGTTCGCTCATCGTTGGGATTAAAATGGTCCAAATTTTGAGTAAACCATCTTTCATACTTGCTAGGTTCTGGATCTTTTTCTGGATGAAGTATTCTTCCCCTTCGAAAGAAAGTAGCCCCAGCAGCGAGCGTACCGAAAATAGATATTAAAAGCACTGCAGTGGTAAATAAAAGTAATCTAGCCATCGCTTAAGTTTTTTGGTAACACTGCATCTAAAATGAAGCTATCGATTGCCTTATACCTGAAGATAAGAAAGATAAGTATTAATATTAATAACGAAAAATACTTCAGTTTGGTTTTATCATATGTATAATGTATAGTAAATAAGCGAAAAAACAACAAATGCAAGATAACACATATAGAATAAAATTACTACGTTTGTCAATAGAAAAATTATAATACAAAATATAATAAATGGCATGGTATGACAGAAGATAATGGAGGTAGCCTATTTGGAAATAGAATATTCAGTCATCATTCGCTTTGCCTTTATCGCTATCGGTTTCGGCTTCTCTAATTACATTTCTCCATCATATCCAGCCAAAGCCTCTCCTCCTGGTCTTCTTTAGTCTTTTCCTCCTTCTAGTTCCAGGAAGCCGCAGATCAACAATTCTTCGTATTGGGTGATTACGTCTCACGTTGAACATGACCAAATCATCTTAACCTAGGCAACAATTGGTACCTCCCCTAGACTTCCCCTAATATACTCATTCTTAATTTTATCCTTTTTTGTCATTCAATTTATCCATCTAAGCATTCTCATTTCCGCCACATACATTCGTTGTTCCTCTTTCTTTTAACTGCCCAAAATTCAGTAGTAATGGGAAATTGTCTGTCAGACAACACACCACTTCTTTCCTTCCACTTCATCCATCCAACCCCAATTCTACTGCATGCATCTCCATTATCCTCATTACTCTCTAATACCGACCCGATACTTTAAACCAGCGTTTCCCAAACTGTGCTCCGCTATATGGCGATAATAAACGGTTAAAAATTAGAAAAAAAAATAAATAAGAGTTTCAAAATTAAAATACTTGTTTGACACGCGCTCCCAACATTTTACCGGTGACGGTTCATGGTCAGACGGCACTTCTGAACTGGTTTAAGACCGTCTTATCCTTACTACGCCAAACAAAGTGTACCTACGGACGGAAGTGATTAGTCATGTTTCATTCTTGTATTATGCATTTGTGCGGTCACTTGATTCTTGTGGTGTCAGTTTAGTTCGCGCAGTATTTGCAGTTATTCGCCACTTCCTAATTCCTAATTTTGTTGTTCAGCAATGGATCGCTGGTTGAAGACTGGATCCTTCAGAAAAATAGTTAATACCACTGATACAGTCACTTCAGTAGAGGCAGTGGCTTCAACATTGAACAGGTATGTGTATTATGTTAAACACTTTCGGCGCCCATGAAAAATCAAGACATGTCTTCAAATACCAACAGCGGAAAATGCTTAAAGCATTTTGTTATTGCCTTTGTTTAATGGCTTATTTATGCATTATTTTTTTTAATGAGATATTTGACAAGAAAAAAGTTAGTGTCGTATAGGTCACGGCGTGGGCCCTCCGCATAAATGTTTATAGTGCAGACCATTTTTTTGCAAAAAATTGACAACTAACACAACTGGTGCCGAAATTTTTAAGTTAATAGAAAGCTTTTTTACAGAGAATAGCATTCCCTGGGATAAGTAGCAGTAGCCACTATTACCTTCACCGCCATAGCTTCGCTGTGAAAAAAATTCCGCCTTCCTTAAAAGTAGTCTTAGACGGAACCGTGAAGAGAATTATTTTATCAAATCACGACCACTGAATACAAAGCTGTTTAGAGTGATTTGCGATGACATGGGCAGTATATATTCGTCTTTACTTCTTCATACGGAAGGTGGCTTTCTCGCGGCAAATGTTTAGCTAGGCTCTTTGAAATGAGAGCTGAAGTTAGAATCTTCCTAATTGGCAGCAATTTTGCCTTGAGTGATCGATTGTGTAACGAGCATTGGTTAATTAAATTGGCATATTTAACAGATATTTTGTTAATTAAATTGGCATATTTATGGTCAATTAAGTTAGTCTCTCACTTCAGGGAAAGACAATATAGAAGCGTATAGGAAGAAATTTTTTGGGCGGAATTGGTGAAAAATAAAAATTTAGATAGCTTTCCACTAATCACAAAATTTAGAGAAGAACTGGAATCGGAGATACCTGAAGCTGTCTTTAACGAGTTCCACACTCATCTGCTACTTGAACACTTCCATAATTATTTTTCTGAGGAATTCCACGACAAAATTAAAGAAAACTTCTGGGTTGCAGATCCATGCCTTGCAATGTTAAAAAACCAGCTTCCTTAACATCTCAGCAGTATGAATGCCTGATAGATTTGACATCGGATTCTGCGATAAAAAAAACATTTTAAAAGTAAATCGCTAGTAGATTTTTGGTGTCAACTCAAAGACGAATTTAAAATTTTGTAATAAAGATAAAGCGAAAATTCTTCTCCTTTTTGCAACAACATACTTATGTGAAGCAGCATTCTCTGCCTATGTGGCCACTAAAACAAAATATAGATCTCGAATGAATGCAGAACCTGACATTCGATTGCAGTTATCCCAAATTCAACGGAAACCAGATATTACATACTAACCTGTGCAAATCAAGGCAGCCTCATTCTTCACATTAAAATGAAGACATTCCGTTTTTTAAGATTTTAGAAATAAGATCTGTGTGTTCATTTTATTTTGTTTTTTGTTATATATAATTAAGTTTCTTATGTTTGCGATTGAAAAAAAAATTAACCTGTGGCACCTATATAGGTTTCAGGTGCAATATGGTAAGTGCTCCCTAAAGAATTTCTGTCCTGAATAGTGCTCCTCGACCAAAAAACTTTGGGAAACGCTGCTTTAAACTATTACTTTCCACAACTATTTCACCATCCAGAGATCATTTTCAACAACAATATGGCCGACCATAGCAGCAAGGTCTGTTTTGGTTGTTAATTGTTTTACACTCAACTGGTTTAGTTAAATATAAATATTGCATGCATTAGTGAAATTATATAGTTCTTTTCACAGTGCACTATTAATATGTGCATTTAGTATGAGGATTGATCTGATATCCTAAGATTTCCTTTTGAGGTTATGATGTCTGCTTCCAGTAATAACAATTATGGTGAATGTTCACTGGATTTGGGTCGTGGTGAGAAACAAACCTTTGTTTGTGATAGCTGTATAGCTATCACAATACTGAGACAAGAGCTGTTGTGTTGCAGAAACGGTTACTAATGTTTTTTGTACTACATATTATAGGGACGCATTTATAAGTGTTCTCATATTTGTTCGGAAAAATTTTTAAGTTGGAAGAAAAAATAAGCATAGTAAGGATAAGATTGTGCATCTGGAAGGCAATAACACTAAAAATACATCCATTGCTGTTTACTATGAAGTCCAGCAACGCATAGAAAGATCTCATAATCTTATGATTGGCCGTATTGATTATAATAGGAATATAAAGTAAGTGAGATTTTTAATAGACTTGGTTTGCAACAGAATGAAGCTACTATAAGACGAGTGAGTTATACAAGTAGGCAAACCCTCAAGTCAGAATAGACCAACCAAATTCATATGTAATTATGCCACAGTTAAATTAGCGCTAGGCAATTAGATGCGTACAAGGCTGCTAAAAAAAAAAAATTAATGGAAAGAACATCTGCTGGGAAGGTTAACTTGATTATTCGTTATCTTAGTGGTGTACCGACCGTGGTGGTAGCTAAACAAAAAAAAGAGTCTCTACCCAAGTAACCGCATACTACCAAAACGTAAGAAGACTACGTATCTACCAAACTTTTTGATATCCTAAAAAGTATTTAACGCTGCTATTATGATATAATTATTTTATTCAAAAGTAACTTAAACAATAATATAATGGATAGTGAATTAAAGTTTAAAGTTCAAATCATGAATGTGTTGCTTGTGTGAGTCCATTTCAAAAGGTAAAAGAAATAATAAATTAGACTTACTCACAATCAATTGGTTGTGAGTAAGTCTAATTTATTATTTCTTTTACCATTTTAAAGTGTAAAGATTTTAACATTTATAGGAGTGACAGAAACAGTAGAACGAGTAAGAAATTAAGTGGAGATGGAGTTCTAATATTCAACAATTTTCAATCTGTTTATTTCTATTATTGAAGATCGCATAGAACAACTTTACATTTTGTGATAGGTCCATGGGTCTCAATTTGTTATAGGGGGTGCTTACATTCCTCCCCAAATACCTCGTAAGTCTTATATCCAATACTGCCATTCCATTGAAAATATTGTTCAGCTGTTTCCTTCAGTTAATATCCACATATTTGGTGACTACAATTTACCGAACGCATTATGGTCTAACGATCAGTATGGTGTATTGGTTCATTATCCGGGGGAGATCCAGCTGTGGATATTGCACAAGAAACACTTAGCTATTTAAAATTTTATCAATGTAATTCTATATTAAATGAGAGAAATGTATTTTTGGATTTGGTTTTTTCTAGCGATAGGGAACTGAATGTTGTAAAAGCAAGTGAACCTCTACTGAACTCAAGTGTACATCATATAACCTATGAATGTTGTTTAATAATCTCAAATATACCTAATTCGTCAAGACTAGCTTATGAGGATTTTTTTTATGATTTTAAAAATGGCAATTACACTGAACTTAATAACTTTTTAGCTTTTATTAATTGGCAGGATTGCGTGACTCACAATGATATTAATGTTTCAACTAATATGTTCTATGAAATTATTTCACTAGAAATTTTCTACTTTATACCTCTGAAGAAATACAGAACAATAACTTTTGCTAAATGGTTTTTCCTTAGACAAGGAAAGAGAGGGGGGGTGCATAGTCGTATGGAATTGACTGAAGCCTAAACGGGAACCAGAAAGGTTGCCAGGTCATATTTTATTTCTTCAGTAGATTGAGAATAATGGATCTTCTTCAAACGGTGCCTATCCGTTCCGGATGTTGGCGATCAGCATAGCTATCCTAACTTTACTTGCGGCTATTCGGAATAGTCCGGTTGTAGACGTATTAAACCACTTCCTTAGGTTTTGAAGCCAAGATATTCTTCTTCTCGCTGGTCCTCTCTTTCCAAATACCTTGCCCTGAAGAATGAGTTGCAATAAACCATATCTGTGTTCATTTCTCATAACATGGACAAGATATGCTAATTTGCACTCTTTGATTGTGTTAGTGATCTCGCATTCCTTGTCCATTCTACGTAGGACCTCAATATTAGTCACACGATCCACCCATGAAACTCGTAAGATGCGCCTGTAACACCACATCTCGAAGGCCTCGAGCTTCCCTAAAGACGCTTCAGAGAGCGTCCATACCTCTATTCCGTATAATAATGTAGAAAATACATAGCATCTGTTGATAGAGATTTTGGTAGTAAGTGGTAAATCGTGAATTCTAAAAAGAGACTTCATTTTTACGAACGCTGATTTTGCTTTCCCTATGCGTTGATTTATTTCAGTATAGTGGTTCCATTGACTGTTTATGAGTACCAAGATATGTGTAGCTGTTTACCCTGTTTTGTTCGTATTGAGATCCAAACCATCTAGGCTATCTGCAAAAACCACTGCATATCTAATGTTGTTTAGACGCACTTAGTCCGTTAACTAAGACGCTTTCCTGTAGTTGTCCCACTGCTTGCTCGAAGATACGCTCCGAGTACATGTTAAATAGCACTGGAGACATAATTCATCCTTGTCTCACTCCTCTATCTATGGAAATTGTCTCTGTCAACTGGTCATCCACTTTAATGTTGGCAGTTTGGTTGTAATATAAGTTATATATAATTCGCAAGTCTCTATCATCCAAGCCCGCTTCTTTCAAGATGAATATGAGTTTGTCATGTTTTACTCCATCAAATGCCTTTTTGTAATCGATAAAACAAATATATACCTCTGGATAAGCACTTGTATAACGAATAGAGCTTCTCGGGTGCCTAAGGTATCGCGGAATTAAAATTGTGTCCATGACACTTGTTCTTCACATTTTTTATATATTCTGTTATGTATCACTTTTAAAAACGTTTTAAGTAAGTGGCTCATTAGGCTAATTATTCTGTAGTCTTCGCATGTTTTTGCATTTAATTTTTTTGGTATAGTTACGAAGGTCGACTTTATTTTGGGGAATATTTCTAGTTATATATATATATATATATATATATATATATATATATATATATATATATATATATATATATATATATATATATATATATATATATATATATATATATTGTTAAATATAGTCGTTATCCATTTTATTCCTTATTCGTCCATAAGTTTCATAATAGATTAGTCCAATATGTAGATTTTTTTCAAAATTTATAATTGAACACTGATATAATGATCACTTTTTGAACATGATTTTATCATGACATATTTTTTAGTAGATCGATATAGTGTTTCAGTAAATCAGTAAATTGAAGTTGAAATCAGTAGATCTACTGAAAAATCAGTAGACCTGGTAACCCTACGAGAGGTAGTAATGGGCAACGTACAGGAACAAAAACATGGAAGGCACATCGAAACGGGCTTCACTTTTTGAAGGTTTATTAAATTTGTTAGGACACGTTTATTAAATTTGTTCCTTGTCTATGGGTTTTCCCACGAACTTAGAATTTTGACATGAGAGAAAAGGTGTGCTCACTCATTGTATAGTTTATCCAGGAACAATTTTCTAACATAAACACGCCTCCTAATGATATCGAAGAGACGGGCTTTCGAATCAGATATATTTCCTAAAATTCCTTAATTTTGTAATGCAGTACAAATAATAGGATATGCGGACGATATAACCATAGTTGCAAGAGATAAAAGGGCATTAAAAAAATCCTTCCAAGAAATAGAAAACGAAGCCAAACTGAGAGGAGTAGAAATAAATGAAAATAAAACAAAATACATAAACGTAAGCAAGAAAGAGAAGACATAAATGACAGAACTAACGATGGACTACCTAAGCTCTGACATCACAATAGGCGGAGCTTAGCAAACCTTTCCAAACATTTCTAATTCGTGTCTATTTGTCCCATAAGAAGTTGGAAATATTGGTATTTTAAATAATTTAAAGAGTAAGTACGGACTTTTGGTTGTGAAGATTCATTCTGTGTTTTAAGGTTATATTATTATTTGAATAAAACTGTAATTATTTTTTTGTTGTATTTCAAGGTATTCTGTTTTTGTTTTTATCGGGGTACTAAAAGTTATCAATAAATCATTGAATTTATTTACGAAGTTAAAAAATATTTAAATTAATGTTTTATTCTTTTTTAGGTGCTAGTGATTTTATCCCGTAAACGACTAAATATATTCGTTTTCTCGTAGTTTAAGTAGTTAATAGTAGTTTTTGTTGCCATTACTGAAAAATTCAGTAATAATGGATATCTTTAACACATGTTTACTAGCCATTATATGCCTAATCTAAAAAATAATAAACTCAAAAACTATTACAACATTCAAAAAACATTTTTTTTTTTAACACTCACTATGGCAATTGGATAAAAAGGATTCCACAGAATGTTATATTACAACTAAAAGTCCTTATCCACTACTTAAACTACGAGAAAATGAATTATCTTTAGTCGTTTACAGGTTAAAATTACTGGCAAAGAAAAAAGAATAAAACATTAATTTAAATTTTTTCCATCTTCGTAAATAAATTCAATGATTTATTTTGAAATAACTCTGATAAAAACAACAACAAAATATCTTGAAATACAGTAAAACATATTTAAAGTTTTAATCAAACAATAACATAACCTTATAACATGAATATTAAGAGTAAATATCTTAATAATTTGATATTCTTACCTCACAAATTCACGAACAACTAATAATACCAATCGCACAGAATGAATGTTCGTAACCAAAAGTCCTTACTTACTCTTCAAACAATTAAAAAAGCAACATTTCCAACTTCTTATGGGACAAATACACACAAATTAGAAATGTTTGGAAAGGTTTTCCTATTCCTAAGTCCCGCTCCAAGAGGTTGAAACGTTCAAATATTTGGGAGTGCTAGTAAACAGAAGAAATGAAAATGTAAATATGGATTTATCTTCTATAAGGAAGAATTCAAGCGGGAAATACAGCGTTCTATAGAAATAAAAAAATGTTTAGAGATAAGAAGATAAGCCAAAACACAAAAATGAAAATCTACAAAACGACCATAAGGCCAATAGCAGTATAATATGCTGCAGAGACATGTACATTAACAGCAAGAGAAAAACAACTGAAAGTTTTTGAGAGGAAGATTACGTATGAGAAAAATACTGGCACCAAAGAAGGAAAACGAAGAGAATGCAAGACAATGGATGAATCACGAATTACAAGAATGGATGGGTTAACAGGTTGATTTCAATTTATTAAGATCGGAGTATATCGGCTTCAATGGGAAGACTTACTTCAATTGAGAGAGCACGTACTAGAGTCCAACGTGCAAAAGTTAGCCATGCCAAAGTTAGAGTGCCGCCAATTAGATTGGAGGGTTATCCGAAGTATGGTGGAGGAGATCTTTAAAGACACCGAAGTCCAGGTGTTAGTCTGCTGCAATCCGCATAGTTACTGGTGCGGAGAGAAAACCGTCCCTTGTCATTTTTATACAACTGGAAGTTGTAAAAGAGGGTCCAGTTGCCGATACCAGCATACCGTTCCCGTTCCAGTCCCGATAAGGTTCCAGGAGGACCCATCTTTTAAGAGGGGGGCAATGTTACGATAATTAATGACGCATAATATCTAAACTGTAAACATCCTTTCTCATTCAAGTCTTAATAAATGTAGATAAATTATATATATATATATATATATATATATATATATAATATAATATATATATATATATATATATATATATATATATATATATAATAAATAAAAACAATAAATTAGATTAATAAAAATACAACAATATTTTCGCATTAAAAATTGCAATGGAAAAATGAGTGCAGAGAAATAGAGAAACCCATATAGCTTTAATAGATTTGGAAAAAGCATATGACAGTGTACCGATCTCCCAAATATAGATAGAAATGGGTAACTTGAAAATAAACCCAATTCTTATTAACGCCACTCAAAAATATTACGAACAAAACTTTGCAAGAATTAAAATGGGACAAGAAATCACCTCTCCTTTTCAAACAACAAAGGGACTAAGACAAGGCTACTGTCTGTCACCCACCTTATTTAAAATCTATTTGGACAGATCCTTAGTGAAATGGGTAAAAAAATGTAGAAACATGGGAATAACAGTGGAAGAAAACAAGCTATATACACTTTTCTTTGCGGATGACCAGGTAGTAATTGCCGAAGACAGCTACGATCTTAGTTTTATGGTAAGAAAACTGCAAGAAGAATATGAGGTGGCGGGTCTAAACATGAATATGGCAAAATGTGAATATCTCTGAGTGGGAACAGATAAAATATGTGACCTAATCTTGGAAGACGACAAAATCAAAGGCGTGCAATTCTGCAAATATTTGGGGGTCATGTTCAACAAGAAGGGAAATAGCGCAGATGAAATCAGGGAAAGAATAAACAAGGGCAGAGCAGCGACCCTTGCTTTAAACTCTCTTCTCTGGAAAAAACAATTCGACGAGAAACCAAAAAAACATATTTACGGTAGTATAGTCCAAAGTATTACACTTTACGGTTCGGAAGTATGGGACGTCACCAAAGCTAGTAGAAACAACCTTATGACGACAGAAATGGATCATCTGAGACGAAGCTGTGGTAGATCGAAACTGGAGAGAGTTAGAAACGAACAAATAAGAAACGAAAAGAAAATGGAGCGAAATATCAGTGATGACATAGAAAGAAAACAATTAATCTGGTTCGGACATGTTAAAAGAATGCACAGATGGCCTAGAAGAGTACTGGAATGGATCCCTCCTGAAAGAAGAAAGAGAAGATATCCAAGGAGAAGTTGGCGCAACGATATTGATGAAGCAATGGCGGCAAGAGGCAACTGCATATGACAGAAAAAGATGGAAATTGGGAACGGAGAAGCGGCAACAGCCGTAATAAATCCGTTTGTAATGATTTATTTCTGCCGCAGTTTATAGCCCAGTAACATTTGTAAGTTTTGTAGCAATTCCCACTTATTGTAAACGGATAGGACATAGTGTTTCTCTTTGTTATTTTTGTATTTACTTTTGTGACTATTAATATAGTATTTTGTATTGTCTATTTTTGTAACCGTTTGTATTGAGACAATAATAAATGTTTATATTTTTCCCTAGCCAATTTATTTATTTATTTTAGAAAAGTCTCCTAACCGCTTTTGTGTTTCTTTTTTAGGAAGGAAGAGCCTTTTTCCTTCATCCAGCAGGAGGATCTTTCGAAGCGACGTTCATTTTAAATAGCTAGAGGTCCTTCTTGTTGTGTGTTACCCATTTGTCTAAGAGATTCATGTAAGTACCCTTTTGTTTCATTTTTTGTGGTTGCCCCAATCTAATCCCCCTGTTGCATTCACTTATCCACGACCCAGCTACTCCAAATAAACCCTGAGCGCCGTTCGCATAAGTTTCGTTTATTTTGCTTGCCCTATCTCCACGCCCAGTAACTTCTGTCCCCAATTTTCAACCCCCTATAATAATACCCTATGTGGTAGGCAAAATATTTCGTTACAATTAAAGAAAATAAAGACTAGAGAACCAGTCCTGCTAGTGCCCAAGAAATGAAACAAAACAATGGTTTGTCTATCCAAAATAAGCGTAAAAATAAAAAGTGTCAGGCTGAAGATTCTGATACGTCCTCTAATGAAGACGAGGAAAAATAAGACGAAGAAGCTTGCATTTTTTGCAACAAGATGTACAAAAACTTTTTCGATCAGAAAGGTTGGTGGCTGGAAACATGAAACTTGTTCAAGCTGTGAAGATGGTGATGACACTTTTATATGCGATTTTTGTTTATAGTTTATGTTTAATTAAAAAATAACCTAATATTTCCATATACCCCATTTTACCCACCTTTTCTTGAAAAACGAGGTATTTGCACATTTTCAAAAATGTCTATTTCTGTCCTTACATATATTTTTTTAAATACTCAATATCTGTTTTCTGGTACCTGAAGACACACTTTAACTACATACCTAATTGTGTAAAATATTTTATTTAATACAAATTTTCATTTTATGTCACAAAATGTGATGGGGTCCCTATTTTGGGCAACTGTCCCCTATGTTATTGGTATTATTGCTAAAATGTATAACACCTCTCAAGACACGAAGGCTGCAATACCTGGGGCATGTTATGCGTAGTGAAAGATACAAAATATTTCAACTAATTATGCAAGAGAAAATCCAGGGCCAGAGAAGTGTAGGAAGGAGAAGAATCTCATGGTTGCGTAACTTGAGGGAATGGTACGGATGCACATCAATCGAAGTATTCAGAGCGGCAGCATCTAAGATCAGAATAGCCATGATGATTGCCAATCTCCGTCTCGGAGATAGCACGTAAAGAAGAAGATGACACATCTGGGCCCTGATTCTAATTGAGATTTCGACTCAAAACATGTCGAAATTAATATGGCGACGTCGAAATGCGACTTTGCGAACCTTGTGGATTTCAGCTGAACTAACCAAACGACGTCACTAAATTTCGATTTATCGAAATTAATTTCAACTTCAAGAAAGTGGTTGAAATTTAATTTCGAGTTGAAATTAATCTGACATGACTGACTGGACTGGGAGAAGTGAACTTAGGTTCATTTTAGGTAGGCGGTGTTTTGATCCTTGCAAGGAAAACTGAGGCAAAAAGTATTAATATGGCTGTGTTTTACGGACATTTGCTAGTTTTGGAGGAATTAGAGAGGATAGATATCCGACGCTCATAACGGAGGATAAGAAGAATGTTACGGGATACTCAAAATTCTTTTTCACTAAGTGATGCTCAATTTAGGCAGCAATTCCGGCTTAATAAACAAGCTGCAAATTATTTAATAAGGGTATTAGAACCATATTTGGAAGAAGATGTTTATGCCTCTAGGATACCTAAAATGTTTAGGGTTAGTATTACTAAGCTGCAGTAAATTTAAAAATATATTAGAATATAACCACTAAGTCAAATCTTAGTGGTTATAACTTAAGGATCTCCCACATCGCCTTTTTTTTCTTGCCATCTTTTCTTTCAATTCAAAATATAATTGAGAATGGCCACTATTTATGATTTAACAACTCAAACAAGAAAAAAAAGACGTTCACGTAACGTAAACAAAACAAACATTCAACAAGCGTAGTGCATCCAATAAACAACAGGGCCAACCCAAATTTTCAGCAGTGTCAAAATGATAAAGTAAATATCCCCAGTTTTAACTTCAATCGAAATGAATCAGAATCGCTAGCGATTGCGACTGTCATGGCGTAGTTAGTCGCTTTTAAATTTCGACATCGAAATGAAATAGAATCAGGGCCCTGATCGGAGTGTTCGGCATCGCGTATAAATATTAATGCTTGAAACTGACCACTCCGATAGTACATTTTTTATTCTCTAATTTTAGACAAAAAAAAATCATGAAAAGGTTGCCAATGCGAGTCCATAATACTAGTATTTGTGAAATGAGTCAATACTCACAATCTTAAGTAGTTTTTATTTAATAAAGTTGGTAAATTTTGGGCTACCGGTTTAAAGGCTTACAGTATTTGCCCCATAATCAGGCCCCAGTACGTTTTTCTTATTTGTATTAAAAACTACAAGCTAAAACAACATTAAAACGAGCAATAAACAGCTAAAACATAATAAATGACACTAAATAATAACAAATTGAGTGAGCAGCTACAACATTAATTGAGAGTGAGATTGACAATTCAAGTATTGTATTGGGACATTAGTGCCATTGGGTATCACCAATCTAATGGAAACTGGACTAAATAGTCAGTCAACTGTTAGTATAGGGTTTAAGAGGAAAATTGTGTTAGTTGAACTGAATTTAAAGTTTAATCTGCGACAACACAAATACTACTTACATACATCAGATACAGGAAAGCTCTATAAACTAAAGTGCTAATGAGAATCACCTTCCCCCTTAAGGAATACATTCACTTGCACTTCTGAATTTAAAACCTTATTATATGTATGTTGTTATGAATATTTAGCAAAATGTTATTATTATTTTATATATTATATGAAGCAGTTAGAAGTAAAACCGCCTAAGTCCAATTTTCACGAAAAGGGCTTTAGTGATGTTTCACTTTCTGAATATGTTATATTGTTTGGCAGTAAAATCGACTACGATCTAACCCTACTTTATCGCCATCTTTTGATGAATAGAAAAAACAACAAAAAGGAAATTCACCAATAGGTAAGAGCAGAAATCGCCTTAGCGCACCTAGGCTGTTTTACTTCCAAACAAGCAACTGGAAATAAATATATTTTTATTACTTATGTTGTTTGGGTTTCATTCAACAGTTTGGATTTGTTTATTGAGTGTAGGTTATACTACTTTAGTAGATTAATAGCAGTGTTTTAAGTGATACTATTGTTTGCAGAAACTATATATTTTGTATATATATATTCGGTTTTTTTATAACGTCTTACGACGTTGTCCGACTCCCAAACGCCACTGTATTCTGTATTGAGTTAGGTCTTCGTCCAGATTTCGAGCGCTAATCGCTTTCCTAACTCCCAGGTTCCAGCTCTGTGGTGGTCTTTCTCGTTTCCTCTTCTCTGGGGATTGCCACATCATCGTTTTTTTAGGCAATCTTTCGTCCCCCATTCGGCTCACATGCCCATACCATATGAGTTGTTTTCTCTCAATATCCTCAACCATAGTGCCCTCTATACCCATTTGTTGTTTTATCACTTCATTCCGTATTCTGTCGCCTCTTGATATTCTCATCGATCTTCTGATGGCATCCATTTCCGTGGCTTCGACCTTTTCCTTATATTTTTCGGTTATTCTCCATGTCTCAGCTCCATAAAGTAGGCTAGTTTTAGCCATTGTCTCATAGATGTTCCATTTTCTTTTCTTTGATATTTCTTTACTCCATAGAACTCCGTTCAAACATGCTATAGCTCTTCGTGCTTGTACAATTCGATGTTCTATTTCTCGTTCGTCTTTTCCACTACGGTCGAAGATGACGCCCAGGTATTTATATTCGTTGCATGGATTTATTTTTTGATTGTCATCGATATCGAGTTGTTCTGCTTCAGCTCCAATTGAGAGGTATTTTGTCTTTTCTAAATTGATATTTAATCCCCATTCCTGGTATTCTTCAATTAGTTTTCTAAGCATGTATTCCATGTCATCTTTGTCATTTGAGATCACCACCTGATCATCTGCAAACTGTAAAGTATATATGTAATCCTGATCGTTCAATTGTATACCCATTCCTTTGACTTTCCTTTTCCATTGTTTCAGAGCTGCAGAGATATAAATCTTAAATAGAGTCGGAGAGATACAACATCCTTGTCTGAGACCCTTAGTAACTGCAAATTTTTCAGCTAAGAGGTTTCCGAATTTCATTTGGGAGTTTGAACCATAATATAGATCTTTGAGAGCACTAACCAATGTTTGATGTATGTTTGATGTGCCCAGGACTTCCCATAGTTTATTTAGCGGGACTGTGTCATATGCCTTCTCAAGATCTACAAAAGTCATATGTAACTCTCTATTTGTCACAATTTTCTTTTCTATAATTTGTTTAAGATAGAAGATGTTATCTGTACATGAACGACCTGCTCTAAATCCTCCTTGTTCTTCGTCTTCAGACGATTGATAATCTTCCTCTATCAGGTCCCGTAGTATTCGACCGTATAGTCGACTCATTGAGCTTGTGACCGATATCCCTCTATAGTTTTTACAATTTCTCCTGTCACCTTTTTTATATATTGGGGTCATATATTATGCTGTTTTCCATTCATCTGGTGTTGGATGTCCATTAATATATTCGTTAAATATCACCGTGATCATTCTGTGTAATTTCTCTGAGCCATTCTTTATTAATTCCGTAGTTACTTCCTCTGGTCCACTTGCTTTTCCATTCTTCATCCCTGCTATAGCTTTTTGAACTATGTTGATATCTATGGTAATATGCTCTCCCAGAATTTCGATTCTTGATGAATTCATATCTTCTTTAAATTCGTCTCTGTTCTCATTTAATAGATGTTTGTAATAATGTGTCCAATCCTCGGGATTTAGAATCACTTTCTCGTTAGTCGGCTTCTTAACAGAGTTTATAAACTTCCACGCCTCAGTGCATTGTCGTCCTCCAATATAAGATTCTATCTCTCTGCACCTTCTATCCCATATCTCATAATTATCTTTCTAGTTTTCTTCTTCATTTCATTGTATCGGTCTTTGTCTGCGTCATCTTTTGTATTCAACCACTTATGGTATAATCTTTTCTTTTCTGTTACCGCATTTTCGACGTCTTCATTCCACCAAAGCTTGTTACTAATTTTATTTTGTTTGATTCCTAAGACCTCCTGTGCTGTTTGATGAATACTTGATATTATGTTCTCATATATGCATTTGGTATTTGTTAGTGTTTCGTCAAGTTTGGAGTCCATTCGAGTCTTATATAGTGTGCGGGTGCTCTCATGAATTAAACTGGACAGATTGTATTGAGGAAGATCAATTCTTTCTAAAAGTTGTATATATTTTGTCATTATAATATTTAGATCATGTTTTTTGAGTCAGGTAAGTATCAGAGAACGCAAGGAAAGGAGTGATAGAATATATCAGATCATTTCCACGTTATAGAAGTCATTACTCTTATAATCAAAATTCAAATACGAAATACCTTTCGTCCGATTTGAACATTCGTAAAATGTATTTCTAAAAAGATAATAATTGCACTGATAGTCATGAGTTAGCCAGTTAAGGAATCTAATTACCGTCATATTTTCAATACTGAATTCAATTTAAAATTTCACCATCCTCAATCAGACACTTGTAATAAATGCGATCTATTGGTAAACTTAATCTTATCGTCCACTGAAGACGAAAAAAAGAATTACGAAACAGAGCTAGAAATTCGTCAAGGGCAAGAAAAAAACACAAGCAGTAAAGATAAAGATGTAAAACAAATCAAAACTGGAAAAAACACAATAGCCATATGCTTCGATCTTAAGAAGACACTTCCAACACCGCTACTAACTACAAACAAAGTCTACCATTTAAGGCAGTTGTGGACGTACAATTTTTGTATATTTGAGCTTGTTCATGGGGTATCAAATATGTATATTTGCCATGAATCTCTGGCCTCTAGAGGATCACAAGAAGTAGTATCCTGCTTGTTACATGTAAGACCGTTTCTCTTTTATTATTATTGTTGCTTAATATAATAATTTTTTTTAGTTCATGAAAAATTTGCCTACCAATATAGTAAATGTGATGGCTTACAGTGACTCATGCTGAGTTACTGTAAGCAAAAAAGAAATTATTCATGCACATAGTTCGCACTACACATATTGAAAATATCGACCACAAATATTTTGAACCTGGTCACTACTATATGGAGTGTGATCAGAGTTTCGCTCTAATAGAAAAATTGAAAAATAAAAATTTTCATATATTTGTACGTGATCACTGGTGTAACTTAATAAAAAAGTGTTCAAAAAAATGACAGATTTTGTGTACCTCTCAAATTTAAACAATTTCATTACAGATCCAAAAAAGGATAGCGAAAATCATGTGATCAAATTAAATTAAATTGGTTTCAATATAATAAAAACCAAACATACCATTTTTTTTTAATACTTTAGAAGAAAACTTCCCATTTTTTGAATCTGAAAAATGCAATAAGAATTTTGAACGACCAGTGAATAATGTTACTGTGGAACCTCTTGGAGATCAAGCAAAATTAAAAGTTAAGTATCAAGAATAGGAAAATTTACAACAGCTGCTAGATTTCATAACCCCCATTTACCATCAATTTTATAATGATTTGCCGCATGCGTCAAAGCCACAAAAAAAACACAATGAGTTGAGACTTCCAAAGATGATGCTAACGACGAACAAGACGAGTAGGTACATAGATTTTTGTCAGATTATGAGTATGGTATTATAAAAGAGTAAAATTTGTGTTTTTTTGAGAGAAAATAAATATTAATTGAAAATTAAGCTTTTGTTTAGTTCTTTTTATGTATTATAAAGCCATTTTTGCTTAAAGGTGCATTTTTTTGTCAAAAGAAGTAAAAAAAATTCTCACCAGAAGTATCTTTAAAATTTTATACTTATTTGGAATTGTTTAATACTTTAAAATTTTTAATTTTGAACATCCAGAATTTTTAAAGGAGCAAAAACTTTGATGCTTGATTTCTCAAAATGTGTATTTTGCTACTTGGGCGGTTTTGCTTCTGACCCCTTCATATAATATATTATTATGTATGAATGTATTCCTCATGGGGAAGGTAATTCTCAGGAGAACCTTAGTTTATAGAGCTTTCCTCTTTCTGATATGTAAGTAGTATTTGTGTGTAAAATTTACCAACATTATTAAATAAAAACTACTTAAAGTTGTGAGTATTGACTCATTTCCCATATACAAAAAAAAACAGCATCTGAGAATACCTCAAAAACATGGTCGTAATCAATCTAATAAGAGAACATAGAACAATAAAAGCACAGACAATTAGATGGTATGGACACATGAGAAGAGAGAAGAGCAATCCGTTAAGAGTTATAAAGGAATGGATACCACCAGGTAAGAGAACCAGATGCAGAACTAAACTGAGATATAGACAACAAGTGGAAGAACACTGAAGGAGTAAGGAAATTAGAAATAGAGGAAGGACAATTAAAGAGAGAGAAGAATAAATAAAAGTAGTGGAAACAGCGAAGTCAGACCAGAAACTGTAAAACCAAACCCAGAATAGGATGATCCCCCACACAAAGAGGATCTTCAAGTGAAAACAGTTTCAGCTTCTTTGGGAGTGTATAGGGAACCAATTTGTGTTAAGACATTTTGCCCCATGTGCACCACACTGGTGCACAGCACTATGTACTGTGCGTACCAACTTGGTACATAGTATTATTGTGTTTAAATGTTGCCACAGTATGTTTGGTTTTTACTAAACCAAAATTCTATAGGTATTTCCTGGGACCACTGCCACTTTTTATATACCAAACAGTTATTGCAAAGATGATCAGGCAGGAAGACAATACAATTTCAAAAACCTGTAGGTTCCTAATAAAGTTCAACAAAAGGAGCTTCAACTGTAAAGAAAAAATATATTTGTTGTTTTTATTTCAACCAAATTAGTTAATATTTGATTCTATATTAATCAGTTCTTTATGATTTTTTACAATCCAGTTTTTTGCAAATACTTGCAAAGCTATAAAAATATTTTAGAAGGAAAAAATGTAGTTAATTTAAAGGCTTACCACTTTGTTGTCATTACTTTGTTGTAGCTTTGGTTATTTTTAAATTGTGGGCCCATATTCTACTCAAAATTTACTAAACGATAACTCAATATCGAACTTACTCGATTAAAAAAATGATAACTACAAGAAACTTTTATGGCAAAATATAACCTCATGCAAAGCTTTATAATTTTGCTGTAATACAAAAAAACAGAGTAGACAAATGTTAAAAACATTGCTTATTAATAGGGCTTTATTGTGCATTTGTAATTTATCGTTTTTAAGTACCAGATCATTTCTCTTCATCTATGTATTGATAAGCCATTCTTTCTTTTTCTTTTGACCATTTGTGTTTCAAGTTTTTAACATTGTTTCAATCTTGCCAAGTAGTTCCTATAATTAACTTCTGCTTCAAGCCTACCTACCCACCTTTTTAATCTTTTTCTAATGTGTTGATTAAAGTAAACTAAAGTTTATATTATTTAAATATAATAATTCCTCAAAATTGGATTTTATGCAAATAAAATGTGATACAATTAATATGGAATTGCTGTAGAAAGTAGAGTACCGATTTGATCCTGCCCTTTTGAAATATATAAACAAAAATGCTGGTAAATGTTCATTTGTCCTACATACATTTTTTGTTTGTGCCTATAATAATTTGTTATTAAGACTATATAACATATATTAAATACCTAAAGTTTATTTATAATCCTAAGAAATTAACATCCAAAAAAACCCTGTAGACAATCTAATAAATAGAACTTTTATTAATAGTATTACATATTACCTGTTTATCACTTATTTACAAACTATACACAATTTGCAAACTAATTTGAAGACATTTCTGTTATACACAATGGGTAATATTTAAAAGATAATTTAAAAAATATGTTTATATAAACTTTGAACTCCTGGTTATCAAAATTAGATTTATTTATTATTTACTAAAATATTGATTTTGTTTAGATAGATCTACTATGCTTACAAAACCCACTGCTTTCACTCTGTTAAGAAAGTAAAAAAATATAAAACGTGTGGACCACTTTTTTACATAATCTTTTAGTATTTCAAATACCGTACCGGTAGAAAAAAATAATAAGAATCATAACATAAAGTAGTTCCATTCAAAGGTTGTTCATACAATACAAAAATCAAAATCGTTAAATTAAAAGAAGAAGGATGTAGTTAAAACAAATCCATTCATAAAAAAAGAAGAAAGTATTGTTTTATAGGTTATAATTTTGTATTTTCATTTTGAATAAAGTCAAGATGAGTAAAGTTCAAAAACCAAAATACAAACATTTCAACAGAAAACAGACAAGGTCCAGTTTGGATATTAATTTAAAAGGATTCTTATGTAGTTGTAATAGCAGAGAAAAGGAGTGCATAACTGAAGCCTACAATTTGTTAAATAAATATGCAGATATACTATACCCAGTTCAACCAGAACCAGAAGAGAAGTCTGAAGACAATACCAACCATTCTGAACCATCTATAGAAGATGAACTACAAAAGGAAATATCTGCACTAAAATCAAAGAAAAAAAGGTTTCAACAGGTGGAATCTGGTGCTAAAAATTTTCTTTTTATTAAAACCACCTTAGAAAATCCTGTAGAATTAGCACATAAAATTGTATCAGATATCAAAATTAATAATACCGCCCAGACAAGATTTTTGATAAGACTGATTCCAATTGAGGTAACATGTAAAGCATATGTTAAAGATATTAGTACTGCATTTGAACCACTTGCCGAAAAATATTTTAAGGAGAGTCCCACCACATTTTCAATTGTATATAATCATAGAAATAACAGTAATGTTAATAAAGATGAATTACTGAAAGCTGTAGCTGAATTAGTATCAACTGCTAATCCCAGCAATAAAGTTGATTTAAAAAATGCCAATGTATCTATAGTGATTGAAGTTATTAGAAGCATGGCATTGATTGGGGTAGTTCCTGATTTTATGAAGTATAAGAAATACAATTTATTAGCAGTTGTTGACACTGAACAAGTTATAGATCAGCAGAAGGATGAACCCAATGATGAGCAAAATTAATAGGAATATTAGAAAGAAAATGTGTAACTTATTGTATACATATATAGAACCTTGGGATGTTCTAAACATAAGTGTATTTTTAATACAAATATGTTAATCACTGATGAGTTTGAAGTATTTTCTATTCACTTGATAAATAAAACTTATCTATCTTCCACAATAACATTGTTTTATTTTTATATTGATGGTAAGTTCTATTTTCTGATAGTACTTAAATGACAGTGCTATCACTACGCTTATTGTGAGGTGTTCAGTTCGTGATGAGTATTTATAATGTAACAAAGTAGTAATCTTAGTGGAATATTACTTGCTTTTAACCCTTTCAATGCGGAAAGTGCACTGGTGCGCTTTATTCATTTTTAATAAAATGCAAACAGTGCACCAATGCACTCTCGAAACACATACTTTTATATGCTTATTTAAAAACATCGCAGTTATCAGAAGTATTTTAAATATCTTTCGCACTTACATAAATATATGTAATGCTGATATGTGGAATCCGTTTTTCAGGGTTTCATATAGGTAGCTAGTAATGGATTTTCTAATATAACCTGTTTATTTGTCGTTTAAATGTTAGTGAGTGACTTATTTGTTTTATTTTTACTATAATGGCAGAATTATGTGAAGCTGGTCCCTCAGGGATAAAAAAACGTAAAATTATTCAAGTTAGAAATCCAAAAAAAGTAACGGAGGAGGAACTGATGCAATTTTTATATAATTCAGACACTGAAAGCGATTATGAATTGGATGATTGTAAGTAAATAAATTTGTAAAATTTGTGATTTTGACAAAATTTATTTTTTAAGCTTTTGATGAAGATTAGTCAGAGAGGGAAACATCGGAAAGTGAAACTGAAGACAATATGCAAGAGGAATTGGCAAATACTTTGGAAAATAACATTGAGAATAATACTGTTGAAGAAAATACTGAGTTACATCTCAGGATCAATTACGATACATGGACAGAAACTAATGAAGGTATGACTCAAATTCCTTTTAACAAAGTAAATCAATTACTAGTAGATTCTCCTGGCCAAGAACCTTACGAGTGGTTTAGGTTATTAGTGAACGATTCACTGTTAAATATGATAATATTGCAGACTAATAATTCTGCCCTAGAAGTACTCTCTATTAGTAGTGGATAACATTCAAGAATTTCTGCATGGAAACCGCTAACTGTATCGGAATTACTTATTTTTATAGCATTAACTCTACACACGAGAACCATAAAATTGCCTCGTGTAAACGACTACTGGAAAAGGCATAGGCTATTTTCAAATTGTTTTCCTAGGTATATGAGTAGAGACCGATATTTTTTAATAATGAGGTGTTTACATTTTTGTGAAAATGTACCAGCTACTGAGCTACCTCCTGCAGATTGTCCGTAGGATCAGCACCATAGGATCCGTAATCCATCTGAAGTCACAAAAGCAAACTTAAAAAAAGGAGAATCCAAAGTCATGTACTGCAAAAAAGTTTTAGTAGGTAAATGGAAAGATAAGAGGAATGTGGTGTATATTTCAACTGAATACGAGAATATAATGAAAACTACAACAAATAGAAGGGGAAATGAAGTAAAAAAACCTTTGCCTGTACTTATGTATAACAGACATATGGGAGGAATAAATCACAGAGATCAGATGTGTGCTTATTATCCAACGCTACGTAAAACTTTAAGATGGTATAAGAAAATTGGCATTCATATGTTTCAATTATATTTGCAAAACTCTCATAGCCTTTTCAATAAGTACTCTGGTAAAAAATTATCTCTGTATCAGTTTCGTCTAGAAATTTTAGAAAAACTGTTACCAGATGAGCCACAACAAATAAAGGTACATCAAAACTTAGAACATTTACCTACAAAAATGACAGTTCGAAATGATAAGAACAGAATTCTGAGAAAAAAATGTCGGATGTGTGCTAAAAATAATATATGAAAAGATACTCCATATCACTGCACAACATGTCCAGAACAGCCCGGTCTCTGCATAGGAAGTTGCTTCCAGAAATATCACGATAACTAATAAGTTTTTTTAATTCACGCTATTATATATATGTTTTTGCCAAAGGATGTTGCTAATTTGAAATAATATTGTTATTTTTTTTCTAACATTTGTATTTGTTTACTTAAAAATTTTGTCAATTCTGTTGTAACACTTCTCGCTGTTATGTTTTTAGTTTGTATCGTTATTAAATAAAAATTAATTTTTCTGCATCTTTATTTTTTTGATCACAATGCACCGGTACGCTTTACGCATTTTATTAAATTTTCTTTAAAGAAATGCGGCGGACGCACCGGTGCGCTTTACAAAAAATTAACTTAAAATCAGTTGAACTATCTTCCTATAAGATGTTACAACTCAGTAAACTAAAACTTTTAAAATCTACTTTAAAAAAATATTGCTGCACAGGGCAACATCCTACTATGATACTAGGCATTGAGAGGGTTAAGCAAACCATTGAATAAAAATAGAGGTACCTAATATCTATCTTTTATTTGCTATTCTCTATGATTTCAACTCTTTATTTATAAAATATGTTATGTACTAAATTAATATCATCATCATTATCTTTGCCTTTATCCCTATGTGTGGTCAGCTTTCCTAATTACATTTCTCCATAAATTTTTATTTTTGCTCACACCAATATCAATTTTACAGACATGTCCTCCCTAAGCATCTCCCTAGGTCTTCCAGGACCAGGTCCAGGAACCTAAAGATCAGCCTTCATATTGGTTGATTAATGTCTCAACATTGAACATGACTAAACCATTTTAACCTATAATAAATACATATTTTCTACTTAAAAATATGTATTTGTAAAAAATTAAGTAAATACAGAGGAGAAAAAATTGTTATATTCCTGTACATATATTTTCCTATTTACTGTGCCTAAAAAATTATCCCCCATGTAAAGTAGATATAAAAATAATCTTGTCATTTGGTTGTATGAGGTAATTGACTGTGTCCTAAAAATAATATGATATAAGAACTTAGAAAAAAGTTTAATAAATATTTACCATCAGTTCCCAATCTGCATCATTGACTAAAACTAAAATTCCTGGACGTCTAAAATAAATTTCAACAAATATTAATAAAAACATTAATATGTATTCATCAAAAGCTTTATTTTATACAATATAATTAAATTCTTACACAGATTTGTCTTGAAGAAATAATTCCGGTCTTTCTTGTAACATATTATCTTTCATCCATATTAATAAATGTCCAATGGTCCCTAAAAATTAAAAAGATCTTTTTTAGCATTGATTTCATGAAATCATACCTACATATTACTTCTTATAAAAATATACTAACAACTATTTTCATTTTCTGGTAAATCTACATCATGAGTTTTCTTATTTCCAAATAATAGTTCCGCGCCACCACTGAAAAAATAAAATATAATTATTGGTTAAAAAATATTAAAAAATAATTACCCAAATTCAATAGAAATTTTCATTATTAGAATTTGAAAAACCAGATACAACCAATTATAAACATAACCGTACTCTGGGCTAAAGAATTCTTCTTTTAGCATTGAACCACAGAATACACCTACCCAACGGTGTATTCTGTGATTGAACTATGTCCTGACTGTAGGTGTAGCAGAGGACCAGACCAGAAGTTGTAAAAATAGCACACAAAACAGAGAAACGACATCACAGAAAAAATTTACCAGAGACGGTTATGGCACAGAATAATTATGAACACCTTTATACTTAATACAAATATTTTATGATTTGAATAAAGATTAAAATTCGTCAATCCCATAATGTTTATTCTAATTCTTGGTTAAATAATTGGAGTGGTTGAGTTTACCTTAGACAAGGAAAGTTCCTTGTCTGAGGACGTGCACGCATTGTTATTAGGGATGGTGACCTGATCCCGTACCAGTTACTTTGGAACAGGTATTTTATTTATACTTGTGGAACTGATCCCTAACACCAATATAAACGAGTACGCGTACGCGTACATACATTGTACTCGCTTTGGCTGGACTTGGACTTGAACGGGATCGGTATCAGTATCAATACTTATATTCGATATCTATTTAACAGACTCAGCTGTACGGGTGGATGATAAAACAGTACTCGGACTCGGATGTCTCGGACGCGTACCTACATTTACGAATGTACTCAGTACTCATACTTGGATGTTGGAAGTGATGCAGGACTTGGATTTGATCGATGTGGATAATAGATTTATGTATATAATGTACTCGGTACCTCGGTATATATTTTTAAGAGAACTCGCGCTAGGTGAAATATGTACTTGGTTTTTTTTTGTTACTGAACGTGGTAAAATAACTTATAAATTATTTTTGTAGGTGTATGCACCCGGATGAAGTTTAAATTTATCTTAGCTGAATGTAATATGATAGACGGCATTTACCAAATAAATATTCTAAATTGAATTGTATAAAGATCGTTTTATGGCAAATTTGAACAAAAAGACTAATGTATAATAGACATACTAAGATTTCGAAACATAAATTAATTTCTCAGCAACACGAATAATTTTCTAGTTATTCTACATGCTACAAACAAGTTGACGTTGCCAAATTCATTCATCCATATCTATAAAACCACCATTGTCAAAAATTATCATTAAAATATATAAAATTTTATTTGCAAATATTTATTTTTACGTGTTCATGTAGTACTTCTAAAATTTATTATAATCATATTATGCGTTTTCATTTGTTGTTATTCATATTAATCAGGAAATTGCATAAGCTTGTCGATCAGTGGACTATTCGACAAATATACATAAAAAATACATAACAATTTAATTGTTTCATTGCATTTGTCCTCATTTTTCTCTTGTATACTTACTTGTATACTCGTGCATACGCTTACAAAGCTTTAGAGAAATATCAACAGATGGCAATTGGCGTGAAGTAGACAAGATACTATTGCCATTTTTTATGCAATCTCTGAATAACAGTAATTTAAGTATTTGTAGTCAAACAGTCATTTTAATAACTATAAAAAAATCTAATAAAATACAAATAATGATATGGTTATGCTTACATGTCTATTAAACGAATGATAACAAACTGATTTCCAAACCAGTATTTTTTAACAGGTATTTGGAACAGGTATTTTTGTTTACGCGTATCAGTTTGACCTGATCCACAAAAATACTTGGATCAACCACCACTAATTGTTATATGAAAAATACTTGAGGCATCAGTCTTACATATCTCTGCATTCAACATATACATGATAAGGACATGGCAACACCGCCAAACGCAAAATTTCGTTCTATGGACGTCCTTTTTAGATGACTTTTCATCAGCCGTCATGTTTTTTGTATAGACAGATTTGACAATGACGTATAATATAATAATAATAATAGAGATTCATTGGATTCATTCTTCATTGTAGCTTGTAAAACAATTGTACCATGACCATGATAATATTGATAATAGAATGAATATATGCCATGTCCCTCTGTGTTCTGTATAATATATTATGTTATGTACTGGTTAATAAATTTATAAATATTTATTAAATAACCATTTTTTATTTGTACATGTATTTCATATGTATTTTACACAATACATAAAATTCATTGTTGTTGGAAGTATTAAATTTGAATAAGAAATAAGAGTTGAATACACATAACATTAGTTAAAATGGTTAGTTGTACTGCATGTAATACAGCGAAAACACAGCAGACAAAAAAAGATAAGATTTCGTTTCATTTGTAAGTATTCTTTTATTTATTATGAATTTGTAGTAAGTTAAGAATAATTATACTTTTGTTATTGTAATATTTTCTAAGCTCGAAGTCACATCAGTGGTGTGCGATGTGCAACTACCTACCTGTAAAATTATATGTTTTAAAATTTTTGAAAATTTTCAGCTTTCCAAGAAATGCAAATCGCCGAAAAGAGTGGTTGAAGTTTGCGGGGAAAGAGGAAATAGACTTAAAGAAAACAAGTTCCTTATGCAGTAAACATTTCGAATCAAATTGTTTTGAAAAACTTTTAAGCAGGACTTATTTGAAAAAAACAGCAATACCTACTATAAAGTTAACTAGATTAAAATATGTAAGTGATTATTATATTATTTAAGGATGAAAACTCTTAAATTTTAAACAAGTATAACACAAATCACAGACCAAATCTACAAAATGTAATAATAACAGGTAGTAATAATGTATTTATATATATATATTTTAGGATCGATCAAGTTTGCAAATTTTGTCCTCAACAGCAAATGATATATCCAGTCCGTCAACAAGCAGCCGTTTATTGAAGACAAATTTAACTTTGTCCTCAACAGCAAATGATATGTCTACTCCGTCAACAAGCAGAAGTTTATTGAAGACAAATTTATTACTAGTTCCAACAAAAGTGAAAAAGGAAACCAATATAATAGAAGCTAGCGATGCACCTCGACAGGTATTCACAACTCCACCAAAAGATGTATACACTGCAATAAAAACTGAGGATACTCCTCAAATGGTATTCTTTAAAAGAAAATTGAGTAACCAGTTTTCAGAAAATGATACATCTACTCTGTCAACAAGCAGAAGTTTATTGAAGACAAATTTATTACCAACTCCAACGAATGTGAAAAATGAAACCAATATAATAGAAGCTAGCGATGCACCTCGACAGGCATTCACAACTCCACCGAAATGTATATCCACTGCAATAGAAGCTGATGATACTCCTCAAATCATATTCTTAAAAAGAAAATTGAGTAACCAATTTTCAGAAAATGTTTTGAAAATGAAGAAAATTAGATTGCTTCAAAAAACAGTGTGGTATCAGAAGAAACAAATAAAAAACTTAAGAAGTGCTTTATCAACTTTAAAGAAACACAACATTTTAAATGAAGATGAATCTGAAACTTAAATATAACTTGCTTAACAAATTTTACTTTTGGGATTATTACATATACTGTGGGGTTCATTGTTTTTAAACTCAACAAAAAAATCAAATGTGAAGCTCGTTTAGAGTCTTTAATTAATCATAACAAAAATACTTTTCTTCTTTTATATCATAGTTGATTTCAGTGGATAATAAGGGATATTATAAAATTATGTCAGATTACTGAGACAAATATGTTTTGAAAATTTTAACAACAAAGTGAAGTAGAAAACTATTTGCAATAAAATTTGTAGACAAATCATTAACAATTCTTGGTTTTTACACATGAGAAATCATGATCCAAGTGAATTGGAAAGTCATAAGATATTAATTACACAGGCCATTATAATTGTCATTCACAGATTTACATTTACATTATATTGCGGAACCAAATTAAACCAGTTGATAATATTAAATGTCATTACAACAATTTAATCACATTTAAAAGGGCAATAAATGACTGTCATAAATTTCTTTTTTTTTTATCAATAATTATATTTTTTAATAATTAAGAAGTTTGCATTTTATGATGTTTTTAATTCATTCTATTTTAGAAAGGAAGATAAATTAAATGGTGGTTCGGATTTAACCTTTCATTGAAATTGCAAGTTTTTCATTCGATTTGGAAGGATAGCTTCATTACTCCTATTTTTAAGAAAGGCTGCAGAGAGGATGTGAAGAATTACTGACCTGTGGTTATGCTGTCTTTTATCCCTAAGTTGTTTGAGTTCCTTCGATGCAAACCATTGACTTGTTATTGTAATTCTCTCTTGATCAGCCAACATGGATTCAGAACAGGAAAATCCACCTTGACTAATTTGATCATATACCAACAGGACATTATTTCAGCTTTGGAGAGGAATATTCAGGTGGATACCTTATATACTTATTTTTCAAAGGCCTTTGATAGGATGGATCATGATCTTTTACTTCATAAACTTCAGGTGTATGGACTTCTAACCTTCTGACCTAAATGGGGTTATCTGAGTAAACAGGTGCCTTTGAGATGTATATATACAGACGAATGCTGAGAATTCCATGGATACAAAGAGTTACAATGTTGAGGTACTTCGTCGCATGTGTAAACAAAAAGAATTACTAAGAACAATCAAAGAGAGGAAAATGCAATACTTGGGTCATGTGTTGAGAGGTGAAAGATACGAATTACTTCAAGTTATACGGGAAGGAAAAGTACAGGGCAAAAGATCAGTAGGAAGACGTCAGAACTCGTGCCTGAAGGACCTGAGGAGATGGTTCGTCCGCTCATCCGCAGAAATCTTTCACGCACCAGTTTCCAAAACTACAATTGCCATTTGGATCGCCAACCTTCGAAAGGAGACGGCGCCATGAGAAGAAGAGTAAACATGTTTAATATGTGAAAATTTAATATACTATTATATCTGTTACCTCTGGTGTCACTTAAGGGTCTCGTTTGGGACCTTTACTGTTGAGTGTTGAACCTACTTATTAAAGATACAGCTTTAATATTAAGCATGCCAAATTTTACTCTTTGCTGATGATCTTAAACTTTATATGGAGATAACCAATGTAGCCGATTGTTTTAAACTTCAAGAACATTTAAACTCATTATGTAGATGGTCTGCTTCTGATGCATTATCGTTGAATTTGAATAAATATTTCAGTATAACCTTTTCTAAGTCTAGGTCATGCATTGCGTTTGATTATCTCATACATTCAAATATTTTAACTAGAGTGAGTGAAATTCGAGATCTTGGTACTATATTTGACTCATCATTAACATTTGTTGCACACATAGATATATTACAGGTAACAAAAAAAAAACGAAAACTATTAATGATGAACTTCCAAAACGAGAAACAAGATTCAGTGGCAAAAATATTTTAAAGTAAATATTTTTTTTTGTATGCGATTATTAAATTACCTACATAAAAAAAGATCTAAGGGGTATAAAACTATTAACAATAAATTCAAAATAATGTTTCATGATAGTGATATTAGTGAATCAAATAGAATCAATAGAAAAGTTAAAATCTTATGAACAAGATTTAAACCTAGCAGAACTGAAAAATGAACTATTACAATTTAAGACTTTTATACACAAAAAAATATTATTTCGCCTGTACCCAGGTGGTCATTTATTCAGAAAGATAATATTATTACAACATTCCCAAATTAAAACGCAATCCTGAGAATTTATTTAACCATTTCAATAAGCAATGCAAGCGGTGAAAGATAATTCTCAGTCAAGGCCAGAATAAAAAAAAATTAAGATCCGTATTAGGCCAACAAAAATTAAATAGTTTTTCATTACTTTATATAGAAAATTGAAACGTCAATAAACTTACTTTAACCTTTAATTGTGGCTTATTCCCATTTAAATAGTAATTACTTTGAAATGCCACAAGAAAATAGCTTTAGAACAATATATAGAAAATGAGTTATTAAATAGGTCTATTAATTATGAAAGACTAATTAACGAGTTTGCCGAATTAAAAGTGAGAAAAAACGCAATATGACTAATCAATCTAGGTAAATTTGTTTTAAGTATTATTGTTTGTTTTAATAAATTATGTTTATTTAATTTTTGTACATGTACTTATCTTATTTTTTTTCTTGGAATCCGACATAATAAATAGAACTACATAATACTAATATGCTTTTCTTTGTGTTTTTTCCAATATTAATGTGATGTATTGGCATCCATGCAGTGCGGTTACGTCACAATCAGCTGGGGAGAAACTCAGGATCTCAGGAAGACAGACGCAACGAGGGACGAGGGTTTAATTAATGTAGGTATATTGTTACTACTATTGTTATTACGTTTTGGAGTGGTAATTAAAGTCGGTAGTATTTCCTATACTGTTGTTATTATTTACAACCCAGTCCGATACTTATTATTTGGCGACGAGGATGGGATTCGTGTGTGTGCCAGTTACCTAAATGCATTATTTCGTCCCTATGATAAATAAACCAAAGTGTGTAAATATGTAAAAGCTACATTTTTAAGTTTGTGCGGTCCAAATACATACGAGATTATTAGATCTTTGGTCGCGCCGTGCAAAGTGTCTGATAAAACTTATAACCAAATCATAGTTGAGTTAAAAAAGCATTTTTCTCCAAAACGTCGGAAATTGTGAGCAGGTTTAAGTTCTATCGTCGAAATCAACAAACTGGTGAAACAATATCTGTGTATCTGAAAGAATTACGAAAATTGTCAGAACCCTGTGGTTTCGGAGCTAGCCATGACATAATGCTACGTGGCCGACTCATTTGTGGTATTACTGACGAATCGCTACTCGCTACAGCAAGAATTTCTAGCCACAGATAAGTTAAAACTTAAGGACATGCAAGACATGTGCCTTGCAAACGCGGTAAGTTTTCGTAAAAATCACCCGGGACAGTTCAAACAACAATTAGCTAATCGCGAAAGGAAGAAATGATGTCGGCACGAAAGGGAACATTCTCCTGAAACTTGTGAACACATTAAATCAACCTGTACGTATTGCAGGAAAGTTGGACACATCGAAATAGCTTGTTTTAATAAAAAAAAAAGAACCAAAATCACAAACGCAAAGTACATCAGACTACCGTGGAATCTACGTCCAATACCGAGCCGGTTTCGGGGAACACTCAAAGTGTTTTTTATCAAAGTAGTGACTATGAATTTTCGTTAAATAACGTGACGTCTGATGCCATTACCGGTAAATATTTAGTAGACGTGCTACTCAATGACCAAAAAGTGAAAATGGAGGTTGACTCGGGCGCGAGGTTAAGAAAGGTCCAAGATCAGCGACACTTCCTGTCATAGTTACGGAAGGAAATCGCGCCAGTCTACTCAGCAGAAACTGGCTTGATAGTTTAGGTTTAACCATAGCTGGAGTAAGTCAAATTTTATCAATGATTAATTATTCAGAAGAATACCCAGATGTATTTAATACAGATTTGGGATCTTACCGGGGTCCCCCAGTAAGTTTTTCGTTGGACAAAAATGTAAAGCAGGTTATGTGTAAAACTCGTAAAGTTCCATTTGCGCTAAAAGACAAAATCGAAGTTGAACTGGACAGGCTTGTTGCAAAAGGGGTTTTAGAGCCGATTACGCACCCAAAATGGTCCACCCCAATTGTGAGTGTTTGCAAAGAAAACGGGGAGGTTAGGATTTGTGGTGACTACAAATCCACATTGAATTTAGCGTTAAATCCCGAACCTGCGGGCGGTAAAGTTTTTCCAAAACTGGATATAGCACAAGCTTACCTGCAGTTAAGTGTCAACCGCGAAGATGCTGTTGAAGCACAAACAATAATTACGCATAAAGGGGCTTTTAAATGCAATCGTTTACAGTTCGGTATATCAGTGGTTCCACAAATTTTTCAAAAATTCATAGACACTAGATTAACGGCTATTCCTGGTGTACTACCTTATTACGATGACATTTTAATAGTCCGTAGCTCAAAAATAGACTTGGATTCAAAAGTGAGCGCGGTATTATCGCGTTTCCAGGAAGACGCTATTTGCGCAAAGAAAAGTGAGTTTTTCGAACAAAAACTATAGAGTTTCTTGGTTTTCAAAATAGTGAAGACGGTTTACGACCCACTAAAGACAAAATCGCGGCAATAACTAATGCGCCTGTGCCAACCAATAAAACCGAGTTGCAAGCTTTTCTTGGACTTTTAAATTTTTAGCATGTTTTTCTAAAGGACAAGGCAACAATTGCGAACCCGTCACATGCACTGCTCCGAAAGGACGTATCCTGGCAGTGGCGTTTCATAGAACAAAAAGCTTTCGATTTATTAAAGAAATTTTAGCAACAGAACCTGTGTTAGGACATTACAGTGAACAAAAAGATTTATTTTTGACGTGTGATGCCAGTATACCTACCTCTTATGGGGTAGGTTGTGTGCTTAGTCAACGTGATAATGAGGGACGTGAATATCTAATGGCGTACCATAGTCGTACTCTATCATCTACTGAACGATATTTCTCCCAAATCGACAAAGAAGCACTGGCCATAATATCGGGCATTAAAAAAATTTTATGAATACGTATATGGAAGGAAAATAGGCATAAGAACGGACCATAAGCCATTGTTGGGTATTTTTAATCCGAAAAAAGGTGTTCCAGAGATACTGTCACCCAGAATGCTTAGATGGGCTCTTATGTTATCTGCTTATGATTACGAATTATGTTACGTACCAGGTTCAAAAATTCAGAATGCAGATGCTCTTAGCAGATCGCCACAAAAGGTACATGCGCCAGAACCACCAAGCTCAGATGACGTTTTGGTGCTTGAGAATATCCCAGAGAAACTAATCTGTGCCAAAGACAATGCCAATGAGACTAAGAAAGAACCAGTGTTATCTAAAGTTTTGCAGTGGACTTGGAAAGGTTGGCCTCATGAGAAAATTAAATTTTCAGACGAATATACTCCTTATCTACTACGTAAAAATGAAATTAGCTATTATCAAGACTGCCTGTTATGGGGTACAAGGGTAATAGTTCCACTTGGGGGGAGGAAAACAATACTGAGTTTGCTACACTCAGCACACCCCGGAATCGTAAAAATGAAGTCACTGGCACGCTCATATGTTTGGTGGCCAAATCTCGACAAACAAAACACCTAGTAAATACATGCAGCGAGTGCCAGGAGTCTAGAAACATGCCAAAAAAGGCTCCAATCCATCCGTGGGAGTGGGTCAGAGCTCCATGGACAAGAATACAGCTCGATTTTGCCGGTCCATTTAAAGGCAAAATATTTCTGATTATCATAGACTCGTACTCCAAGTGGTTGGAAGTTAAAATCGTTCCAAATACCTCTAGTGTTGTGACTATAGATGTATTACGTGGTTTATTTGCCACTCATGGCATCCCAGATGTCGTAGTATCAGATAACGGAACTTGTTTTACGTCAGCTGAGTTCCAAGATTTTTTAAAGAAAAACCTTACTAGATAAGCATTGGTTGCACCGTACCATCCAAGTAGTAATGGGCAAGCGGAACGCATGGTAAAAAATGTAAAAAATACACTAAAAAAATGACAGATAGTAATGAAGAAACTAAAATATAGTTAGCATTGCACAGATATCTCCTTACTCAGCACATTACACCCCATTGTACAACAGGGAGATGCCCATCAGAAATATTAATGGGGTGAAAATTGGGCTCATTATTTGATCGTTTACAGCCCGACTTTAGAAAAGAGATGTTATCTAAGCAAGAGATGAAAGATTCTTACAAAACAGTACCCAGATGTTTTCAAGAAAACGAGACTGTATTTGCAAGGTCATTTGCTCCAGGTGGTCAAAAGTGGCTTCCTTCGAAAATAATTGAAACCACTGGACCGTTAAGCTACAAAGTTCAAACCCCTGATGGTAAAATTTTACGTCGTCATTCTGATCAAATCAGAACCCGTGTGTGTGACCAAGAAACAACAGACGAAGTTACACCGTCAACCTCGATGAAAACAAAATTACTCGTAACTCCACAACCGCTATTTCTGCATCCAAACGAATTTGTGGACCCAGAACCAGAAATTGTAGACCAGGTCGCCGAAGTTAAAAAGCCACCTGCTCGAATACGAAAACCTCCAAGGTATTTGGAGGACTCCATCTAGGAGGGAGGAGTGTGATGTATTGGCAACCATGCAGTGCGGTTACGTCACAATCAGCTGGGGAGAAACTCAGGAAGACAGACGCGACGAGGGTTTAATTATTGTATATTGTTATTTTGCATTACGTTTTGGAGTGGTAATTAAACTCGGTAGTATTTCCTATACTGTTGTTATTATTTACAACCCGGTTCGATACTTATTAATTAATTTATATTTTTGTTTGTTTATTACTTGATGCCATATTGGTGAGGCATATAAAATTGTCAAGTGATAAGTTCCATGAGGATTCGTCTTTTTTCTGCATTAAGTCCTTCTACGTTAAACATTATTTTTGCTAGTGCCGCAATTCTTTGATCAGTCGTATTGGCGATGGCGACATGTTCGCCAAATATTCGCTTACAATCAAGCATGACGCCCAAATAGTTCACCTTTTTACCGGCAATATTCTTTCTCCTTCCAGCATAAAGGAGATATGATCCCAGTTTTGTTAATCTTTAAGTACAATACAGTACATACAATTGTATGATTGCCTCTGTCTTTTGTGAGGCTAATTTTAGATCTATTTTCTAACCAAACTTTAACTCTTTCTAATGCAGTATTTGCATTAGAATTGCAATTGTACCATACATAGCACGGTGTAATTTTATCTATGAATTGTATGATTGTACTCTACAAGTAATACCAAGTGGTCTGCGTATGCAACGGATTCTATCCCTTTTTCCAGATCTTCTAGAATGCCGTTATATAAGATGTTCTACAACACCGGTCCGAGAACCCAGCCCTTTGGCACCACCGCCGCTGACTCCATTAGGTTGCCCTATGCTTATTTGTCTTTTTGTGGAGTATTCCTTTACTAATTTTTGAAGGTATGGACATACTTTTAAGTTCCTTAATATGTTTATTATTGTTTTTCAGCTTGCACAATTAAAGGCATTCTTGATACCTAGAAAGAAAAGGCCATCAACTACCTAATTCCACATGTAGCTGCTATTTTTATTACTCTTCTCACTGCGTCTATTGCATATTTTCCTTTCCTAAACCCAAATTGGCGTTCAGATATTCCTCCTTATGCTCTTAGTTCTTTTTCAAGTCTATATTTAATTAGTATTTCCAGGATCTTGTCTAATGTATTTAGTAGAAATATTGGCTAAAAGCCCCTTATCTCGTCGATTTCTTTTCCAGGTTTTAGAATTAGTAACAAGTTGGCCAGTTTCCATTCTTATATTTGTCTTCGTTAGTAGATCATTCATAATTTCTTTAATCAACTCAGCTTTTTCTTCTATAACGATTTTGATGAATTCTTGTAGAATTTTGTCTGGACCTTGTGCTTTTCCAGCTGTTAATGTGTTTCCTGCTTCCATAATTTCTTCTGTTTAAAACTCAGTTATTGGCTTTCCAGTTTGTACTGGTATAAAATTAATTGTCTCTTTTTGGAAATAATTCCTCTGCCAATTATTTTCTACGCATCTTTTTTCTCTTTTGTTTTCTAGTTCTTTCTTGAATGTTTTTTGTTGTTTTACCTCATTCATCACCAATTGATTTTTCTTTCTGTCTCTGGTGACTTTCCTTCTAAACTCAATATATCTTTTCCTTATCCTTCTATATTATCTGTCCACCCGATTGGTTTGAATTTGACTATATATTTCCCATATTTTTTAGGTTCCTGTCCCTGTTTTTATATTATCGCTATATTTGTTATCCTCAGGACAGACCTCTGTATCCGCCCTGTGACTCTCCTCTTTACATATTCCAGAATACGATTCATTTTTAGACAGCTTTAGACATTATGCCGTTCTTTCATCGAGTATGCCTTCTTTCCAGCAATTTAAACATCAATCTTCCCCCTTTTTATTCTGAAGCTATTCTCTTGTGGCGTCTTAAAGTAATTACTATTTTAATGGGAATAGGCCACAATTGACGTTTAAAATAAGTTTATTTGACGTTTCGATTTCCACTTCGGAAATCGCTCTCAAAATAGGTACAAACATAATTAAGAATATAGACGCGTCTGTTATATATTCTTTGGTTACACGTTACTTGCTTCACAAAAATAGGTTGTTTACAAATGAAATGAATTTGAAATGTGATGAATTCGCGCGAACAGATTATTTGACATTTTGAGGACATGCGTAGATTATGGAATATTGTACCAAAGAATATTGCTATTGTCAAAGAATATACAGATTGAACGAATTTAAAACGGAACATACAATTTAATATATGTCTGTTTGAACTGCATTTGAAATAGTGGACCAATATAAAACTTGGACAAAATAAATCCATACCCAGTGATAGACATTGTATAAAATATCGTTCAACTATCTGTCTCCTTTAAAGGAGAGAGGAGCTTGCCTAATAGTCGGAGAGATAGAGCCGAAATTTTGGAATGATCAGTAATATGACATTTCTCTATTGGAATATATTCATTGTAACTGGGTTAAGACTTTGCCTTACAGGCGGACGCCCCTCGTGGTACAGGGGGTGGCTATACAGGGATGAAGTTGTAATTTTTTTCGGAAAAATTAACGATCGATAATATGGCTGAAAATTTGCCCAGAGTAAGATCTTGGTATAACTAGACGAAATCCCAAAGGGCGGACGCGAGAGTGGATACATAAGGGGTGGCGGACAGGGGTGAAATTGCAATTTTTTGGGGAAAAATTAACGATAAGTAATATGTCCGCCATTTTCATGGCTCATTATTTAGCCCCTAAAAACTCTAAATCCAAAAGAGCGGACAGCTGGATTGGTACAGAGAGCCATAAAACGGGGTCCAATGTACCACTTGCCTGCGCATTTTAGGTCTCGGTAACAATTTTCAAACTGATTTTATTATGATATTTTTATACCGATTGATTTGAACATTTGTATGCTCACTTCTGTTACTATTCTGAAAAGCGTCAAGTAGAGTTTTCCTCAAAATTTTCCAAAAAAATTTCCGTAAATGAAAATTTTCGTAATTTATTGAGGTAAAATCTAATTTGTAGAATCCTTTCGATTTTCTGTCAGTTATACCATGATTTTTTTCCAAAAATTTTCAAACGATTTTTCCGATAAGAAAAAAAAATTTAGAAAAACTTTAAAAATTTCGTCATTTTTCTCACTCTCATTGATGTCATCACATTCATCATCTTCGTCACTTTCACTTTCAATAATATCACATTCATTATCTGCTTCATTTTCAATCACTACTTCTCGAACTGATTCTGATCTGAGGTCCACTAAACAATTTGAATTTATATGTTTCATCTTCAAACTCCCAACCATGTTCTTCAACAATCAATTCTGTTGGTACTTTTTTATGAGCATTTGTCCAAATATTTGAAATATAATGGGCTCGCAGTAGATGTTGGTGTAATTCATCTTGACATGGTGGTAAGCTTGAAGCATCGAAATTTTTTAGTTTTTTTTTTAAAAGGCTCGTTTACATCATGCAACTTATACTGCCGGTTAAATAGTGAAAATCTGACATCGTTTACTTTTCTTTTTGGAATTGTTCTCGTCAGTCCTGTTCTATATAAGTGACATATGAAAGTTTCTAAGGTTTCAAAAACTTCATTACAATCGAAGTCAGTTTCACCAAGTTGGATAAAAGCATCTTGATACTTATTACATTTAGCGCATGCGTCTAGAATTACTGATCTAAATGGAACACGCATCATTATTATTTTAATATTTTAAAATAATAATGATGCAAAATTAATGTCCAAACAGAATTTGTAAAATTATAATTAACTAATGAAAAAAAAATTCAATCAATTTAAAAGTTAAAAAAAATATTGAAAATATCTACAAACTAAATTTCAAAACTTACAAAATTGATAATTCCACTATTAAATTGATTTTTCTTAATAATTATTTGTAAAATGTTAAAGAAATTCTACAAATTGAATTTTACCTATTGATAAATAGAAATAATATATTTTGTATTTGATTATTAATTTAATAATAAATCAAATTTTTCTTATATCTGAACAACCATTATTTATGCAATATAAATTTAAAAACCTTTTTATTGTAATAAAAAATAAGTAAAATTACTATTTGTTATACTAAAAATATTTAATAGTTAACATTATAAAATTACTTTAATTTAATAAAATATCAAATATCAAACATTTATTCAATTAAAAATTAATTCGTAAAATATTTATATTTAAGAAAAAAATGTGATTTGTAAAGTAAATATGACTTTAGTTTGAAAAAAAAACATACAGAAAATCGAAAGGATTCTACAAATTAGATTTTACCTTTAAAAATTACGAAAATTTTCATTTACGGAAATTTTTTTGGAAAATTTTGAGGAAAACTCTACTTGACGCTTTTCAGAATAGTAACAGAAGTGAGCATACAAATGTTCAAATCAATCGGTATAAAAATATCATAATAAAATCAGTTTGAAAATTGTTACCGAGACCTAAAATGCGCAGGCAAGTGGTACATTGGACCCCGTTTTATGGCTCTCTGTACCAATCCAGCTGTCCGCTCTTTTGGATTTAGAGTTTTTAGGGGCTAAATAATGAGCCATGAAAATGGCGGACATATTACTTATCGTTAATTTTTCCCCAAAAAATTGCAACTTCACCCCTGTCCGCCACCCCTTATGTATCCACTCTCGGGTCCGCCCTTTGGGATTTCGTCTAGTTATACCAAGATCTTACTCTGGGCAAATTTTCAGCCATATTATCGATCGTTAATTTTTCCGAAAAAAATTACAACTTCATCCCTGTATTGCCACCCCCTGTACCACGAGGGGCGTCCGCCTGTAAGGCAAAGTCTTAACCCAGTTACAATGAATATATTTCAATATAGAAATGTCATAATATTACTGATCAGTTCAAAATTTCGGCTCTATCTCTTGGACTATAAGGAAGCGATAAGTGGTTTGACAGCATAATAACTGCTTGTTTAGTCGAGTTTTTTCAGTGATTCTAGGCAACCTATTTGGGTGGAGTTTTGACTTGTTCTTGAATGAGTTCCGAATCCAGCAGCCCGCTGAAGTATTGGATTTTTATAATATAATTATTTGACAACCTTTTGTTGGCCAACCACCTAGAGCGGAGTTGAGCCGAAATACATTGATTTCGTATGTTCCGTTTTAAATTCGTTCAATCTGTAGATAATAGAGAGTTATTGCAAAGTTGACAAGTGCCTGCGCTGCATTATTTACGCCGCGCTATTTTGACAGTTTTGACATACGGCTGACACATCACAAATAGAGATATTGCTTGAGCTTATGCATACTTTGTTGCGTTATTTACGTTGTTTATGTTTTCTTGTCATTTGTTCGCAAATTATTGAAAATGGATTATGATTTAGAAGCACTTATTTTAGCAAATGCTCATGATGATGATATAGAATTCATCATTTTAAATAACATTGTAGGTGAACATGTATTACTTCCACAAAATGAAGAATTTAATTTAGAAAACATGTCGGAAGCAGATGTAAAAGTAAATTTTAGGTTTAGCAAGCAAGATATTCCTACACTTGCAAGAGCTTTACGCCTACCAGATTTTATTCGTACCAATACTAGAAACTCTGTTAGTGGTAAGTGCATTTGCATTCTACCTTACTTTTGAAATTATGCCCTTACATTTTTGTTTTTAGGAGTGATGGCTCTGTGCATATTATTGAGAAGGCTCGCATATCCCAGCAGGCTTAAAGATCTTCAGCTTTTATTCAATTTGTCACCTCAATCATTATCTCAAATTATTAATTATATGGTTGCGTTTATTTCTGAAAATCATGCAGATCATTTAACAGATCTGAGAAATGTGCCATGGCTAAATGAGGGACGAATGGAAATGTATGCTGAGGTAAATCTACTTTTAAATTTTAAGCTTATACATTGGAAAAGTGACTTAGGTATTAAATTTTTGTGTCATGTTTTAGGCTGTACGTATAAGAGGTGGTGCTGTTCAAAACTGTTGGGGATTTATAGATGGAACAACAAGAGCAATATGCAGACCAACAGTAAATCAAGAAGATTATTATTCTGGTCACAAAAGACAACATTGTCTGAAGTACCAATCTATCATGTGCCCTGATGGAATTATTATCAATTTAAAAGGAGCATATATTGGACGAAGACATGATGCTGGGATTTTTAGGGAATCTAATATATATAATGAGTTAGAAGCTGTGGCCACATTTGGTAATAGAAATTATGTTTTATATGGGGACCAAGCTTATCCCATAAGTAACTTACTTTTATGTCCATATCCTAATAGACAGGGTTTACCACAACATCAACAGGCATTTAATAACTCAATGAAAGTTATTAGAACTGCTGTAGAATGGGGGTTTCAGAAAGTTTTAGCCCAATTTGCATTTCTTGATTTTAAGAAAAACCAAAAACTCCTATTACAAGATTTACAAGATATGTACAAAGTTGGAGTTGTATTAAACAACTGCCATACTTGCTTGTATGGCAGTCAAACCACCAGGTTTTTTGGTGTTGTACCACCAACATTAGAGAACTACCTACAGATGCAATAGCTTACAGTTGCAATGTAAATTCAAATTTTTTGCTTGGCCAATATTTTCTTTTCAGTTGTTTGTTACTTATATAATATATTAGTTCATTCTTAATTTGTGTTTTAATTACAAATACCTAAAGTTATATATTATGTTGGAAACAGAGAAATTATAACTAAAAGGAGAAGAAAAACAACCCCAAAACATGAGAACCATCTACATATAGAGGAATAATAAAAATTTAATAATATTTTAACTTTTTATTTATAAAATTTACACATCTATAACTAGGAAACACATTAGTCTTCATATTTCTGTAATCTTTTTAATAATGATTCTATAATTTTTGTTTGTGATTCAATAAGAGCTATAGTACTCTTTTTTTCAGCCAGGTCTTCTTTCATCTTTTGTCTTTCAAATTCCCTGTGTAACTTTGTCTCATTATGTTCATTCTCCCATTTTTTTTCCTGAAATCTGAGTTTTTCCTCTTCTAACTTTAACCTTCGTTCTTCTAATTCAGTTTTTTTTTCTTCTATTGCCAATTCCCTGGCTCTTATATTAAAGTCTTTTTCATTCTTTCTGTTTAAATAGTCCAAACCATTTGTACGCAACAACACACTTTTATTTTGCCTCCTTTTTACTGGTCCTAAAAATTTAAAGTGTAAATACTTATCTTTATTTGATTACACATAACTAACATACCCATTATTTGTTTTTTATTCTCTTCTGCCTTACCTAAAGTTCTTGGAATATCTAAAATAATGAAAGAAGTTAGTGAAATAAGCAAATTTTCTGAATATCATTTTTTTGCATCTTTCATACATTACATTTGTTTGACAAGATATATGTTTTAATATAAATAAATACTAACATGGTGTATTTTGCATTGACTCTACTTCTTCAGCCACCACATTTTCTACAACCACCTCTTCAGCTTGATGTTCCGGTAAAATAACTGAAAAATAGTTATGTTAAACAATATTATTTTGAAGAAGAAAGGCATAATATTTACCATAACTATGATCAACCTCAACTAATTGTGTTGAGTCTCTAGTCTCACTTTCTATATATACTGAGGAATGATTATCCCTCATTTTCCGACCCAATTCAATAATTTGCTTTTCCTTGGAAATAGCTCTCCTCTTTTTCGGAGGAGGTGCCAAAGTTAAATCGGCACACATATCTGCTATTTCCTGCAAACATTTGTCTCTTTCACTATACATTTCTTCTACTCCTGATCTAAAATAAAACTTTAATTGTTATATTTTGTTGAATACAAAATAGTCTAGATATCATACAATATGTATACTACTCTTTCAAAATGTGTTTTTTCTGATCAGAGACATATATTTATTGTCATCAGTCTTATTTGTTAAAAAAATTATTAACGCAACAAACCTTTTCTGGTCTGCTTCAGTTTTTTTCTTCCAAATATCGAGCAAGAGAAACAAATGATCTTTAAGAGTTCTTATAATAAAGAATTTCCCTGTTGTACTCCTCATGTTCTCCTGAACTATCCTCCAATTTTCTGGATAGGTCAATGGATTTTGACCTAAAACTTGTTTTAACAAACACAAATCGTCATCAGACGTAAATCTGATCCGTTTGCTACTGTCTGATGTACTCATTTTGAAAAAAATTTTACAAACAAACTTGGTTTAAATGAAACAAACAATAAACATAACCTAAGAAAGAAAATAGCGCAACCAATACCGCAAAGCGTAACGGCTCCCCTAATAACGGCAGGCCGTATTTTCAATAACGCAGCGTAAGCCAAATATCACATCTGCGCATGCTCTACTGTCAAAATAACGCGTGCTGTAATACAGCAAGTGCAAAATTGAGTCTGCAATATCTCTCTAATATTCTTTGCTATTGTGCTATAAAACCCTAGAATACCAGAGACACATGTGTTGGGTTGTTCTTTGATAAAACTATAAACATAGTATAAAAAAGAAAATAAACATTTGTGGTTAAACTGTGCTATAAATTATAAATATCTATCTGGTCTGTCATATTGTTGTGGGTACCTAAATGCATAAATTTTACAAATTTTAAAACATTCCTAAAACGTTTTTTTTTTGACAAGTTTGATATAAATCATACCAAAGAATATAGACGTCTATATTCTTTGATCATACTAAAGAAAACATTAAAATCACATTAAAATTTGAGCGTTTTCTGCTAAAGTAACTAAAAATTGTGAATTTTAAAGCCTACCTTTTTAGTAAATAACGACCCACTTATTAATTTGTTAGCTATGGAATTTAAAGTTGAAATTAAGGAAAATTTTGTTAAATATGATGTAGTGAGTCCTCCTACATCAACAGATCTTGGGGTTATTAAGAATGAACTAGATGAAAATAACTCGGGTAAGACAAATAATAAAATTAATACACTAAACAATGTGATCTAATTCCTATTTTTTATTAGTTATGGAAATAAAAACTGGAATTAAGAATGAGTCCCTTGAGGGTGACCAACAATGGTATATAGAGAGTCCGCTATCCACCTCTCTAAATCTGGAAAACTTGAAGAATGAACTAGAAGAAGACTCAGGTAAGGAAAATATTCAAAATGTGTAGGTAGAATTGGTAGAACTTACAATGAAGTAAACAACTTTTTTTTATTAGCTGTGGAAATAAAAACTGAAATTAAGAAAGAATCCATTGAGGGTGACCAACAGTATATAGAGAGTCAGCCATCCACCTCTCTAGATCTGGAAAACTTGAAGAATGAACCAGAGGAAGACTCAGGTGAGGAAATATTAAAAACGTGTAGGTAGAACTTACAATGAAGTACACAACTTCTAATGTATAATGTGATATATATTTAAATTTTTTTAGAAAATTTAAATTATCCAAATGATTTAAAAATTTAACAACGTTTTTGGTCATATCAGACCTCATCAGTAATATCCTAAAAGTAAGTATTTCCATGTTAATATAATTAATACAAAGAGGTAAAATGTTGATTATTAAACTGAAAAAAATGTGGTAAATCTTATATAAAGTAGAAAATAAAATCTTAATAATGATATAAAAACTTATATCATTATTAATTGAAACTAACTACATAGTAGGGTCTACATTTGTTACATTTTAAAATTAATGTGACACGAGGTCAATGTTAAGAGAACACACTGATCCCTACTCAAAACAAGAACATATGTGTTCTGAGGAAGATACCAGCCAACTGATTGTAATGCAGGTAAGATAGTTTATTACTATCAACTAACAATAGTAACAACTAAAGTAAACTCAATTGTAATTAATTTCACTCCCTGATCTTACATTCAGTTGGCTGGTATTTTTCTTTAGGACACATCAACTTTTTGCCACATCAATTTTACAATTTCATAGACTCAGTATGTAATCTAAAAGTTATTGTAGCTAGTTTCAATTACTAATGATTTAAGTATTTACCACATTTTTTCGGTTTAACAGTCAACATTTTACCAATTTGTAATAATTATATCAACATGGAAATACAGTAGACTCCCTCTATAACGAGAACTGAAATGGCAGACTAATTACCTCGTTATAAGCGAATCTCGTTATATCCAACAACAATAATATTGTGCATACATATGAATATGTAGTTTTCTAAAACATTAACTTTCTATAGTGAAGCCATTCGGAGCAATATAAGATGCTAATAAATATTGTTTGAATGGCGTTTTTAAAACAAAATTGTTTACTTTTATTGTCAATGAAATGTATTAAAACAAAAAAGAGTTGTTTACTTTTACTGTCAATGATATATGTTAAAACAAAAAATCTGTATTCTGTAAATATGTATAAAGCGTATAAAGTTATTTTGTCATTTTTAATTGCTTTAAATTGTCCAGTATTCTATCTATCATATTTTCTAAAGATGTGAAACAGTTTTATGCTTCTTCATTTGCGTTTTGTCCTTGGATAAAGTTTCTGACAATCTTACACTTACCACATCTTGTCTATTAGGACCCATATTATTAGGTGTGAATGGTCAACCCAATACAATGACACTTGTGAATCATAAATTTTACATTTCCGACTAAGAATCATAAATTGTAAGAAGTTTATTGCGGGCGGCCCGCAGTTAAAAAGGGTATTTATTTATAGCTACGGCCGGGCCAAAACGTAAAAAACACGTTTTGCAATCTTATTTTCTCTCGTTATAACTAAATTTACCTCGCTATAAAGGGTTATAGTTCAATAGAAATTTCACGGGACATCTAATGTACCTCGTTATAAGCGAAACCTCGTAATAACCGTGTTCGTTATAAAGGGAGTATACTGTACTTACTTTTAGGTTTTCAGTGAGGATGATCTGATATGACCAAAAATGTTCTGAAATCTTTAATCCTTTTGGATAATTTTAATTTTATAAAAATGTTTAACTGTGTACTGTTATACATAATTTACTTAATTGTAAGCTTTTTAAACAATGGTATACAACCACTGGGATTTTTCCTTTTATTAGTTATTTTTATAGCTTTCATTCAATCTATAATTAATTTTCAGTACTACTGTGTTATGTGTTTGTTAATTTGTCTCAGTATAATGTTTTACTTGACTGTTTTCATGGCTCTTGACCCTATTGAAGTTATTGGGTAAGTGGGAAATAAAAAAAAAGTTCAGAAGGCAAACTCACAAATGCTGTCTTTAATCGTTTTGACATAAGGTAACTTGCCCATCAGTGAGGTGTTGTATTCTCATAAATGTTGTATCTGTTAGAAAGGTTTGTGCTTATATTATTTAGAGAAAAAATATTTAGGCACCTTAAACACAGAAGGCTCATATGATTATACATATTGTTTATATTTTATTTATTTAACTATACTTTTTACATTACAAATAGGTAAACTATATACAAAAAAGAATTTGTTTTATATTATGTGATGAAAATATACATGAGGCCCAGAATATGAGAGATGTAAGAGCAAAGATACAGGTAGTGGGTAGACACTTTTCTACGATCCCCATAGAGCATCATTTGACCCTGTCTGTGCTTTACTCTCAAACTTCTCACTGAGAGAAACATGTCCTATCCTTCCCTGATGAAGGACACCAGCGATTATCAGTACCAGCTCAAGACACAGAGGAAATGATCCTAGATCGACTTAAAAATGAACTGCCACAAGCATGACTTAAGCAATTTAAATGGCTGTGGTACTTTAAAAGGCAATGGGAAACTACCCCATTATTATTCTTTAGTTTATTCATAATGGCACTGACATATGATAAGAAAAGTTTTACTGAATATGGTCCTCAGACACCAAGACTAGGCAGAAGACAGGGCTTCTCAGGCTGTTATCCAGCAAAAAATATGAAAATAGGCACATGGAACATGAGAAGTATCTATGACCCCAGTAAAAAACAAAACACTATGCTTGAAAAGATAAGGCTCAATATACCAATGCTTGGGATAAGCGAGATGTGCTGGCTGGGGACTGGTAAATGTAGCATATATGACCATGACATATTCTACTCAGGAGAAGAAGGCAATAACTACCGGAATGGTGTGGCATTCATTATACATAAAGAAGTCTCTAGTTGTATTAAATCTGTAAGTTACATTTCAGACAGAGTCATCATGATGCAATTAAACTCAAAGCCAGTGGATATTAATATGTTCTAAGTTTATGTGCCCACAGTGAGCAGTAGTGAAGATGACATACAGAAATTTTATAATATAAAGATGATAATAAATCATCAGAAAAAATAAAGACATTATAATAATAAGAGACTTCATTGCCCAAGTAGGAAAATGTAGACAAGAAAACATTGTAGGCAATTTCGGCCTTGGACAATGTAATGATAGGCGAGATCATTTTGTAGACTTCTGTGTAGGTAACATGTGTAGAGTAAATTTTTATTTACATAAATTTTTTAACATAATTGAGAAAATAACGTCACAATATTAATCACAGATTAAAAAAAATATATACTTATTGACATCACAGATTAAAATATTAACATTATAAATTAAATATGCTGCTCAGGGAGAAGGATAGGCCAGTCACTCAGCCACAGTTTAGTGCTCAATGTTAACTAGGTGTTGAAAAACCTTCTTTTAAAAGCTCTTTTGAAGAGACAAATGAATGAAACACAGAATGAAAAAGAGAAAGAGTACAGAAATAACAAAAACAATAAAAATTCCAAAGGTAAAATATTTTGTCCATGTAATGAGACATCCAGAAAGGTATAACCTCCTACACCTCATAATACCGGGCAAGATCGTCGGAAGAATATTTCCAGGCAGGAGATGAACATTCTACCAAGTGGTGGGAAAATATCAGCAGCAAATTGATGATCTCATAACCACCATGGATACAAATCACAAGCCCACAATAAACCAGGAATAGGATACATGTAAATACATTGTAAAATGTGCATAACAAATTAGATTGTAGTGAGAGAAGAGCTGCTAAAACCACTGATTGGTTCAGTGCTTCAAGAAGGAAGAAAATGCATACAGCATTGTGCAACAAAGAAAAACACTGTTGAAGATACTTAATAGACCTTCGCTTCTTCCTGTAGTGCCTATCCGTTTCGGATTTTGGCTACTATCATGGTAATCTGTATCTTGCAAACTGCTGTTGCTTAATAGAGCAGCTTGGTACTTTTCTGTATGCATGGAAGGAACTGTAATCGTCTATCAGGTGTATTTCGATTGGGGTATTTTAATGCATAACGCCTTGCAGCTGCTGCACTATTTCCTTGACATTCACCTATGATATTCCTGATAGTTTATTGAAATCATAATTTAATCTGATCCAACTTACCCAAAGTTAAATGCATATCTGCCATTTCCTGAAATGTGTAGGCCATTGTAATATCAAAATTTTTAATATTAATCTTATTCACACAATAAATGATAGCTTCAAATTATTGACTATTATTGATGGAACTGTTTGTAATTATTGTATCTACTAGGAAAAAACTAGTTTTTCGAAAAAGTGATGAGAGGCAAAAAAGTTTTAAAAATAATGTGTTAAACTAATGATGCCACAAAATTCATTTGATTTGAATGTACTCAAAAGTTTGGGGGGATTTAGGGCTGCACGTCCCCCTTAAAATGTTTCTGTGCGCTTAGATTTTGTTGTTTCTTCTGTATGAAAAGTGCTTTCAGAACAAGAAAATAATGTGTCCATTTTTATTACAAAATGTCAAGTAGTTTAGGAGATAATGCAAAAAAATAATTTTTATTTTGTAACTTCAAAGGGTTGTAACTTTTTTTGTGTACACTTTTGTACTAAGGTAAGTTGGATTCAATCGATTTATTTTTGTACCCGGAATGCGTGATTTAATTTATGACATAACTTTTCGAAACACCCTGTATGTAGGTGCCCCATCCCAAAAAGTGGTAACAATTTTTATAAACAATTTTTTTATAAATAAATTTTCAAATTTGAATATTTTGAAGTCCATAACTTCAGCCTAACTTTGAGTCCATATAACTTTTTACATGGTGCATATTTCTCTAACAACTGCACATACCCTGTGAAAGTTTGAACCTATTTTAACAATTTACTATGAAAAAAAAAAGAAATGGAAGAAACTTTCTTTTTTATTGAATTAACAAGCACTAAACAAATAGCTTTTCGCCCTTGCAGAATCACAAGCACAAGGCGGGCTAGTACGCGTTCACACTACGTCTGCTAAATAGTAGCTATTTTAAAATTTCAGTAACCGCTCGAGGCAGGTGTAATGTCGACAATGTACTAGCCCGCCGTGTGCTTTTGATTCGGCAAGGGTGAAAAGCTATTTGTTTAGTGCTTGTTAACTCACTGAAAAAGAAAGTTTCTTCCATTTCTTTGTTATCATAGTAAATTATCAAAATAGGTTCAAACTCTCACAAGGTATGTGCAGCTGTTAAAGAAATATACGCCATGTAAAAAGTTATGAGGAATAAAAGTTAGGTTATATCTTCCATTTCTTGACTTAAAATTTTTAATAACTGTTACAACTATAAAATTTTAATCCAATCAATTCTCATCTACAGTCAGTCATTAAATTTTTAAAATAATAAACATTTTGCATATAATCCTAATAAATATAAAGTAACAGCTGGTGCACTTCTGACCTGACATTATGGTTTTTTAATATACCCTGTATATGTATATATATATATATATATATATATATATATATATATATATATATATATATATATATATATATATATATACTCGCGATCATAAAATCCGGGTCACCTTGAAAATTTCAAGTTTCTTGAATATTTTTGCATCTGGTGCAGTAATAACCTTTTTTTTTTAAGCTAATGTATTTTTTATTTGTCATCAATGTTTGTTTTGAAAGAAAAAAAAACGGGTTTTTTATTGTTTTTATTGAAAAAGCAGAAAACAAACCAAATTGTTGAAACAGACATACGAAAGAAAAAATTAAAAATACAGAACTTAATAAAACATCAGTGGAATTTCAATGACTAATATCGTGTATTGCCTCCCCTTGCTCTAATAACCTCTTGCAGACGACGGGGCATATTCTCAATTTTTCTCCGGATTACATGTTGTGGTATGTTATTCCACTCTCTCACTAACAGATCCTTAAGCTCCTATGAGTTGTTAGGAGGAGGTGTATGAGTTTGAATACGTTTTTTCAAATCGTCCCAGAGATGTTTGATGGGATTCAGGTCCGGAGACCTAGCTGGTCAGGGTAACCTCGTTATTCCAACCTTGTCCAAGTATTGCATACTGATCCTGGCAACGTGCGGTCGCGCGTTGTCCTGCATAAAAACGACGTCTTCTCCTAGCCCTGCCATGGTGGGCATAACATGTTCTTCCAGAATCTCCGTAATGTACCTTCGTGCAGTTAAGGACCCATTTTCGATGAAGGGTAATTCTGTGCGGAAGTCGGAAGATACACCTCCCCAAGCCATGACCGAGCCTCCACCAAATGGCATTATTGGAGCAATGCAAGCTTGTGAAAATCGTTCACCGGTTTTCCTCCAAACTCTTATACGTCCATTGGATCCAGTTCGGTAGAAACGGGATTCATCTGAGAATAACACTTTGCTTCAATCATTAATTCCCCAATGCGCGTATTGTCGAGCAAAAGTTAGTCGTGCAACTCGATGCGCCCGGCCAAGTGGCGGTCCTGTAGCTATTACCCGAGAAGATAGTCCAGAAGAACGAAGTCTTCTCCTGACTCTCCTGACTGTTGCAACGCTAACATTGCAATTTCGTACTTCCTGTAGGCAATTTCGATGCATAACCGCAGTTGAGGTCCGGTTTCGTAAAGCCTGAAACACAAGAAAACGGTCATCTCGTGCCGTGGCCGTTCTTCTTCGCAAAGAGCAAGGTCGTCTGGTTAGTAAACTCGTCTTCCGAAAGCGTTGAAGCACTTGTTGAACCGTAGAAAGGCTTACGCCAACAGTTCTTGCTACTTGCCGTTGAGTGTGACCGTCTTCCACAAACGCAACAATGCGTGCGGTTTCAACAACAGTCAAGGCATTTTTGGCAAACAAACGTTGACACTAATAAAGGCACTAATAAACACTAATGGCGGCAATAATAAACGTTTGTTTGTTGCGTTTGAACAGAAAGTCGAAGCATAAATGAGACATTTAAAACAAGCGGCAGTTACAGGTAACGTTCATTTTGGGAAGTGTACAGTTTTCCGCGCAATCGGCATTATTGGAATTCTTTGTTACAAAGGAAACCGCTAAGCTGACAACAATTCTCAGAAACATGCATTAGTTTGTATTTGTGTTATTATTATTTACGATAAAGCTCGTTAAAAATGAAATAACGGCGATTTTCAAGGTGACCCGGATTTTATGATCGCGAGTGTATATATTAATGGCACACTATATACATTATATGTACTATATATCTCACGTCGTTTGATTTACTGTGTCATATGCTAGTATTTGGTTAGTTGTTTATTTTGTAATCAGTCAGACGCCCTTTTCAAGTCAATAAGCGAATTTACCTTATGCTTTATATATAAAGCAAATATGTCTATTATCATCCATAGTGTCATGTGATATGTCGCTATACATTCAATAGTAATGAACACTATGTATAATGCCCTTTTTTTAGTCGTCTTGTTTATTTTTTCTATCTGAATATATTCGTTATATCCTCCCCTTTCATTTGCTATGTCGCAAATGTTAGGATTATAACATGTTAGGATTCGATCAGTTGTTTATTTTGTATTCAGTCGGAGGCCTTCTTTTTAAGTCAATAAATGAACATTTGTCTTTTAGTTAAACTATTTTTATGCATAGTGCCCTATGACATACGTTCAGTATTAATGATGACAATGTATAGGGCCCTTTTGGTAGTCGCTTTGTTTGTTTTTCTATCTTAGTATATTCGTGATATCCTTCCCTTTCATTTAACATATTCGCTACCGCCTTTCATTTCTAAGTATGTGCCATGCGTCACGATCCGACAAACTCTATCCACACCACAAAACGCTCAAAAAATTATTTAATTCATAATTCTGTTTAACTTGATTTAATTTTATTTATTTTATTTTATTTTGGTAAAGCGTTGACGTTTGTTAAACGTCATTTTATTTTTCTAGTAAGTTTGTCTTACCCAGTAACAAATAATAAATATATTGTAGCGAGATTAAATAAAACGAGCGGTTCGAATTTATATAAATATATTTATTTATAAGTTTACAGCACGATTATCTCTTATCAACTAAACTTAGTCATAACATCGTTACATATATATACCAAAAAGTATTATTCTCGAATCTTCTGGGGTAGTCCCACCTCTAATTCGTTGTTTGACAAATGGATTTCTACAGCGCTCGATACATCGCGAAGGTTCTCGATGCCATTTCGAGATGCAACCGTTACATAGGCCATGCCGAAAGCATGTTCTTAACAATATATTATACATAATAATTGATCTTACCTTACAATTACAGTAACCTATATTTTTAGCAATTTTCGAAAAAATTAATTTAAGATTTCTTTAAATTATTTTGTATTAAATTCTACCTTAAAAATATTACTAAAATTAATAACTAATTATATTAATATGTAATTAATACAGTATTATTAATTAAACGTGTCGTTTCAAGAACAAAATGGATTTACTGGACTTACAGTATAACCTGTCACTGTCATCATAGCTTTTTATATAGATAGATATTAATAGCATTTTTAATGTATTTTTAGCCGTACTTTACGATGGGTCTAGTTGTAAATTAATTTTTTTGAGATGGGGACCTACATATTCCTATTCAGTGAAAAATTTTACATCAGATAGAATAGTTTTTAACTATCCATCTTTCCATGCATACAGAAAGGTACCTAGTTGCGAGACTATAAAAAATAAGAACAAGACAATAAACTTTATAGCAGGATCAATAGTGCCAGAAAATTTAATATATTAAATATGTACAATGTACAGGAATAGGAAATGGAATGGCATAGTTAATAATAAGAAAATCCATAAGAGATGGATGGAAGATTTTAAGTATATGTTGTGCACTGATAATGATGATAATGCTCTAGATAGAATATTGGTTGGGTGTGCCAACTCAACAAAAAAAGCTTGAATGTAAATCTAAGTTCTTGTAATTCTGGTTTAGGTCTATGTTATGTTTTAGGGCTTTCGGATCACAGAAGCGCCTCTATCATGACTTAACCGCCATATACGTAGCCCGGACTTTATGTGCCGTCCAGTGTACAGTGGTGGCTCAGTTAAATTAGAAATAAAACTTCTTAGTGTCTGTGCCGGGAATAGAACCCAGATCTTCCAGATTATTGAGCCAGTAAAATAGCTGCGGAGCTACGTCTATTTGAATGTAATAATAAAGAGGTTTAACCCTGTGGTATAAAATTTATAATATACTTTCTAATATAAGTTACACACATCTGAGAGTTCATAGCTCTGAAGAAATTCTGGATGAAAATCAATAAGCATGCAGACTTGGTCAGTCAACATTAAACCAAATATAAAGAGATATTCTTAAAAAAACTAGGAAGTTTTACAGATGATAATGTCAAAATAATGTTGTCATCTGTGAATTAAAAATTCAAAATAGCCATAACAGAGGACTCAGACAGACTTTTTAAAATTGTGCTACAGAAAGTTATAAGAGATCCAGAATTTAACAACACAGCTACAGTGTTTAATAATTCTACCCAGATGTTTTCATGTGCAGATGACGTGGACCTTGTACATCCAGGATCTGTAGCTTTAAGGAGATGTCTTCTGCACCCTCAAATGCTCCAGATAATATGGATCTAATGATCTACATACAATTAAACCAAAATAAAGCTCATGATCTGATAAAACTTTAACATTGGTAACTATATTTTGAAGTGGTAAGCGTAGGAAATGCCACAAACATAAAATCGGAAGAAATAAACTGAAGAATATCGCTTGCAAATAGGAGTTTATGAAAACAGATTAATAATATTGATGGATATAATAGAATAATGATAATGAAACTTAATATCATTATAATTTAGAGCTATACAATAAATATAACAAAATAGCCAAAGCCAAAGATGCAGTTATTGTAATAAAAATTATATGTCTACAGTGAGCAGAACGTCTGTACAGAGGAAACTAGACAATGAGATATACCAAGGTTGAGATAGATGTAAATCTTCTATATACAAAGCATTATTTAAAACTGACTGGATAGTCATAGATCACCCTTCTTCTTCTTAGTTCAGGCGAGACTGTGGAACTCTTTAATCATTGGACCATTGTACCATACCTTGGTTTTTTCTTTAAAATTGAATAAGTCCTGTGTCCTCAAAGAAGGCGAACAATTTTCTTATTGGCAGTTTTAGCATCTCTTCTGGTTCAATCCTCAGTTGAATTTCTACATCATATTACTTGACATAATTGAAATGACATATGATGTGCATGATAGTCTCTTCTTCCATTTCCCATTTTCTGCATCGTGGTTCATTCAAATTACCTAGTTTGTATAGGTGTTTTGATGTATCCATCATGAGGGGAAATTTGGCCTTGAAACGTCGCGCTGGCCAAGCGTGTCGAGTTTTAGAGTTGTAGTAGAAGGAAATATAGTGACCCGTCTGCCTTCGGAAACCTAATCGCCATTCGGGGTCGGAAGAAACAAGAGTTAGCCAAGAGAGGAGGAAAGATTAAAGACATTTCACTCAAGACAAGTTGAAAAAGAGTAAAATGTGAAGGCCCTTATGATCCGCCAGGTGCTTTTCATAAGCGTATGAGTATTTATTCACTTTGTGTTCCCGCTCATACCTCGGGGTGTTGACTACAGACTGTATGGCTGGTCCAGCATGCCATAGCATGAAGAATAGGGTGCACGCCGTTTTTCCAAAGTTGACACCCCACTCCATGGCCTGACAAAGATGATGGAATAGTTATTCCGAAAACGTTCTGTGATGTAGTCCGAAAAATTTTAATCTTCTGAGTATACAAATACAAACATAAAGAGAATGAGTAGAGCATCGACTCATATCGCGGAGTTTATCTGTGCCCCAAATAGGTCTTAATGATTCCCATTTGCAGGAGAATCTTGAGAACGGTAAAGCAGCTGGTAGAACTTACTGTTGGTATGAAAAGTTTTGATGATACAAGATGACAAGAGATCCTGATACAAACGTCGTTATACCAGTAGAAAATAAAATGTCTAATAAAAGATTCATCGGGTTTTGGTGAACAGCTTATACGTAGCAGATCTACCGAGTCCCGGTTACTTGTATAATAGTTAACAAAATTACTTGTATAATAGTTGGACAAAGCGGATACTGGAATGGAGACCAAGAGATGATGCCTACCGAAGCAGAGGTCGTCCACCAACACGTTGGACTGACGATCTAAAACGTTGTCATAGGAATTGGATGCAAGAGGCACAAGATCGAAATAGATGGAAAATTATGAGGGAGATCTATGTCCAGCAGTGGATAAGCGAAGATTGAATGATGATGATAGGTGTTTTATTAAACGACAATGTCCTGTCACCATTTCGGTGACCGTTTTAATATCTCGTTTATTGAGGTTCATCTAGTTGCTCGAGAGTTGTTTTTATCAATATTATTGATTATTTTCTTAGTCTGCATTTGCCCTTGAGAGGCTCTCCATTTCTTTTGATAATTCTTTATCAGTCACTTCTGAACCTCGTTTTTTTTTGTAACATCTTTGGTGTTGCCACATAATGGTTCTCGGTCTATAAAGGTTTCTCTCGAGCCTTGTTTTGCAAACAAATCTACTCGTTCATTCCCATGCATCACTTCATGATCCGGCACCACTTCATGACCCGACACCCATATTGACACAGTTACCTTTGTTGTGCTTAAACTGATAAGCTCTTATTTTGTAAGCTAATTTCTCTATTATATATTGCTTACGCCAGTTATTTTTTATTTTAGATTTTTCCCAGAAGAACAGAATAGACATTATGAAAATGTTACCTACATTTTCACGAAGTCTAAACTATAAAGAAGCAACATTGAACGATTCTACTTGTTCTAACAAAGAATCAGTTCTAAATAATTTGAACAAAAATACAATTGTTCGGACTGAAGAAGGGTTTTACAAATGTGAATTTTGTTTTAAGCAGTTTTCTCGGAAAAATGCTTTAAAAATCCATTTTAAAGTGCACACTGGAGAAAAGCATTACAAGTGTGAAATTTGTTTTAAGCGGTTTAGCGTAGCAAGCAATTTGAAAAGACATTTGAGCGTGCATTCTGGAAAAAAGCCTCACAAGTGTGAAATTTGTTTCACGCAGTTTACTGAAGCAGGCAGTTTGAAAACACATTTGAGAGGGCACAGTGGAGAAAAGCCTTACAAGTGTGAAATTTGTTTGAAGCAATTTAGTAAAGCAGGTAAATTAAAGATTCATTTGCGAGTACACACTGGAGAAAAGCCGTACAAGTGTGAAATTTGCTTTAAGCAGTTTAGCGTAGCAAGCAATTTGAAAATGCATTTGAGAGTGCATACTGGAAAAAAGTCTTACAAGTGTGAAATTTGTTTTAAGCAGTTTAGCTTAGCAAGCAATTTGAAAAGGCATTTGAGAGTGCATACTGGAAAAAAGCCTCACAAGTGTGAAATTTGCTTGACGCAGTTTACTGAAGCAGGCAGTTTAAAAACACATTTGAGAGGGCACACTGGAGAAAATCCTTACAAGTGTGAAATTTGTTTGAAGCATTTTAATAAATCAGGTAAATTGAAGATTCATTTGCAAGTACACACTGGAGAAAAACCGCACACGTGTAAAATTTGTTTGAAGCAATTTAGTAAAGCAGGTAAATTGAAGATTCACTTGCTAGTACACACTGGAGAAAAGCCGTACAAGTGTGAAATTTGTTTCAAGCAGTTTAGCGTAGCAAGCAATTTGAAAAAGCATTTGAGAGTGCATACTCGAAAAAAGTCTTACACGGGTGAAATGTGTTTGACGCAGTTTATTGAAGCAGGCAGTTTGAGAACGCATTTGGAAGGGTACACTGGAGAAAAGCCTTACATGTGTGAAATTTGTTTGAAGCAATTTAGTAAAGCAGGTAAATTAAAGATTCATTTGCGAGTACACACTGGAGAAAAACCATACAAGTGTGAAATTTGCTATAAGGAGTTTAGCGTAGCAAGCAATTTGAAAAGACATTTGAAAGGGCATACTGAAAAAAAGCCTCACAAGTGTGAAATTTATTTGACGTAGTTTAGTGAAGCTGGCAGTTCGAAAAAGCATTTGAGAGTGCATACTGCCTTATAAGTGTGAAATTTGTTGTACCCAGTTTTCTTAGTAGTTGTAGTAGTTAGTTTGAAATATCATATAAGATCACACACTGAAGAAAAGCCGTAAAAGTGTGAAATTTGTTTTAAGCAGTTTAGTAAAACAACTACTTTGAAAACACATTGAGAGTGCAGACTGGCAAAAAAACCTTACGAGTGTGTAATTGTTTTTAAAGTACCCAAGCAGGTACTTTAACACAACATATGGGTACATACAGCTAAAAAACCTTTAGGGTGTCAGTTTTGTTTTAGGTCCTTTTCTCGAAAATATCTTTCGAGTTGACATATAAAATGGCACACTTGTTCAATTTTCTAGTAAAAATTCACTCCTGTATATCTTTACTAATACTTGAAAACTTTTTCTTCTTATTTTAATACAATGTTATGTATAACAAGAGAAATCATACGACTTTCTACCTGTCGAAACCGAATTCAAATTGTTATCACTGTGCCTTCTCCAACTTGCAAAGTAAACAGTTTGATGAATTACTCGGCAAAGCAATCTAAAATATGCATTCCACCTGCCGTTCATCATGGTCAAAAGTTCGTAGTGAATTCAGATTCTGGTATTCCAAAAAAAAATCGGTGCCTGTAAAGTCGGTTTTACGGGCGAAGAGTTTACGTGACAACGTCTTTTTCTCGGTAGAATATTTATTGATATGAATATTATTAAATTGCACAATAGGAACAAGGAATTGAATGAAAATAAGAATTGCACAAATTTTAACTATAGAAATATATTTTGTTTACTAAAATATTCTACATGTAAACTTAAACTTAACTAATTTCTACTTGAGTGATTTTGTTGAGGATAGGACGATGATAGGAGAAATAGCATCGCACCAGCGGACCGATCATGTTTGAGTGGGAGAGAGACGCAAGGCATTCGCCGGTCCGGCGGGCCTCTCTCTCGTTCGGTGACTCATCGTAACAGACGTGAGCGGGCGTTACACTTTTTCATGAGTGACTCCGAGCCACAACCTAATTTAAGACGTTGTCACGTCAAAAGTAAAGAAATAAAACATAATGACGGTATTAGATTTTTGTTTCGATACAGGGAAGCGACAAGCCGCTTATACGTATTTCAACCTCTTTACTGCCCTGCTAAGTAAAAACGTCTGAAGTGACAATATTAGACTTTTGAGAAAAAACAATATTTGTAGTTATATACATAATACCGTGCCATCCTCATTTTAAAAAACAGAGTTTTTTTTCACATAAGTAGTTAATTAGGATTAAAGTTTATTTTCATTTACCTGCTACTAACAAAAACTACCTCAAGTTTGACATTTGATGGATAGGATTTTTTAACTAAGTATTAATAATGTATAGGTTATTTAGAATTATTAGTTTTTCAGATAGGACTTTTTTAGTTTAAATATGAATGACAATTAAAATTTTACTAACTGCATTTACGTATTAAATAAGTTTAATGAAAAAAGACAAAACTGTAACATATTTTATATTTCCACAAAATTAATTAAATTAAAAAAAATCTTGAAAAAAATTAAATCAAATTACAAATTATCCTCAACAACGGATTCTAACACTGGCATATTTTCCCAAAACATAATCCTATTCTTAGGTAATATTGGGCGGAGCTTATTTAGCAATGTTTGTTTTCTCTTTATGTCAATCCCTCGAGCCTCATTATGCATGTTGGGTTTGGGTATGTCTGCTTTGTACGATTTTTCCATTAGGAAATTAAGATTTATAAAATCGTCTGAAAAACTTACTTTGTATTTACGGTTTTTACTTCCTCTTGAACAAGAAATAAGAACTACATCTCGTAAATACGGCCTTGGTGACAAGTGATTAATTTTATGTGTTGACCTATGATCTTTCCATGCATAAAAATGATCTGTTTGCATTGGTAATATCTGCACTTTTTCAGAATTTGAATTCTGTACACAAGACATAAAGTCATCAAAGTCTAATACCTTACCCATTTTTGTTAGTACCTTTTCTACCTGATTGTGAAAACTATCAGCTGTCATAAAAGTGTGTTCAGGTTCGAAAAATTTTAGAGTCAGATTTTGTAACTGAACTTCAGGACTATTTACGGTATGTATTAAAAAGGAAAGAAGTGCCCAGTTTTTGTTTTGAGATGCACAGTTATCTAACCAGAATCTTATATTTTGTTCATCTCTGTGGTGTAAAATAAATCTGTAAAAAGTCGAAATGATGTCTTCCTTATTTCTGCCTGATATACCCTCATGCCAAATGACTGCTGTTGGTTTTTGTTTATTCGATGAAATACCGATTGGCACAAAACTTTCGTTGTATGCAATAATGCGAGGAACAAATATTACCTCTTTGAACATCCCTGCCCGAGGTAACATGATAACTTTTTGTAAATCAACAGAAATATACATTTCGTGAGAGGTTGTGGATACAGTCACATCATTTTGATATTCTTTTCGTGCTGAGTCATATAAAATTTTATGCTTCTTCCATGTTTGACAGCAGTCACACTCTGCATTTTCATTAATTTCATTATGTTTTGTCTCACATTTATGTAGGTTTTATGTTTTGCATTCAAAATACTCTTCATGACCCAGCTTTGCAAATGATATATTCATATCACTAACATTTTTTCTGTAAACTTCATAACTGACTTTCATATCTGGATACATTTCCTTGAAGTGCTTGTGCATTTGTGTAATAGAAATATCACTGGGCAAATACAGCCTATTTAGTGCATGTTCTCGGCGATAATGTGCTATTGTCGGGTTTTTCACCGCTGTTTTAGTAGAAATGGTGTATTTTATACACTGGCGCGGTTGTTAAATGTTAAGTTATATTTATGATAAATTCTCTAAAAGATTTGATATTACATAATTTGCTTTCAAATCTTTTTTATTTCTTAATCTTTTAATTCTCGTGTTTATTGAGATCATATATATATATATATATATATATATATATATATATATATATATATATATATATATATATATATATATATATATATAAGAAGTACTGGCAACATATTTTGTATGCAGCTGTATTATGGTGTGTATATGTAAAAGTAAATCTTTATTTTATTTTTGATGTTTTGTCGGTAAGTAACAATAAATGTTCCTTAATTTATCTATGTCTGACTTTTTATTTATACAAGACGTATTAGATTTTATGAAACATATTTCCAAGAAAACACGTTTTGAATGGTTGTTTTCCTTTGCCAAAATACAGGAATCTTCGAAATTAAATTCATGTTTTAAAGTTAATGCATGTTCTGTGAGCGCACATGCGTTTATCTTTTTGGTTTTTATGTCGCTGCGATGTTATATTACTCTATTGTGAAAATTATTACACTAACACTACTACTAACATTTTCAAAAATGTTAGTGGCTTAAAAATTGCAACTAAGAATGTGAAAACGGTATCGAAGTTGTACACAAAAATAAAGGATCCTTTCACAATACAGGAGATATCGAATGTTGTTTATTCTATACCGTGTGCCAATTGTAAAAACGTGTATATTGGAGAATCATCTCGTAATTTTCACAATAGAGTAATATCACATCGCAGCGACATAAAAACCAAAAAGATAAACGCATGTGCGCTCACAGAACATGCATTAACTTTAAAACATGAATTTAATTTCGAAGATTCCTGTATTTTGGCAAACGAAAAAAACCATTCAAAACGTGTTTTCTTGGAAATGTGTTTCATAAAATCTAATACGTCTTGTATAAATAAAAAGTCAGACATAGATAAATTGAGCAACATTTATTGTTACTTACTGACAAAACATCAAAAATAAAATAAAGATTTACTTTTACATATACACACCATAATACACCTGCATCCAAAATATGTTGCATACTATCAAGACAGGTTTAATATACTACTTCCATTAATATAATAGCAAGAACTCCTAATTACTTTTTAATCATACTATTTTTGTTTTTTTTTTCTGTTCTCTATGGATCAGTTAAAACACACCATTAAAAGATGTCACTAACAAAATTTTAACTTTCCAACTAAATTTTAAAATGTATTTTGTCCATTATTTTACATGTCATATTTTATATGTGTGTTTTTAATGTTACACAAATAATCTCAACGACTAGTAAGTTGCAATGACAATTTGTGATATGTTGTAAATATTTACACATTCTTCTAATTACAGTGTCTTGAAGAAGGAATAAAAGAATTCCGAAAGCTCGACCAAAAGTCAAAAAAGTGTTTCTATAATATCTACTGACTGCAGCCCTAATCAACTGTGTTGTTTGTATATATATATATATATATATATATATATATATATATATATATATATATATATATATATATATATTCTTAAATATTTTCTTAGTTTTCATTTGCCCTTGAGTGGCTTTTCATTTCTTTTGATGGTTTCTCCACTTTTGAACCTCCTTTTTTGTAGCATCCTTGGTGATGCCACAAAATGGTTCTGGTCCTACACAGATTTCTCTTGAGCCTTGTTTTGTCAACACATCTGCTCGTTCATTCCCATGAATCGCTTAATGACCTGGCACCCATATTGTCACTGCTAGCTTTGTTGTGCTTAAACTGATTAGCTCTTATTTTGTAAGCAAATTTCTCCATAATATATTGCTTACGCCAGCTATTTTTTATTTTAGATTTTTCTCAGAAGAACAGAATGGATATTATAAAAATGTTACCTACATTTTCACGAAGTCTAAACAATGAAGAAGAACATTAAATGATTTTGCTTGTTCTAAATCAGGTCTAAATCATTTGAACAAAAATACAATCGATCGGACTAAAGAAGGGTTTTACAAATGTAAAATTTGTTTTAAGCAGTTTTCTCTGAGAAGTGCTTTAAAAATCCATTTTAAAGTGCACACTGGAGAAAAGCATTACAAGTGTGAAATTTGTTTTAAGAAGTTTTGCCTAGCAGGCAATTTGAAAAAGCATTTGAGAGTGCACACTGGAGAAAAGCCTTACAAGTGTGAAATTTGTTTGAAGCAATTTAGTCAAGCAGGTAAATTAAAGATTCATTTGCGAGTACACACTGGAGAAAAGCCGTACAAGTGTGAAATTTGCTTTAAGCAGTTTAGCGTAGCAAGCAATTTGAAAATGCATTTGAGAGTGCATACTGGAAAAAAGTCTTTCGAGTGTGAAATTTGTTTTAAGCAGTTTAGCAAAAAAAGCAATTTGAAAAGGCATTTAAGAGTGCATACTGGAAAAAAGCCTCACAAGTGTGAAATTTGCTTGACGCAATTTACTGAAGCAGGCAGTTTAAAAACACATTTGAGAGGGCACACTGGAGAAAATCCTTACAAGTGTGAAATTTGTTTGAAGCATTTTAATAAACCAGGTAAATTGAAGATTCATTTGCAAGTACACACTGGAGAAAAACCGCACACGTGTAAAATTTGTTTGAAGCAATTTAGTAAAGAAGGTAAATTAAAGATTCATTTGCGAGTACACACTGGAGAAAAACCATACAAGTGTGAAATTTGCTATAAGGAGTTTAGTGTAGCAAGCAATTTGAAAAGGCATTTGAAAGGGCATACTGGAAAAAAGCCTCACAAGTGTGAAATTTCTTTGACGTAGTTTAGTGAAGCAGGCAGTTCGAAAAAGCATTTGAGAGTGCATACTGCCTTATAAGTGTGAAATTTGTTTTACCCAGTTTTCTTAGTAGTTGTAGTAGTTAGTTTGAAATATCATATGAGATCACACACTGAAGAAAAGCCGTACAAGTTTGAAATTTGTTTTAAGCAGTTTAGTAAAACAACGACTTTGAAAACACATTGAGAGTGCACACTGGCAAAAAAACTTACGAGTGTGTAATTGGTTTTAATCGGTTTACCCAAGCAGGTACTTTAACACAACATATGAGTACATACAGCTAAAAAACCTTTAGGGTGTGAGTTTTGTTTTAGGTCCTTTTCTCGAAAATATCTTTTGAGTTGACATATAAAATGGCACACTTGTTGAATTTTCTAGTAAAAAATCACTTCTGTATATCTTTACTAATACTTGAAAACTTTTTCTTCTTATTTTAATACAATGTTATGTTTAACAACAAGAGAAATCATACGACTTCCTACCTGTCGAAAGCGAATTCAAATTGTTATCACTGTGCCTTCTACACCTTGCAAAGTAAACAGTTTGATGAATTACTTGGCACGGGAATCTAAAATATGCATTCCACCTGCCGTTCATCATGGTCAAAGTTCGTAGTGAATTCAGTTTCTGGTATTCCAAAAAAAGTAAAGAAATAAAACATAATGACGGTATTAGATTTTTGTTTCGATACAGGGCAGCGGCAAGCCGCTTATACGTATTTCAACCTCTTTACTGCCCTGCTAAATAAAAACGTCCGAAGTGAAAATATTAGACTTTTGAGAAAAAGCAATATTTGTAGTTAATACCGTGCCATCCTCATTTTAAAAAACAGTTTTTTTTTTCACATAAGTAGTTAATTAGGATTAAAGTTTATTTTCATTTACCTGCTACTAACAAAAACTACCTCAAGTTTGACGTTTGATAGATAGGACTTTTTAACTAAGTGTTAATAATGTATAGGTTATTTAGAATTATTAGTTTTTCAGATAGGACTTTTTTAGTTTAAATATGAATGACAATTAAAATTGTACTAACTTCATTTACGTATTAAATAAGTTTAATGAAAAAAGACAAAACTGTTACATATTTTATATTTCCACAAAATTAATTATATTAAAAAAATCTTGAAAAAAATTAAATCCAATTACAAATTATCCTCAACAACGGATTCTAATACTGGCATATTTTCCCAAAACATAATCCTATTCTTAGGTAATATTGGGCGGAGCTTATTTAGCAATGTTTGTTTTCTCTTTATGTCAATCCCTCGAGCCTGATTATGCATGTTGGGTTTGGGTATGTCTGCTTTGTAAGATTTTTCCATTAGGAAATTAAGATTTATAAAATCGTCTGAGAAACTTACTTTGTATTTACGGTTTTTACTTCCTCTTGAACAAGAAATAAGAACTACATCTCGTAAATACGGCCTTGGTGACAAGTGATTAATTTTATGTGTTGACCTATGATCTTTCCATGCATAAAAATGATCTGTTTGCATTGGTAATATCTGCACTTTTTCAGAATTTGAATTCTGTACACAAGACATAAAGTCATCAAAGTCTAATACCTTACCCATTTTTGTTAGTGCCTTTTCTACCTGATTGTGAAAACTATCAGCTGTCATAAAAGTGTGTTCAGGTTCGAAAAATTTTAGAGTCAGATTTTGTAACTGAACTTCAGGACTATTTACGGTATGTATTAAAAAGGAAAGAAGTGCCCAGTTTTTGTTTTGAGATGCACAGTTATCTAACCAGAATCTTATATTTTGTTCATCTCTGTGGTGTAAAATAAATCTGTAAAAAGTCGAAATGATGTCTTCCTTATTTCTGCCTGATATACCCTCATGCCAAATGACTGCTGTTGGTTTTTGTTTATTCGATGAAATACCGATTGGCACAAAACTTTCGTTGTATGCAATAATGCGAGGAACAAATATTACCTCTTTGAACATCCCTGCCCGAGGTAACATGATAACTTTTTGTAAATCAACAGAAATATACATTTCGTGAGAGGTTGTGGATACAGTCACATCATTTTGATATTCTTTTCGTGCTGAGTCATATAAAATTTTATGCTTCTTCCATGTTTGACAGCAGTCACACTCTGCATTTTCATTAATTTCATTATGTTTTGTCTCACATTTATGTAGGTTTTATGTTTTGCATTCAAAATACTCTTCATGACCCAGCTTTGCAAATGATATATTCATATCACTAACATTTTTTCGGTAAACTTCATAACTGACTTTCATATCTGGATACATTTCCTTGAAGTGCTTGTGCATTTGTGTAATAGAAATATCACTGGGCAAATACAGCCTATTTAGTGCATGTTCTCGGCGATAATGTGCTATTGTCGGATTGAATAACTGTACGTGTCCTGTCCATTTACATGGATGACGTCCTCTTTTATCAGGAACAGGTATTATGTTCGTAGCTGCTGGAGTGTTTCGAATAGTTTTCAAAATTCGGTCATTGTTAACATCAAACCCAGGGTAGAAAGGAGAAAAGTTTTGCAAATAATAACTGCATCACCATTAACATTTTTCAGGTAATACTTCAACGTATTTCTGCGACAAGTGTTTGTTCCAGCTGTTCTTCGTTTTATATCGAAGCGCTTTATACAACCATATATATAATTATATTTCTGGCTTATGCATTCATTTCCAACACTAGCTGATTAATTACTTGCTGTCTCTGGACATTAATTTTTGATGCACACTTTAACTTGCACTGTTCTGGATTACATGGTGGTTTAATGACATGTTTTTGCTTCAAGGAAACTGTTTTTTGCTTTTTTTCTAGTAGCTGATGATAAATCACACTTCTTACGTTTTCTGATTGTACCTTTCTTTGTGTAAATTTTATCATATTTCAGCTCAACAGTATGTATTGCGTTGTCCACGATATTATCAAGTAGCTGCTTAATAAAAGGCAAATTTTCTTCTGCAAAATCGATGTTCACATCATCTTCGTTAATATTATTGGAAAAGTATTTGTTAGTTGATAAAATTTTTTCCTCACCTGGGTTGAGTTTTGTTTCTGAACCTGTAGAAGATTCTGTTGCATTAAACTCAACTCCTGCATCAGCAAATTGTCGTTTTTTCTTTTTCTTGTCCTTAATAATACGCATTTCTTCTCGAAACTGTTTACTTTGCAATGCTAATGCAACTAATTTTTTTCCTCTGTCCATTTTCCTAAAGAAAAACAAACATTTACTAACTACTCGGTTATTATTTATATGTATTCTTACTTACAACAGCGAATTAAAGAGTGCAGTGGTTATTTATTTTGCTAGTATTACCAAATAAGTCTGCTTGCAAGCCTCACAAAATACAAATGAAATCAACAAAAATTATCACATCCAATTATTATTCAAATATCTATATGAGAAACGATCGGGTATTCACATAACTTGCAGTTGTAATTCTCCTAGTCATATATTTCGTATATGCGCTAGATCAACATTAATTTCACCAGTTCAATGATTTTAACACGACTTACTTAACTAAAAAGTCCTATCTTCACAATTTGATGCAGACAGGACGCTTTAACTAAGTAATTGGCATATAGGATCTTTATTCTAAGCACAACAGCTATTAGTTATAGAAAGGACAAACAAATTTATAATTTTGTACGATTTGAGGTGGCAGAAAGGACTTTCTGACTAAGTAATAAGATGGTAAATGTCTAATAGTAGTGCAATATAACTTTATTAAGAAAAAACGAAAATTGTAGATCGGACGTTTTTACTAAGCAGGGCAGTTTAGGTCTCATCAGAGCGGTATATGCTACTGCCTCTGATCAGTGACAGAGCAGTAGCATATACCGCTCTGATGGGACCTAAAGAGGTCGAAATACCCATAAGCGGCTTGCCGCTGCCCTGTATCGAAACAAAAATCTAATACCGTCATTATGCTTTAAATGTTATGTTTGTTGAAAATTGTCGCGCAAGTAGGAATTTTGATGACAAAATTTCATACCAGCTTTTGAGGGGTCTTCTGGTTGTTCTCTTGGTGTTTGGTCTCGCTTCGTTTGCAATATTTGCAAGCCTTTTATCACTCATTCTATCTATGTGGCCTCTTCATGTCCTTTTTCTGTATTTTTATCTGATTCGTGGGGGAAGCGGCATGGGTTTTTCACCGCTGTTTTAGTAGAAATGGTGTATTTTATACACTGGCGCGGTTGTTAAATGTTAAGTTATATTTATGATAAATTCTCTAAAAGATTTGATATTACATAATTTGCTTTCAAATCTTTTTTATTTCTTAATCTTTTAATTCTCGTGTTTATTGAGATCATATATATATATATATATATATATATATATATATATATATATATATATATAAGAAGTACTGGCAACATATTTTGTATGCAGCTGTATTATGGTGTGTATATGTAAAAGTAAATCTTTATTTTATTTTTGATGTTTTGTCGGTAAGTAACAATAAATGTTCCTTAATTTATCTATGTCTGACTTTTTATTTATACAAGACGTATTAGATTTTATGAAACATATTTCCAAGAAAACACGTTTTGAATGGTTGTTTTCCTTTGCCAAAATACAGGAATCTTCGAAATTAAATTCATGTTTTAAAGTTAATGCATGTTCTGTGAGCGCACATGCGTTTATCTTTTTGGTTTTTATGTCGCTGCGATGTTATATTACTCTATTGTGAAAATTATTACACTAACACTACTACTAACATTTTCAAAAATGTTAGTGGCTTAAAAATTGCAACTAAGAATGTGAAAACGGTATCGAAGTTGTACACAAAAATAAAGGATCCTTTCACAATACAGGAGATATCGAATGTTGTTTATTCTATACCGTGTGCCAATTGTAAAAACGTGTATATTGGAGAATCATCTCGTAATTTTCACAATAGAGTAATATCACATCGCAGCGACATAAAAACCAAAAAGATAAACGCATGTGCGCTCACAGAACATGCATTAACTTTAAAACATGAATTTAATTTCGAAGATTCCTGTATTTTGGCAAACGAAAAAAACCATTCAAAACGTGTTTTCTTGGAAATGTGTTTCATAAAATCTAATACGTCTTGTATAAATAAAAAGTCAGACATAGATAAATTGAGCAACATTTATTGTTACTTACTGACAAAACATCAAAAATAAAATAAAGATTTACTTTTACATATACACACCATAATACACCTGCATCCAAAATATGTTGCATACTATCAAGACAGGTTTAATATACTACTTCCATTAATATAATAGCAAGAACTCCTAATTACTTTTTAATCATACTATTTTTGTTTTTTTTTTCTGTTCTCTATGGATCAGTTAAAACACACCATTAAAAGATGTCACTAACAAAATTTTAACTTTCCAACTAAATTTTAAAATGTATTTTGTCCATTATTTTACATGTCATATTTTATATGTGTGTTTTTAATGTTACACAAATAATCTCAACGACTAGTAAGTTGCAATGACAATTTGTGATATGTTGTAAATATTTACACATTCTTCTAATTACAGTGTCTTGAAGAAGGAATAAAAGAATTCCGAAAGCTCGACCAAAAGTCAAAAGAGTGTTTCTATAATATCTACTGACTGCAGCCCTAATCAACTGTGTTGTTTGTATATATATATATATATATATATATATATATATATATATATATATATATATATATATATATATTCTTAAATATTTTCTTAGTTTTCATTTGCCCTTGAGTGGCTTTTCATTTCTTTTGATGGTTTCTCCACTTTTGAACCTCCTTTTTTGTAGCATCCTTGGTGATGCCACAAAATGGTTCTGGTCCTACACAGATTTCTCTTGAGCCTTGTTTTGTCAACACATCTGCTCGTTCATTCCCATGAATCGCTTAATGACCTGGCACCCATATTGTCACTGCTAGCTTTGTTGTGCTTAAACTGATTAGCTCTTATTTTGTAAGCAAATTTCTCCATAATATATTGCTTACGCCAGCTATTTTTTATTTTAGATTTTTCTCAGAAGAACAGAATGGATATTATAAAAATGTTACCTACATTTTCACGAAGTCTAAACAATGAAGAAGCAACATTAAATGATTTTGCTTGTTCTAAATCAGGTCTAAATCATTTGAACAAAAATACAATCGATCGGACTAAAGAAGGGTTTTACAAATGTAAAATTTGTTTTAAGCAGTTTTCTCTGAGAAGTGCTTTAAAAATCCATTTTAAAGTGCACACTGGAGAAAAGCATTACAAGTGTGAAATTTGTTTTAAGAAGTTTTGCCTAGCAGGCAATTTGAAAAAGCATTTGAGAGTGCACACTGGAGAAAAGCCTTACAAGTGTGAAATTTGTTTGAAGCAATTTAGTCAAGCAGGTAAATTAAAGATTCATTTGCGAGTACACACTGGAGAAAAGCCGTACAAGTGTGAAATTTGCTTTAAGCAGTTTAGCGTAGCAAGCAATTTGAAAATGCATTTGAGAGTGCATACTGGAAAAAAGTCTTTCGAGTGTGAAATTTGTTTTAAGCAGTTTAGCAAAAAAAGCAATTTGAAAAGTCATTTAAGAGTGCATACTGGAAAAAAGCCTCACAAGTGTGAAATTTGCTTGACGCAATTTACTGAAGCAGGCAGTTTAAAAACACATTTGAGAGGGCACACTGGAGAAAATCCTTACAAGTGTGAAATTTGTTTGAAGCATTTTAATAAACCAGGTAAATTGAAGATTCATTTGCAAGTACACACTGGAGAAAAACCGCACACGTGTAAAATTTGTTTGAAGCAATTTAGTAAAGCAGGTAAATTAAAGATTCATTTGCGAGTACACACTGGAGAAAAACCATACAAGTGTGAAATTTGCTATAAGGAGTTTAGTGTAGCAAGCAATTTGAAAAGGCATTTGAAAGGGCATACTGGAAAAAAGCCTCACAAGTGTGAAATTTCTTTGACGTAGTTTAGTGAAGCAGGCAGTTCGAAAAAGCATTTGAGAGTGCATACTGCCTTATAAGTGTGAAATTTGTTTTATCCAGTTTTCTTAGTAGTTGTAGTAGTTAGTTTGAAATATCATATGAGATCACACACTGAAGAAAAGCCGTACAAGTTTGAAATTTGTTTTAAGCAGTTTAGTAAAACAACTACTTTGAAAACACATTGAGAGTGCACACTGGCAAAAAAACTTACGAGTGTGTAATTGGTTTTAATCGGTTTACCCAAGCAGGTACTTTAACACAACATATGAGTACATACAGCTAAAAAACCTTTAGGGTGTGAGTTTTGTTTTAGGTCCTTTTCTCGAAAATATCTTTTGAGTTGACATATAAAATGGCACACTTGTTGAATTTTCTAGTAAAAAATCACTTCTGTATATCTTTACTAATACTTGAAAACTTTTTCTTCTTATTTTAATACAATGTTATGTTTAACAACAAGAGAAATCATACGACTTCCTACCTGTCGAAAGCGAATTCAAATTGTTATCACTGTGCCTTCTACACCTTGCAAAGTAAACAGTTTGATGAATTACTCGGCACGGGAATCTAAAATATGCATTCCACCTGCCGTTCATCATGGTCAAAGTTCGTAGTGAATTCAGTTTCTGGTATTCCAAAAAAAGTAAAGAAATAAAACATAATGACGGTATTAGATTTTTGTTTCGATACAGGGCAGCGGCAAGCCGCTTATACGTATTTCAACCTCTTTACTGCCCTGCTAAATAAAAACGTCCGAAGTGAAAATATTAGACTTTTGAGAAAAAGCAATATTTGTAGTTAATACCGTGCCATCCTCATTTTAAAAAACAGTTTTTTTTTCACATAAGTAGTTAATTAGGATTAAAGTTTATTTTCATTTACCTGCTACTAACAAAAACTACCTCAAGTTTGACGTTTGATAGATAGGACTTTTTAACTAAGTGTTAATAATGTATAGGTTATTTAGAATTATTAGTTTTTCAGATAGGACTTTTTTAGTTTAAATATGAATGACAATTAAAATTGTACTAACTTCATTTACGTATTAAATAAGTTTAATGAAAAAAGACAAAACTGTTACATATTTTATATTTCCACAAAATTAATTATATTAAAAAAATCTTGAAAAAAATTAAATCCAATTACAAATTATCCTCAACAACGGATTCTAATACTGGCATATTTTCCCAAAACATAATCCTATTCTTAGGTAATATTGGGCGGAGCTTATTTAGCAATGTTTGTTTTCTCTTTATGTCAATCCCTCGAGCCTCATTATGCATGTTGGGTTTGGGTATGTCTGCTTTGTAAGATTTTTCCATTAGGAAATTAAGATTTATAAAATCGTCTGAGAAACTTACTTTGTATTTACGGTTTTTACTTCCTCTTGAACAAGAAATAAGAACTACATCTCGTAAATACGGCCTTGGTGACAAGTGATTAATTTTATGTGTTGACCTATGATCTTTCCATGCATAAAAATGATCTGTTTGCATTGGTAATATCTGCACTTTTTCAGAATTTGAATTCTGTACACAAGACATAAAGTCATCAAAGTCTAATACCTTACCCATTTTTGTTAGTGCCTTTTCTACCTGATTGTGAAAACTATCAGCTGTCATAAAAGTGTGTTCAGGTTCGAAAAATTTTAGAGTCAGATTTTGTAACTGAACTTCAGGACTATTTACGGTATGTATTAAAAAGGAAAGAAGTGCCCAGTTTTTGTTTTGAGATGCACAGTTATCTAACCAGAATCTTATATTTTGTTCATCTCTGTGGTGTAAAATAAATCTGTAAAAAGTCGAAATGATGTCTTCCTTATTTCTGCCTGATATACCCTCATGCCAAATGACTGCTGTTGGTTTTTGTTTATTCGATGAAATACCGATTGGCACAAAACTTTCGTTGTATGCAATAATGCGAGGAACAAATATTACCTCTTTGAACATCCCTGCCCGAGGTAACATGATAACTTTTTGTAAATCAACAGAAATATACATTTCGTGAGAGGTTGTGGATACAGTCACATCATTTTGATATTCTTTTCGTGCTGAGTCATATAAAATTTTATGCTTCTTCCATGTTTGACAGCAGTCACACTCTGCATTTTCATTAATTTCATTATGTTTTGTCTCACATTTATGTAGGTTTTATGTTTTGCATTCAAAATACTCTTCATGACCCAGCTTTGCAAATGATATATTCATATCACTAACATTTTTTCGGTAAACTTCATAACTGACTTTCATATCTGGATACATTTCCTTGAAGTTCTTGTGCATTTGTGTAATAGAAATATCACTGGGCAAATACAGCCTATTTAGTGCATGTTCTCGGCGATAATGTGCTATTGTCGGATTGAATAACTGTACGTGTCCTGTCCATTTACATGGATGACGTCCTCTTTTATCAGGAACAGGTATTATGTTCGTAGCTGCTGGAGTGTTTCGAATAGTTTTCAAAATTCGGTCATTGTTAACATCAAATCCCAGGGTAGAAAGGAGAAAAGTTTTGCAAATAATAACTGCATCACCATTAACATTTTTCAGGTAATACTTCAACGTATTTCTGCGACAAGTGTTTGTTCCAGCTGTTCTTCGTTTTATATCGAAGCGCTTTATACAACCATATATATAATTATATTTCTGGCTTATGCATTCATTTCCAACACTAGCTGATTAATTACTTGCTGTCTCTGGACATTAATTTTTGATGCACACTTTAACTTGCACTGTTCTGGATTACATGGTGGTTTAATGACATGTTTTTGCTTCAAGGAAACTGTTTTTTGCTTTTTTTCTAGTAGCTGATGATAAATCACACTTCTTACGTTTTCTGATTGTACCTTTCTTTGTGTAAATTTTATCATATTTCAGCTCAACAGTATGTATTGCGTTGTCCACGATATTATCAAGTAGCTGCTTAATAAAAGGCAAATTTTCTTCTGCAAAATCGATGTTCACATCATCTTCGTTAATATTATTGGAAAAGTATTTGTTAGTTGATAAAATTTTTTCCTCACCTGGGTTGAGTTTTGTTTCTGAACCTGTAGAAGATTCTGTTGCATTAAATTCAACTTCTGCATCAGCAAATTGTCGTTTTTTCTTTTTCTTGCCCTTAATAATACGCATTTCTTCTCGAAACTGTTTATTTTGCAATGCTAATGGAACTAATTTTTTTCCTCTGTCCATTTTCCTAAAGAAAAACAAACATTTACTAACTACTCGGTTATTATTTATATGTATTCTTACTTACCACGGCGAATTAAAGAGTGCAGTGGTTATTTATTTTGCTAGTATTACCAAATAAGTCTGCTTGCAAGCCTCACAAAATACAAATGAAATCAACAAAAATTATCACATCCAATTATTATTCAAATATCTATATGAGAAACGATCGGGTATTCACATAACTTGCAGTTGTAATTCTCCTAGTCATATATTTCGTATATGCGCTAGATCAACATTAATTTTACCAGTTCAATGATTTTAACACGACTTACTTAACTAAAAAGTCCTATCTTCACAATTTGATGCAGACAGGACGCTTGAACTAAGTAATTGGCATATAGGATCTTTATTCTAAGCACAACAGCTATTAGTTATAGAAAGGACAAACAAATTTATAATTTTGTACGATTTGAGGTGGCAGAAAGGACTTTCTGACTAAGTAATAAGATGGTAAATGTCTAATAGTAGTGCAATATAACTTTATTAAGAAAAAACGAAAATTGTAGATCGAACGTTTTTACTAAGTTCAGTGACAGAGCAGTAGCATATACCGCTCTGATGAGACCTAAAGAAGTCGAAATAGCTATAAGCGGCTTGCCGCTGCCCTGTATCGAAACAAAAATCTAATACCGTCATTATGCTTTAAATGTTATGTTTGTTGAAAATTGTCGCGCAAGTAGGAATTTTGATGACAAAATTTCATACCAGCTTTTGAGAGGTCTTCTGGTTGTTCTCTTGGTGTTTGGTCTCGCTTCGTTTGCAATATTTGCAAGCCTTTTATCACCCATTCTATCAATGTGGTCTCTCCATGTCCTTTTTCTGTATTTTTATTTGATTCGTGGGGGAAACGGCATGGGTTTTTCACCGCTGTTTTAGTAGAAATGGTGTATTTCTATGTATATAAGTTAAGGTATATTTATGATAAATTCTCTAAAAGATTTGATATTACATAATTTGCTCTCAAATCTTTTTTATTTCTTAATCTTTTAATTCTCCTGTTTATTGAGATTATAATATATATATATATATATATATATATATATATATATATATATATATATATATATATATATATATATATATATATATATATATATATGTTCGGATAAGTTTCCGCGGTCAGATGAATGAAAATTACTTAGTTCTCGGGAAGAACCGCGTTGAGAATTTATTACTCGACGTTTCGGTACCCATTTTGGAGCCATTATCAAGAGTGATACGGTTCGGTTCGAGTTCGGGGTCTCAGTCTGCCTATTTTTTTTTCTTGAATATTTTCTTAGTCTTCATTTGCCCTTGAGTGGCTTTTCATTTCTTTTGATGGTTTCTCCATTTCTGAACCTCCTTCTTTTTTGTAGCATCCTTGGTGATGCCACAGAATGGTTCTGGGTCTACAAAGATTTCTCTTGAGCCTTGTTTTGTCAACACATCTGCTCGTTCATTCCCATGAATCGCTTAATGACCTAGCACCCTTATTGTCACTGCTAGATTTGTTGTGCTTAAACTGATTAGCTCTTACTTTGTAAGCGAATTTCTCCATAATATATTGCTTACGCCAGCTATTTTTTATTTTAGATTTTTCTCCGAAGAACAGAATGGATATTATTAAAATGTTACCTACATTTTCACGAAGTCTAAACAATGAAGAAGCAACATTAAAAGATTCTGCTTGTTCTAAAAATGTCTCAGGTCTAAATCATTTGAACAAAAATACAATCGTTCGGACTAAAGAAGGGTTTTACAAATGTAAAATTTGTTTTAAGCAGTTTTCTGGGAGAAGTGCTTTAAAAATCCATTTTAAAGTGCACACTGGAGAAAAGCATTACAAGTGTGAAATTTGTTTTAAGAAGTTTAGCCTAGCAGGCAATTTGAAAAAGCATTTGAGGGTGCACACTGGAGAAAAGCCTTACAAGTGTGAAATTTGTTTTAAGCAGTTTAGCAAAAAAAGCAATTTGAAAAGGCATTTAAGAGTGCATACTGGAAACAAGCCTTACAAGTGTGAAATTTGTTTGACGCAGTTTAGTGAAGCAGGCAGTTTGAAAAATCATTTGAGAGTGCACACTGGAGAAGAGCCTTATAAGTGTGAAATTTGTTTTAAGCAGTTTAGCGTAGCAGGCAATTTGAAAAGGCATTTGAGAGTGCATACTGGAATAAAGCCTTACAAGTGTGAAATTTGTTTGACCCATTTTAGTGAAACGGGGAGTTTGAAAAAGCATTTGAGAGTGCACACTGGAGAAACGCCTTGCAAGTGTGAAATTTGTTTTAAGCAGTTTAGTAACGCAGGGAGTTTGAAAAAGCATTTGATAGTGCATACTGGAGAAAAGCCTTAGAAGTGCGAAATTTGTTTTAAGCAATTTAGTAAAACAACTAGCTTAAAAATCCATTTTATAGTGCACACTGGAGAAATGCCTTATAAGTGTGAAATTTGTTTTAAGCAGTTTTGTGAACCAAGTAATTTAAAAAAGCATTTGAGAGTACATACTGGAGAGAAGCCTTACAAGTGTGAAATTTGTTTTACCCAGTTTTCTCAACTAGTCGGTTTGAAATATCATATGAGATCACACACTGAAGAAAAGCCGTAAAAGTTTGAAATTTGTTTTAAGCAGTTTAGTAAAACGACTACTTTGAAAACACACTTGAGGGTACACACTAGAGAAAAATCGTAGAAGTGTAAAATTTGTTTTAAGCAGTTTAGTAGTGCGGTAATTTAAAAACACATTCGAGTGTGCACACCGGTGAAAAGTTTTACAAATGTGAAATATGTTTCAAGCAGTTTCGTCTAACATCTAATTTAAAGGTCCATATGAGGATGCACACTGGCACAAAACCTTACGAGTGTGTAATTTGTTTTAAGCGGTTTACCCAAGTAGGTACTTTGAAACGTCAGATGAGTACACACAGCTAAATGAACCTTTAAGGTGTGAGATTTGTTTTAGGTTGTTTTCTCGAAAATATCTTTTAAACCGACATATAAAATGGCACACTTGGCTACTGAATCAGGCAGTTTGAAAACACATTTGAGAGGGGACACTAGAGAAAAACCTTACAAGTGTGAAGTTTGTTTGAAGCAATTTAGTAAAGCAGGTAAATTGAAGATTCATTTGCGAGTACACACTGGAGAAAAGCCGTACAATACAAGTGTGATATTTGTTTTAAGCAGGTTTGGTTCATCAAATTGCTCGAGAGTTGTTTTTATCAATATTACTGATTAATTTCTTAGTCTGAATTTGCCCTTGAGTGGCTCTTCATTTGTTTTGGCGGTTTCTTATTAGCCGCTTCTGAACATCCTTTTTTTGTAGCATCCTTGGTAATGCCACCGAATGGTTCTGGACCTACAAAGGTTTCTCTTGGGCCCTCTTTTGTCAACACGTCTTCTCGTTCATACCCATGCATCCCTAAATTACCTGACACCCATATTGCCACTGCTAGCTTTGTTGTTCTTAAACTGATTAGCTCTTATTTTGTAAACTAATTTTCTCATAGTATATTGCTTACGCCAGCTATTTTTTATTTTAGATTTTTCCCAGAAGAACACAATGGAAATTATGAAAATGTTACCTACATTTTCGCGAAGTCTAAACTATGAAGAAGCCACATTAAAAGATACTGCTTGTTGTAAAAATGTCTCAGGCATAAATAATTTAAACAAAAATACAATCGTTCGAATTGAAGAAGGGCTTTACAAATGTGAAATTTGTTTTAAGCAGTTTACTCGGAAAAAGTCCTTGAAAATTCATTTAAGAGTGCATACTGGAGAAAAGCATTACAAGTGTGAAATTTGTTTTAAGAAGTTTAGCGTTTCAGGCCATTTGAAGATACATTTGAGAGTGCATACTGGAGAAAAGCCTCATAAGTGTGAAATTTGTTTGACCCATTTTAGTGAAACAGGGAGTTTGAAAAAGCATTTGAGAGTGCACACTGGAGAAAAGCCTTACAAGTGTGAAATTTGTTTGACCCATTTTAGTGAAACGGGGAGTTTGAAAAATCATTTGAGAGTACACACTGGAGAAAAGCCGTACAAGTGTGAAATTTGTTTTAAGCAGTTTAGGGAAGCAGGAACTTTAAAGAGTCATTTGAGAATACACACTGGAGAAAAGCCTTACAAGTGTGAAATTTGTTCGAAGCAATTTAGTAAAGCAGGTAAATTGAAGATTCATTTGCGAGTACACACTGGAGAAAAGCCATACAAGTGTGAAATTTGTTTTAAGCAGTTTAGCGAAGCAGGCAGTTTGAAAACACATTTTAGAGTGCACACTGGGGAAAAGCCTTATCATTGTGAAGTTTGTTTTAAGCAGTTTAGTCAAGCAATTTCTTTGAAAAAGCATTTGCGAGTACATACTGGAGAAAAGCCTTACAAGTGTGAAATTTGTTTTAAGCAGTTTACTGAAGCAGGAACTTTGAAAAGTCATTTTAGAATACATACTGGAGAAAAGCCTTACAAGTGCGAAATTTGTTTTATGCATTTTTCTCAAGTAGTTAGTTTGAAGTATCATATGAGATCACATACTGAAGAAAAGCCTTACAAGTGTGAAATTTGTTCGAAGCAATTTAGTAAAGCAAGTAAATTGAAGATTCATTTGCGAGTACACACTGGAGAAAAGCCATACAAGTGTGAAATTTGTTTTAAGCAGTTTAGCGAAGCAGGCAGTTTGAAAACACATTTTAGAGTGCACACTGGGGAAAAGCCTTATCATTGTGAAGTTTGTTTTAAGCAGTTTAGTCAAGCAATTTCTTTGAAAAAGCATTTGCGAGTACACACTGGAGAAAAGCCTTACAAGTGTGAAATTTGTTTTAAGCAGTTTACTGAAGCAGGAACTTTGAAAAGTCATTTTAGAATACATACTGGAGAAAAGCCTTACAAGTGCGAAATTTGTTTTATGCATTTTTCTCAAGTAGTTAGTTTGAAGTATCATATGAGATCACATACTGAAGAAAAGCCGTACAAGTGTGAAATTTGTTTTAAGCAGTTTAGTAAAGCAACTAGTTTGAAAACACATTTGAGAGTACATTCTAGAGAAAAATCGTACAAGTGTGAAATTTGTTTTAAGCAGTTTAGTAATGCAGGTAATTTAAAAACACATTTGAGTGTGCATACTGGTGAAAAGTTTTTCAAATGTGAAATATGTTTCAAGCAGTTTCGTCTAGCATCTAATTTAAAGATCCATATGAGGGTGCACACTGGCACAAAACCTTACAAGTGTGAAATTTGTTTTAAGCGGTTTACCCAACCAGGTACTTTGAAACAACATATGAGTACACACAGCTAAAAGAACCCCAAGTGTGTGAGATTTGTTTTAGTACTTTTCTCGAAAATATCTTTTAAACCGACTTATAATTGCACACTTGATAAATGCACTTCATACCTTTACAAATACTTCAAAACTTTTAAATAAGTGTGGATTCGACTGTTACTTGGTGGATTTTATCTAACAATATAACACCGAAAACTTATGTTTTCAACATTTCCACAAAATTTATTTTAAATTATTATCACTACAGTTGTTTCGCCAGAGTGCTTTTCTCAAGTGATCTATTTTTGGTATGTGCTTACACTTTATAGTCTTTAATTGAATAGGTTGAGGAGGGAAGAACTGCTTGTCTTAGTTGATCATTCAGAATTATGTCTGTGTTTCTAATTAGTTAATTTCCATAGATAGTTTAAGGCCTTTATTTTGAATGTGAATAATTTGAAATTCGTTATTAAAAGAATGATTATTATTTTTCTTAGTATTTTAATAAATTTTTTTGTTTGTTCAAAGTTGTCGCCCAAGTAGGAATTTTGATGACAAACTTTCAACCAGCATCTGAGGGGTCTTCTGGGTGTTTTGCTGGTGTTTGGCTTCGATTCATTTGTAATTTTTGCCAGTCCATCACCCATTTTATCAACGTGGTCTCTCCATGGCCTTTTTCTGACTTTTTATCTGTTTTAGCCACTTCTGAACTTTATTTTTTTGTAGCATTTTGTATCCTACAAAGGTTTCTCTTGAGTCTTGTTTTGGCATCACATCTGCTCGTTCATTCTCATATTGCCACTGCTAACTTTGTTGTGCTTAAACTGATTCGCTCGTATTTTGTAAGCCAATTTCTCTGTTATATATTTCTTACGTGAGTTATTTTTTATTTTAGATTTTTCCCAGAAGAACCGAATGGAAATTATGAAAAGGTTAGCTGCATTTTCATGTAGTAAAAAACACAGAATAAGTCTAAACGATCAAGAAGCAACAGTAAAAGATTCTGCTTCCTCTACAGATTTTTCTAACATAAATAATTTAAATCAAAATGCAATCATTGTGACTGAAGAAGGGCTTCATAAATGTGAAATTTGTTTCAAGCAGTTTTCTCGTCGTGGTATTTTGAAATATCATATGAGAACACACACTGGAGAAAAAAATTACAAGTGTGAAATTTGTTTTAAGAAGTTTAGCATGGCAGGTAATTTGAAAACGCATTTAAGAGTGCATTCTGGAGAAAAGCCTTATGAGTGTGACATTTGTTTGGCGCAATTTAGGGCAGCAGGTAAATTGAAAATTCATTTACGAGTACACACTGGAGAAAAGCCTTACAAGTGTGAAATTTGTTTTAAGCAATTTGGTGAAACATACAATTTGAAAAACCACTTAAAAGTCCACACTGGAGAAAAGCCTTACAAGTGTGAAATTTGTTTGAAGTATTTTAGTGAAGCAGCTGAATTGAAGATTCATTTGCGAGTACACACTGGAGAAAAGCCGTACAAGTGTGAGATTTGTTTTAAGCAGTTTTCTCGTCGGGGTATTTTGAAATTTCATATGAGAACACACACTGGAGAAAAAAATTACAAGTGTGAAATTTGTTTGAGGAAGTTTAGCCAAGCAGGTCATTTGAAAACGCATTTAGAAGTGCATACTGGAGAAAAGCCTTATGAGTGTGAAATTTGTTTGAAACAATTTAGTAAAGAATGTAAATTAAAGATTCATTTGCGAGTACACACTGGAGAAAAGCCGTACAAGTGTGAAATTTGTTTTAAGCAGTTTAGCGTAGCAAGCAATTTGAAAAGGCATTTGAGAGTGCATACTGGTAAAAAGCCTCACAAGTGTGAAATTTGTTTCACGCAGTTTACTGAAGCAGGTAGTTTGAAAACACATTTGAGTGAACATACTGGAGAAAATCCTTACAAGTGTGAAATTTGTTTCAAGCATTTTAGTGAAGCAGCTAAATTGAAGATTCATTTGCGAGTACACACTGGAGAAAAGCCGTACATGTGTGAAATTTGTTTTAAGCAGTTTAGCGTAGGAAGCAATTTGAACAAGCATTTGAGAGTGCATACTGGAAAAAAGTGTTACAAGTGTGAAATTTGTTTGACGCAGTTTACTGAAGCAGGCAGTTTAAAAAGACATTTGAGAGGACACACTGGAGAAACTCCTTACAAGTGTGAAATTTGTTTGAAGCAATTTAGTAAAGCAGGTAAATTGAAGATTCATTTGAGAGTACACACTGGGGAAAATCCGTACAAGTGCGAAATTTGCTTTAAGCAGTTTAGCGTAGCAAGCTATTTGAAAAAGCATTTGAGAGTGCATACTGGAAAAAAGTCTTAGAAGTGTGAAATTTGTTTTAAGCAGTTTAGTAAAACAACTACTTTGAAAACAAATTGAGAGTGAACACTGGCTAAAAAACCTTAAGAGTGTGTAATTGGTTTTAAAGTACCCAAGCAGGTACTTTAACACAACATATGAGTACATACAGCTAAAAAGCCTTTAGGGTGTGAGTTTTGTTTTAGGTCCTTTTCTCGAAAATATCTTTTGAGTTGACTTATAAAATGGCACACTTGTTCAATTTTCTGGTAAAAATTCACTCCTGTATATCTTTACTAATACTTGGAAACTTTTTCTTCTTATTTTAATACAATGTTATGTTTAACAACAATAGAAATCATACGACTTCCTACCTGGCGAAACCGAATTCAAATTTTTATCACTGTGCCTTCTACAATATGCAAAGCAAACAGCTTGATGAATTACTCGGCAAGGAAATCTAAAATATGCATTCCACCTGCCGTTCATCATGGTCAAAATTCGTAGTGAATTCAGTTTCTGGTACTCCAAAAAGAGTAAAGAAATAAAACATTATGACGGTATTAGATTTTTGTTTCTATACGGGGCAGCGGCAAGCCGCTTATACGTATTTCAACCTCTTTAGGTCTCATCAGAGCGGTGTATGCTACTGCTCTGTCACTGATCAGAGCAGTAGCATATACCGCTCTGATGAGACCTAAAGAGGTCGAAATACGTATAAGCGACTTGCCGTTGCCCTGTATCGAAACAAAAATCTAATACCGCCATTATGTTTTAAATGTTATGTTTGTTAAAAATTGTCGCTCAAGTAGGAATTTTGATGACAAAATTTCGTATCAGGTTTTGAGGGGTCTTCTGGTTATTCTCTTAGTGTTTAGTCTCGCTGCGTTTGCAATATTTGCAAGCCTTTTATCACTCATTCTATTAATGTGGTCTCTCCATGCCCTTTTTTCTGTATTTTGATCTGATGCGTGGGGGAAACGGCATGGTTTTTTCACCACTGTTTTAGTAGAAATGGTGTATTTTATACACTGGCGCTGTTGTTAAAAGTTAAGGTATATTTATGATAATTTTTTTTAAAAGATTTGATATTACATAATTTGCTTTCAAATCTTTTTTTTTTGTATTTTTTAATCTTTTAATTATTGTGTTCATTGAGATTATAATATATTGAGATAATATTAAATATCAGAGAAACGAAGGAAATCAAAATGTTTAGAAACCTAGAATGAACTTAAATGGCGATTAAAGAAGTAATTTATGAGTTATATACTAGAGAATATTATAAAAAGTATTTATATGAGGGCATCCTTAAAAAAAAATTAGCTAATAGTTTATTTAAAAGTTCTTATTTTGCAATGTATTTGATAGTTATGATGTTATAAATAGATTAAGATGAGTAAATTTATTATATTGGGACATTTTGTGAATGAAAGTGATATGGGACAGTGAATCCAGGTGGACAGAAAAGTTGAACAGAAAGTGGACATTTGAAATAATAATTATGGATTAAAATAATGTTATTTACTAATTTAAGATGTTTAATTTATATATAAGTTCTCATTCTGATCTGAAAAGCCTAAATTTCGATAAAAATTCGAAATAAAAAAAAGAACATACTTACAAACTAATTCTTTGAGAACCGCGACAAAAACCCTATATATATTATTTTAAAATACTCATTGCTCATAATACAATCAAGCAACGTAACAATTTGGTGCCCATCGCGGGGCTCTCTATTAAAAACAATTAGTTTGGGAAGATAAGTGCTCTCATATAATTAAATTAATTTTAAAGAGGAAAGAAAGGTCTAAGAAACAAAAAGAATGAAGAAGATGTGGAAGTAGAAACACAAGCTGTACAAGAGGAGAGTTTAGTTAAAGTTCCACAAGATATTGCAGAAATGAATCAAGAAAGAGAGGAAAATGTCAATATGGCAGGTTTGATGTCATTAATGATGCAGATGAACAAGACAATGGAAGAGAATTCGAAAAAAATGGAAGAGAATTCAAAAGAATTGAGAAAAGACATAAAAAAGTAGAAGAGAATTCAAAAGAATTGAGAGAAGACATAAAAAAAATGGAAGAGAATTCGAAAGAAGTCAAAGAAGGCATGAAAAAAATGGAACAGAAATTGGAAGAGAATTATAGAAAATTAGAAAAGAAAATAGAAGATAATATGTACCTAATAATAAAATTGTAAAACAAATAGAAAAACAAATGGATGAAAAACTGGATGCTGCAGAGAAAAAATAGCAAATGAAATAAAAGATATACGGCATGACTACAAGAAAAGTATAGAAAACGAGAGGAAAGAAGTAAATAGGATTATTCAAGATAATAAGATAGATATAGAACAGAAAATAGAGTTTCAGAAATGTCACTTAGAAGCAAAAATTAACGAAGACAGGAGAAAGACAGAAGAAAAATTATACGATATGCAACAAAATATCCAAACAAATAATAATAAAATAAGAAATGTGGAACAGAGAATAGATGATATTTCACAAATGAGAGACATAGAGAGACCTTACTTCTTCTTCTTCTTCCTATGCCGTCCCCATTAACGGAGGTTGGCGACCACATTTTTAAAGGCTTCTCTATCTTTTGCAACGTGGAATAATTCGTCTACAGTCATGTTTGTCCAGTCTCGAATATTTCGCAGCCATGACTTCCTCTTTCTACCTATTCCCTTTTTGCCATCGACTCTACCCTGCATGATGACCTGCAGAAGACTATATTTATTATTTTTTAGTATGTGTCCAAGGTATGCAGTCTTGTGTACTTTTATCGTTCTCAACAATTTTTTGTCTCGACCCATTCTTCTCAGCACTTCCTCATTGGTGACCCTGGCAGTCCATGGGATTCTCAACATTCTCCGGTATATCCAAAGTTCAAAGGCTTCAATCTTTTTAACTATTTGCGCTTTTAGTGTCCATGTTTCTACCCCGTACAATAGTTGCGACCAGACGTAACATTCAACAAACCTCAGTCTCAGCGCAATATTCAGATTTTTGTCACAGACCTTACTTGAATTTAACAAATGAGACTGGGATTAAATTCTCTGGTAATATAAAAAATTTGCATCCTAGAGTATACATAAATAGTTTAAAACATAAATTAAGATTAGTGAATAATATTAATGATATTAAAGATTATATTAGAATGACACAAAGCGGCAACTTGGTTTGCCAGTATTGAAAATTATTTGGATAATTTTCAAACATTTGAAAATCAATTTTTAAATTATTATTGGGGTGAATTAGAGCAAGCTGAATTTAGGGAAGTTCTATATTATTTTGGAAAGTATAATCGCAATTTAAGATCAAATATGATAGATTATGCTTTAAAATTGATAACTGTTGCAAAATATTTAGAACCACCACTTAGAGAAGATGAAACAGTCTTAAATGTATCTAGACATTTTGATGCCGATGTTGTGCAAACAGTAACCGTACAAAATATTCAAAGAATAGAGAGTTTTATTAATTTTATTCAAAGAATACAAAGAGGTAATATGGCAGGTAGTAATGATAACAATGATATTAGGATGAATCATAATAATAATAGAAAAAACAATAATAGATTTCAATACAATAATAATAATAATCAACAATATAGACAATCACATAATAATAATAGATATGGTAATAATTTGCAAAATTTTAATAACAATACTAATTATAATAGACAAAATTAATATTCTTAATAAACAAATTAATATGCAAGGATTTGTTGTCAAGGACTTATGTGTTGATATATTAATGGGAAATGAAATAATTGGAAAAGAAGAAAGTAAAGATAGATTTTGAAGAAAAAATGGTAACTTTGGAAGAGCAAAGAATTAAGTTTATGCAAAAAGATCAGGTGGAAGAAGGAATAAGAGTTGATAGGATATTATTAAAAGAAAGTAATGATGTATATGGAGAAGAAATTTATTTTGATGATAGGGAGATATCCCAAAAGAATGTAAAGAATAATTGTAGTGAATATTTAAGGAATGGAAATTTTAAGCAGATGGATGCCTACGAAGTGGAGTGCGTAAAATTGGAAGCAAGGAATAATGATTGCATAACGAAAAATAATTTTATTTGTAAAGAAGAAGATGTGATAAAAGGTTTAAGTTGCCCTGAACTATATAAATCAATAGTCATTTCCATATTGCAGCAACACAAGGGACTTGTCAATAAAGAAAATAGAATTGCACAAAATTATATCTATAGGATAAAAGTTAAAGAAGAAAAAGATTTTAAAACAAAATCATACCCAATACCATATAAATACAGGGAAGGAGTAAACAGAACGATTAAGAATATGTTAGAAGATGGAATCATTGAGAAGGCAGATAAACATTTTATAAACCCTATAGTAGTAGTACATAAAAGATCAGGTGAAATCAGGTTATGTTTGGATGCAAGGAATATTAACAAGATCACTAAAAAGCAATTTGAAGCACCAATGAGTATAGATGGAATACTAGGAAGAATTACAGGAATGTCATTTTTCACTAAAATCGATTTACAGCATAGTTTCTGGTTAATACCTCTAGAAAGAAAAAGTAGACAGTATACAGGATTTCAGATAGATGGAGTACTATATCAATTCAAAGTAGTGCCATTTGGACTTCAATCATCTTGCAATGCTCTATGTAGATGTCTTCATGATATTTTGGATCAATATGAACATTTTGTAATTCACTACATTGGTGATATATTAATTTTTTCTAAAACGGCTGAGGATCATGAGAAACACCTACAAATTATAATCAACAGATTAGACAAAGTTGGACTAAAAATAAATCAAGAAAAATGTAAATTTTTTCAAAAAGAAGTAATATATCTCTGGCTGCTGTGAATAAGCACATAAGTAAATTTTAGTAAATTTTTCAGGAGAGTCGAAACAATGTTTACGGGATCGTGGAAAATCGCAGAATAACGTTTAAAAATTTAAAAGCACTTTTTTGACGAAAACAAGAGACTATTATTGGATAAAAATATAACGAGTTACATTAAATTAAGTTTTAGAAGAAATTGAATGACTTATCCGTATATTCACGGTTGTACTATAGGTGTGAATTTGAGGTATCTCGAGATATCTTAAATAGTTATATGTGTTAGGCACATTTAGGTGTGATTTATTTGCTTACATCTAAAATAATTACACAAAATTTTAATCAAAATATTTTATTATAAACCAAAGTAGCACAAAAAATATCTAAATATCATCAGGATCGACTTCCACTAAATCGGGATATGAAAGGCAAAAGTTCCATAAGGTTTTTCTTCTTCTCTTTGCTTATCGGAACTGGCCCATCATGCAGCTTTAGTAGTTGAAGCTGGGTTGATTTTTTTCCTCTTCTTCTGTAGTTGACAGACTTAAATTCTTCTTCATTATTAAGTGACGACTTGAAATACAGAGTTGTAAAATTATCTGCAGAATAACGTGCCCACTGCAGATCTTTCCAAAGAAACTTTTCTCCACTCTCAGTTACTTTTTTTGTATCAAATCAGTTTTCAATAATGCTGCAAAATTATGAAAATCGTTGGATTCCATTATTTTTACTATAAAAGAATTCTTTTGTTTACAGATTCTTATAAGTTGTACCCAATCATACGGATGGTTAATTTTCATTGTAGTCTTCTTCTCCTTTTCAATAACAGAATGATCTGCATCACATTCCATATGTGTATGACCACTTACAAGAAACTTGTGATCAATATACTGTATTGTACTTTTGTTTTTCAAAACTCTCATAAACATTGCTGACACGTGGCTGTTTTTATTCTGGCCCTGGCATGTATCCGAATATAAACATACTCTTTTTATGGTTGATGGAAGATCCATAAGATGTCGGTACAAACATGAGGCAATTTGGTTTCCTCCTCTGGCTGAAACAGACTCATTCCAAATATAGCAAGTAGCTATACCAGTAACTAAATTGTGGACAGTTAGATTGTAGGTCCAGAGTTGCCGTTTGTAAAATGAAATGGATGTTTTTAAATACGAAGTTGGCAAACATTGTTGCAAATCAAAAGCAAATACTGCAGTTGTCGGATCATTTATGGCTAAAGTTTTATCACTTGACTTTGCGTTATACGCTTCTTGAGCTGCTACGTGATGCTTTTTCTGCTCTAAGATTAAGTTTTCCTTTTCAGTTTCTTCTGCATATGATATTTTAATTGCTAAATTATCGCATTTAGAACACGTATCTTTTTGGGGCTTTTTAAATTTGAGCCCTAGTTCATGGAATTTTGCAGAGTAGATTGTCATTGAAACACAATCTTTTATTTCAGTGTTCTCTTTATAAAGGCGATACATTTTGGCGATAGTCAAATCAGATTGTAAGTATAATTTAGATGTTTGTCTATAATAATGACTCTCGTATGCAGGAATGCTTCGGATATGTGCAACAACTTCATTTAAAACTTGTTCTGACCATTTATTTTTCGGTGAATTCAGACCTCTTTGATCGTCTATAATTATCGCAGACACCGACGAGTCTCTGTTTACTATAATTTGGTTTATGAAGGCATTTGTTTCACCAAACGTAGCAATTAAACATTTCTTGCATATTTTTTCTCGCTTCCCATTAACACAAACTTCATATTTACATGAAAATTTTCGTACTCTGTCAGAATTATTTCGTACTCGAACAGTTTTTTTAAGCACTATGCAAATTAAAGAGGATATAAAATTTGCTCTTCTATTACGGTCTCCAAGTTGCCAGTATTCATTAAAAAGTGAACGTCTTGTGTCATCAGAAAACCTTATTTTACACTTACGGCGGCAGTCGTTTAACGGGTTCATTGTTTTTGCTGCTATTGTTTTTCCCTTTTCTGTTATATATGACTTGCCTGTATTTCGTAATACTTTAGCTCGTTTTCTCTGTTTTCTGGATCGACTTGTTTTTTCATTGCCTCTACATTTAGCTAAAGGAGTAGGAACGTCTTTATTCTTTTTCCTTCGAACTGCTGTTGTTTCGTCATCGCTTTCTACGCTGCTATTTAAATCTGAATGACAGGTAAAGTTCGGATCATCTATATTGTTATCACTAAGATTTAATTCGGTTTCATTTTCAAAATTGTGATTAACTGTCGTTTGTGATTTTTCGCCCGTATCTGTTACAGGGTTTGTCAACTCTTTAGTATTTTCTAAAAAATAATCTTCCAGCATGCTCCGTGATTGATACGAAATATCATTATTTTGTATTGGTTGTGCAGCAGAATAATGAGTTATATTGCCATTATTCTGTACGTCCGACCAATTTTCCATTACGTGGAATTGAGTATTTTCTGGCAAAATTTCTCTACTTAATTCACTCTGATTAAACTGGAAATCTACATTTAAATCATGCACTACCTGAATATTTTGTAGATCCTTTTGACACATAACATTCTCTTTCTGGCTACATCCAATCGGGACTAGGCTATGCTTTTCAATCCATGAATCTGGACAAAGGTGTTTCTTCTATATTTGAAGAACTCGGTAGAGGTATACATTGGTTGTTATTATTATCAATATTTCCTAAAAAGAAACCTTATGAGAATTTTTAAATAAACTTTTTAAAAAAAATTTTACACAACATGACGAAGATTTCAAATGACAAAATAAAAAATTTCGGCTTAAAAAACTAACAAAGATGAAGAATAATATTTTAGCATTTTCTGAAATGTTCTAATTGCAAATAAACAAAAATATTAATAGTATCAGTGTTACTTACCAAATTGATTGTTTTGATTATTACACAGGCTCAAAATAAATGCTGTTCTATTGTTCATTATTCCAATAATTATAAAAACAAACTGATTTAGGTATTTACGAAGTAACATAATATAATTATTCCAACTGTTATAGATAGACATAAACTAAACCGATTAAATTTCAAAGATACTAAAGACACGTTTACACGGGTAGAGTAATGATGCAAGTAAAAGGTAGAGTAGAGTAACTCTACCCGTTAAAAACGCTCAGCGCAGTAGAGTAGCAAGTTGTGTTTTGTGTAAATAGTGAAAATGAAGTTCACCGAAGATGAACTTCATTTCACTTTCACTTTAAAACTTATAGAAATGTATGGCGAATACCAGTGTTTATGGAATTTAGGTAGTGTACTCAAGCAAAAAATTAAGAATATAAGGTGCACTTATAATCAAGAGTGTTTAAAAATACAAAAATCAAAAAAATGGGGTTCAGGTTCAGCCGATGTATACGTTCCGAACGTGAAATGGTTCACTTCTATGGAAGCAATCATGAAAGGTGCAAAAAGAAACAAAAAAAGTGACGGCTCACGGAAAAGTTACAGGTTTTTATTACTTGTTAATAAAAAATACAATAAGAAATAAAAAATGTATGCTTATCAAGATAAAAGAGCTGAGGCCCCGTGTGTATTCCTTCTTTTAAGCCACTCTCTCATCCACTCTTTTCTTTGTTACAAAGCGACCTCAGTTACAAATGCATTTGCAACAGTAGCTAAACAATTTTGAATCAATTTTCTTTTTCTTGAATTCATTTTGTACTAAACAAACACCTACTCCACAGTATACTAGCATAAGTACTATACTTGTAACTCTCCTCGTGTGAACGGTATCAAGCCATTTTTGGTAGAGTAGCGAGTAGAGTCGACTCTACTCTCCTCACAACTCTACTCGTGTAAACAAGTCTAGTTCCATATTTTTATGGCTTACGGCGTCATAAACATCTAAGAGGTAGTGACGATGCATGGCGTGAGAAAAGAATGACAAAGAATAACATTTACATTTTACAACATGGATAAAATGCCTACTATAGAAGTGAACCCAGTCCGATAAATCGCGTGGTGAATAAGCAAATAACTGTAAAAAAATTTATTGAAACCATATAACACTAGTTATTCTGTTACGTTTTGTAATTTTCGATATGTTTGAATATTCACATGCTCATAATTCTCTAAATTTAAAAATATTGGACTTATTTGTTTATTCCAGGCTGGGGAATTACATTTTAACGTTAAGTACATAATATCCCAGTTTTGATAATTTTTTGACTTATGTGATTATTCACAGGTGGCAGAGATATGTAGGTTATAAACTTAACACAAGGGGATAGAAATGGATCCAGAACTGACACAGGTCATTCAGGAATATAAAACACCACACAATTTAAGAACTTTAAGAGGATTTATTGGTATAATTAATTATAAAAGGATGATACCAGATTTAAGTAGAAAAGAAATTCCATTACTTGAACTGCTGAGAAAAGGTGTACAATGGAAATGGGATAAGAGGAGAGAACTAGCATTCCACATGGCAACAACATATCATAAGAATATATATATATATATATATATATATATATATATATATATATATATATATATATATATATATATATATATATATATATTAGGGTATCAGCAATCGATCTGTAGGAAATAAAACTCTATTTGTTCTGTCTCAATATTTCGTCACGATATTGTGACTTCTTCAGGAGAAAACTGTAAATTTATTAGAATAATTAATATATATATATATATATATATATATATATATATATATATATATACATATATATATATACATATATATGTATATATATATATATATATATATATATATATATATACATATATATGTATATATATATATATATATACATATATATATATATACATATATATGTATATATATATATATATATATATATATATATATATATATATATATATATATTGAATATTTTCTTAGTCTTCATTTGCCCATTGAGTGGCTTTTCTTTTCTTTCGATGGTTTCTCCACTTCCGAACCTCCTTTTTCTGTAGCATCCTTGGTGATGCTACAAAAATTTCTGGGCCTACAAAAATTTCTCTTGTTTTGTCAACACATCTGCTCGTTCATTCCCATGAATCGCTTAATGACCTGGCACCCATATTGTCACTGCTAGCTTTGTTGTGCTTAAACTGATTAGCTCTTAGATTTTTCTCAGAAGAGCAGAATGGATATTATGAAAATGTTACCTACATTTTCACGAAGTCCAAACTATGAAGAAGCAACATTAAAAGATTCTGCTTGTTCTAAAAATGGTCTAAATAATTTGAACAAAAATACAATCGTTTGGACTAAAGAAGGGTTTTACAAATGCAAAATTTGTTTTAAGCAGTTTTCTTGGAGAAATGCTTTAAAAATCCATTTTAAAGTGCACACTGGAGAAAAGCATTACAAGTGTGAAATTTGCTTTAAGAAGTTTTGCCTAGCAGGCAATTTGAAAAAGCATTTGAGAGTGCACACTGGAGAAAAGCCTTACAAGTGTGAAATTTGTTTTAAGCAGTTTAGCACAACAAGCAATTTGAAAAGGCATTTGAGAGTGCATACTGGAAACAAGCCTTACAAGTTGTAACATTTTTTAATAATATATAGGTGGTCGTGTTTACCATTAGGAAATTTTATTCGAATCTACTGACTATCTCAAAAGACGGAAGGTCCTACTCATTAAAGACGCGAGTTAGTATACTTTATTGTAGGGCTTAGCTAATCCTTTCTGGTGCCAAGTGGCTTTTTTTTAGATAAATTTGGTAAATATCGTCGAAGACACGTCATAGTAATTTTCTGAGAGAGCATAATCCAAAAGGATTTATCTTTCATCACGTTCCTAGCTAGAAGGGTACCGTTATTTTCGATGTCGTTAGAACCTTTTACCTTCCTAGAAATATATACAGGCTGGCCTCTCATTTTTAAGTGGGGGTTATCACACCTTTTGGGGAAGCTTGTGAAATTTTGGAAAGGAAGAACTTCACTTCTGGCAGGGCGATCTTTGAGTAAAGATGCTTGCCTATATTAATGTCTCTGTTTTATCTTACCGTCTCTGTAATTTTTTTCTATAAGTGTGTATACACTTAATGTTTCAGTTTCTTAATCTAATACCATATTAGATTAAAGATTGGTATAAACTACCTTTAATTTAATTAACTTCAATGTTTAATACAAGTAAAGTATTTAGCTTCAGTGAAGAGTGCAGCAGTCATCAAGATTTATCGTAAGTTACCATAATCATATTATCTTCAACTATCTGGGCGAATCTTCGTCGACTATTTCTTCTCCTGTAGTTAAGGTTAACTACTGAGTTAGCATTCAATCAAGGAACATTTAATATTTTTATACGAACTTTCAATCAGCTATTAAGAACTTCTAAATTACGAACATTTAATTCTCAGTTAATCATTAAATAAGTGCGAGATAGATAATGATCTTAAAACCAACTGCCGGTTGGTTTAATTTTTATAATACAGAATTCTTGAAACCTTTTTGTATTCTTTAGAATTTAAATTTAATCATTTTGTTATTTGCTATAATTGTTATACATTTTTAACCCGTTATCTCGAGATAAGCCCATAAAAAGCAAAGAGAGATTTCGTTAATCAACTTTAGTTGAATATTTTTAAATACTATCAGGCTCTCTTCGCTGATAATTTAAACTGTGCATGATTTTATTATATTATTGTATTTGTAAAGATATTTCCTAAGTATAATACTGTTTATTGTTATATGTATACAGTCTGTACCAAACCCTTCTTTCAGTGCGTCACTAATTTTGACGTCATATAGGATTTTAAGAATGTCGAGAATTATTGCATAACATTTTAGTTAAATCTGACAATTGAAGGATCGTAATCGGCTAAATGTGAAAAGGTTATTTTTTGAAAATGTGGAGTAAAAATTTTAAGAATTCAATTTTTTTTTTAATTTACATATTAGAGGTCCCGTCCTGTATAAAAAATTTTATTGTGCATTATATTGGAACGGCAGTTTGTCATAATTCCTATTCTATACATTCCAAGGAAAGTTACAGTTACAGAAAGTAAGTAATAATTTAAAACTTACTTCACGAACGGCAGAAACTGGTAATAAAGTTGTCCCAGCCTCTTTTTCTAATTAAAAATAATTTAATAATTTTAATATTAGTCTTTGTTCATTCTCGGTATATCTCGCTATATTTAAAATATTTTTATGACAATAAATACAAAATTAAATTTTCACTGTAAAATGTCTGAAAATACTATCCTGGAATGACAATTATCATTTTATCAGTTGACATTGTCAAAGTACTGTCACTATCGAGACCATCTGCGTCAAATTATATTTATGCGCATCATTGATTGGATATCTATTTTTTATTTGGATATTATTTCAAATACCCGTGAACGATATATAATTTTCTAAGTTCTATGTATAATAATCACACTCACGTTTTTTTCTGTCACTTTTAGCTTAATGCGTTAGAGAGAATTCGATCAACTGTGACGCACTGAAAGAAGGGTTTGGGATAAACTATACCACAATTTAATAATTGATGGTGCATTTTTTTTACATGTGTGTACATTCAGCTGCCTAAATCATAGTAGTGTTGAATATATTGTTTTGTTTTATCAATGAATTTTATTTCTCGACTCCTAATAAGTTTCCTGATATAACAATACCTCTAAATGTTTGTTTATTATAATAAATAATTATTATACCTTCGACCAGGAGAAAGATCAGGATGATTAAGTTTATCAGGTAAGTAGGTGGACGGAGTCCACCTAATATATTTATTATGTGTTTATATAGTGTGTTGACCAAATTTATTAATTAATAATTGCTTTAAAAATCCATTTTAAAGTGCACACTGGAGAAAAGCATTACAAGTGTGAAATTTGTTTTAAGAAGTTTTGCAATTAGGCAGTTTGAAAAATTATTTGAGAGTACATACTGGAGGAGAGCCTTATAAGTGTAAAATTTGTTTTAGCAGTTTAGTGTAGCAGGCAATTTGAAAAGGCATTTGAGAGTGCATACTGGAATAAAGCCTTACAAGTGTGAAATTTGTTTAACGCAGTTTAGAGAAACAGGGAGTTTGAAAAAGCATTTGAGATGTGAATACTGGAGAAAAGCCTTACAAGTGCGAAATTTGTTTTAAGCAATTTAGTAAAACAACTAGCTTAAAAATCCATTTTAGAGTACACAGTGAAGAAATGCCCTACAAGTGTGAAATTTTTTTGATGCAGTTTAGTGAAGCAGGTAGTTTGAAAAATCATTTGAGAGTGCATACTGGAGAAGAGCCTTTCTTCTTCTTCATGTTCCGCTCCTATCAGAGATTGGAAATCATTCTGGCAAGAAGAGCCTTATGTGTGAAAACGCATTTAAGAATGCATACTAGAAAAAAGCTGTACACGTGTGAAATTTGTTTGACACAGTTTAGTAATGCAGGTAGTTTGAAATAGCATTTGATAATGCATACTGGAGAAAAGCCTTACAAGTGCGAAATTTGTTTTAAGCAATTTAGTAAAACAACTAGCTTAAAAATCCATTTTAGAGTGCACACTGAAGAGATGCCTTACAAGTGTGAAATTTGTTTTAAGCAGTTTCGTGAACCAAGTAATTTAAAAAAGCATTTGAGAGTGCATACTGGGAAAAAGCCGTACACGTGAAATTTGTTTGACGCAGTTTAGTAAATCAGGGAGTTTGAAAAAGCATTTGAGAGTACATACTGGAGAAGAGCCTTATAAGTGTGAAATTTGTTTTAAGCAGTTTAGCGTATCAAGCAATTTGAAAAGACATTTGAGAGTGCATAGGAGAGAAGCCTTACAAGTGTGAAATTTGTTTTACCCAGTTTTGTAACAAATCTCCTAAGTGTGTGCAACCTGTGTTGCAATGTGTTGTGTTGACCTACCCTGTAGGTCGCTTTGCGTCCTGTAATATTGGTGATCTTGTGCCATGCGTCCTACTAAAAAAGGGCCATACGGATACGGATTATTAGTTTTTTTGTTTGACTTAAGTAAGAGGTTATAACGCTTCATGTTTTTGTTTTTTATCTGTCTTGTTAATCTTCAGTTTGTTCATGTAAGAACAGTGCTAAATAAATACCTGTTAACATTGAAAATCCATTCTCTCCCTAAGTAAAATAATTGAACGAACTCAATGATAATTAAAGGGGAAAAATAACAACATACCCCCCTTACAAATTGGCGCCGTCCTAGTGGCATTTTTTTTTTTTTGTGAAAGTTAAGTTCAGTGTTACTTAATTATGTGTTTCGTTCGAAAGTGAACAAAATCTGTTGTGAACACTGGTTGGTTTTCAGTTCCTCAATCGTAGTAAAAAGACTTCAGTAGTGGACACTGGTTTGTTTTCAGTTCCGCAGTATTTAGTAAAGACTTTAAATCGGTATTAGATGTGAACACTGGTTATTTTTCAATTCCTCAATCGTAGTAAAAAGACTTCAGTAGTGGACACTGGTTTGTTTTCAGTTCCGCAGTATTTAGTAAAGACTTTAAATCGGTATTAGATACTGTTGTCTCAGTTCTCTACGCGATTTACTATTTCGATAAACTGTTTTTATGTTTCTTCGATCAGGAAATAAAGTTACAAACATGGCTCAGAAAGGTGAAACAGTTCAACAAGTAGTGATGACGCAAGACATGCTCCAGAGCTTAATTACATGTCTACAAGGTATTAACAATCAAGCCCAAACTGTAAGTACTTCCAATTCTAACTTCTCAGCATGTAAACATCGGTTTTCGGGAAAACCAAATGAAGATGTCGAGGCATTTGTTGATGCCATTACGGTTTATAACGACTCTTAATATTTCTGATCATCACGCGTTAAAAGGATTGTCTATGATTTTAATTGATTCATCTGCAATGTGGTATTAAGGGGTTAAGTCATCCATTCAAACGTTTGACGAGGCTATAGAAAGTCTCCAGCATGCATACGGTTCTCCAAAGCCGGCGTATTTAGTTTATCATGAACTTTTCGCGGTCGAACAAGGTCACAATGAAAAAACCGACGTTTTTGTCAGCAAAGCGCGCTCGTTGTTGACACGTCTTCAAAGCGCATCCACCATTTCGGAACATGCTCAACTTGATATGGTATTTGGATTATTAAATGCATCTATTAGAGATAAGGTAAGGAGAGAATATATATCTAATTTTAGAGAACTTGTTGAAGCAGCTCGCGTTGTAGAACAATCGCTCTACAACGCATATTGCATATTGTGAAAAGCGTTCCGAATATTTCCGTACATAAAACAGAAAGTAATTCAAGTAGTACCCGAAAATTAAAACAATGTTCTTATTGTAAGAATTTTGGACACCAAAGGGACGACTGTCGTAAACTAGCATCCCGCAGTAACCAAGAACCTTCTTCTACTTCTTTAAGTAACAACAGTACAAAGCAACCTTTTTCAAATCCCAACGTTGCCAATATCAACGAAAATTCCCAGATTTTCTGCTATGGTTGTAAAAGCCCAGGTTTTATTAAATCAAATTGTCCCAAGTTTAGTAAACGTACTGACATAGGTTATGTTTCAACTTCGGCTGAATTTCTTTGCGCTTCTCTGCAATCGCCAGATTCTTCGTCTCAGATTCAGTCACATTCAAGCCCGTTGACTCCAATTACTATCGAACATCATAGTTGTTGTTTTCTTGATTCAGGTGCCGAACGTAGCATCGCCGGTGCTACACTTCGAGAAATTTTACTCATAGATAAAATTCCCTATAATACCAAATCTATGCTTATGACTTTTTCTGATGGCAAAACTAGTTTAGTTAATGTTCTTTTCTTTCAGGTGAATGTCGTACTTCAAGGTAGCAAACATTCATTAACTTCATGCTCTGTAACTACCTGATCATGTACAAAGTAGAACACTTCTAGGTTCTGATTTTCTTAGGTCAGCTTATATCATTCTTATATGGTATCTTATCGTGGTATATCATTCTTGATATACCACGTGATTGCTGGTATTATGGTGATGAATTGTCTGTACGCTATCCGTTTTCATCTGAATCATTTATATCTGATCTCAGGTCAAATTCTGTTCATTTGGCTCGAGTTGAATTGAGAGAAGATGAAGCCATTTCTCTTGATCCAACAGAAAAGTCTGAAGTTAATGACCTTTTGTCTAAACATGATAATGTTTAGACGCTGTTCCAATCGCTGTTCCCCATACCGAATGTCTGAGATTAAAAAAGCACAGCTCAAACAAGAGCTTGATACACTTCTTACTGATGGAACCATAGAGGAGTGTGAATACCCATATGCTTCGCCTGTAATACTGGTTCCGAAGAAGGATAGCGGAACTCGTCAAGTTAAATGCGATCACTAGACCGTATGTCTATCCGCTACCGAGAATAGATGACCTGTTACATGCGACGAAAGAAACACGTTACATGTCAACACTAGATTTGAAGTCTGGTTATCACCAAGTTTCTGTTAAATTTGAAGACAGAGACAAGACGGCTTTCATTTGCCCCTTTGGCATATTACGCTATACGCGCATGCCTTTTGGACTGCGCAATGCACCTTCCACTTTTCAGCGACTTATTGACAAATTTCTCTCTGGTTTACCTAATGTTCGTATACTTGCTTACCTAGAAGACTTAATTATTCTATCCGCTACATTTAGTGAACATCGCGCTGACCTCGAACAAGTATTATCTCGGCTAACAATATTTAAATTACATTTAAATCGTTTAAAATGTAATTTCTGTTGTATTTCTGTCCTTTACCTAGGTCATGTAATCACTTCGTCTGATATAAACCCTGACCCAAATAAGGTTGCCAGTATTGTCAACCGACCTATTCCGAAAAATGTCAAAGAGCTAACTTGATTCCTACAAGCATGTTCTTGGTTTAGACGTTTTATTGAAAATTTCGCTGACATCAGCAAACCTCTATCCAATCTTCTTAAGAAGAATGCTCGTTGGACTTGGACCACAAACCAAACTCAAGCTTTTGACCAACTTAAAATTCTTCTGTGCTCTAGCGCTATACTAAGACAGGCTGATCCTAACCTACCCTATTCTCTTAGAACCGATGCTAGTTCTTACGCATCGGGAACTTGTTTACTCCAGGGGGAGGGATCCGAGGAGAGACCAGTGGAATACGCCAGTCGTCTCCTAACAAAGTCTGAACAGAACTACTGTACTACTGAACTTGAGGCCTTAGCTGTTGTTTGGGCAGTAAATAAGTTCAGAGGATATATAGAAAATTCTCAAATCAAAATACAAAGTGATCATCAGCCTCTAAAATGGTTAATGTCCCTCAAATCTCCGTCTGGCCGACTCTCGAGATGGGCCCTGTCATTGATGGCCTATGACTTAAAAATAGATTATACTCCTGGACGTTTAAATATCGTAGCTGATATGCTATCCCGTCCACCAATTGAAAATATTGATGTTAATCTTGTCCAAGTTGACTTACCTCAACAAACTGCCAGTGATTTGAGAACAGAACAACTGAATGATCCCGATTTGAGAAAGATCGTCGAATCTTTCGAAAACCCAGATACCAATTCCGTTGATTATAAAAGATGGTCTGAACGAGGATATTTTACGATGCAAGGTGTTTACATCTTTACAGATACACCCCTGATTTGGACAGCGAAGAAGCACAGCTGGTCGCTCCAAAGTCCCGCATACAAAATATACTAGTGATTACCATGACGCACCCTTAGCTGGACATTATGGTACCGAACGTACCTATCAATGAATCGCTAGCAGATATTATTGGACTGGTATGCGTAAAACAATAATAGATTATGTAGCGAAGTGCCTGGATTGCCAACGGTATAAAGCATCTAATCTAAAACCAGTAGGACAGTTTCAAACGCCTGTTCAATCTCAACGCTTCGAAACCATGTCTATCGATCTATTCGGTCCACTTCCAGAGACATCTGACGGATACAAGTGGATGTATGTTATTGAAGATACCGCGAGTAAATCTTAAAGCAGCTTTGTTAAACAGATTGTTAGTGCGGTCATGCAACAAGTAGCGCACTGTTTAGGTTTTAAACAAACCCTAATTCCAGTTTATTGGCCAGCCGCAAATCCTGTAGAACGGAAAAATCGTGATCTAAAGCCCCAACTGGCAATTTTGACAGGAGCTGACCATACATCATGGAAAGAACAAATTCCAGTTGTAAGATTCGCTATGAACTCCGTTAAATCGCAGTCAACAGGTTATAGTGCCGCGTTTCTAACCTTCGGTCGCGAATTGCGTACGCCCGATGATTTACAACGAGACTTTCGGACTACTCTACAAAATGACAACTTCGTACCAGAGATAAACCCATACCTAAAGACTCTCAGTAGTGTTCTATACCAAGCTCGCGAAAATTACGAAGCGAGTCAAGATCGTGCAAAGTCATATGCCTATAAGTATCGCCGCGTCAATATGACGTTTAATGTGTCGGACAAAGTGCTCGTTGACGTGCATGCTCTTAGTAAAGCGAAGGACTCTTTCACGGCAAAGTTCGCCCCGCGTCGCGATGGTCCGTACATAATAACCAAGGTGGTTAGCCCAACCAGCTATGAGATATCGTCGCCACAGAACCTAACCGAACCTCTCGGTAAATACCATATATCAGCGCTTGTGCCCTATCGTGTTGATACCGATACCGATGATGGTTCGTCCCCTAACCCGTTGGTTCCCATTCGCAGAAGAGGACGTCCCCCCAAAACAGCATTAGCCGTGCCCGATGAAAACCATTTATACGAAGAAGAGAATGACGTTGCTTCGCCTCATATGTGTAGATGCCGAGGCACTCATTCCCACAATAACACCTGACCCGAATGATGACTCTCCTCGTGAACTCTTTCGTCATCGCCTTCGGAGACATCCCGTCCAGAGATCCACCTACCAGTGTTGCCTTCTGCTCACACCTGTTCTTGCTTGTACTTGAGGGACTCTGCGTGAAACAAAGGGGAGGTTGTAACAAATCTCCTAAGTGTATGCAACCTGTGTTGCAATGTGTTGTGTATGTTGCCTATCCTGTAGGTCGCTCTGTGTCCTGTATTATTGGTGATCTTGTGCCGTGCGTCCTACTAAAAAAAAGGCCATACGGATTATTAGTTTTTTTTGACTTAAGAGGTTATAACGCTTCATGTTTTGTCTTTTTTAATCTAAGTCTTGTTAATTTTCAGTTTGTTCATGTAAGAACAGTGCTAAATAAATATCTGTTAACATTGAAAATCCATTCTTTCCCTAAGTAAAATAATTGAACGAACTCAACGATAATTAAAGGGGAAAAATAACAACATACCCCCCCCCCCTTACACTCCTTAAATATAAAATACAGTTAATCGAGAATCCATTCGAATTCGGACGAGTCAGGTTGGCAAACAGGTTTTTCAGCTGAGCGGCGAACTTACTAAAATAGAATAGAATTAGAAATAATATGTTTACAGTTAAATATGAATCATAATTTTATCGTAACAGTATTTTAATTATTAATTGTAAGAGAAAGAATAAACGATTCTTGATGGTATGTTAATGTATATGTATTATTTCATATTTATTTTTGAGCTGTAAAACATTTTTTTTTCAAAGTCAAAGGGAAAAATTCCAATGGTTAGCTGTAGAGCATGGTTTCGAGCCAGAGTTTTAACCTTGTTTAGGCTTACGCCTCTTCAAGGAAGGCGTACTCCTTTTTTTACGGAGTAGTGGTGGTGTGATAAAACGTGATGAATGATGTTTTCGTGGAGAAGTAGTGGACTATTAAGGCGCAGGGGTTCAGAAGATGACGTGTTTGTATGAATGTGTTAAGAAGCGCACAAGAGGAGTTGTTGGTAAGCTATGCCAAACATGTCGAGGAGGTACTTCAGGGGTTACCAGCCATACAATAGGAACGGCTCTTAACCAGAATTTTTGGCGTGCAATTGTTAGCTGCGATATTTGATGGGGGTTGTTTCTAAGATTTCAAAATACTCATCAGGAAGTTCGTGTCCAGTTATGTGTAGAAGTTTAGCTGGAGGGAACGGAACTTTTCTTAGTGGAAACCTGGTGCCTTGTGAGTATTTGCCCTAGGCGATTGCAAGGTGTCTTTAGTACTTGTTTCGCTCTATTGTTCGAGCCTGTGAAAGGACATGTTTGCCAATATGTATATGTGTGCTGATGGATAGTGTCTGCTCACTCTCATGCAGGATCTGAGGATTTTTCTTCCAGTTGCCATGATGGCATTGATTTCATAGGGTTTAAGAGAGGCGTAGATGCATGCCTTGTATTCGATAATAGGTCTAATGAATGTTTTATAGGTGTGCAATAGTGTGTTAGATGCCGTCCTGCTTAATTTGCCGGATAGAACTTCCAGGAGATTAAACCTCTTTCTCGCCCTGTCAAGGGTATCTTGAATGTCGGTTTTCCAGTTGAGGGTCCTGGTAAAATGAACTCCCAAATAGGAAACCGAGTTTCTGAGAATAAGGTCCTCTCCTAACAAAGTTATTTGGCCGTAGACGTCACAATAATTTGGAGATTTAAATAGAATTAGTTGTGTTTTGGAGGGATTTATGGGCACTCTCCATTTATTGCTCCACCTAATGACTCTGTCTAGATAATTTTGTGCTCTTTCGAATACACACAATTGTCCACGCTCTCTATGTGGTCCTGACGTGAGGAGAGCAGTGTCATCAGCGTACAGTAGAAGGGTCTCCGATCCATGCTGTGGGTGGGAGATGTCACTATTGTAGACTGTGTGTAATATTGGAGCAAGAATTGAGACCTGGGGTACTCCAGCTTGTGGAGTGAAGGGTGTGGATAGGGTGTTGCCGACTTTGATCCTGATCGTCCGATTGGAGAGATAGGAATTTATTAGTTTAACGAAAGGTGTGGGCAATTTAGCAGAGTTTTTCGATCAGGCTTGTATGCCGGACCTGATCAAATGCCTTCTGGACGTCTAGGAATATGCCTATGACCTGGTCTCTTTCGTTAAGTGATTTTGAGATGAAAGTTGTTGCTTCAACCAATGCATTTTGCGTGAAGTCCGAATTGGAAATCTGGAATGGCAAGGCGAGCGTCTAGGAATTGTACGAGTCTGTCCTTAAAGAGCCTCTTGTAGACTTTACCTAGGGTGCTCAATAAAGAAATAGGTCTGTACGATTCAGGGTGGTGAGGATTCTCCCTTGTTTGAGAATCATGACTGCGCTGGCCACTTTCCATTGAGTTGGAAAATAGCTCAGCGTTAAGAGATTCATTGATTATGTTGGTGAGCAACGGGATAATATTCTCTGGAAGATTTTTAAGGCATCTTCGGATGCCATCAGGGCCAGGAGATGTGCTTTTTCTAATATTACACATCTGTCTGACGGTGTCCTCAGTCACAGGGGCCATCATCGGGTGAGGATGCGGCCCCAAATGTGCCTGAGGATAGTAGAATATGTCTTCCACTCTCCGTTCGGCGTCTCTTTCGGATCTTTCGCTGAAGTTGGGGTTATTAGAGGAAACGAGGGCGGCCTGTAATGTATCTTTGAAAGTTTCGGCCTTGTCTTGTGGATTGTTAAGAATGACGTTGTTAACTTTGAGATGTGATCGTGGCTGACTTTTTTGTTTCGTTAGGACTTTAAGTTGATTTCAGAATTTAGCACCTTCTCGGTAATCAAGGTCGGCTGTGACACGCCACCACTATAATTGTTTCAGCCTATTCACTGCCAACCTTATAATCGCCGAGAGCCTGTTGTACTCTGTTTTGATGAACGATCTCTGAATCTTTTATACTATCTGATAATTTTGCGTTTGGATTTAATTAGTGCGATGATTTTAGGTGGGAGAGTTAGAGTAAAATAGGAATCACTGCAGTACAAGAGACTAAATGGTTGGGAAAAGGTATCCGGGACACTAAAACACACACTATACTGTATAGCGGTAAAGATGAAGGAAATAAAGAATTTGGAGTAGCCTTTATCGTATATAATAAAATGAAGCACCTGATAACAGACTTTCAAGCCATCACTGAAAGAATCTGCAAGCTTAGGATAAAAACGCATTTCTTTAACATAACCCTTATAAATGTACACTGTCCCACAAATGAACAGGAAGAAGACACTAAGGTAGCCTTTTATCAAGATTTAGAACGAATCTATGACTCAATACCAAGAAACGACATGAAAATGGTGATAGGCGACACAAACGCCAAGATCGGAAAAGAAGAAGAATACACAGGGGTAATAGGGAAACATAGTTTGCATAGAGACACAAATGAGAATGGTCAGTTTCTAATAGATTTTGCAGCTGGAAAGAATATGATTATCAGTTCGACATGCTTCCCACATCGGGACATACATAAGGGCACCTGGATATCACCTGACGGAAATACGATCAATCAAATAGACCATATACTGGCTGAAAAAAGAATGGCGACGAGTATATTGGATGTAAAAAGCAGACGTGGTGCAAGCTGTGACTCGGACCATCTGCTAGTACAGGCACGGTTTAGATGCAAAATCAATCGACAGGTAAAGGAAAAATATACAAAACAAGAAAAACTAAACTTAGACAACCTAAAAGTCTCTGAGGTACAAGAAAGATTTGAGAGAACAGTGGATGAAAAATTACTAGAAGAAAACAGAGCAGACTCCACAATAGAAAACCAATGGAACACAATAAGCAGTATCATACTCAACACAGCGAAAGAAGTCTTAGGAACAAAGACACAACGGAGAGAAGAAACATGGTTCGATGAAGAATGCAAACAAGCTATACAGGAAAGAAATGAAGCGCATAAGAATTACATACTCAGACGTACTAGAGAGAGAAAAACAGAACATGAGAACAAAAGACGAAGAGCAGATAAACTGTGCAGGCAGAAAAAGAGAAAGTATGAAAACCAACGGATACTAAACATAGAGAGAGAGTTTAAGGAAAACGAAACACGTAGCGCATACCAATTTATCAAACATCTAAGACAAGGATACAAACCGAGGACTAGCCTCTGCAAAAATAAGAAAGGTGAAATCATTAGCGATATGGACGAAATTAAGAGAACCTGGATGACATATTTTAAGGAGTTACTAAACAAAGGGACACAACTACCATTACAACAACAGTGGCAGCAGCAGGCACGACAGGAGGTACAACAACAAGAACTGGGGAAAGATGGAGAAGAAAATGAATTAACTAGACCCCCAACGCTAGAGGAGGTCCAAACGGCAATCCACATACAAAAAAGCCATAAAGCACCGGGAATAGATAAAATACCGGCAGAACTACTCAAGCAAGGAGGAAGGAATTTGCACAACAGATGTACCAGCTAATACGAGAGATATGGATAGAAGAAGAAATTCCCCAACAATGGAAGAAAAGTATAATCTGCCCTATTCATAAAAAAGAAGACAAACTGTTGTGTCAGAATTATAGAGGCATCTCTTTACTTTGTTCGGGATACAAAATACTCACAAACATCATTAATCAAAGACTACAACCTCTCACGGAAAAAATCATCGGGGAATATCAAGCAGGGTTTAGGCAAAATAGATCTACCATTGACCAACTATTTACAGTTAAACAAATACTAGCCAAAGCATGGGAATATGACATGGACGTTTACAATCTCTTTGTAGATTTTAAACAAGCCTATGATTCAATAGATAGAACAATTCTACCTAATATACTGAAAGAATTTGGCATACCATCAAAATTAATACGACTAGTGCAAATGACAATGGCAGAAACAGAAGCACAGGTATGTATTCAGGGACAGATCACTGATGCGTTTACGATAACGCAAGGACTGAAACAAGGCGACGGACTAGCTCCAACGCTCTTTAATCTTGTTCTGGAATATGTAATTAGACGGTTGACGGTGAGCGGAAATAACATACTTGCAAACAAGTCTACCCAATTAGCAGCATACGCAGATGACATAAACATAATGAGCAGAACAATGAATGCAGCGGAAGAAACCTACGTTGAGTTGAAACAGAGTGCAGAAGCAGTAGGGCTAGCAATAAATACAAATAAAACAAAACTACTCATACAAACCAGATCAAATAGACCGGTGCAACAACACTTTATTGACGATATAGAACATGTAAATAGATTCACATACCTAGGAATGGATCTGGTCGCAAGCAATGAAGAAGAACCGGAAATAAATAGAAGGCTTGTGCTGGCAAATAAAGCCTATTTCGCGATGGGCCACATATTCAAATCGCGAGACGTACACCGGAAAACAAAACTCCGGGTCTATAAAACAATAATCAGGCCCATAGTAAGTTATGGTTGCGAAACATGGGTGGTGACACAGAAATCTGCCAATGCATTAGATGTGTTTGAAAGAAAAATATTACGTAGGATCCTGGGCCCAATAAGTGAAAACAACAACTGGCGAATTAGGTACAATAGAGAAATATACGAGCAATATAGCGAACCAACTCTAGCACAACATACTAAACTGCAGAGATTACGATGGGCAGGGCACGTGGTCCGCATGCATGAGAATAGAATCCCCAGAAAATTATTAAATGCAAGAATGCAGGGAAAAAGACCTGTTGGAAGACCTAAAAAGAGATGGGAAGATGAAGTCGATGAGGATGCCAGGAACTGCCTGGGAACGCGTTCATGGAAAAGAACAGCGGTAAATAGAGATGGTTGGAGAAGCCTGTTGAAGGAGGCCAAGGCCCGATTTGGGCTGTAGCGCCATTGGATGGATGGAGTTAGAGTATATGGATTGTATCTTGTTTTTGGGATTGCCAGGGATGAGACTTCTTGCAGAAGCTTCTCAATTTTGGAAATCCCTGTGTCAACTTGATTATGTGTTGACATATTGCATAACTGTGGGAGGTTTTGGTTGACATGTTCTTGGAAGAGTTCCCAATTTGCTTTACGATAATTTATCCTGTAGATAGCAGTTCTTATAGGCTATAGCATAGTTTAAAAAGTTGGCTGGTTCTAACCGGTTGACAAAGTTGTCCTCCTTTCGAGCGTTCCTTTTATGTGACATTCTATGACATCGACATTGTGTCATAATTTTACAATGTAGTATGATTGTACTGTAATCTAAAGGTTTTTACACCTATTTTGATTTACACCTACTTTTAAAATGTTCGTGGTCTGACTAGACCGAAAACGTTTTGAAGAATTGTAATCCTTTTGGATAAATTTTAAATATTTTAATAAAAAATATATCATCATACATCATAAGTATTTAGAAGATTCTAATTCTCTCTTTTTTTTTCCATCATCACTTGATCACATATTTTTTTTTCTCAAAAATGGGTAAAACAACCATAGATATATTGTGTTTAAAATGAAAAAAACAATTTTATCTGTTTGGTACATTTTAAAATATAATATTGTTATTATCATTATTCTCTCTACAGACTATTATAATTATAAATATGAGCAACTACCCAACAATCCTTATTACTGTAACGAAGATATTTTGCCTACCATATAGGGTATTATTATAGGGGTTGAAAGTTGGGGACAGAAACTATTTTGATGGAGATAGGTCAACCAAAATAAACGAAACTTATACGAACGGCACTCAGGATTTATTTGGAGAGCTGGGGTCGTGGATAAGTTGAATGGCAAGGGGGTTAGGTGGAGACAACTACAAAAAAATGAAACAAAGGGGTGCTTACATGAATCTCCTGGACAAATGGGCAAATGGACAAAACAAAGCAACAAGAAGGACCTCTAGCTATTTAAAATGGGACGCCGCTTCGAGGAAACTTCCTGCTGGATTAAGAAAAAAGGCTCTGCCTTCCTAAAAAAAAACACAAAAGGGGTTATAAACTTTTCGAGCAAAGGAAATAAACAAATTGGAAATACATTAAACATTTATTGTTGTCTCACCACAAACAGTTACAAAATATAAATGGTACAAAAATACTATATTAATAGTTACAAAGATTTATACCAAAATAACAAAGAGGAAAACTTACATGTCCTAGCCGTTTACAAACTCTGTTTACAAGTGGGAGATGCTACAAAACTTACAAAAAATTGTTACTGGGCTATAATCTGTGGCAGAAATAAATTATTACAAATAAGAAATTATCTTTTAAAAATGAAACTATTCATAAAGATTAACTTTTTCTAAAAACAAAACAAACTAATGCCAAAAAAATAAAACTAGCTGTTAGATGTCAATACTGATTGTTTAAACAGAGAACAATTAAAATGACAGCTGTTCACACAGCCTGCTATGACGCGATCAGCGATGCGATGCTTTGCTATGCTATGCGTTACATAGCAAGCTATTATCTGTGGATGTTTCAATACAATAATATCTTTGTGAGCTAGTCGCCACTGTAGTCTTTTCTGTGTCGGACGTGACTATGGAAAGAAAACTGAAATAAATATTGCGGAAAATTCATTGTTAAAGTTCAAAAAGTGTTAAAATAGAAAACGTAAATGGGTTCATAAAAATAATAGAGAAAGAGCGACAATTGGAGAGTTTCATCATTTATTTGCTAAACTAATTATGATAAATTTCGAGAATATTTTCTGATGTCTTTATAAACATTCGACTACATTCAGAGAGGTATAACTCCTTACGTAGAGAAAATGCACACAAACTGGAGGAAACCGATAGGCGTTAAAGAGTGGCTTCTTCTTCTTGAAGTACCATCTCCGCGACGAAGGTTGGCAATCATCATGGTTATTCTGACCTTCGAGGCAGCTGCTCTGAACAATTGCCTTGAGCTGCAACCAAACCACTCTCTCAGGTTCTTCAACCAGAAAACGCGTCTTCTTCCCTCTACCTTTCCTTGAATTATGAGTTTCAAGATGTATCTTTCGCCTCTCATCACATGTCCGAGATATTGCAATTTCCTTTCTTTTATTGTATTTTCCATTTCCCTCTCTCTGCCTATTCTCCTTAACACTTCTGTATTCGTGACTCTATCTACCCATGTAATCCTTAACAATCTTCTAAATGTCCACATTTCAAACGCATTACACGGCTTAAACGTAATGGCTTACAATAACTTTAAGGCAAGTTTGAATATGAAAATAGTACATCAAATATTTTCATAAATCTACCAAAAAAATACAGGAAGTGCCGTTCGCTCACAATCACACTTCAGGGCTAGAAACTTACTTAGAACTAATTAGATTTCATTGGGAAATATAAAACGTGGGGTGTCTATCCAATATAGTCTCTGAATGGTGCAACTGTTATAATGCGTATAAAAATACACAAGAATAATAGAGTAACGTTTTATTAATATACGTACACATGTTTATATTTGTAAAACAGATAGTGTGGAATCTGACGTAGGTGAACCAAACGGAATCCCTGCAACTGTACTCGTATGGGATTGTTGGTGTTGTTGTTGGTTGTGAACTGTACAATTATACAGAATATCTTGCTTTTTCCAAAGGAACCACATTTTAGTGTCCTCGCGCATTTAAAGGTGGGTAGAAAATCGTTAAAAAGTGATAATCTTCATCATCATTATGTTTCGAGTTAGTTGCAGAGTCTAGTAACTCTAATTTTTTTTTTTCAAAGATATGAATCGCTCGATATTCAAATCATCTGATTTACGTTTACGCCCTTAGTTATTATTTTTGGAGCGATTACTAGAGGATAACGTACTAGGTTGTGGTTTTTCGTTATCTAATGAAGTATTGTTATTGGGAGTTATGTGATATATTATCATCTGCAGTATATTCTTCAGTTATAATCCCATTATCTTGTGAAATAGGTCATACTCATCATTAAGTGAATCGCTGTGAATATTCTCAGATTTCATACCACTTTCTTCAGTTAATGACAGATTGCCAGTCATGCGACATGCCATTACTAAGAAAACTAAACTTTTAAAATGTGTTTAAGATTATGTAAAAGAAGAAGATGTTGCATCTCCCGATTTAGGTTTCGGAATTTTTTTTTTCAAAACAAATCCATTAGAGATTTCCACCGTTTTTTGGCTGCATCTTCGGAAAGAAAACAAATCGAATATTAAATATATATATATATATATATATATATATATATATATATATATATATATATATATATATATATATATATATATACATATATACATATATATACATATATATATACATATATATATATATATATATACATATATATATATATATATATACATATATATATATATATATATATATATATATATATATATATATATATCCTACAAAACATTGTTTTTCAGATTCCTTGCCACTGGGATGTCTTATAGAAGTTTAGCATTCACTTTTCGTTTAGGAGTCTCGACAGTTGTAAATATCGTACAAGAAATTTGTTTAGCAATATGAAAAGTTTTTCTACAGAAGAAATGTTGATACACTCCGCTGTATAATATTGGAAAAGACAGAATGTTTTTCCAATTACAAACACCTCAAATAAGCAATAACATATGTAGTAACGTAATTACGAATAAACAGTAATTAATACTTACTTCTTACTTGTCACTTCTCTACAACCTAAACCCATAATTGTTTAGTAATTTTTAAAACATCCATATCGCTCGCTAGACATGCGACTACTGGCGATGGAATCAAACATTCTTGAAAACCAAGCCGAAGCGCATAATAGCCGCTAGTAGCATCGCACTAAATCGCGCGCTATTTGAACAAGGCGCTTAAGATACAAGTGTTGGGTCTCACCTCATATCAAAGCATCGCTGATAGCATCATAGCAGTCTGTGTGAACGTACACTTAGACATACAATATTAATTATTACAATTTCTTTTTTAAATTATAAAAGCAAATTATTATTAAAAATGTTTATTCTTCCTTTAAAAGTTTAAAACAAAAAAAGTTACCCTGATTTCACTAAAATGCACTTGAGTTGATTACTAAAATTTCTGGGGGTGAGAACTGGAATTATACTGGAGATTTATTGCTACGCAAAAGACTTTATCTCACACTGCGAAAAGTATTTTGAAACTACTGCTTAGGACATTGAAGTTTGAGGTTGAAACTGGCACATTGGACACACCCTGGAAACGGCTTTCGAAAAGCGAACCCGAAATCTCGTCAAACATGCTTCAAATTATATCGTAAAACGACCTTGAATTAAACAACTTTTAACATTGTAGAAGTGCACACGTATTATATGGATTATTTAACTTCGTAGCCGAATCCTTTCTTGGGAAGTGTGGGATGTGTACACAAAGACACCAAATTTTATATATAGCCCAAGAGCTTACTAAAAATTTTTTTATTATTGAATATCGATATTTTTTAAAGGACTTTATTACATGCTACATTACAAAAAATTCTGTTCCATGTAAGTGAAGTTATTTTAATTAATGTAGTTCATTCTGTTGATCACTTTAAATTTTGATCTGCGTTATAGACTTGATCCTTGTGTGGGATCATATTCGATTCTGATCATAGAAAAACAGGATCTTCATAATTTTGAGACCAAGGTCTTTCTGATCTGTCAGGTTCTTTGATCCAGATTGTTGTCCAACGACCTATCACTACTAAAACCTGGTAATTTTTATAAAATCTTATAAAAAGTTGGCATTTTTATAAAAATATTGTTAAAACTTATGATTTTCATAAATATGTTAAAAATGTTAAACCTTATTCAAATTTAATAACTTTATAAAAAAGATTATGGTAACAATTAAATATTCAAACAATTGAAATTCTCTAAATCTTTATTTTTATATGGGCTTTATTAGGCGGTTTAACGAAAAATCTCTTAAATGTATTGAACATTAACTATTTATAGAATAAATTAAAGCTATTAAAAAAACGTCACCCTACATAATTATATCATTTATCTCACCTGAGATACTTTCATCTGGTTCACTTTTTAAGTTTACAAGATCTATGGATGGGAATTGTTGAAGCTCTATATATTTTAGATCGCCTTCAACAAACTCTTCCTTAATTTCAACTTTTACTTCCATAGCTAATAAAATGGTAATTACATCACATCTTTTGTACAAATTTTTATTACTTGTCTTAGCCGAGTTATCTTCTGGTTCATTCTTCATATCACCAGGATGTGTTGATGTAGATTCCTGACTACCTACACATCTTTGTTCATATTCAACAAACTTTTCTTTAACTTTAAATTCCATAGCTAATAAATAAACTAAATCAAAATATTGGAAACATTCAAAAAAATGTTTTGATAACAAATATGTATCGGACCAGGTTATAAATAATAACAATAGTATCGATAAGACCAAAGGAAATAGACGAATATGATCACAAGAAACAACCAAACATGCGTACTACGAAGAAGAATAAACCTAGCATGGGCAGCCTATGGAAAACTCAAAAAGACATCTTTAAAAGCGATATATCAATTTCTTTAAAATGTAAAACATTTGACCAATGTGTGTTGCCTGTGATGACCTATGGTGCCGAAACTTTGACATTGCCAGCTACAACTTCTAAAATGCTGCAGATAGCTCAGAGGAAAATGGAAAGGCCAATGTTGAATATATCGCTTCGTGACCGAGTTAGAAATGAAGACTTAAGACGAAGAACAAGAGTTACCGATGTAATTTTCAGAATTGCCACACTGAAATGCCCGAATTAGTGATGAAAGTTGGACGAAGAGATTGCTTGAGTGGAGGCCGGGGTTAGACAAAAGAAGTAGAGGAAGAGGTCCTACTCGTTAGACTGACGATCTCCAGAAAATGTCAAGAAATTGGATGAAACGTGCTCAAGATAAAGCACAATGGACAAAAATGAGGGAGGCCTATGTCCAGAAGTGGACGCAAAATGCTGGGTGATGATAAATCGTTTAATTTCAATATTTTCCTCTATCCTTAACGTATGAAAAATCCTTTGTAATAAATAATCTACTTTGTTCATTTTAAATTAACGTTATCACACCGAAACAGCGTATTAACTACACAGACGGACTCCCTAAACAGTTTATATGGCCTGCCTAGGAATATTGACGACAGCCGAACAAATAAGCAATGCGATACAGCCAATACGTGGTTGCAACGACGTTGTCAAGAAAATTCTGCTGGGCCGCGGCGAACGAGCGCCACGGACGATTCCATGCGATCCAGTGCAGTGCATGATGACAATTAATATAGAGGTATGGTACGTGATTGTGCAATACATTATTTTTTTATCGTGATGGAAAAAACAACATACATGTCAAATAAATTATTTATTGCATATTTATAAATAATATTATAAAATAGAACCGTAACTAAAAACCTACATATTATATTACATAATTTTTGGTTGGACTCGGCCCCTTTGGCACCTAAGGACGCTCCGCCACTGATCGAATGTGTAATTTCATATGTTGATGTAAACTATATTTTCTGGAGAACTGTTGGAAACAAATTCCACACTTGTAAGGTTTTTCTCCACTGTGCATTTTCAAATGCGTTTTGAAATCACTGGATCGAGAACACCGCTTAAAACAAATTTCACACTTATAAGGCTTTTCTCCAGTGTGCACTCTCAAATGTAGTTTCAAATGACCTGCTTGGCTAAATTTCTTAAAACAAATTTCACACTCGTAAGGCTTTTCTCCAGTGTGCACTCTCAAATGATTTTTAACATTGTTTGCTTTAGTAAACTGTTAAAACAAATTTCACACTAGTAAGGCTTTTCTCCAGTGTGCACTCTCAAATGATTTGTCACATTGCTTGCTGTAGTAAACTGTTTAAAACAAATTTCACATTTATAAGGCTTTTCTTTGGTATGTGATATCATATGGCGTTTTAAATCACTCGATTTAAGAAACGCCTTAAAACAAATTTCGCACTCGTAAGGCTTTTCTCCAGTGTGTGTTTTCAAATGCTTCGTCAGATTTCCTCTTTGGCTAAACATCTTATAACAAATTTCACACTTGTAAGGCTTTTCTTCGGTGTGCACTCTCAAATGATTTTTCACATGGTTTGCTGTAGTAAACTGTTTAAAACAAATTTCACACTTATAAGGCTTTTCTTTGGTATGTGATCTCATATGGCGTTTTAAATCACTCGATTTAAGAAACGCCTTAAAACAAATTTCGCACTCGTAAGGCTTTTCTCCAGTGTGTGTTTTCAAATGCGTCGTCAGACTTCCTCTTTCGCTAAACATCTTATAACAAATTTCACACTTGTAAGGCTTTTCTCCAGTGTGCACTCTCAAGTGTGTTTTTACATGACCTGCTTGGCTAAACTTCTTATAACAAACTTCACACTCATAAGGCTTTTCTCCAGTGTGCACTCTTATATGTCTTTCCAAAAGTTGTTTCCTAGAAAACTGCTCAGAACAAATTTCACACTCGTAAGGCTTTTCTCCAGTGTGTGTTTTCAAATGCTTCGTCAGATTTCCTCTTTGGCTAAACATCTTATAACAAATTTCACACTTGTAAGGCTTTTCTTCGGTGTGCACTCTCAAATGAATTTTCACACGGTTTGCTGTAGTAAACTGTTTAAAACAAATTTCACACTTATAAGGCTTTTCTTTGGTATGTGATCTCATATGGCGTTTTAAATCACTCGATTTAAGAAACGCCTTAAAACAAATTTCGCACTCGTAAGGCTTTTCTCCAGTGTGTGTTTTCAAATGCGTCGTCAGACTTCCTCTTTCGCTAAACATCTTATAACAAATTTCACACTTGTAAGGCTTTTCTCCAGTGTGCACTCTCAAGTGTGTTTTTAAATGACCTGCTTGGCTAAACTTCTTATAACAAACTTCACACTCATAAGGCTTTTCTCCAGTGTGCACTCTTATATGTCTTTCCAAAAGTTGTTTCCTAGAAAACTGCTCAGAACAAATTTCACACTTGTAAGGTTTTTCTCCAGTGTGGAATCTCAAATGTCTTTTCAAATTAATTGCGTCTTCAAATTGCTTAAAACAAATTTTACACTTGTATGGTTTTTTTCCTGTGTGTAATCTCATATGTTGATTCAAATAACATGCTCGAGACAACTGCTTTAAACAAATTTCACACTTGTAAGGTCTTTCTCCAGTATGCGTTCTCCAATGGATTTTTAATTGACTTTTGTAAGAATACTGTTGAAGTAGTTCTCCATGATTTCTATTTCGCTCGTTTGAGAAAAACCTAAAATAAAAATCAAACTATAAAAATTTATTGGTGCATGGTATAAATTACAAAGTGACAAGAATTTTGTAGGAATGACTGTATAGTAATTAATAAAGACTAAAATTAAAATGCCTGATGCTGAATGATATTTAAAGGTAATACCATTCTTAAGAAATATTCCAAGCATTAGCAATATAAAATAGATCAGCATACCATTTTACTAGTGATTGTGAAGAATTTTTATTTGTTATAATCAAGGATAAGTGCGTTTACCCCGTTTATCAATTTTCAGTGGCACTGCTCAAATGCAGGCATTTAGGAATGCATTATAAAGTTCTGCATAAAATGTATGAAAATAATTTTCTGAAAAAGAGTGAGTTAGGACGACGAACATTAGACCAAGGCGGATCTGTTTTAAGGTGGACATGAGATAATCAGAGATATGGCACTCAGATTTTTGCAGAAATAGTTAGGTGATCGGGGACATAATATTTAAAATTTACTATAAATATCAATTTTTCTTCTACTTTCCTTGCTTATAACTATAAAACAATTAATTTTGGACCAAAGTCGAACTGAAATTAAATATCGAAAATTGAAGTTTCTATAAGGCCCGCTTGCCATTATTCTAATTTCAGTACTAAAAATATTAGTTAGTTGCTCAAGTCGATTTAGTATGAAAAATGTATGTTTGTGTTTGCAACTATCTTAATTTTAATTAGCCTGTAGGCATGCGCTCTACCAATTTTGTATTGATAGCCTAACCTATCTGAAGTTTGTTTTATGATTAGAGTAAACAAAACAAACAGGTACATAATGATGGTAAAAAAGAAGCTAAAATTATGTGCACTAGCTTTAATTGTAATAATGATGGTAGCAGTTAGGAAAAAAATTATACACTTCTCAAAAAAAAAGCGTATATGGAGAAAAAAATTGGATCGAAAGAAGAGGGTTGGGCAAAGGAATATTAAATATGCTGAATGAAGAATTATTAGTAGAAGACCCTTTGGCATATAAAAACTTTTTACGACTGAATAATAATGTGTTTAAAAAATTGTTAGTACTAGTTGAGAATAAGATAAAAACAAGATACGCAATTTAGAGAAAGTATTTCAGCAAGATGCAGGTTTGTATATATATATATATATATATATATATATATATATATATATATATATATTGTATCTAGGTAGATGTATAAATTTGATGCCTTCTTTTTTTGTTTAGGTTGGAAACTACATTAAGATTTTTGGCAAGTGGGCAAACGTTTAGGTCATTAATGTATTCAACTCGTATACATGAAAGTAGCATTTCTAGTTTTGTACCTGAAGCTTGGTAAGCTATATCACCTTCACGACGGTTCGGGGCCCCGAGGTCCAGTACATGTAATGGTCTAAATTTTTGTAGAAATCTTTCTTGACTTTCCCAATATTCGAAATGCGTATTTTCACTATTAGTCAACCGATGTCAATAGTTCAAAGAGCGCCTTGTGTAGAATTTCGCGGCAAATCTCATAGTAACCGAAATGAAGTTCGTGACCCGGGCGATCCTAGCCGTAATATAATAATAATTTTGATCGTAATACGATACGTACCGCGGAGGTCTTCCGATTCCGTATAGATTTATTTATAGTTTTTACACAAAACTACACTAATATTTTAACAAAAACACATTAAAATTACTATAAAGTTTTGGTTTATTTTGCAATCTAAACCATTTTAGACACAGATATTATTCCATTGTTTCATAATTGAATACTAAAGTATATTCGTTTACCAAATTCCCATCAGTAAACATGAGCACGTGTTGATATTCGCCGTCTCATTCGTCAAGAGGCAATAAAATATAATTTATTACCGTAAGCGAGACAGATTCTCATGTTACAGATCCCAACTTGTGATTATTTTAAATTCTAATTGTATCGTGTTGATTTTTAAGTTATTTTATTGTGTTATATTTGTTATAGTTATTGTTAAGTTATTTACTGGTCGTGTTATTTTTTAGAGTTTAGTTTAATTGTGATATAATGATTAAATTTCAAGAAATTCTTACACTAACAGTTTCAAAAGTAAATATTTTTTAAAATCATATGATACATAGGTCGTACATCAGTACGACCCTGTTTGGCTTACACGTGGTTCTGTTGACGACTGGGAATTTGTAGAATGAATAGGGTTTACATGATTCTATTTGTAAGACACAAGGTAGAATCTATATAAAATATAGATGTATGTGTGTGAAGTTGCTTTGGATTATAAAATAAACTTTTAATTGTTTATTTCATTGAACTGTGCCTTTTATACAAATATGATATTTGTTCCAGTATTTCAAAAATGGACAGAAGAGCGACCAAAATATTAAAACTAGCTCTTGAAACTGAAAAAGAAAACCAATCTTCTCAATCAAAAGTCATTGTACAGAAACTAGTAGATTATGACGAGTCACTTGCATGTTCTGTTTTTTTTGAAGAATCTGGTAATAATCCATTACAAGAGCAAAATGGAAATTATTTTGGAATGGTTACAAGAGTTACTCATGAAGAAACAGTAAATCAAGACAATTATATTAGGGAATTATATAGTTAATTGTGTTGGAAGAAGAAATTGAATATGACCTCTCTGAGAATACTACTATGTCTGAAAGAACTAATATCGAAGTATCAAGTGACAATGATGATGAGCCATTTTCTAGTGACGATTCTATAATACATAGAAACTACATGCCGTCTTCTGAAGAAGAGTCAATTTCTGAAGCAGAATCAGATTTATTTTCTGCTTCAGATGCAGGGGATCAAGATAATCAATACTCTGACCAAAATGTCACTAACATTCGAATTCAACAATGTGTTTGTAACAAATTGTACACAAAAGTTAAATGTTAATATGGAAAATATCACAGAACCGCTAGACGCTTACATGCTGAACAAAATTCCCTTCGTTGGCTCAGTGAAGATGTTCGTTCTGTTGTAATGGAAACACCAAATAATAGTAGCAGAGTTTATTGTTGAGACGTACACTATGGGTGTAGACCCGGGATTACTTTGAGTAGAGACTGATGAAGTTGATCGTTGAAGACTATATGTTCGTTGAGTGAATATTGATTGAATGCTTCTCTAGTCAAGAGATATTAGTTTTATATAAATTCTATTTGGGTCAATATTTTTCGCGTACCTAGCGTGATATGTGTATTTAATTTATGTAAATTGTTTAACTTTATCAGTACTTTTGACTGATGTCCAAATTATTATTTATAATTGACCAAATGTGTATGTAACCTAATTAACTACGTGTGTGTATTTAATAACAAATAGATTCATTCTGTCTACTGGGTGATAAAATTATACTGTCCCATTTCGGATATGAATTCTGAAGATTTGATATTGGACATACTGCGGAATCGGGCAATCTGGCTCAAGTGTCAATACTCAAAGTTTACATATAAGTATTACATAACATAGTAAAATTCAAACATGATAAATTATAAATAGTTTAAGAATAATCAACAATCTTCCAACCGTACCCTAGCTATCAATGTCCGACTCTATCTCTAGATTAAAATTAGGGCAATTGGATGAAAATGTGGAAAGTGGGATGTCAACTTGGGAAGTCGACCGTACATTGTTGTGCCGATTACTAACTAATACAGGTACTTCCTGTTCGTTAGTCTGAGTTTGTGGATTCCCTGAACGACATAGTCGTGCAACAGGACGGTACTTCCATAACGTGAGTATCCCAATTATTACCATTATAGTAATGATCCCGGTGGCCACAAAATAATGCCAATTAGATTCGTGAATCGATCGCCACTGCGTATGCGTCATTTCTTGTTCCAGACTCTCCTCCTCAAGTAACACATGACGTAGCTCTCCTCCTGGTATGTCAAGGTAGGTGTTTAGAGGCGTGTTAAACTTGCGGGGTGTCCTCGCCACCAGTTGGGCCACGGGAGTGATTGGCGACTTCAGGTAACTCGTCACTGCTCTGTCCACCCCACTGCTAGTGGGGAGTAATGTAATATTTTTCGTTTGGGCGATACATTTGGGTGAAAGCTTCAGGAATGTGACTCGTTCCAGTACTCTTTCGCTCCGATTTCCATCGCAAATAATGGATATGTGTATCGTGACTGGCGTGATAACTAGCCAGAGGTTGGGAGTACCCATCTTACTCCATTGAGCTGTCTGTATTGTCCTGGCTACCACTGGACATGTGCTATTCTTAGATCGCTCATAAATTTCTTCTAGTATGCAGTTTGGTTGGGTATCCATGTTTCTTATAGCCGTTGGTGAGCACGCTATCTGCGCCTTTGTCAACAGTAAGCACCTTTCTCTATCTTCCGTGGTCAATTCGAAGTAGTGCAGTGTGTTATAATCTACGACCAGTAGATTCCTTGGGGCGACAAATGTGCGCAACACCGACCCCTCAACGTTAAGTGGTATGGCCGTGACTTTGAGCATGCTGTACTTATTTTTCCCTGTCACTATGAAGTAGCCGATGACTGTTATATATCTGTCGTCATGACTGACTTCTGTTTCTATAATGGGTTGTCGTCGTATTTCGACCCCTTGAGGCAGTATCTGCCCTGCTTTCCCTATTAATTTGGTTATTTCACCCGGTTTCACTATATCAATGAAGTGTCCGTGGTTATAGTGAAGGTTTAATATTCCCTCGTAAAATTGAGTATATTCGTTTATGAAGTCCATAACTTGTAATGCTATCGTTTGTATTCGTAACGTGCTATATTCGGTTTCTAGTTTTTGTGCTTTGTCTTCTACTTCGTTAAGTCCTTTAGATATTTCTTGTAGACCTGTGATTAGTGCTTTGTTAAACTTGTTCATTTGCTCGTTTATCCTGTTCTCTGTGTGATTGATTGATGTTATTGTTTCTAACATTATCTTCGCCTGGTGCTGTGATCCCTTTATTAGCTCCTTTTGGTTATTATCTAATGCTTCAATGTTACTGTAGGCTTCGTCATTGACTCCAAATACTGAGGTTAATATTGTTCCTAATATTCCTCTTCTTTCCCTTCCTTTTATTTCTACTGTCAGCCCCTCGCTTACTGACTCCGCCTTTCTTTGTCCTTCCTCCAATTTCTCTATTATATCCTTACAATTCACGATTTTTATCTCATGACACAGTTCTCGTACGCCTTGTATCATATTTCCTATTAGTTGGTGCTCTGTTCGAATTCTTCCTTTTTCGAGTAACACCTTTATTCGAAATGTTCCCCGGTCTATGACGACCTCTCCAAGGTCTTCTGTGAAAAATCCTGGTACCGGATTATATATTTTATACGGTTCTGCCTTTATGGGTTTTAACATCGTTAAAAACATTATAGCTACTAGTATTTTCTTCCATCTTAGTGCTGCTGCCTTTTTCGGCTTTTCCTGTTTCTCTTCTTCCAGTCGTATTAGCTTATGTATGGGTCTTTTAGTCAGTTTCCCGTTTGCCTTTCTCACTGTTACTACTCTGGTTAATCCCTCCGCTCCAGGGTGTGTTTCTGTTACCCTCGCTAATGGCCATCTGCCTGGAGGTGTATCCTCTTCTTTAATTATAACTATTTCTTCTTCTTTTATGTTAGGGTGCGCCTTATGCCATCTATTTCTCTGTTGTAATTGGTGCAGGTATTCCTGTTTCCAAATTTTCCAGAAGTCTCTTTTTATTTTCTCCACTAATCTCCACCTCGTCGGCATCTTCAAATAAGTCGTAAGCTCTTCTTCCCGATTTGGTGATATAATTTCTCTCCCTATAAGGAAGTGAGCTGGTGTCAGGGCTATTTTCCCTTCAGGGTCTTCTGATGACCCACATAATGGTCTCGAGTTCATACATGCTTCTATTTGTGCCAGCACCGTACTCAATTCTTCATATGTTTGAACTGTTTCCCCGATGATTCTTTTCAAGTGATATTTCATTATTCGCACTGCGCTCTCCCATAATCCTCCGAAATGTGGTGCATATGCAGGTATGACATGCCACTGAGTACCTAGTGCCAGTAATCCTTGTTTTATCTCGTCATCTATTTTTTGATTTTCTTTTTTCAACAAATTTGCTGTTCCTACGAATGTGGTTCCGTTATCGCTGTATACGTTGTTGCACTGTCCTCTGCGTGCCGTAAATCTCTTGAACGCTGCGATGAAAGCATCCGTAGACATATCGCTTACTACCTCAAGGTGTACTGCCTTCGTTGACAGACACACAAATACTGAGATGTAGCCCTTATAGCTCCTCTGTCCTCTGCCTCTCGTGGTACTTATTTTTATTGGCCCGGCATAATCTATCCCTGTGTTAGTAAAGGGATGACTCGGGTTCACTCTGTCTTTCGGTAGATCTCCCATTAATTGTTGTGCTGCTTGGCTTTTATACCTCCTGCACCTTAAACATTTTGCTAGATGATCTTTCACGGTTCTTCTGCCGTTGATTATCCAGTATTTCCTTTTTATGTACTGTAGTGTTTGTTGTAATCCGCTATGTAGATTTCTTGCGTGACTATCTGTTATAAGTAACTTTGTTAATGCACTATCCTTTGGCAAAATTATCGGATGTTTTCCTCCGTACTTTAGATTCGTGTGTCTCAGTCTTCCGGTGACTCTTAGAATTCCTTGTCTATCCAGGAATGGTACCAATGACGCTAATTTATTTTTCTTGTCTAATTGCTGTTTCTTCTCCAGCTTATTTATTTCTTGTTTGAAGTAGGCGTGCTGTGTGTGCTTTATCACCTTTAATAGCGTTTCCTCTAATTCTTGGACTGTAATCTGACTTTGTCCATTGTCCTTCTTTTTTCTGCATTTGTCTGCAAATCTCCTACAATATGAAAGTACTCTTCTCATTCTTTCTAAATTTGAGAATCTCTCGCATATGTCCTCCTTTATCGTTGTCGTGTGCACCGTTATTTTCGTTTTGACTTCCTCCTCATTTGTCTCTGGTATTTCTTCTGATTCCTGAGTTAAAGTTTTGTTACTAGTCAGCCAAGTTGGTCCCTTCCACCATAGCTCTGCTTCTAATAATTCTGATGCGGTACTTCCACGTGAGAGGATGTCCGCTGGATTTTCCTTTGTATCTACCTTATGCCAATTTTTCGGTCCTATAACGCGTCTTATTTCCTCTACTCTGTTGGCGACGAACATTTTCCACCTTTTTGATGATCCCCTTATCCAAGCCAGGGTTATCGTTGAGTCCGACCATGCATATACCTCAATGTTTTCCCTGTTCAATGCTTGTAGGGTTTTCTTCATTAAATTTGCTAGTAGTACCGCGGCACACAGCTCGAGCCTCGGTAACGTCGTTTTCCCTTTCAATGGTGCGACTTTCGATTTTGCTATCATTAGATTCGTTTTAATTTCTGGGCCTAATACCCTTGAGTAGATTACCGCTCCATATCCTTTCATAGACGCATCTGCAAATCCATGTAGTTCTACTCTGTTTATCTTGCTTAAGTTGTTCCACCTGGGCAATGTTATTTTCTCCAGATTTACTAATTGCGCCTGGTATGTATTCCACCTGCTTTGTTGGTTGCTAGTTAATTCTTTATCCCAACTGGTCTTTTGCTCCCATAATTCCTGTATGAACATTTTCGCCTGAATTACTACAGGTGCTATCCATCCCAGTGGGTCGTATAGTTTTGCTACTTCTGACAGTACGTGTCTTTTCGTTATTTTCTTTGCCGTCGTTATCCCTATTTTGAATGTGATTATATCCTCTTTAGGTGACCAGTGTATTCCTAACGTTTTCCGTACTTCTTCTTGTTTGAATGCCTTCGAGTCTACGTTCCTCATATCCTCCGGTACGTTCTCCATTATTTTTTCTTCGTTGCTCAACCATTTTCTAAGAGTGAAACCTCCTTTTCTGAACAGTTGTATTAATTCCTTTTGGGCTGTTTCTGCTTCCTGCACTGTCTCAGCTCCTCCTAGTATATCGTCTACATACATGTTTTCTTTTACAATTTTCGATGCCAACGGGAACCTCGCTCCTTCGTCTTCTTGTAATTGTTGTATTGTTCTTAACGCTAAAAAGGGTGCTGCGGCCGTGCCGTATGTCACCGTCGTTAAGTTATACTCTTGTATGTGGTCCTTTGTGTCCTTTCTCCACAAAATTTTTTGATATTTTTGGTCTTCTTCTGCCATTCTGATTTGTCTAAACATTTTTTCCAGATCCGCTGAGTATGCTACCTTATTGGATCTCCATCGTAATAGTATATTTGTCAAGTCTTGTTGTAATTTCGGCCCTGTGTGCATAATATCATTCAGGCTTACTGCCGATGAGCTTTTGCTTGATGCGTCAAACACGGCTCTTATTTTCGTTGTAGTACTGTCCTCTTTTCTCACTGGATGATGAGGTAAGTAGTACCCATCTCCCTGGTTTTCTGCTATTACCATATGACCTTGGTTTTCATAATCTTCCATGAATTGTCTGTAATTCGCTTCTAACTGTTTGTCTTTTGCAAACTTCCTTTCTAGTTGCATCAATCTGGCGAATGCTTGCTGTTTAGATTCTCCTAACTTTGCGACGTCTTCCCTAAACGGAATTTTTACTTCGTATCTCCCTTCTTCATTTCTTTTTACAGTCTGTCGATACAGTTCTTCACATTCTTGTTCTTCCACTGAGAAACTTGTATCCTGATTTACTTCTTCTAATTCCCAGAAGTTCTTTATTTGTACGTCCATTTCTTGTCTTGATATCATACAGCATACTTCTGCTTTTATATTCTCCCTTTCTCGTGCTATTCCCGAAACTATCCATCCTAGTTTGGTGTTTTGACTCAGGAGTCCATTACTTATTCTGTGCATCCCTTCTGTCAATATGTAACTGTATTCTTTTACTCCTAGTAGTAAGTCTATCTTCCCTACCTTGTAATATCTTGGATCTGCCAGTATTGCATTTTTCTCGTTATAGTCCGGTAGAATTATATCCTTTTCCGGTAAATTCCTTGTTATCTTCGGTAGTACTAGTGCTTCTATTTCCATCTCGAAGTCACTTTCGTAATGAGTTTCGATTAAAAGTTTCATACTCCAGTTGGCTGTTTTTTCTCCTGACGAGCCTATCCCGGATATGGTCGCCTGTATGGGCTTCCTTGTTGTTCCTAGCGTCGTCGCAGCTTGTTCCGTTATAAATGCGCATTGTGACCCTTGGTCGATTAGTGCTCTCATTATGTGTGAATCTCCTTTCGCATCTCTTATGCGTACCACAGCTGTCGCTAGTAATGCTTTACCTTCCTTATGGCTTGCACAGTTTACTGAATTCTGCCCTCTTTGCTGGTCGTTGCTATTCCTAGGCCCATTGGTATCTTGTGTATTTTCTCGCCTTCCGTTATTTTGTTCTCTGGCGTTGTATGGATTATTATTTCCTCCTCTGTACCTATCAGCTTGGTACCCGTTTCTTCTATTGTTTGAATCTCTTCCATTTCTTTCTTGTGTTTGTTCTCGTTTCGTTTCATTGGAGTTTCTTTTGTTGCTTGTGTTTCCTTTTTCATAATGCAACATATGGTGGTGGTCTCCGCCACAGTGTCTGCACCTATATTGTGAATAACATTGTTTTTCTTTTTTATGTGCTAGGCAGTTTGTACACAATCCTTTTTCTTTTATCATCCTGTTCCGGTCTCTTACATTGAGTTCCTGAAATTCTCTGCAGTTCGGTACTCCGTGATCTCCGTTGCATATCACGCAATGTGTTCTTGGTTTCCTAAGAGATCCTCCTTGCTTCTCTTGTCTTTTTTCTGACTCCAGCAGTTCCAGTGTCTGAAATCTTCGCTGTAGGAATGTTTGTGTCGATTTGTACGTCGGTATCTCTCTACTGTCTCCAATGTGGTTTTCGTACAGCCTCCTAGTTTCATTGTCCCATTTCGTTGTGATAATTCGGGCTATCAATGGGCTCCACGCTTCCGTGTCTGTTCCTAACCCTCCTATGGCTTCCAGACTTTCGTGGAAGGTGTCATGTAGTGATTTCAATGCTCTAGCAGAAGATTCCTTTACTTCCTGCGCTAGTAGCATCCTGTCTATTAATTTAAACAATATCATCCTTGGGTTCTCATACCTATCTTTTAGCATGTTCCAGGCCACTTCGTAGTTGGCCTCGGATATGTTTAAGTGTTGTATCATTCTGTTGGCTTCCCCTCTTACTTGAGTTTTTAGGTACTGCATTTTTTCTGCGTTTGATAACTGGTCGTTTTCATGTATTACTTTAGTAAACAGATCGTGGAAAGTTCTCCACGTTTCATATCTGCCTTCATACACAGGGATTTTTACCTGCGGCAATGTCACACCGTCCCTCCTCTGTGTGCTTTCTGGCCGTTGCATTCCTGGCCTTATTTTCTTTAAAACTTCCCTGACTTTCCTCTTTAGATGATTTATTCTCTCTACTTCTCCAATATCTGTAGCGTCCAGTTCCTCATTTACTGCTGCTTCAATCATTAGTGTATTCACCTTTTCCATGTATTCTCTTAACTCTGACTGCAATTCTTCATCCTCCTGCAAGTCTTGTTCATTTTCTGGCCGTAATAATTCCTCGATTCTTTGTTTTCTTATCTGTATCTCCTTTACTTTCGGTGCTTTTCCTCTTTTCAGCACCCTTCCATATTCTTCCAACAGGGTTTTCCCCTCAATGTATGTCTTAAATACCTGATCATAGTATTTTGTTTCAAAATATTTTTCTTTCGTTATACCCCCCTTCTAGCAGCTTTTCGTGGTTATTTAAAAATTTTGCCCAATATTCTTCTAATTTTTCCTGTCTATCACGGATGTATTGTTGATTTTTCCGAGATTGGGAATCCTTTTTTGTATTTGAAACGAGTTTCACTATTTCTGTTCCTATTTCCGCTTGCTTAACGTATAGACTCTCCATGATTATTTTCAAAATTTTTACATTCAGCGGTAAATATATTAGACAATACTAAATGTACGTTATGTATTAAATAAGTATACCTGTATTATAACACTTTCTTTTCTATCGGAATGTGCAATTTAGCGAAATATGAGTTTGACCTTGCCTGCTGTGCTATTCTTTGCATTGAGGTAGGTCAAGATGTAATCCACACACTCTTATAATGATATATATACATATATATATATATATATATATATATATATATATATATATATATATATTGTTATCAAAATAAATGAAATTATTTGCTACGTAATTATTTTAATTTTTCGAAATGAAATATTTAATTGTAATTAAAAGCAAGCTATATGTATGAACGTTTCTTTTTTCAAATTGTCATACAAAATTACTGTTTAGTTAATTATAGTTGTGAATGACGTTTATTTTTGTTTTATCAATTCTCTGTATTATTTAAATGGTATGCATTCTAAAGTAAATTATTATACGATTGATAGAGTGGAGATTGTTGTTCTAAATTGTTAAATTGTAATAAAAAAAACTTGTTAAATTGTAAGATTGTAAAAGTTGGAAGATTTTGTAATTATTCAAAAACTTACGGTTTTTTGTGTTCTTAGACGTTGAGGATCCCTCGCTTCTGGTGGGTTCTGCAATCGGTCCTGTCCTTTGGCTGCTCTGCGGCTCTAGTATGGCTCTCGGCTTTGGTACTGCTCTCGGCTTTGGTACTGCTCTCGGCTCTAGTATGGCTCTCGGCTTTGGTACTGCTCTCGGCTCTAGTCTGGCTCTCGGCTTTGGTACCGCTCTCGGCTCTAGTATGGCTCTCGGCTTTGGTACCGCTCTCGGCTCTAGTACCGCTCTCGGCTCTAGTACCGCTCTCGGCTCTAGTATGGCTCTCGGCTTTGGTACTGCTCTCGGCTCTGGTACTGCTCTCGGCTCTAGTATGGCTCTCGGCTTTGGTACTGCTCTCGGCTCTAGTATGGCTCTCGGCTTTGGTACTGCTCTCGGCTCTGGTACCGCTCTCGGCTCTAGTATGGCTCTTGGCTTTGGTACTGCTCTCGTTCTCCCGGGTCTAGTGGTCTCTCTCTGCTACTGAGGGTGTTGCTGGCGTGGACTGTATAGGCTCTCTCAAACTTCCTTGAAGTATTCTGTTTCTCGATAGGACCATGAACAAATTCCCTTCGTTGGCTCAGTGAAGATGTTCGTTCTGTTGTAATGGAAACACCAAATAATAGTAGCAGAGTTTATTGTTGAGACGTACACTATGGGTGTAGACCCGGGATTACTTTGAGTAGAGACTGATGAAGTTGATCGTTGAAGACTATATGTTCGTTGAGTGAATATTGATTGAATGCTTCTCTAGTCAAGAGATATTAGTTTTATATAAATTCTATTTGGGTCAATATTTTTCGCGTACCTAGCGTGATATGTGTATTTAATTTATGTAAATTGTTTAACTTTGTCAGTACTTTTGACTGATGTCCAAATTATTATTTATAATTGACCAAATGTGTATGTAACCTAATTAACTACGTGTGTGTATTTAATAACAAATAGATTCATTCTGTCTACTGGGTGATAAAATTATACTGTCCAATTTCGGATATGAATTCTGAAGATTTGATATTGGACACATGCTTTTTTTAGCCGACGATGTTTTGGAACTGATTATTAGAGAGACTAATATGTATGCAATTCAAAAATTAGATATTTCCAAGAAAAGTAAGAAAGGAGTTGAATGAAATAATACCGAAAAAAATGAAATTTTATCATTTTTTGCAATAATTTTAACAATGAGTTTAGTTCCTTTGCCAACACTTAGTGCTTATTGGAGTAAAGATGAAATGTTTCATAATGCATTTGTAAGTTCCTCATGCCCCGTGATAGATTTTTAATATTGCTCAAATATCTACATTTTTCCGATAACACCGTTGCTAGTGAAAATAGGCTCTGCAAAGTAAAACCATTGATTGATATACTGCTGGAAAACTTTAAGTCTGTCTTGACACCTGGCCAAGAGATTATAATAGATGAAAGCATGATTCCTTGGAGAGGCAGATTGTTATTCAAACAGTACATTCCGAATAAAATACATAAATATGGCATCAAACTATACAAATTATGTACAGTAGATGGGTATACTCACAATATAATAGTTTATGCAGGTAAAAACTACGATACGGTTAATATTAGCAGTAACAGTCATTCAGAAGACATTGTACTAAAATTAATTTTAAGTTTAGACCAGAAGGAGAACGGAAACTTATACGCTGATAATTTCTATTCCAGCATTTCTTTAGTGAAGGAATTGTATCAAAGAAATATTAAATATTGCGGAACACTTCGATCTAATAGAAAAGGGATTCCAAAATCTTTTGAAAGAATGATGAAGAAATCTGAGGTTTATGGAGAACAAAGTGGGAATTTAAGAATAATAAAGTGGATAGATAAAAGACCAGTTTTGATGATCACATCTGATGTCACACATGAAGCGATCCTTGTAGAAACTGGTAAAAAAGATAGAATAGGTAATGAAATAAAAAACCAAAATATATTATTGATTACAATAAAGCTAAAAAAGGTGGATATAAGTGATCAAATGTCTGCCTATTTTACGGTTTTGAGGAAATCAATAAAATGGTATCGAAAGCTTTGTTTCGAGTTGCTTTTTGGAACGTGTGTTGTAAATGTTTCAGTTAGCCACAGGAAAAAAGTTGTCTATGATGCAATTTAGAAGGCAATTAGCTCGGTCATTAGTTACTACGGATACTAGAGATAAGATAACACCAAAACGAAAAATCCATACATTTGTAAAACCGGGGGTATAGACGCAAACCAAGAAAAAAGTGTGTAGGATGTTACACAATGTTACGGAAGTAACCCCTGTAAGTTCACCACCCGTGAATGTGATATATAGGTACCAGTCTAAAAGAAATATACTTGAAGACTATATGCACGAGATAAAATTATGAAAACTAACTAACATTATTTTTAGACCCCAACATCCTGTAGAGAATAGTTAAATTTTGCTAAAGGAGTTCAAGAAATGTGGCAGTTTCCCAACTGTATTGGTGCTTTGGATGGAAAACATATATAATGTTTAAACTTCCAATATCTGCTGGTTCATATTATTACAATTATAAAGGGAATCACTCAATAGTTCTATTAGCCACGTGTGATTCGGCTTATAAATTCACTTACTTTAATGTAGGAATAAATGGCCGCATAAGTGATGGTGGTGTTTCCCGACAAAGTAATCTGTGTGGAGCCCTAGAAAATAACTCTTTAAATTTACCCCCCAAAATCGGGTTTTACCCAGTCGTACATCAAAAATTCCGTTTGTATTAATTGCATTGCAGATGGTGCATTTCCGTTAACCAGTCGAATTATGAAACCTTATACTAATAGCGGATTGTCAGAATCTGTAAAAATATTCAATTATCGACTCTCTAGAGCATGTTGAATGATTGAAAGCTCATTTGGAATCTTAGCTAACAGGTTTAGAGTATTGCTTAATCCAATAAATTGAAATACAGATAAAGTAGAAAAAATAATTTTGGCTTGCTTAGCGTTGCATAATTTATTAGTTTCAGAGAATTTTAAAGCATATGTAGAACAAGATAAATCACAGGCTATGTTTTCAACTAGATTAAGTAATCAAGCAGGTAATCGTTCGACAGCTAAAGCTCATAATGTAAAAAAATGAATTTAAAGAGTATTTCAACAGTAACAGTGGTTCAGTTGACTGGCAAAATACTGCCATACAGAGATGTAACATGTAAAAAATGTATATTATTATTAATAAATGAGTATCTTGAAATTTAAATAAAACACAACATACATATTTATGAATTTTTATTTTTTAAACTTTATTTTCTGGCATCCCAAATAATGATAAAATGCGTTAGGCTTTCACGACCATCGTCTAACTTGTTAAACTGTCTGTTCGGGCTGTTAGGCCGTTGTCTTCTGAGATTAGTTCTCGACGTTTCGCCAACACTAGGGGTTGGCATCTTCTGGAGATGTTGCTGCTTGTAAGCTGAAACTGACTGTCAGTTGGTCTGTGTCGTTTTAACTGGCAAGAACCACGTGTTCAAGTCGAACAAAGAAGCATGTTGCTCTTTAAGTAGAGTGCAACAAATTTAAGTTTGGGAATGTGACGTAGTGTTTAACGCAGGTGGGCGGACTGTTTCTACCAGTGGCGGGCGGAAACAGGTAGATTTAAAATAATTTTTCACAAGTATATCCAATTAAGTTAACAATGAATTTGTTAATTTTTATAGTTCTTAATCATTATGAAGTTTATAGTCAGCTGCACTCGAAAAATAATGAGTAAATTATTAGGAGTACTTTAATAAATAACAAATTTCTCAATACTTACAATTTATTAACATTACCCCGAAGGAAGGGTTTCAATAATACAAAAAAACAAATATTTTATTTTAACTAATTAAGTAATATATTTATTTGTCTAAACAAGAAGTTAGTTAGTTAGTTATGATTCCTCGCATGATTCTAAGATCTCTATTCCTGAATTTGAATTACAGTCTTCATCCTCAGAAAAGCTTTATCCGGATAAACCAGTATTAACAACAAATTGCGTAAGTGGTACAGCGTAGTTTCTAACAAATGTTCTTTTTCGATTTAAATGTTTTTATAATTTTGCGCGTGTTTACATAAATTAAGTCTGTTGATTTACTTCTAAACGAAACTGAGTTGCTTGAAAACACCACGAGTCCGTAGGACGAGTGGTGTTTTCTTTAAGAAACTCAGTTGAGTTTAGAAATAAAAGACAGACTTATAAGCTAAATTAAATCACGAGTGGTATTTTATTAGACTATTTCATGAACAAAGTGATAGGTCAAAAATTCAGTAGAATGAGAGGAAGGAATTTAGTTAGTCTTTCGTTGTTATTTTCTGCATCTAATTTGTAGTTGCGATCCACACAGAACATCATAAATTGTCTCCATATATAAGATTTAGATTTTCTTGTGTTACTCGGTATATTTTCTTCAATGTTTTGGTTTATAACTTCGTTTGAAGTACCACCGAAACGACTCATTTTGACGTATACAGCTACAATAATTTTGTTGGCAAACGTCAAACTTTGCTTTGCGATCGGTATCCATGGTTACGTCGTTGAAAACACGAAGCTGATAGACCAATTAGAATTGAAAGACAGTTGGTGTTTTCGCGATAACACAAGCTGTCTTTGGTTTGTGATTGGTCAGATTATGTGAAAATTTTAAGATGAGTGAAATAGTCAACATTATTTGTATTAAATGTTGTATTATGAGTTGTCAATCTACCTTTTATCAAAGCTCATATTTTTTCGATACGGTTTGACTCCGGATGATAGGGAGGCAAGTGAAGACCTTGATGTCCATGATGTTCAAGATCAAAATATAATACATATATAGATGGAAAAAATGTCATAAAATTATCGTAAAAATTATTTTAGAGGATTTTTCGGTGAATTAAAATAAAAATAATCATTGTATATTTTTGTTGAACGATCTTTAGCTCGTTATTAGTTTCGTAGACAGTCGTTAATCAGCTTTTTATGAAATTTTTGTCAAAAATAGAATTTGACTTATTATGAAACTTAAAAAATAATTATGGCTTACATTACTGTTATTGTTATAACAATTGACTTTTTAATTATAAACATGCACCTGATTTAAAAATTCACACGCATACTATCACACACAGCGTTAGATACAAATCTAGTCTCTTCTCCAGCCTGAACAATAATCAGTCTTTTGCCCTTAGAAATCGGTTTCTTTAAAGTTTTTCAACTTTGATCTGCCCAGTGATATGGTGCAGTATGACTGATGTTTACCTATATGTCTTTCATTGGTATAAATTATGGTTCTACCCTCAGATCAAAATTGAATTAGCTACTTCAAATATTGTATTCGTTTTGTACGAATATGATAACTTTTCATTAGGACACTCCTATTGTCTTCGGATTTTTGCATTGTCTTTGGGTTTTCGCCACCTGCAGTTTGTTCAAAATCTGTTCAAAAGTATGATGGTTTTATTTGTTCCTATCTTTTTGGGATTCATATTGTTAAGTAACTATTATTAATAACTAAAATAAACACACTATAGATACCCTAAACGACTTAATAATACACTAATTACTACTACCAATATACTAAGCACTAATCTAAAAAAAAAATAATAAAATATCGAACATGATCAAATTAACATGTCAAACACTCTCTGCGATACGTACTTCTCAAACTATGACACTGGCAAGCAGTACACTGGTCGTTTCCATGGTAACACTAGTAAACACGATTCACTGCGCATCGTCGAAGTATGAGTCATATTCCCAAATTTAAGTTTGTTGCAGTATATTAAATCTTTATCCAATGTCATCGACCTAGAGTCACATTAGAATTTAAATTTGGAACAATGTAAAACCATACATTGATGTCACAGCTACAATTTTAGTGTTAGCTTCAATTACAAAAGAAGGCACTGAGGATGATCTGATCTAAACTCCGTCTACCCAACAGACGGAGTTATCACGTGAATACCATGTGAACTCATGAAATAATTATAATCATTCCTACAAACAGTCAAACTAGTGAGAATTCGTGGCAAACAGTTGATCAGTGAGAGAACAAGAATACTGTCATTAGTGCTATCCTCCCTACTCGCGCTGGTCGACTATTCGTTCATAGTTTCGGACGGTTTGGCCGCTTGTTCGAAGAAACCTATTGATACCGCCGTGTTCGCATTAAACCAGTGACGTACCAGAAAAATAAAATAAAAAGTTATACAGACAAAAATTGAAATGAACGATTATTTTATAAAAACATGTTATGTACACCGTAATAAAAAAAAAAACGTAAATTTCAATAGGATTAATTGGGAGCGTTATAAAAGCTTGAGATACCGCTAAAATGTAAGTAACGCAAGCTTGACTGTACGGGAAATATATATAGCGTTAATTTTAAACAATTTTTAACATTTGGCGTAGAAGTGGACAATTCAATTTTAAAACATAACTTTAAAATATAACCTCTATCTGACACTATAACTTAAAAATGTTTAATGCAATACAAAAATAATAAAAGTTCCTTAAAAAGTAAACAATAAAACCTGGAAGTGTCTTTAACAAATGGAGAGAAATGGGAATCAAAATACTATAGGCTAACTTTAGGCAATGTGGACATTATACACATGTAAAATTTACATGTGTATCATGTAAATGTAAATGTGTAGGTGATGGTAGCTTACCCCATTTGTACAACATATACGCAACTACGCAACATCGACCATGTTGAGTTCTGATGTTTTAAGTGTCTTAAGTACCAGGTCTTACGTGGTAGGTCAAATCCAGGAGGTGTCTCTGTGATGCAAGGTAGAACTGTATTTGGTTGAGGTTCCGACCATTCATGGATCCATTTGGTGATCATGTTGAACTCGGTAGTTGCAGCTAATTCTGCGGTTTGTATTGGAGATTTTCTGCAGCGCAGTCGACCTTGGTTTGCATCTTTTATATAGTTATGAATCGGCAGCGCCATGTTGCTAAGGATCTTCGTATATTCTTTGGTCAGCAGATTGGTAGCCAATGGGTTGGTTTAGGTTTGATTACTCCAGCTATCATTCTCATGCTGTTATTGAGTTGGATATCAATCTTTTGAACGTAAGTACTGTTGATCCATATTCCCAAGTACAGTTGACCCGATATATATATATATATATATATATATATATATATATATATATATATATATATATATATATATATATACTGCGATATATTTTTGAGTGTTCTGGGGGTGCTTATTTCGTATTCCATATTTACTTGAAATACTTTGTCGGTGAGCATATTTTCTATTAGTCTAGCGGTTAATTTACAAGGCAGAGTACGTAAGAGTCTTTAAATCATTCCTTCGGGTCAGACTGTGTTGAAAGCTGCAGATCATTGGGCTGATTCTTTTAAACATTACTGTTTTAAGTAGTTTATACTATAAGATTTATATTATAAGAAATTGGTCGATAGCTTTTTGGGTGATCAGCTGGTTTATCTGGTTTTAGTATTGCTATGAATTTTGAATGTTTAAATTCCCGTGGGATTCTGAATGCAATTGAGTATGTATTCATGGTGGATGCCGTCGAAATCTGGGTCTTTTCCCGGTGAAACGTGGGATTTTAGTGGAATTTTAGTGTTTAATGTAGTATTTTTTTAATGTACTGTGTACTGATTGTTCCTTAAAAAAATCTAGGTAGATGTAGAAAAAATTTCATAGTTTTCCACGTTGAAATGTGAAGGAGTGATTGATTATAATAGTTTTACCCTGGTAATTTTACTGGAAGTTACTTGGCGCGTCCCTGTTTCTTATAAAATAATTTATACATATTTATACTGCGTTATTACATCCACAATACTTTTTTGACCAATATCTGTATTGGTATATGTACTTACCTAATTTCTTTACAAAACACAAAAATGTACAATACACAATATAAATCTTAACATATAAAATAAATACAATTAACACAAACACAATACAAAGCACAATATTTCTTCAAAATACCTTAACGTACGCCCTTGTGTACAATACCGATAACTGACCCATACAACTTCTGCGAAGAAAGTAATTTGACAACGATCACGTGCAGATCATGCATTTTTATTACTCCGTCTTTTCGGTAGACATATAATAGATCGAAAACGTCACGTTATGCTCCTGTATTAATTTTGACGACACTTTTTAAAAAAGTTTTAATTATATGTTTTATACCTAAATACAAATGTGAAGTGTTTTACTTCTGTATAAGCTATTATAGGTACTTATGCACTTTTTTTAAATATACCAGTATATCTAAAATTCAAACGAAAATACAAAAATATGCAAATCCATATGTTCTTTTGCATGACTCTGATGAGTAAATCGCGTTTTTGAATATCTTTTTAATATGTAGTTTTTAAATTTTTTATAATAATAATTGTTTAGTGCTACATTTTTAAAAATTATATCTCGTTGAGAAGGTAAAAAGCCTATCAGGTTTATTTGTATATGCAGGGAATTCGTCTAAATCATCTCTATATAAAAACAAAATGGCCCGTGACAACACCAAAAAATCAAGAAAATGAGTGAATGGATTACTATAACGGAGATAAAATACAGAATACAATTTTTTAAAAGCATTTACCATCAGATAATATAAAAAAATTTAGAATTACAAGAACTAGGACGGATGTTTTTATAGGTTTGAAAAAATGTTTTTTTAATGTAGGTAACAATTGAGTATAGAGATTCAACCTCTACATATTTAAGGACAAATTCTCTCCTTAATTTATAAGCACACTGTTAGAGTTTTTAGAAAGTAAAAATGGAATAGGTAAACATTGAAATTTTTATTAAAAATTACTATCATAACTAATTACAATTTTAATAGGTAGTTACACCATTTTTTTAAAATGATAATTCCACTCTATATCGATGGGTTGCGCTGTCATTACCAGTATAATTTTATTAAGAAAATGAAAATTAAAAAAAAAAACAGATTTTTTGTTAATTTTAATAAAAATTTCTATACAACTACAACAATAAGTGTTTTCTAATATATTTCACAAATAAACTTATTAATAACAATACAAATTGATACAAAAATGTACAGAAATATACATTGGATGATCTTTAAGCAACTATAGTCAAAGTAGAGTGTAGTGCAACTTGAAACTCACATATTTCTTACCATTTAAGTTTAATTTCGTATAAACAACAAGCTATATATATATATATATATATATATATATATATATATATATAGGATAGTAACAGGGAACTAAAATGACATGAAAGAGAACTCACCCCCATCAAACCCCTAGGCCCCAAACCAAAAAAGTTTAAATTGCAAACCCCTACTTGTGATAAATCATTTGAAAAGACTATAAAAAATGCCATCCAAAAGTAAACATGTGTAAACAATAATACAGCCTATTTTCAAATTCTGTACGAACTTTGGCTTATGTTGTTCTAGCAATAGCGCGACATGCTTGCGTAATTATTTCTCGCAATTCCCCAAGTGACGCAGGTTGAGTTTTATAAACAACTGACTTGAGGTAACCCCATAGAAAAAAAAAGTCAGGTGGCCGTAAGTCTGGTGACCTCGGTGGCCACTTAATAGGACCTCTCCTTCTCCATTTGTTCGGATAATTAGTATCCAACCAGTGCCTAACTGGAGATGCATAGTGAAGAGGTGCTCCATCTTGTTGGAAGTGCAGCAACTCTTCGTCTAGAGCTAGGTTGCCTTGATCGTCTCTTTGGTTCTCTAATTTATGCACAATTAAAGGTGCGATGGTGTTTTCCAGCATATCGAGATAAATGTCGCCACTTAAATTGCCCGGTATGAACAAGAAGCCAATTATAGCATCGCCTAATATTCCTGCCCAAGCATTCAGTTTTTTAGGATATTGAGTGTGACCTTTTCTATACCGATGCGGGTTCGCACAACTCCAGTACCGACAGTTTTGTTTATTTACATTCCCATCCAGCATAAAAGTACATTAATTAGTGAAATAAATATTTTTTAACCTTTTCGGTTCAACGCGAATTCTTTCAGTCACGAGTTCACAAAACTCAATTCGTCGGTCTGGATCATCATCGCCTAGTTCTTGAAGAATTTGTGTTTTGTAAGGGTGAACCTTATGTAAGTTCAACACCTTTCTAACCGACTCATGTGAAAGTCCTGTCATTGCAGATACTTGACGTGTTGATGCAGTAGGCTCTATTGCAAAATTTCCAAGGACCTCAATTTGGGATGCTTCATTCAGTAATCTTGGGGCATCCCTTTGGTTCTGGGAGGCAAATATGAAAATGATCTCCACGCTTTCAGGTATACTGTAAACCATCTTGACAACTACAGCTAAATGACAGTACCGATCGTACAAATGATAAAAACTAATGACATTTAAAATTCTTAAATAAACCAAAAATGATTGAATCTGACACAACCCAAAAAACAGATGTTTTAACTTGTTTTGCAAAAACGGCAAATTAAGTTTTTATTTAACAAAAAAAATTCCGACGGGCACTTATCATTAAAAAGAATAGTCCGGAAGATAGCATTACGGAATGATGTATCACAAGTAGGGGTTCGCAATTTAAACTTTTTTGGTTGTGGTGGGTGGGGCCTAGGGAGTTGATGAGGGGAGTTCTCCTTCGTGTCATTTTAGCTTTTGTTCGGAGATATAGCCCATTGTAAGTTAGAGCCGGTACTAAATGTGTCATCTTGCCTGTTTTACCGTATTAGTGTTTTAATTAAGTGGCTTAAAGAAGACAAATTTTTTTAAGAACTTCCTCATCGTCATTTTTATATGGTTTGTCACAAAGAAATATTTAACTCTATGATTCACTAAGAATTTATTGGATATAAACATTTGAAAAAATCGGTGTAGGTACATATTTTTATTTTTTGGTTTGAAATAAAATAATACAGAAAATTAAGTTTAAGAACATTGATATTGGAATCTTCTGTTATATTCGTATTGAGACAGTGGTGAGATAAAAGCCAAATATAATGCGTAAACTAAAGATTTTTCTCAAGCTTTTCGAGATAATTTTAGTCTTGATATTTTTTACATAACGCTTCAGAACGCCTCGTATCATGTTAAAGACCTGTCTTCAAAAAAAAAAACATATGAAAGCTAATTAATTTCAAATATTTTAAAGAATTTATCACAAATATATTTATCCACAACTAGATGGCCTGAGGATCTGAAGCGTGTTAGCAATAACTGGATACAAGCCGTACAAGAGAGAGAGAGAGAGAGAGGGATGAAAAGAGCTGAGGGAGACCTATGTCCAGCAGTGGACGCATACAGTGAGTAAATGTGTAAATAATGTGACTTTTAACCTTCGATAGAAGATGAAAGAAAGAAGAAATATATGAGCATCAAAAGCAAAACAGGCATTACAACCTGTATAAAATAGACATAAAAGGCATTGAGTGATCACGTTGATAGAATGAATGATAAAAGACTTTCAAAGCGAGGCCAATCACCAACAGACCACCCAGAAGAACTCCCCAATGCTGGTATAAAAGTTGGACATCAGAATTCCAACTTATGCTACATCTTTGAACAAACAACAAATTGTATTAAAACAATAAGAAAAAAAAAGTTTCCAAATATTAGTATACAGGAGTGCATTTTTGCTTTAAATTTTGGCTTTATATGTCGATTTAAATGAATACTTTCGAGAAAAGTACTTAAAATAAGTCTCACAACCTTAAGGTTTTTTAGATGTGAGTACTCATATGATGTTTCAAAGTACCTGCTTGGGTAAACCGCTTAAAACAAATTTCACACTTGCAAGGTTTTTTGCCAGTGTGCACTCTCATATGTATGTTCAAATTAGGTGCTAGACAAAACTGCTTGAAACAAATTTCACATTTGTAAGGCTTCTCACCAGTGTGCACACTCAAATGTGTTTTTAAAGTTTCTGCTGTACTAAACTGCTTAAAACAAATTTCACACTTGTACGATTTTTTTCTAGTGTGGAGTCTCAAATGTGTTTTCAAGCTAGCTGCTTTACTAAACTGCTTAAAACAAATTTCACAGTTGTACAGCTTTTCTTCAGTGTGTAATCTCATATGATATTTCAAACTACCTACTTGAGAAAACTGCATAAAACAAAGTTCACACGTGTAACGCTTTACTCCACTATGCAATCTCAAATGTATTTTCAAAGGACTTGCTTGACTAAACTGTTTAAAACAAACTTCACACTGATAAGGCTTTTCCCCAGTGTGCACTCTAAAATGTGTTTTCAAACTGCCTCCTTCGCTAAACCGCTTAAAACAAATTTCATACTTGTAGGGCTTTTCTCCAGTGTTTACTCGCAAATGAATTTTCAATTTATCTCCTTTACTAAACTGCTTCAAACAAATTTCACACTTGTAAGGCTTTTCTCTAGTGTGTGCTCGTAAATGAATTTTCAATTTACCTGCTGCCCTAAATTGCGCCAAACAAATGTCACACTCATAAGGCTTTTCTCCAGAATGCACTCTTAAATGCGTTTTCAAATTACCTGCTACGCTAAACTTCTTAAAACAAATTTCACACTTGTAATTTTTTTCTCCAGTGTGCACTCTAAAATGAATTTTCAAAGCACTTTTCTGAGAAAACTGCTTAAAACAAATTTCACATTTATAAAGCCGTTCTTCAGTCACAATGATTGATTGATTCAGTCACATTTTGATTTAAATTATTTATGTCAGAGAGATCTGTAGTGCAAGCAGAATCTTTTACAGTTTTCAGTGTTTTATTGTTACATAAAATGAATTTCCATCAAGTAACGGTCGAATCCATCACTTATTTGTAAGTTTGAAAGTATGGTAAAGGTATAAAGGAGAAAAAGCATTTTTTGCTTTAAAATTGACCAAGTGTGCAATTTTATATGTCGATTTAAAAGATATTTTCAAGACAAGTTCTTCTTAGGGTGCCTGTCCGTCTTGAACGTTGGCGATCATTCTGGATATGATCACTTTGTTGGTTGCTATACGAAATAGCTGTGTTGAGGTCTTTCTATACCATGCTCTCAGTTTAGCAATCCAGGATATTCTTCTTCGTTCTGGGGCCCTTTTTCCTTCAATTTTACCTTGCAAAATGCATTGGAGCAGCTCATATCTGCCTTGATTTCTCATTATATGTCCCAAGTACTGCAGCTTACGGCCTTTCATGATGTTGACCAAATCCGCGGTTGTGTTCATCCTCCGCAGTACTTCTTCATTGGTGACTTTGTCTGTCCATGGTATCTTCAGAACTTAAAACAAATCTCACACCCTTGGGGTTTTTTTTAGCTGTGTGTACTCATATGTTGTTTCAAAGTATCTGGCTTGTACTCGCAAATGAATTTTCAATTTATCTCCTTTACTAAACTGCTTCAAACAAATTTCACATTTGTAAGGCTTTTCTCATGTGTGCACTTTTTAGTGGTTTTTCAAACTGTGTGCTTCACTAAATTGCTTAAAACAAATTTCACATTTGTAAGGCTTTTCTCCAGTGAGTACTCGTAACTGGATTTTCAATTTACCTGCTACCTTAAATTGCTTAAAACAAATGTCACACTCATAAGGCTTTTCCCCAGTATTTACTCCTAAATGCGTTTTCAAATGACCTGCTTGGCTAAACTTCTTAAAACAAATTTCACACCTGTAATTTTTTTCTTCAGTGTGTGTTCTCATATGATATTTCAAAATACCACGAGAAAACTACTTGAAACAAATTTCACATTTATTAAGCCTTTCTTCAGTGACAATGATTGTATTTTGATTTAAATGATTTATGTCAGAGAAATCTGTAGAGCAAGCAGAATCTTTTACTGTTGCTTCTTGATTGTTTAGACTTATTCTGTGTTTTTTACTACATGAAAATGCAGTTTCAAGGTATACAGGAGTGAATTTTTTCTAGAAAATTGAACAAGTGGGCCATTTTATATGTCGATTTAAAAGATATTTTTTTAGCTGTGTGTACTCATGTGACGTTTCAAAGTATTTGCTTGAGCAAACCGCTTAAAACAAATTACACACTCGTAAGGTTTTGTGCCAGTGTGCACCCTCATATGGATCTCTAAATTTGATGCTAGACGAATCTGCTTGAAACATATTTCACATTTGTAAAACTTTTCACCAGTGTGCACACTCGAATGTGTTTTTAAATTACCTGCACTACTAAACTGCTTAAAACAAATTTCACACTTGTACGATTTTTCTCTAGTGTGTACCCTCAAGTGTGTTTTCAAAGTAGTTGTTTTACTAAACTGCTTAAAACAAATTTCACACTTGTACGGCTTTTCTTCAGTGTGTGATCTCATATGATATTTCAAACCGACTAGTTGAGAATACTGGGTAAAACAAATCTCACACTTGTAAGGCTTCTCTCCAGTATGCACCCTCAAATGCCTTTTCAAACTGCTTGATACTCTAAACTGCTTAAAACAAATGTCACACTCATAAGGCTTTTCCCCAGTATGCACTCCTAAATGCGTTTTTAAATGACATGCTTGGCTGAACTTCTTAAAACAAATTTCACACTTGTACGGCTTTTCTTCAGTGTGTGATCTCGTATGATATTTCAAACCGACTAGTTGAGAAAACTGGGTAAAACAAATTTCACACTTGTAAGGCTTCTCTCCAGTATGCACCCTCAAATGCCTTTTCAAACTGCTTGATACTCTAAACTGCTTAAAACAAATGTCACACTCATAAGGCTTTTCCCCAGTATGCACTCCTAAATGCGTTTTTAAATGACTTGCTTGGCTGAACTTCTTAAAACAAATTTCACACTTGTAATTTTTTTCTTTAGTGTGTGTTCTCATATGATATTTCAAAATACCACGAGAAAACTGCTTGAAACAAATTTCACATTTATAAAGCCTTTCTTCGGTGACAATGATTGCATTTTGATTTAAATTATTTATGTCAGAGAAATATGTAGAGCAAGCAGAATCTTTTACTGTTGCTTCTTGATCGTTTAGACTTATTCTCTGTTTTTTACTACTTGAAAATGCAGGTAACGTTTTCATAATTTCCACTCGGTTCTTCTGGGAAAAATCTAAAATAATAAATAACTCACGTAAGAAACATATAATAGAGAAATTGGCTTACAAAATACGAGCGAATCAATTTAAACAAAGAGAAACCTTTGTATGTTACAAAATTCTACAAAAAAAAAACACCAGCAAAACACCTAGAAGACCCTCAAATGCTGGTTGAAAGTTTGTCATCAAAATTCCTACTTGGGCGACAACTTTGAACAAACAAAAAAATTTATTAAAATACTAAGAAAAATAATAATCATTCTTTTAATAACGAATTTCAAATTATTCACATTCAAAATAAAGGCCTTAAACTATCTTTATTAGAATCTATAGAAATTAACAAATTAAAAAACACAGACATAATTCTGAATGATCAACTTAAGGCAAAATTTCTTCCCTCCTCAAACTATTCGGTTAAAGACTATAAAGTGTAAGCACACACCAAAAATAGATCACTTGAGAAGGCACTCTGACCGAAACAGCTCTAGTGATAATAATTTAAAATAAATTTTGTGGAAGTGTTGAAAACATAAGTTTTCAGTGTTTTACTGTTAGATAAAATCCACCAAGTAACAGTCGAATCCATAACTTATTTAAAAGTTTCGAAGTATTTGTAAAGGTATGAAGTGCATTTATCAAGTGTGCAATTATAAGTCGGTTTAACCCTTTAAGGCGCAGAACTCATTTGTTCAAGTTTTCAGTGTTTTACTGTTAGATAAAATCCACCAAGTAACAGTCGAATCCATAACTTATTTAAAAGTTTCTAAGTATTAGTAAAGGTATAAAGGAGAGCATTTATCAAGTGTGCAAAAGTTGATTTAAAAGATATTTTCGAGAAAAGTACTAAAACAAATCTCACACCCTTGGGGTTCTTTTAGCTGTGTATACTCATATGTTGTTTCAAAGTACCTGGTTGGTAAACCGCTTAAAACAAATTTCACACTTGTAAGGTGTTGTGCTATGGATCTTTAAATTAGATGCTAGACGAAATTGCATGAAACATATTTCACATTTGTAAAACTTTTCACCATTGTGCACACTCGAATGTGTTATTAAACTAGTTGCTTTAATAAACTGCTTAAAACAAATTTCACACTTGTAAGGCTTTTCTCCAGCGTGTACTCGCAAATGCTTTTTCAAAGAAATTGCTTGACTAAACTGCTTAAAACAAACTTCACAATGATAAGGCTTTTACCCAGTTTTGTAGTTCTTAATCATTATGAAGTTTATAGTCAGCTGCACTCGAAAAATAATGAGTAAATTATTAGGAGTACTTTAATAAATAACAAATTTCTCAATACTTACAATTTATTAACATTATCCCGAAGAAAGGGTTTCAATAATACAAAAAAAAATAAATAGTTTATTTTAACTAATTAAGTAATATATTTATTTGTCTAAACAAGAAGTTAGTTAGTTAGTTATGATTCCTCGCATGATTCTAAGATCTCTATTTCTGAATTTGAATTACAATCTTCATCCTCACAAAAGCTTTATCTGGATAAACCAGTATTAACAACAAATTGCGTAAATGGTACAGCGTAGTTTCTAACAAATGTTCTTTTTCGATTTAAATGTTTTTATAATTTTGTGCATGTTTACATAAATTAATCCACTCCTCTAATAATACTTCTTCTGAAAATTTAGTTTTTGCTGTATTTTCAACATCATTTGTATTAAATGTTGTATTATGAGTTGTCAATCTACCTTTTATCAAAGCTCATATTTTTTCGATACGGTTTGACTCCGGATGATAGGGAGGCAAGTGAAGACCTTGATGTCCATGATGTTCAAGCTCAAAATATAATACATATATAGATGGAAAAAATGTCATAAAATTATCGTAAAAATTATTTTAGAGGATTTTTCGGCGAATTAAAATAAAAATAATCATTGTATATTTTTGTTGAACGATCTTTAGCTCGTTATTAGTTTCGTAGACAGTCGGTAATAAGCTTTTTATGAAATTTTTGTCAAAAATAGAATTTGATTTATTATGAAACTTATTATGGCTTACATTACTGTTATTGTTATAACAATTGACTTTTTAATTATAAACATGCACCTGATTTAAAAATTCACACGCATACTAACACACACAGCGTTAGATACAAATCTAGTCTCTTCTCCAGCCTGAACAATAATCAGCCTTTTGCCCTTAGAAATCGGTTCCTTTAAAGTTTTTCCACTTTGATCTGCCCAGTGATACGGTGCAGTATGACTGATGTTTACCTATATGTCTTTCATTGGTATAAATTATGGTTCTACCCTCAGATCAAAATTGAATTAGCTACTTCAAATATTGTATTCGTTTTGAACGAATATGATAACTTTTCATTAGGACACTCCTATTGTCTTCGGATTTTCGCATTGTCTTTGGGTTTTCGCCACCTCCAGTTTGTTCGAGATGATTTGAAGAGTATCTGTTCAAAAGTATGATGGTTTTATTTGTTCCTATCTTTTTGGGATTCATATTGTTAAGTAACTATTATTAATAACTAAAATAAACACACTATAGATACCCTAAATGACTTAATAATACACTAATTACTACTACCAATATGAGTCATATTCCCAAACTTAAGTTTGTTGCAGTATATATAGGCTTAAGTTAGGTTAGTTGAGTAGTATGTATGTTATAGGTAATAAAGACTTAATATTAGTAGTAAAGTACGACTGTTTATTTTCCAAATCCACACCTTAACATGGTAGCAGAGGTCTGTGGTTAGAAAGTCGTACCTTTTACAACAGAAAAAGTTTGGTGCAGTTTGAAAAAAAAGTGTGACACAAGATGGCCGGTAGTAGTGATTTTAGAATACCTATATTCGATGGGGAAAATTATAAAATGTGGAAAAAACGTCTTATGCTATTTTTAAAAATGAAGAAGTGTGATGTTGTGGTAACCAGACCGAAAAATGAAAATGATACAGACTGGGATGACGATGATGTAAAAGCAATGAATTTATGTGGTGCAATATCGGATAGACAGATGGAGTATATCGACGAAAAAACTACGGCGTATGAGATGATAAAGAAATTTGATAATTTATATTTGAAAGAGTCAACGGCATTGCAAGATAGTATGTAGAAATAACTTGGAGAGATTAAAATTGAACAACTATGGAGACTGTGCAACATTTTTTAGTGATTTCGAAAAAGCTGTAAACGAGTTAAAAAGCGCGGGTGCTAGTGTATCTGAAAAGGAAAAATTGAACTATATGTTAAAGACGTTGCCAGAGTCGTACAGTTATATTGGTGATTTAATAGATACATTAAAAGAAGAGGATCAAACTGCAGACTACGTAAAAACTAAGGTTATGATGTCCGAATTAAAAAATCAAAAGAATGATTTTGGAAGAAAATCCAGTACATTTGTGGTGAATAAAGGTCGACAGGATCGATCATGCTTCCAGTGTGGCGAAGTTGGTCATTTCAAGCGAGATTACAAACATGGCGCAAATCAAGCGTCGAGAAATGCCGCGAGGTCGACAACAAGCCGGAAGAGGAAGCTACTTCAGGGGACATGGCCATTCACGTGGGCAGCGCGGAACGCATGGAACAAGTGCACAGCGGTTCAACCGACAAGGACAGAAGAACGAAGAGCGGAACAGCGCTTGTTGGCTTCTAACAGTTGCTCTTGCTCAGGATCAGGATATGCCAGTTAATGCGCAAAATACTGAAGTAGGTAATGTAAATAATTGTATTGAAATAAAATGGCTTTTATATAGTGGTTATACAGATCACATTATTAATGATGAAAAATTGTTTGATAAATGTAAATTACTTAAAAATCCCATTAATGTTTATTTAGGAGATAATAGGGTTGTAAAAGCTACTAAAATTGGAAATGGTTTAAGTTACTTTGATGTTTTTGGTAAAAAGAGTTTAGTAGATGTGCAAAATGTTTTTTATGTTAAAGATATGAAATCAAATTTGATAAGTTATAGCAAAATAACAGAAAATAATAAGATTATTTCTCAAGATAATATTTCAAAAGTTTTTGATAAATTTGGTATTATAACAGCAGTTGCTTTAAAAAATAATGGCTTATATGTTATGAAAAGTAAATTAAAATCAGTTGAATTACATGTAAATATTGCAAATAAAGATATGAATAATATGAATCAAAAGGAAAAATGGCATCGTTTATTAGGTCATGTAAATTTTAAATATTTGAATATTTTATCTAAAGATCAGCTGTTGAATGGAATTCCTAAAGAGTTTGAATCTGAATTTATGAAATGTAAGATTTGTATTGAAAGTAAAATGCATAATATTCCGTTTGTAAACAGTAGAAAAAAAGCTAAATATATTTTAGAGATTGTACATACTGATGTTTGTGGGCCTTTTCGAATTACTGGGTTTAAAGGTGAAAATTATTTTGTTTCTTTCATTGATGATTATAGTAAGATTTCTAAAGTATATGTTATAAAATCAAAAGCAGAAGTATGTGATTGTTTGAGTGAATATACGAATGAAAGTGAAAATTTGACTGGAAAGAAAATAAAGATTTTAAGATGTGATAATGGGAAAGAATATTTGAACGGTAAAGTCTACAGATTTGCAAAAGAAAGGGGTATAGTAATTGATAATTGTCCTACATACGTACATGAATTGAATGGAACTGCAGAACGGTTTAATCGAACTATAATGGATTTGTCAAGATGTTTGTTGGCTGAAGCAGATGTTGATAAAAAATATTGGCCTGAAATAGTTTGTGCTGCGGTTTATTTGAAAAATCGTACTTTATCTGATACAATTGAAAAGAAAACTCCATATGAAATATTTTTTGGAAAGAAACCTGATGTTTCTAATTTGCGTTTGTATGGGAGTAAAGTTTTTGTACGAAGACCAGAACAGAAGAGAATCTCTAAATGGGATAAGAAAACTGATATGGGAATTTTAATTGGTTATAGTAATGTTGGTTATCGTGTATTATTAAATGGCAGAGTCATTGTTGCTAGACACGTGGATATTGTTGAAGAAAACGTTAAGTGTATAGGTTTAGATTTTAACGAATCAGATAATGATAATAATGAAGAGTGTTACCCTGATAAAATTGATGAAAGCTCTGAAAATGACTCAATAGATGAAACTTTTGAAAGTACAAATGAAAGTATGGATGATAGTGTGAATAAAAATGAATCTGAGTTCCTAGATCTCACAGAGCCAAAAATCCTCCAAAGAAATTTGATGATTATTATGTATATAATAATAGTATTTTTGTAAATATGTGTAGAACTGATATACCACATACATTTGAGGAGGCGATAAATTCTAATGAAAGTAAGTATTGGAAAACAGCTATGAACAAAGAAATTGATAGTTTAAATAAAAATAAAACTTGTAAATTGGTTAAAAATGATACAAACAAAAATATTCTGGATGTTAAATGGGTTTATACTAAAAAGTCAGATAATACTTATAAAGCTAGATTGGATGTGAGAGGTTTTCAACAAACTGATGAAATTGATGATATTTATTCACCTGTGGCTAAAATGCAAACATTAAAGATTTTATTGTCATATTGTTGTCAAATGGGCCTGGTAATTGAACAAATGGATGTTGAAACAGCCTTTTTAAATGGTAAATGAATTTCTGAAGTTTATATTAAACAACCTAAGGGTTATGAAGATGAATCAAGCAAAGTTTATAAATTAGTTAAAGCTTTATATGGTTTAAAAGAAAGTCCAAGGGCATGGTATGAGTGCCTAGATAAATTTAGGTTTTGAAAGAAGTAATATTGATCCTTGTTTGTATGTTTATAAAAATGGAAATGATATTATTTACTTATTAATTTATGTTGATGATTTATTGATTTGTGGTAGAAATTTAAATGAAATTAAAGTGATTAAAATTTTATTATCAGAAAAATTTAAAATGAAAGATATTGGTGAAATTAAAGAATACCTTGGTATTACTGTTGATTATGATTCTAGTAAACATGAAATGAGATTGGATCAAAATAAATATATTGAATCATTAAGTAAAAAATATAATTTAGAAAAAGGTAAACTGTATAATACACCTATGGAAGTAAATTTAAAAATTGATAAATCTGATCATTGTGAAAGAAATATTAAATATAGAAATTTAATTGGTGCACTATTATACATAAGTTCGGCAACAAGGCCTGATATAAGTTTCAGCGTAAATTATCTGAGTAGATTTCAAAATTGCTATAATGAAACTCACTTTAAATATGCTTTACGAATTTTGAAATAATTATACTTAACTAAAGATTTAAAATTGTTTTATAACAAAAATGGAAAAGTAGGTATTATTGATTGTTACGTGGATGCCGATTGGGCAGGTGATCATAGGCAGGTAATAGAAAATCTACAACTGGTTTTGTAATAAGATTGTTTGGTAATGTAATTTATTGGAAATCTAGAAAACAAAAAAGCGTTACAAAAGCTTCAACTTTTGCAGAGTATGTAGCATTGTCAGAAGCAGTAAGTAAATTAATATTTGTAAAAGAATTGTTGAAAATATTTGATATTGTAAAATAAAGCCAATTGATGTTTATGAAGATAACAATGGTACGATTAGTATAGCTAATTATGGCAATTTTACAAAAAATTCTAAGCATGTTGAAATTCATTATCATTATGTAAATGATTATGTTAAAGAAAATATTATAAATGTGGTTAAAGTAGATTCTGATGATAATATTGCAGATATTTTTACTAAGTCCTTGGGCCAAGATAAATTTGAAAAATTTCGAAGTATGTTAAATTTGAATTAATGTAAATACAATGTAAATGTAAGGAGGCGTGTTGAGAATGTAATACATTTATATTGTATATGCAGTATATAGTAAGTGTAAGTGTAAGTAGAACGCACCCATAGTATCATGGGTTGACATGACAGACACTAATGTCAATAAAATGAGTATCATGTAGTAGAAGTAGTAAGAAGCATGGATATATAGGCTTAAGTTAGGTTAGTTGAGTAGTATGTATGTTTTAGGTAATAAAGCCTTAATATTAGTAGTAAAGTACGACTGTTTATTTTCCAAATCCACACCTTAACAAATTTTATGTTTATGACATTCTGCGATTGTTGGATAGCCCAAAATTGACGAAATACCCCTGAAGATGCTCTAGGAAGCGAAAGTACATGGGCAGGATTTAATTAATAAAACTGTGCTCGATATCTGCCTTTCATTTTATCAAAATTGTATTTTTGTTCAAATTATTTAGACCTGAGTCATTGTTAGAACAAGTAGAATCTTTGTATGAATGTAGTGAACATTTTCATAATGTCTATTCTGTTCTTTTGGGAAAATCTAAAATAAAAAAATAACTGGCGTAAGCAATATATAATACAGAAATTAGTTTTCAAAATAAGTGCTAATCAGTTTAAGCACAACAAAGGTCATCATCATCATCATCAATCAGCCCTGAGTTGTCCATTGTTGAACATAGGCCTCCTCTAGACTTTTCCATCTGCTTCTGTTCTGCGCCTCTGGTATCCAATTGGTCACGATTCTTTTGAGGTCGTCGGTCCATCGCGTTGGGGGCCTTCCTCGGCTTCGCTTGTCAGCCCGTGGTCTCCACTCAAGCAATTTTTTTGTCCAACAAAGGTAGCTGTGTCAATATGGGTGTCGGGTCATGAAGTGGTGCCGGATCATGAAGGGATGCATGGGAATGAACGAGTAGATTTGTTTGCAAAACAAGGCTCGAGAGAAACCTTTGTAGACCCAGAACCGTTATGTGGCAACACCAAAGATGTTACAAAAAAACGAGGTTCAGAAGTGACTGATAAAGAATTATCAAAAGAAATGGAGAGCCAGGAAAAATGCAGACTAAGAAAATAATCAATAATATTGATAAAAAAAATCTCGGAAAATTTGATGAACCTCAATAAACGAGATCTTAAAAGATTAAGAAAGACAAAAAAAGATTTGAAAGCAAATTATGTAATATCAAATCTTTTAGAGAATTTATCATAAATATAGCTTCACTTTCACAAAAAAAAACCCATGCCGCTTCCCCACGCATCAGATAAAAATACAGAAAAAAGAGCATGGAGAGACTAAATTATTAGAATGGGTGATAAAAGGCTTACAAATATTGCAAACGAAGCGAGACCAAACACGAAGAGAACAACCAGAAGACCCCTCAAATGCTGGTATGAAAGTTTGTCATCAAAATTTCTACTTGCGCGACAATTTTGAACACACAAAACATTGTATTAAAATAAAAAGAACAAGTTTCCAAGTATTAGTAAAGGTATACAGGAGTGAATTTTTGCTAGAAAATTGAACAAGTGGGCCATTATATATGTCGATTTAAAAGATATTTTCGAGAAAACAATCTAAAACAAATCTCACACCTTAAAGGTTTTTTAGCTGTGTGTACTCATGTGACATTTCAAAGTATTTGCTTGAGTAAACTGCTTAAAACAAATTACACACTCGTAAGGTTTTGTGCCAGTGTGTACCCTCATATGGATCTTTACATTTGATGCTAGACGAATCTGCTTGAAACATATTTCACATTTGTAAAACTTTTCACCAGTGTGCAAACTCGAATGTGTTTTTAAATTACCTGCACTACTAAATTGCTTAAAACAAATTTCACACTTGTACGATTTTTCTCTAGTGTGTACCCTCAAGTGTGTTTTCAAAGTAGTTGTTTTACTAAACTGCTTAAAACAAATTTCACACTTGTACGGCTTTTCTTCAGTGTGTGATCTCATATGATATTTCAAACCGACTAGTTGAGAAAACTGGGTAAAACAAATTTCACACTTGTAAGGCTTCTCTCCAGTATGCACCCTCAAATGCCTTTTCAAACTGCTTGATCCTCTAAACTGCCTAAAACAAATTTCACACCTATAAGGCTCTTCTCCAGTATGTACTCTCAAATGCTTTTTCAAACTCCCTGATTCACTAAACTGCCTCAAACAAATTTCACATTTGTAAGGTTTTTTCCCAGTATGCACTCTCAAATGCTTTGTCAAATTACTTCGTTCACGAAACTGCTTAAAACAAATATCACACTTGTAAGGCATTTCTTCAGTATGCACTCTAAAATGGACTTTTAAGCTAGTTGTTTTACTAAATTGCTTAAAACAAATTTCGCACTTGTAAGGCTTTTCTCCAGTATGGACTATCAAATGCTTTTTCAAACGCACTGCATTACTAAACTGCGCCAAACAAATTTCACACGTGTACAGCTTTCTTCTAGTATGCATTCTTAAATGCGATTTTAAATAGCTTGGTGCACTAAACTGCTTAAAACAAATTTCACACTTGAAAGGCTTTTCTCCAGTGTGTACTCTCAAATGTATTTTCAAACTGCCTGCTACGCTAAACTGCTTAAAACAAATATCACACTTGTAATGCTTTTCTCCATTGTGCATTCTCAAATGCTTTTTCAAACTCCATGCATCACTTAAATGGGTCAAACAAATTTCACACTTGTAAGGCTTTATTCCAGTATGCACTCTCAAATGCCTTTTCAAATTGCCTGCTACCCTAAACTGCTTAAAACAAATTTCACACTTATAAGGCTCTTCTCCAGTATGTACTCTCAAATGATTTTTCAAATTGCCTGGTTCACTAAACTGCGTCAAACAAATTTCACACTTGTAAGGCTTTTCTCCAGTGTGTACTCTCAAATGCTTTTTCAAATTGCCTGCTAGGTAAAACTTCTTAAAACAAATTTCACACTTGTAATTCTTTTCTCCAGTGTGCACTTTAAAATGGATTTTTAAAGCACTTCTCCGAGAAAACTGCTTAAAACAAATTTTACATCTGTAAAACCCTTCTGTAGTCCGAACGATTGTATTTTTGTTCAAATTATTTAGACCTGAGACATTTTTAGAACAAGTAGTATCTTTTAGTGTAGCTTCTTCATAGTTTAGACTTCGTGAAAATGTAGGTATCATTTTCATAATAACCATTCTGTTCTTCTGGGAAAAATCTAAAATAAAAAATAGCTAGCGTAAGCAATATGTTATGTAGAAATTCGCTTACAAAATAAGAGCTAATCAGTTCAAGCACAACAAAGGCAGTAGTGACAATATGGGTGCCAGGTCATTAAGCGATTCATGGGAATTAACGAGCAGATGTGTTGACAAAACAAGGCTCAAGAGAAACCTTTGTAGGCTCAGAACCATTCTGTGGCATCACCAAGGATGCTACAAAAAAAGGAGGTTCAGAAGTGGAGAAACCACCAAAAGAAATGAAAAGTCACTCAAGGGCAAATAAAGACTAAGAAAATATTCAAGAATATAGTTTAAAAAACACTCCGATAATTGAATGAATCTCAATAAACACAAGAATTAAAAGATTAAGAAATACAAAAAAAAAAGATTTGAAAGCAAATTATGTAATATCAAATCTTTTAGAGAATTTATCATAAATAAACCTCAACTTTTAACAACCGCGCCAGTGTATAAAATACACCATTTCTACTAAAACAGCGGTAAAAAACGGGTGTGGCAGTCCAGTGGGACTGCCGGTAGAAGTTATACTTCTATACACGCGTTCGTCGTTACAAATTTATATGGGAGTCAATCTGCACAATCATTACATATGTAATGATATAGGTAAGAGAGAACAGAAAGAGAAAAAGAATTATTTATACAGGTATACGGTGCATCGTTTGCTGTATATAAACATTTGACCTGTAATAGGAGTATAGTAAGTAAATGAAGGATTAAATCAATATTTTAATGAGAATATATATTTTTATTTCCATATATGTATAAAAGGGGTTGAATGCAAAAAAATTTTTACACGTAATCTGCAGTAAAATTCATTGTTAATTTTGTTATTAATATAAAAATACAATACAATACACTGCCAGATAATTCAATATTATAATACAATACAAATTAAAATGTAATATTCATAAGTATTTAAAAATGACAATATACATAACTTACGCATATGTTTAATTTACCATGATAATAATATTAATAAAAAATAATAATATTAATAAATATTAAATATGTTTACAAAAGGAACATTTTTATTCTCGAGAGAAAGAGAGAGAAAATTTATCTTCTGTCTCTCTCTAACCTATATCTTACATATGTAATGATTTTGCCGATTCTCTCAATATATACGAATACACACAAATTTCTAACGTCGAACGCGCGTATGGAAGTATAACTTCAAAAAATGTTTGTGGAAGATAAAAATAAAAAACCAACAACTCGGATGTTATAATTTTTCATTTTATTTTAAAATTTAGGATTTTTGCGTATATTACATATATTTAATAAGACTAACGTGGGGTTTTTAAATATTTCAAAAATAAAAAAGGAAATTCATATTGGGATTCGAACTCACATATACCAGCGTATAAACCAAACACGTAAGAAATTTGCCAATTAGGCATGACACTAACGTATTTCAAAATTAACAGTTCTGGGTCATACAGTGATTTATTGTAACTATTATTTTGAAATACAAAAGCCTAAAATAATTATGAACATTTAATAAATAATACAAAACATATCACATAAATAATAATATTAATATATATTATATATATATATATTATATAATATTATATACATAATATTAATATATATATATATATATATATATATATATACAAAAGAAACATTTTTATTCCCGATAGAGAAAGAGAGGGAAAATATATCTTCTGTCTCTCTCTTACTCATATCTTACATATGTAATGATTTCACCGATTCACTCCCGTGCAAATTTCCAACGTCGACCGCGGGTATAGAAGTATAACTTCAAAAACCCATGCCGCTTCCCCCACGCATCAGATGAAAATACAGAAAAAAGGTCATGGAGAGACTACATTGATAGAATGGGTGATAAAAGACTTACAGATATTGCAAACGAAGCGAGATCAAACACGAAGAGAACAACCAGAAGACCCCTCAAATGCTGGTATGAAAGTTTGTCATCAAAATTTCTACTTGCGCGACAATTTTGAACATACAAAACATTGTATTAAAATAAAAAGTTTCCAAGTATTAGTAAAGGTATACATTAGTGAATTTTTGCTAGAAAATTGAACAAGTGGGCCATTATATATGTCGATTTAAAAGATATTTTCGAGAAAACAATCTAAAACAAATCTCACACCTTAAAGGTTTTTTTAGCTGTGTGTACTCATGTGACATTTCAAAGTATTTGCTTGAGTAAACCGCTTAAAACAACTTACACACTCGTAAGGTTTTGTGCCAGTGTGTACCCTCATATGGATCTTTAAATTTGATGCTAGACGAATCTGCTTGAAACATATTTCACATTTGTAAAACTTTTCACTAGTGTGCACACTCGAATGTGTTTTTAAATTACCTGCACTACTAAACTGCTTAAAACAAATTTCACACTTGTACGATTTTTCTCTAGTGTGTACCCTCACGTGTGTTTTTAAAGTAGTTGTTTTAATAAACTGCTTAAAACAAATTTCACACTTGTACGGCTTTTCTTCAGTGTGTGATCTCATATGATATTTCAAACTAACTACTACTACTACTAAGAAAACTGGGTAAAACAAATTTCACACTTATAGGGCAGTATGTACTCTCAAATGCTTTTTCAAATTGCCTGCTAGGCAAAACTTCTTAAGACAAATTTCACACTTGTAATGCTATATGTATAATGTATATAATATATATATATATATATATATATATATTGACGGTCGTACTCCTTTTCTCTATATATATATATATATATATATATATATATATATATATATATATATATATATATAAACGTATATATATTAAACGATAAACTAACTTCAATAAACAACACATTAGATCTAAAATATATTTTACGTGTAGTGACTTAGTGGGTATGTCCTATGTTTTAATATTATTTTAATTGTGACGTCTACTTGTTAGTAACAAATTTTTACATGCTTGGTAAGTCAAAAGTTTAACTTTTAAATCGTATTATGTCTATCATAAAATGTTTTTTAGTCAATATTACTTCTTGAAAAAGGCATGGATTTCCTGCCGAAACGTCGAAAAAATATATGAAAATGCCTTAGTAGCAAATCAAATTTTTTTATGAACCTAAGCCCAAGAAAATCCACTAAAAAAATATATATTAAGGTTCAAGAACTAAACTCAAACTATATATATATATATATATATATATATATATATATATATATATATATATATATATATATATATATATATATAAGCACGTTCCCAGTAGGACAGTTTAATCTTGACATTCAAAAGTTTACATACTTCAATGTTAGTTTTATTTGTGAAATCTTTTAATTTCTGTGAGTGTTTTTTAAATCTATTTGTACATCATTTGTTTGTAATGTTCTAATTGTTTTACAGTTTACTCCTGATGAAGCTATAAAATAAATGACGAAATATTGAGTCTTAGAAAAAACAGATTTTTATTATAGACCACTATACCTGATATATAAGAAAAAAAAATTTCCAAGTATTAGTAAAGGTATACAGGAGTGAATTTTTATTATAGAATTGAACAAGTGTGCCATTTTATGTGTCAATTCAAAAGATATTTTCGAGAAAAGGACCTAAAACAAATCTCACACCCTTAAGGTTTTTTAGCTGTATGTACTCGTATGTTTTGTTAAAGTACTTGCTTGGGTAAACCCCTCAAAACAAATTACACGATCGTAAGATTTTTTGCCAGTGTGCACTCTCAATATGTTTTCATAGCACAGTAAACCCTCGATCTAACATACCTTTATTTAACGGACTTCTGACATAACGGACAAAAAATCCGGTCAAATGTAAAAAAAAATAAAATCCTACTGTTAATATTTATTATACATGCTTAGCCACTCCCATACCACTGTATTTTATAAAGAATTTCAATAAAATTTAGCATAAGGTGATAGATACATTTCTAATAGTAATATGTAGGTATATATTTTTTTTTGTGAAAAATAAATAAATAAATAAATAAAGCATTTGCAAGAGAGACATAATATTTTATCATAAACATAATATAATGTATCTATAACACGAGATAAAAATTTACACATTTGTAGACAAGAGACAGAAAGTAAGAACATCACATTTTATTAGGGGATTCCCTGATATAATAACGCTTAGGTTTCTATGATTCTATGATTATATGGGTGTTTACCACGCTGGCCACTCACCACTCTACAGCAGTTCTAGTTTATTCCTTGTGAATAAACGCATTTAGTGTACGCCAGTAAATAAGTTAAAATTTTTGCAGTCGTACCCCTTAAATATGGACAAACGGAAAAGAATCAATATAACGATCAATCAAAAACTAGAGAATATACAAAAGTTGGAGTCTTGAACGTCTGTGTCTCATATATGTGATCAATATGGCATAAAAAACCAAACATAAACATGTTTCGGACATAAAAAACAAGAGCAGAATAAATTAATTTGCATTCATGTGTGATGTAGGAGAAAACAGCAATCTCAGAAAACGAATGAAATTGGCTCGTGAAACTTCACTGGAAGAAGCAATCTTAAAATAGTACGGTCAACAACGTTCTAGTGGGGTCCCGATCCAAGCAGTCGAATTGAAATATGCTGCAATTAAATTAGCAAATCATATGGACATACCATTCAGAGCAAGTGATGGATATCTCTAGCGCTTTCGCAACAGGCACATAATGATGAATAAAAGAATTTACGGCGTAGCTTCAAGTGCATCAAAAGAAGAAATAGAACCTTTTAGGCAAAAATTAGTGGAACATATAAGTAACAAAATGCTATTAGAATCTCAGATTTACAATGCTGACGAAACTGGTTTGTTATGGCTGCTTCGTGCTAACGCCGATGTATCGCATAGATTGACTGCTGTAACGGTTGGCAAATTTCGAAAACCTAGAGATTTAAAAGATATAATGCATCACCTCAGATATTTTAACAAATTTGTTTTTCAAAGAATTTGTACCTTCAGTGAGAAAATTTCAAGAGAAGAAATTGGGAATACCGCCAGAAGAGGTAAAATGTTTATTGCTTTTAGACAACGCTCCTGCTCACCCCTCTGAAAATATTATATGTTCAGAAGATGGCAACTTTGACTGTCTGTTTTTGTCAAAAAATACAACATCGCTTATTCAACCCATGGATTAGGAAATAAATTTGGCAAGCAAACGAATAATACGCAGAAAGTTTTTAAACAAAGTAATGGTTGTATTGGCAGAAGATACAAGAGAGCAGCGTACCATGCAAGACATAAGGTCTTATAATTTAAAATCAACAATTTTTTATTTTGCTGCATCATGAGAGGAGGTTAAAGAGCAAACATTAAAACATGGTTGGAAGAATTTGTTTGATTGCCAAGATGTAGACAAAGATTTAAAAGGATTTTTATAGGAGTCGATCATAAACATACAGCAAACAACGAAAGTGCAAACGAAACTTGATTCCTTTTTCAAAACAGGATTGCCGACAGCAAGCGCGTCGATATCAACCGTAACGTCACTTCACGACTAATGTCTGAAGACAATTAAATAGAATTTTGTTTTTACTTTGTATTTTTTTTAAATATATCTAAATAGAGTGTACATACTCGAACATATTTTCAAAAAAGGTTTTTTGATTTATTTCACACATATTTTTATATAACGGACTTTCGGCTTTAAAGGACACCCCCTCCCCCCAAGTAGTCCAATATATCGAGGTTTTACTGTAGTTGTTTTACTAAACTGCTTAAAGCAAATTTCACACTTGTACGGCTTTTCTTCAGTGTGTGATTACATATTATATTTCAAACTAACTACTACTTCTACCAAGAAAACTGGGTAAAACAAATTTCACACTTACAAGGCAGTATGCACTCTCAAATGCTTTTTCAAACTGCCTGCTTCACTAAACTACGTCAAACAAATTTCACACTTGTGAGGATTTTTTCCAGTATGCACTCTTGAATGACTTTTCAAATTACTTGTTACACTACACTGCTTAAAACAAACTTCAAACTTGTAAGGCTTTTCTCCAGTGTACCCTCTAAAGTGTGTTTTCAAACTGCCTGCTTCAGTAAACTGCATCAAACAAATTTCACACTTCTAAGTGTGTACTCGCAAATGAATCTTCAATTTACCTGCTTCACTAAAATGCTTCAAACAAATTTTACATTTGTAAGGATTTTCTCCAGTGTGCTCCCTCAAATGTGTTTTCAAACTGTCTGCTTCAGTAAACTGCGTCAAACAAATTTCACACTTGTGAGGCTTTTTTCCAGTATGCACTCTCAAATGCCTTTTCAAATTGCTTGTTACGCTAAACTGCTTAAAACAAATTTCACACTTGTACGGCTTTTCTCCAGTGTGTACTCGCAAATGAATCTTCAATTTACCTGCTTTACTAAATTGTTTCAAACAAATTTCACACTTGTAAGGCCTTTCTCCAGTGTGCCCTCTCAAATGTATTTTCAAACTGCCTGCTTCAGTAAACTGCGCCAAACAAATTTCACACTTGTGAGGCTTTTTTCCAGAATGCACTCTCAAATGTCTTTTCAAATTACTTGCTATGCTAAATTGCTTAAAACAAATTTCACAATTGTAATGCTTTTCTCCAGTGTGCACTTTAAAATGGATTTTTAAAGCATTTTTCCGAGAAAACTGCTTAAAACAAATTTCACATTTGTAAAACCCTTCTTCAGTCCGAACAATTGTATTTTTGTTCAAATTATTTAGACCTGAGTCATTGTTAGAACAAGTAGAATCTTTTAATGTTGCTTCTTTATAGTTTAGACTTCGTGAAAATGTAGGTAACATTTTCATAATGTCTATTCTGTTCTTCTGGGAAAAATCTAAAATAAAAAATAACTGGCGTAAGCAATATATAATAGAGAAATTAGCTTACAAAACAAGAGCTAATCAGTTTAGGCAAAACAAAGGTAGCTGTGTCAATATGGGTGTCGGGTCATGAAGTGGTGCCGGATCATGAAGTGATGCATGGGAATAAACGAGTAGATTTGTTTGCAAAACAAGGCTCGAGAGAAACCTTTGTAGACCCAGAATCATTATGTGGCAACACCAAAGATGTTACAAAAAAACGAGGTTCAGAAGTGACTGATAAAGAATTATCAAAATAAATGGAGAGCCACTCAAGGGCAAATGCAGACTAAGAAAATAATCAATAATATCGATAAAAACAACTCTCGAGCAATTAGATGAACCTCAATAAACGAGATATTAAAATGGTCACCGAAATGGTGACAGGACATTGTCGTTTAATAAAACACCTATACAAACTAGGTAAGGTGAATGAACCATGGTGCAGAAAATGGGAAATGAAAGAAGAGACTATCATGCACATCATGTGTTATTGCAATATGTCACGTAATATGATGTAGAAATTGACCTGAGGATTGAACCAGAAGAGATGATAAAACTACCAGTAAGAAAACTGTTCGCCTTCTTTGAGAACAGGACTTATTCAAGAAAAAACCAAGGTATGGTACAATGGTCCAATGATTAAAGAGTTCCACAGTCTCGCCTGAACCAAGAAGAAGAAGGGTGAGCTATGACTATCCAGTCAGTTTTAAATAATGCTTTGTATATAGAAGATTTACATCTGAAGAAGATCTGGGTAGAATTATTAAACACTGTAGCTGTGTTGTTAAATTCTGGATCTCTTATAACTTTCTGTAGCACAATTTTAAAAAGTCTGCCTGAGTCCTCTGTTATGGCTATTTTGAATTTTTAATTCACAGATGATAACATTATTTTGACATTATCATCTGTGAAACTTCTTAGTTTTTTTAAGAATGTCTCTTTATATTTGGTTTATTGTTGACTGACCAAGTCTGCATGCTTATTGATTTTCACCCAAAATTTCTTCAGAGCTATGGACTCAGATGTGTGTAACTTATGTTAGAAAGTATATTACAAATTTTATACGACATGGTTAAACCTCTTTATTATTACATTCAAATAGACGTAGCTCCGCAGCTATTTTACTGGCCCAACAATCTGAAAGATCTGGGTTCTATTCCCGGCACAGACACCAAGAAATTTTATTTCTAATTTAACTGAGCCACCACTGTACACTGGACGGCACTAAAGTCCCGGCTACGTATGTGGCGGTTAAGTCAAGCACTACACAGTATCTTCATTATTAATTAACATATAGCAACATACGAGATATCATAGGGCACTATAGATAAAAATAGGTTTACTATAAGACAAATTTTGATTTATTAACTTAAAGAAGGCTTCTGGCTGAATACTAAATAAACATCTGATCGAATCCAAATATGTGACATAGCAAATGAAAAGGGAGGATATAACGAATATATTCAGATAGAAAAAATAAACAAGACGACTACCAAAAGGGCACTATACATAGTGTTTATTACTATTGAATGTATAGCGACATATCACATGACACTATGGATGATAATAGACATATTTGCCTTATATATAAAGCATAAGGTAAATTCGCTTATTGACCTGAAAAGGGCGTCTGACTGATTACAAAATAAACAACTAGAATTATACTAGCATATGAAACATCACATCAAACGACGTGAGACGTATAGTACATATAACTAATGTATATAGCGTGCCATTAATATATATACAGGGTACAGTAAAAAACCATGATGTCAGATCAGAAGTGTACCAGCTGTTACTTTATATTTACTTGGATTATATGCAAAATGTTTATTATTTTGAAAATTTAATGACTGACTGTAGATGAGAATTGATTGGATCCCCGTCGCATGCGACGGGCAAATTTACTAGTGTTATAAAATTTTTATAGTTTAACAGTTATTAAAAATTTTAAGTCAAGAAATGGAAGATATAACCTAACTTTTATTCCTCATAACTTTTTACATGGCGTATATTTCTCTAATAGCTGCACATACCTTGTGAAAGTTTGAACCTACTTTGATAATTTACTATGATAACAAAGAAATGAAAGAAACTTTTTTTTTCATTGAGTTAACAAGCACTAAACAAATAGCTTTTCAGCCTTGCTGAATCAAAAGCACACGGCGGGCTAGTACATTGTCGACATTACGCCTGCCTCGAGCGGTTATTGAAATTTTAAAATAGCTACTATTTAGCAGACGTAATGTCAACGCGTACTAGCCCGCCCGCCCGTGCTTGTCATTCTGCAAGGGCGAAAAGCTATTTGTTTTAGTGCTTGTTAATTCAATGAAAAAGAAAGTTTCTTCCATTTCTTTTTTTATATAGTAAATTGTTAAAATAGGTTCAAACTTTCACAAGGTTTGTGCAGCTGTTAGAGAAATATGCACCATGTAAAAAGTTATGAGGACTCAAAGTTAGACTGAATTTATGGACTTCAAAATATTCAAATTTGAAAATTTATTTATAAAAAAATTGTTTATAAAAATTGTTACCACTTTTTGGGATGGGGCACCTACATACAGGGTGTTTCAAAAAGGTATATCATAAATTAAATCACGCATTCCGGGGACAAAAATAAATTGATTGAATCCAACTTACCTTAGTACAAAAGTGTACACAAAAAAAGTTACAGCCCTTTGAAGTTACAAAATAATTGTTTTTTGCATTATCTCCTAAACTACTTGACATTTAAAAATGGACACGTTACTTTCTTGTTCTGAAAGCATTTTTCATAAAAAAGAAACAACAAAATCTAAGGGCACAGAAAAATTTTAAGGGGATGTGCCGCCCTAAATCCTCCCAAACTTTTGTTTCAAAGTTAAATCAAATGAATTTTGTGGCATCATTATTATAACATATTATTTTAAAAATTTTTTTGCCTCATCACTTTTTTCAAAAAACAGTTTTTATTGAGTTACGGCCCTTTTCATTAACCTTTAAAAAATTATGTGCAACTAAATAAATGGTTTAAATGAATTAACAAGTACAAAAAATGTCTATAACCTCTATAAATATGGTATTAAAATAAATGTTCAAAATGACCCCCATTTTCTTCAATACACATTCGGTATCGTTTTAATAAGAAAAACCGAATGCGCTGAAAAATCATATTTTCCTGACGAAATTGATTTGCAGCTTCAATTATTCTAACCCTCAATTGTTGTTCGTCCTCTATTGTTACAGAACAGTTCTCTTTCATAAACCACCAAAAGCAAAAGCCCATGGGGTTAAGACCTGGACTTCTGGGTGGCCAAGAAATAGGTGCGTCACGACCCCTTCCAATCCACCGACCAGGATACTGCCTGCAAAGTTATCCCCGGACTTCATTGCTGTAATGGGTGGAGCGCCATCTTGTAGAAACCACATATTTTGCCTTATTGCAATATTCACTTCTTCCAAATACTCTTGTAAATCGTTTGCCAAGAACTGCAAATAATTATCACCATTTAAATTTTTGGGAAGAAATACTGGGCCTATTAGATTGTTATCCACAATTCCTATCCAAACATTAACATTGAAAGTCCTTTGGTGATGAGTCGTTTTTTTTTTGGCGTGAGGATTTTCGGCCCAAATGTGCTCGTTATGATGGTTTGTTATTCCATTTTTACTGAAGGTACCCTCGTCGGTAAACAAAATATTTCTAATAAAATTACCATTTCGAGTGTTTTCCATTAGCAACCAATCGCAAAATCCAATCCTTTTAGGATAATCTTCAACCAATAACTCTTGAACCATTGTTAAGTGATAGGGTTTAAGCAGCTGATCCTTCAAACGCCTCCAAACTCTTACGTGAGAAACATTTAGTTGAGCAGCTATTACCCTTGTACTTGTTCCAGGGACTTCTTCAATGATTTCTAAAATGTGTTCATTAGTTGCATCCATTATTGGACGACCACTATTGCCAGCAACTTGCGGTTGGGATGTACCCGTTTCCCGTAAACGACGATCAATGGTCAGAAATAATCGTCTATCGGGTGTATTTCGATTGGGATATTTTACTGCATAACGCCTTGCGGCTGCTGCACTATTTCCTTGACATTCACCTACTATATTCCCGATAGTTTATTGAAATCATAATTTAATCTGATCCAACTTACCCAAAGTTAAATGCATATCTGCCATTTCCTGAAATGTGTAGGCCATTGTAATATCAAAATTTTTAATATTAATCTTACACAATAAATGATAGCTTCAAATTATTGACGATTATTAATGGAACTGTTTGTAATTATTGTATCCGTAGAAACTAATCGTAATTTTATGGCCAACTAGGAAAAAACTAGTTTTTAGAAAGAGTGATCAGGCATAAAAGTTTTAAAAATAATGTGTTAAACTAATGATCCACAAAATTCATTTGATTTGAACATACTCAAAAGTTTGGGGTGATTTAGGGCTGCACACCCCCCTTAAAATTTTTCTGTGCACTTAGATGTTGTTGTTTCTTTTGTATGAAAAATGCTTTCAGAACAAGAAAGTAACGTGTCCATTTTTATTACAAAATGTCAAGTAGTTTAGGAGATAATGCAAAAAAACAATTTTTATTTTGTAAGGGCTGTAACTTTTTTTGTGTACACTTTTGTACTAAGGTAAGTTGGATTCAATCAATTTATTTTTGTCTCCGGAATGCGTGATTTAATTTATGATATACTTTTTTGAAACACCCTGTATTTGTATTCAAATTTTAAAATTAAAACATTTTACATAAGATACAATAGTTTTTAACTATCCACCCTTCCATGCATACAGAAAAGTACTAAGTTGCTCTATTAAGCAGCAGCAGTTTGCAAGATACAGATTGCCATGATAGTTACCAAAATCCGAAACCGATATGCACTACAGGAAGAAGCGAAGGTGTATTGTCTTCAACAGTGTTTTTCTTTGTTGCACAATCCTGTATGCATTTTCTTCCTTCTTGAAGCACTGAACCAATCAGTGGTTAGCAGTTCTTCTCTCACTACGATCTAATTTGTTATGCACATTTTAAAATGTATTTACATGTATTCTATTGCTGGTTTATTGTGGGCTCGTGTTGTATTAATGGTGGTTATGAGAGATCATCAATTTATCGCTGACATTTTCCCACCACTTGGTAGGATGTTCTTCTTCTGCCTGGGAATCTTCTTCCGACGATCTTGCCCGGTATTATGAGGTGTAGGAGGTTATCCCTTTCTGGATGTCTCATTACATGGACAAAATATTGTAACTTTCGAATTTTTATTGTTTTTGTTATTTCTGTGTCTTTCTCTTTTTCATTCTGTGTTTCATTCAATTGTCTCTTTAAAAGAACTTTTAAAAGAAAGGTTTTTCAACACCTAGTTAACATTGAGCCCTAAACTGTGTCGGAGTGACTGCCCTATCCTTCTCCCTGATCAACACATTTAATTTATAATGTTAATATTTTAATCTGTGACGTCAATATATATTTTTTTGAATCTGTGATTAATAATGTGACATTATTCGCTCAATTATGTTAAAAAATTTATGTTAATAAAAATTTACTCTACTCTACACATGTTATCTACACAGAATTCTACAAAACGATCTCGCCTGTCATTACATTGTCCAAGGCCGAAATTGCCTACAATGTTTTCTTGTCTACCTTTTCCTACTTTGACATTGAAGTCTCTTATTATTATAATAATGTCTTTATTTTTCTGATGACTTATTACCATCTTTATATCATCATAAAATTTCTCTATGTAATCTTCACTACTACTCACTGTGGGTACATAAACTTGAAACAGATTAATATCCACTGGCTTTGAGTTTAATTGCATCATAATGACTCTGTCTGATATGTAACTTACAGATTTAATACAACTAGAAACTTCTTTATGTATAATGAATGCCACGCCATTCCGATAGTTATTGCCTTCTTCTCCTTAGTAGAATATGTCATGGTCATCTATGCTACATTTACCAGTCCCCGGCCAGCACATCTAACTTATCCCAAGAATTAGTATATTTAGCCTTATCTTTTCATGCATGGTGTTTGGTTTCTTACTGGGCTCATAGATACTTCTCATGTTCCATGTGCCTATTTTCATACTTTTTGATGGATAACAGCCTGAGAAGCCCTGTGTGCTTGTCTTCTGCCTAATCTTGGTGTCTGAGCACATTTCTATTCATTGCCTTCCCCATTGCAGTAATTTTTAAGTTGATCCAGGATCATTTCCTCTGTGTCTTGAGCTGGTACTGATGATCGCTGGTGTCCTTCATCAGGGAGGGATAGGACATGTTTCTCTCAGTGAGAAGTTGAGAGTAAATCACAGACAGGGTCAACTGATGCTCTATGGGGATCATAGAAAAGTGTCTACCCACTACCTGTATCTTTGCTCTCACATCTCTCATATTCTGGGCCTCATGTATATTTTCATCACATAATATAAAACAAATTCTTTTTTGTATATAGTTTACCTATTTGTAATGTGAAGTATAGTTAAATAAATAAAATATAAACAATATGTATAATCATATTAGCCTTCTGTGTTTAAGGTGCCTAAATATTTTTTCTCTTAATAATACAAGCACAAACCTCTCTAACAGATACAACATTTATCAGAATACAACACCACACTGATGGCAAGTTACCTTATGTCAAAACGATTAAAGACAGCATTTGTGAGTTTGCCTTCTGATTTTTTTTTATTTCCCACTAATCCCACTTACCCAATAACTTCAATAGGGTCAAGAGCCATGAAAATAATCAAGTAAAACATCATACTGAGACAAATTAACAAACACAACACAGTAGTACTGAAAATTAATTATAGATTGAATGAAAGCTATAATAACTAACAAAAGGAAAAATCCCAGTGGTTGTATACCATTGTTTAAAAAGCTTACAATTAAGTAAACAACTAATGTATAACGGTACACAGTTAAACATTTTTATAAAATTAAAATTATCCAAACAGATTAAATATTTCAGAATATTTTTGGTCTTATCAGATCATCCTCAGTGAAAACCTAAAAGCAAGTATTTCCATGTTGATATAATTATTACAAATTGGTAAAATGTTGACTGTTAAACCGAAAAAATGTGGTAAATACTTAAATCATTAGTAATTGAAACTAGCTACAATAACTCTTAGATTACATACTGAGTTTATTAAATTGTAAAATTGATGTGGCAAAAAGTTGATGTGTGTCCTAAGATACCAGCCAACTAAATGTAAGATCAGGGAGTGAAACTAATTACAATTGAGTTTACTTTAGTTGTTACTATTGTTAGTTGATAGTAATAAACTATCTCACCTGCCTTACAATCAGTTGGCTGGCATCTTCCTCAGGACATATATGTTCTTGTTTTGAGTAGGGATCAGTATGTTATCTTAACATTGATCTCTTGTCACATCAATTTTAAAATTTAACAAATGCAATATATAACCTGAGGGTTATTAGACCCTACTTTGTGGTTAGTTTCAATATTAGTTTTTAAATCATTATTAATATTTTATTTTCTATTTTATATAAGATTTACCACATTTTTTTCAGTTTAACAATCAACATTTTACCTCTTTGTATTAATTATATTAACATGGAAATACTTACTTTTAGGATATTACTGATGAGGTCTGATAAGACCAAAAACGTTCTTAAATTTTTAAATCATTTGGATAATTTTAATTTTCTAAAAAAATTTAAATATATATCATTATACATTAGAAGTTGTGTACTTCATTGTAAGTTCTACCTACACATTTTTAATATTTTCTCACCTGAGTCTTCCTCTGGTTCATTCTTCAAGTTTTCCAGATCTAGAGAGGTGGATGGCTGACTCTCTATATACTGTTGGTCACCCTCAAGGGATTCTTTCTTAATTTCAGTTTTTATTTCCACAGCTAATAAAAAAAAGTTGTTTACTTCATTGTAAGTTCTACCAATTCTACCTATACATTTTTAATATTTTCCTTACCTGAGTCTTCTTCTAGTTCATTCTTTAAGTTTTCCAGATTTAGAGAGGTGGTTAGCTGACTTTCTATATATTGTTGGTCACCCTCAAGGGACTCATTCTTAATTCCAGTTTTTATTTCCATAACTAATAAAAAAATAGGAATTAGATCACATTGTTTAGTGTATTAATTCTTATTGTTTGTCTTACCCGAGTTATCTTCATCTAGTTCATTCTTCATAACCTCAAGATCTGTTGATGTAGATAAGGGAGGACTCACTACATCATATTTAACAAAATTTTCCTTAATTTCAACTTTAAATTCCATAGCTAACAAATTAATAGGTGGGTCGTTATTTACTAAAAAAGGTAGGCCTTAAAATTCACAATTTTTAGTGACTAGAAAACCCTCAAATTTTAATGTTTTCTTTAGTACGATTTGATTTATACTAAACTTGTCAAAAACGTTTTAGGAATGTTTTAAAATTTGTAAAATTTATGCATTTACCGAAAACAATATGGCAGAGATATTTATAGGAGCTAGAGCTATTTTAGGAGCTCCTATTAGGTCAGAGAACTACGAACACAGAACACACCTTCAGCAGAGAACAACCCATGTGTTCGGTTTTTCAGTTCAACACAGAGAAGAAGCGAAGCCAATATTCTTTATCTATGAGCGAAGCGACACTCCTTTGAAGTTTCGTGGGCAAGCGCAAGCCGCCAATGACAGCACATGACAGTTAAACCACAGAATACTCCATTCCAACGTTAATATTCTTTGGTTAAACTGTGATTAAACCATGCAGTTAAACAACAGAAAAGTAATAGTCAGTGGGCATATCACACAATATAAATTCTTAAATAAAATTGAGCATTTATGTTGACTTTCAATAAATATGAAATATTGTACTGAAAAAATAGTTACATGCAGGGCCGGCTTTTGTTGACATTCTTAATGGTGTAATTATTTTTGATTTACAAAAGGTTGCAAATACATCGCACAACGCAAAGTAATTCTGATGTTGGCATTGATAGACCAATATTACACCGATTCTTTTTGCCTTGTGTCGATACAAGATATGATTTGTTCGTCGTGGAATTTCCTAATAAATTATCCTTCGTAATATAATCGAAAAATAACAAAGCCATTGTAACTGCCACGGAAATTTCACAAACTCTGAAAATTCCAATTCTCTTTGGGTGACAAATGTTTGAGATCTACAACAAGAAACTTTATGTTCAAATCGATTGTTAATGTCTTGGAAACCTTTTAAAATTACATTTTTCCTTTAAAGTCGAATATCGGAGTAAACGATATTCGACTAAAACGAATAAAAAACCAAGAAGTATTGTACGAGTATATTTCTATAAATATAAAAATGTAATAACCTTAAAAAATAATCAAAAAAGTATTACGAATCATTACAAGAGAGCATTAGAAAGATAAAAAGAATTTATATTATTGTCATTACATTGTGTTCGTAGTTCTCTGATTAGGTCGATTAGGATAGGAGCAGAGAACTATCGTAGTTCTCTGATAGGAGTACAATAATCCATAATCTACGCATATCCTCAAAATGTCAAGTCAAAGATATAAATTCAAATTCGCTGGTCGAATAATCTGTTCGCGCGAATTCATCAGATTCATTTGTAAACAACCTATTTTTGTGAAGTAAGTAACGCTGTCGACGATTAAAATATTTCTTGTTCTTATTTTGTACTTGGCATCTAATAGTTTAAAATGCCAGTATTTTGTTTTGAGTGCGGGAAAACTTTTTCCTTTCAATACAATCTGAATAAACATTATCATTAACTTATCATTATCATCCAGATTTAGCCATACGGCTCACACTCCCTCTAAGGGGAAAATTCACTCATCCCAGATACCTACGGTATCAAAAGGATTGGGCTCTGGTGGGACTCTTTCCGTGTTATCGAGCCCTAGGTGACTTGGTATGCTGGAGTATCTCCCAGAAATTTTCGTACACATCTGGACGTTGACAGTAGTACAGCTTTCTGCATGGTCTTGTAGAGATGTTCATTCAGACCTAGCTTTTTTATGTTTCCTAGGAGGTTCTTTGGAATGACTCCAGTAGTAGAGAGAATAATAGGTATTGTCTGGGTACTTTCCATTCTCCACTGTCTTCGGATTTGAATTTCCAGATCCCTGTATTATGCGATTTTTTCGTTCCGTTTAACACGAAGATTATTGTTGTTGGGTATCGCCACATCAATTAATGTTGTTTGTCTCTTTAGTTTATTAACAAGTATGAGATCCATTATGTATGAGATCCAAGTATGAGGTCTATTATGTGCCACTGTTTGATCTGTGAGCACAGTGCGGTCCCAGTATAGCTTGTAGTTGTCATTCTCAAGTATACTCTCAGGAACGTATTGATAATATGGAAGATGGTTTGTTTGAAGAAGTCCCAGTTTGATAGCTATCTCTTGATGAATGATCTTTCCTACTGAGTCGTCATTATCATTATTATTAACTCCGCCTGCATGACGGCTGGGTAAATTGAGTAGTTCAGCTGATATGTTACCGGTCCCAAGCCCGGATAAAGGAGGATGGGGTAGGGGTAACAACCTCGTAAAAAAACCAGGGTTCATCTGGCCCAGATGACAGTACCCTGTAAGGGCTCCTGCCTAGGATTACAGTCGAAGGTCAACGGTGGACGGAGCAAACGAGATTTGCTCGGAGTGGACGAGAGAAATTCAATGGTCCCGAAAGCGAAAGAACCGAGTAAGGGGAAGACTAGTCTCTATAGTCCTGGAAGACAACTAGTCTAAAGGAAGAAAACCTTGATTACAAATTACCCGGTCCTCCAGGTAGGGGGTTAAGACGTCAGTCCGGTTCCCTGTCACTTGTAAAAATTAGAAAAATACCAAAAAGCCTAAAGATTGCCTCGGAATCTCGAACGGATTAAATAAAAAAGGACTTCGGCGACGGAAAAGGATTATAAACATTGGCACCTGGAATGTGCAGAGTATCAGCGGAAAGATGGAAGAAATAACTGAAGAAATATAAAAAACTAGATATGGATACAGTTGTCTTAACCGAAACAAAGAAGAACGGAATAGGTATAGAAAAAGTAAACAATGATGTACATATATTCAGCGGAGTTTCAAAACACGAGAGAGTGAAAAGAGGAGTATCCGTTTTAATACATAAAAAACATAAACATAAAATCACTGACTTTGAAGCAATAGACGAAAATATAATAAAAGTAAACATAACGATGAAAGAAACACCTATTACGATACTTGGGATTTATGCAATCAGTGATGATGAAACTTACACAAACAAAGATGAGTTCTTTGCTAAAGTTAACGACGAAATTACGAAAATTGGAAATAGAAGAGAATTGGTAGTTATGGGAGACCTGAACGGTAGAGTAGGTCGTAAAGTAGATAATAAGGTGGTAGGTCCCTACGGAGAAATAAACCAGAATGATAATGGTGCGAGGCTAATTGAAATATGTAAAAACCATCAATTAAAAATAACCAATGGATTTTTTAAACATAGAGATGTGCACAAGTACACCTAGACCCAAACTACAAGAAATCTAAAATCAATTCTCTGTCCAAGTACAGGACACAAGAGCATACAGAGGAATAACAAGTGGTTCAGATCATTATATCATAAAATCAAAAGTAACCTGTCCACTTAGATGTAAAATAACACATAATCAAACAAATTGTCAACCCCAACAAGAAGAACCTTTGGAAAAAAGAAGTTATACTTTGGATAGTTTGACCCAAGAGAGTACAAGAATACTATATCAACAAAGACTGGATGGCAAACTAATGAATATAACTGAAACATCAACAGTAGAGGAGTTATATAAAAACGTAGTCGTTAGCGTTACAAAAGCTGCAGAAGAAGCACTCGGCTCTAACACTCAAAGACAAAGTGAAAAACTATGGTGGAACAAAGAAATAGAAGCACTCGTAGAAGAGAAAAAGCAAGCGTATATCAGATGGCTAAGCGGTAAACAACAAAAAGATAGAGATGAATACCTGGAACTCAAAGGAATAACAAGAAGAACAACAGTAAAAGCAAAAAAAGAAATGTGGGATAAGAAGTGCCATGAAATTAAAACCTACCTGGGAGGCAGAAAATGTACAGAAACATGGATGTTCCTCAGTAAAATAAGAACTAACGAAAGGAAGAGCACAAACATTCAATTAATATCCACACAAAAATGGGAAAAGTACTATGAGGAACTACTGACAAAAAATAGGGACGAATACTTAACTCAATCACCAACAGAGATTAATATTGAAGGAGAATATATAACAATACAAGTGACAGAAAAACGGTAGGTCTCCAGGACCAGGGGATATCCCAGCCAAACTAATAAAATGTGGATCACAAAAATTGTTTGAAACCGGCATAAACCAATTTATAAATGGTTCGTCCGTACCCGACGAGTGGAAAATTGCTTATATTTCGTCGATCCATAAGAAAGGAGATAAGCTTAAATGTGAAAACTATAGAGGGATATCAGTCACTAGTACATTCAGCCGTTTGTATAGACGAATAATTAGAGACCGCATTGAGAAGGAATACAAAGACCAAGAGGAAGAAGAACAATCCGGTTTTCGAACAGAAAGAAGCTGTACTGATAATATCTTCTGCCTCAAACAACTAATAGAAAAAAAATTAAGCACAAATTAAGAAACCCACCTCATGTTTATTGACTTGCAGAAGGCGTACGATACAGTTCCTGTAAACAAACTCTGGAACGTGTTACGACAGACGAATATTAGTGTCATCTTAATAAAAGCCTTAAGAAATTTGTATGAAGGGTCAACATCACAAATAAAAAATGGAAACAGACTATCGCAAAACTTCCTGGTTAATAAAGGTCTACGTCAGGGGTGTTGTGTATCACCGACCTTGTTTAAAATATATGTAGCAGATGCATTAAAAGAGTGGAAACGAAAATGCAGAGGCATGGGCGTAGACCTTGGAGAGATTTGCTTGTATACATTGCAGTTTGCTGATGACCAGGTTGTTATAGCAAACGATAAAGGTGATCTGGAGTACATGGTAAGGAAATTACAAGAAGAATATAGAAAGTGGGGACTAGAAATTAATACAAAGAAAACAAAATACCTACCAATAGGTACCGAACTATCGAACATCACATTAGAAAATAACGAAATCATCATGCCCTGCGACCATTACACATACCTAGCAATCGTTTTTAACACAACGGGGAAAGATGATGATAAAGAAATAAAGAGAAGAATAACATAATCCAGAAAAACAATAGGTTGTCTAAACAGCGTACTGTGGAGTCATGAAATAGGAAAAAGAAGAAAACACAATATCTACGAATCTCTTATTAAAAGCAGTCTATTGTACGGAGCGGAAACTTGGCGAATAACCGAAAACAACAGAAGAAAACTGGAGGCAGTAGAAATGGACGCTTTTAGAAGATCAGTAGGAGTGTCACGCAGAGAGAGAATACGTAATGATGAGATAAGACAGCGAATAGGGGTTGACGGCTCTCTAACAACAGACATAGAAAGAAAACAGCTGATATGATACGGACACGTCCAGAGGATGGATAACTCAAGACTTCCAAAATTAATTATGCAATGTATACCACCAAACCGCAGAAAGAAAGAAAGACCCAAGAAATCTTGGAGAGAGGGAGTAACGAAGGCGATGAGCACAAGAGATCTTAGAGAGGGCCAATGGGATAATAGAGTGTCATGGAAATTAGGCAATGTATACCACCAAACCGCAGAAAGAGAGAAAGACCCAAGAAATCTTGGAGAGAGGGAGTAACGAAGGCGATGAGCACAAGAGATCTTAGAGAGGGCCAATGGGATAATAGAGTGTCATGGAAATTAGGCATTGGACAACGTCGCAAGACGTTTTAAAACCGATTGATATATATATATATATATATATATATATATATATATATATATATATATATATATATATATATATATAACATTCCAGAACTGTACATAATAAGGAACCTAAGAATATTGCATATATCTATGATACAAAGTATTCATGTGTTGATTGTAATGTTAACTTTAAATTTAATAATGACTTGAGAAAACATTTGGTTGATAATCATAATTTCGAGAATGTTGTGGAAGAATTATATTTTAAAACTCATATGAGTATGTATAATTATCATCTTTTTTTAACGAATCTTCTTCTAAATGTTTAAATTTTTTAGATTTCACTCAATGGCTTTTGCAAGTACAACTCTGAATAAAGTTCAGTATGTCAAATCTACTGTTAAAAGAAAAAGATCTGTAAACAAATTTGAAAAACAATATTATGAGTGTAGGCATTCACATGTAGAAACAGGAAAGAGAAGCATGATTTAAAAATGAAACGAAAAAGAAAATTGAAATCACATGGATCTTGTAAATTATAAAAGTCATGTGTAAGCCAAATTATTTTAAAAAGAAATTAGGAATCGGATGAGTGTTTTATTACATATTACAAGTCACATTATTTACATGGTGAAGATATACAACATTTGCAGATTACAAAGGGAGATAAGGATATAATTGCTCCTAAACTTATTTTAGGAGTTCCTGCGAAAGAGAACATAGGTTTTGAAAATAATGATTTTTGTTTAATAATTATGAACGATGTTCAGAGAAAAACTTTATTGGATTTTGGAAATACTTTAGTAACAAAAGATGGTACTCATAGCTTAAATAGTTATGATTTTGAACTCACGACTTTGCTTGTCTTGGATGAAGATAAAAGAGGTTTTCCTGTAGCCATTTTTTTTTTGGAAATAATAACAGGTAAAATTACTTCTAAGGTTTTCATGTCAGATATAACTGAAACTTATTTTAATGCCTGGTGCTTTGTTATAGGATCCGTAGAAAAAGACTGTTGTGTTCATGGCACGTAGACAGAGCATGGCAGTCAAATTGATTAAAAATAATAAATAAAGAGAAAAGGTCTTGGTTCTACAAAACCCTAAAATATTTTCAAAACTTACTAAACGTAGATATTTTTAATCTAAAATTCAATGAATTTGTTTAAACTCTTTTACAAGATAACGATACAAAAGTTTTTGGAAAATACATTCAAACACATTACTTACTTATTACTAAGCAATGGGCATATTGCCACCGAATTGGTTGTGTAAATACAAATATGCACTTGGAAAACTTTCATAAAATAATTAAATATCATTATTTAGAAGGAAAAAAAAATAAAAAGATTAGACAAAACTATTAACCAATTAATGCTCTTTATATGTGATAAAACTGTTGAGAGAATAATTTATTTAAAGAAAGATAAAAATCTATCTAAACCAGAGGAAAATTACAATATAGCAGAAATATAAACAGACATTTCAGAATTATCGCAATTGGGTACCACTAACAATAGCAGTCATAATATTAAAGAAAAAATTACAAACAACTGCCTACAAATCATGGACAGAATTGAAAAAGATAAGTTAAGCAAAGAACAACTAGAGTTGAAACACTCTAATATAGTGATTGCTTTAGCCTCTGTAAAACCCGTAAAACCAATCAACATTTTTGAAACAAGTAAGGATAGTTTAAATGAACCTGCTAATAAAAAAAATATTAAACATAAATCATCCCATTCAACAAAAAAAAAGAAGTATCTCAAAAAGAACTTCTATTCAAAGGCTTCTACAAGCGAAAATGATAATGAAAATAAATGAATTTGTAAATAATGAATTAATTATTTCCAAGGATTGTAAATATGATCATGAATATATGAGGCGCTCAGTGCCAAAGTGAACAAAGCGACAATTTGGAGATTTGCTGAATACGCTCTTAAATTAGTCCATATTACTTAATGACATGAAAATAAGAAAGAACAAAGTAAATAAATAGTGAATTTTATGGTTAGAATTTAGAACTTAGAACATATATAATATATATTTGTTATTAAAGTTTACTTAGACACTGTAGTAGCAACGAATATAAGTTGGAGTCACTTCTTTGTTCAAATTTCAGCTTGTAATTATGGTCTCCTTTTACCCTTAGCTTTACCGAATTTTCTCGTTTACAAAATGTCTCACCTGTTTGGTAAAGAAATAAATTCATAGGCATTTATTCTGTTAGTTTTTAACATTCACTTCAGTCTAAAGAAGAATAGCAGAAATTAAATATGGAAGAAGATTACGATGATAGGCCTTGGGATGGTGGTGATCGGCACGATGATGTAAGTAAAAGAAAAATGATTTTCTTGTATTTTAAGTTATTTTTCAATTTAATCAATTATATTTACATATTGTTACTTATATTACCCCTTTCTATCAAACAGGAGTCTATTATTCGCCTCTTATTTTTCATATCCTGTACATTCATTAATTCAATATATTTTACTTTTAGTCTGATGCTGGGGATGAACCAGAAAATCCAGAACAAGTTCTGGCAGAATGTGCAGAGAAATTCTCAACCCCAGATTATATTATGGAACCAGGCATTTTTTCACAGTTAAAGCGTTATTTTCAGTCTGGAGGAAATCCACTACAAGTTATTGAAGAATTATCACAAAATTATACTGCTGTGGCACAAATGGCAAATTTAATAGCAGAATGGCTTATAATTGGGGGTAAGTAGTACCTATACTATGAAAGTTAGAACTTAAGTTTTATTTGCCAATAATTTTATTATTTTAGGAGTGAAAGTAACAGATGTTCAAGCTATGGTAGAAAACCATTTGAAAGAAATGATTTTAAAAACTTTTGACCCTAAGAAGGCAGACACTATATTTACAGAAGAAGGAGAAACACCCGCTTGGTTAACACAATTAATAGAACACCCTACATGGAGATCTTTGATTTATAGATTGGCAGAAGAATATCCAGATTGTCTTATGTTGAATTTTACTATTAAAGTAAGTTTAATTGTTCTTTATTTATAGTTGAAACTATCATCATTGCCATGTCATCAAAGTCAGAAAAATGTATGTTGTTGTTGAAATTATTGTATTTTATAGTACAGATTATCATATTTACTTGGATTCTACTGAACAAGAAATTGACAAAGTAGAAAAAATAATATATTTAATTTTTTGTAAAAGAAAAAACGAAGACAAATAAACAAACAAATATAATAGATAAACAAATTATTTAAGAGAAAAAAACTCAAAAAATAAAAAATATGCACTATTTAGTTAATGTGAACTCAACATCTTGCAGTTGAGAACTCTTTTGCAAATATACTGATGTATATTTAAATTCCTAGACACAATACATGTTGTTAATGTTGACAAATTTTGTAATATCTTGTGGATCATTTGTTTCAACATTAGTTTGTCTAAAATATTGTGGTTCCATGTAAGTAAGCAATTGATCTTTATATAAATAAATATAAGGTTGAATGCTCGAATAAATGAACTTTGATCAGATAAAAGGCATATATCGAGCACAGTTTAATTAAATCTTGCCCAAGTACTTTCGATCCCTAGATCATCTTCAGGGGCATTTCGTCAATTGTGGCCTATCCGGCAAGAACAAGATGTCATAAACATATAATTGTACATTACACTACACTACAAATAGACAAACAAACACTTTAAAATAATTTAAGGAGGGCTACATTGCTTGAAGAAGTCGGAGACAGAATGTCTCCGACTTCTTCAAGCAATGTAGCCCTCCTTAAATTATTTTAAAGTGTTTGTTTGTCTATGTGTAGTGTAGTGTAATGTACAATTATATGTTTATGACATCTTGTTCTTGCCGGATAGGCCACAATTGACGAAATGCCCCTGAAGATGATCTAGGGATCGAAAGTACTTGGGCAAGATTTAATTAAACTGTGCTCGATATATGCCTTTTATCTGATCAAATGATCTTTATATGTTGTGATCATTTCACTGTGCAAATTTATGATAACTACTTTATCGCTTTGGAAAAATTTATTTAATTGCACAAATTTTGGTAAAACCCATTCCAAAATTTTATTTTGCTTGTATCAAGTTAACATGTTGATGTTTTATAGTTTATTCGTCTTCCGGGTTTGGACCGTGTCATTTGTGAGTGACCCAAAAGTGGGTTCATCTCGACGTTTCGCTACAATTGTATGTAGCTTCTTCAGGAGAACAAAAAAGAAAAACAAGAGACAGGAAGATGGGTAGTTAGCTACGGTAACTCAGTTACTCAACGCAACTGTGTTACCGTAGCTACCGTAGCTAACTACCCATCTTCCTGTCTCTTGTTTTTCTTTTTTGTTCTCCTGAAGAAGCTACATACAATTGTAGCGAAACGTCGAGATGAACCCACTTTTGGGTCACTCACCAATGACACGGTCCAAACCCGGAAGACGAATAAACTATAATTCTGACTCTGGCCGTGGAAGCCTACGATTTCATATGTTGATGTTTAGCTCCCAAGAAATGTTTTTTTTTTAACTGTTAGATGAGATACTCAAGATAATATCTAAAAGAGGATGATCATAGCATTAACAGAATTATAATATATTTTACTATTATGGTATATGGTTTTCGGCCATGGCGGCCGATCATGACGGTTCCTCATCTTTACTGAAAGAAAATGTAGTAATGAAATGCTGTAACAAATCGTGTGCAGTGTATGTCTGTAAAATATGTTTTTCTATTTATCATAAAAGTTGTGCTGAACGGGCAAAAGGCAAAATTATCCTAGAAAATGGAAATAAAATCATTTGCTGTAAAAGTGAGGTTAGTTTACCACGAAATGCCGATCAAAAAATTGACTCACTAGAATTGGAAAACAAGTATTTACAGAAATTGTTAGGTGAAGTAAGAGACAAAAATAATGTGTTACACATAAATAATCAATTATTGCTAGACAAGATTAAAACTATGGAAAAAAATGAAACTGTAAACAAAGGAGTGAATACTGCCATGATGGCCGGAATCGTAAGTGTAAACTCAAAAGAGTCTTTAACTGTTGTAGATACTACAGATAATATAGATGCAAATAATAGTTACAAAGCTAAGTTAGTACAACCTAAAACCTTACCATCCTCGTCTTCCTCTTCCTCTTCTCATAAAGTACATAAACATAACCCTCAAAATAAAGTTTTCACTCAGCAAGAAGTAAACAGTGCAGTTTTGCAGGCACAGATTACAAATAACATGCAAGATATCCAACAATTAGGGAATCACATATGCACACCAAATAAAAATAATGAGTGGCAAGTAGCCAAACGCAGAACCCGTCGCTTTGTGGTGGGCTGAAATGAAAATACTTCCCAGGTTCAAGCAGTTCCAAAATTTATATCATTTCATGTCACTAGGCTTACTCCAGGAACTAAACCTGAGCAACTGAAGGCCTTATTGGAGCCAAATTTCCCAGGCGTAAAGTGTGAAGAGCATTCATCATCCCACCCGGAATATTATGCCTCAATGAAAGTTACCATCAGACAAGACAATTGTAGAGAAGCATGGAAACGAGAGGCTTGGCCAAACGGAGCAGTAGTCTCGAGGTTTTTCATGAAAAAGAGGATGCCACCAATATAGGAGGATCCTCAGTTATAAAGAGCAGTATCATCCATCAAAATGCTCAATCAGTGGGAAATTGTATGGATACAATCCAAGAAGAAATCTTACAACATAAAGAGTGCATCGCAGTTTGTTTAAGTGAACATTGGAAATCAAATACCCAATTACAAAATCACAATGTTATGGGTTTCAAATTAGTCTCTGCCTTCTGTAGAGATGAAGGCGAACATGGGGGCACAGCAATCTATATAAAAGAAAGCTTATCATGGATGATAAGAAAAGATGTAAGTGCTAAGGCAAAAACATATGTTTTTGAATGTTCATGTGTAGAAGTGTGTTTTTTAAATTGCAAAATTTTAATTCTTTGTATATATCATACTCCAAAGTCTTGTGTGCAGGAATTTTTAGATATTCTAGAAAATGTTTTAATGTATATTTCAGGTGAGAGCACTCTAGTTTTTATTGCAGGTTATTTTAATATAGATTTGAGGAGTCAAACTAAAGATAAAACAGACTTTCTCTATTTATTACAAACATTTAATATATTTCCATCAGTTTCTGAATATACTCGCATATGTAGAGCTACAAAGACATGCATTGATAGCATTTTACAAACTGTGAACTTTATGTAGCAGAAGTATAAGATACTCATATTTCTGATCATCTTGGTCAAAAAATAACTTTCAGTATTAATGTAAACAAAAAAGAAAATATAAAAATTAGGAAAAGAATTTTTGATTCCCACAGTAAAGAAAATTTTAGGCAAATGCTCCAAGATGAAGACTGGGAGGAGCTTTTTTCAGTATCAAATTGGGATATAGAAAAGCAATGGGTTGTATTTATGAAAACCATTTCTTTGTTATTTGACCAATGCTTTCCAGAAAAAAATATAAATAAACATAGAAGATGTATCAAATACTATAATACAAATGAAATAAATCAATATAAAAGTCGCTTAGACCTTTTGCTAATGTTAAGTAGAGTAGGTGACCATTACAAAGATGAGTACAAACAAACAAAACGTCAGTATAATAAATTGCTTGTGGATTGTGGAAGAAATATATAATAGTCAAAACAAGTCAAAAAGTCTATGGAAAATCGTTAAAGAAATCACACAGGTAAATTGTATCAATAATAATGTAGCTATACTAGGAGATCCAGTCATGGTCAGTAATAATTTTAATGAATATTTTTTAAATGCTGCTACACATCTTTTAGAAAATATACCAAAAATAGAATTCAGCACCAAAATACAGTTTAACAAAAACTCATTTTTTCTAATGCCAGTAACTATAAATGAAATAATTGAATTAATTAGAAAATTGAAAAATAAATTCACTTCAGGTTATGATGGGATACCTACAAATATAATAAAACTGTGTGCATATGAGCTAGCTATACCATTATGTCATATAATAAACAATACCTTCATAAATGGGATATTTCCAGTCAACTTAAAAGTAGCTGTAGTAAAACCAGTTTATAAAAAAGGTGATGCCACTCTACTAGAAAATTATCGTCTATAAGCCTCTTACCATCATTCTCTAAGGTTTTTGAAACAGTCATGTGTGTCAGGCTTCTCAGTTTTTGCTATAGTGAGGGACTGTTATGCCATGCACAACATGGGTACCTTAAGGGAAAATCTATAGAGACTGCCATTTATGATTTTATAACAAAGGTAAATGAGGGTTATGAAAACAAATATATATCCATGGGCATATTTTTAGATTTATCAAAGGCATTTGATACTTTAAATCACAAAATACTAATGGAAAAGCTTTACAGATATGGCATTAGAGGGCCAGGTTATAATTGGATAAAATCATACCTATCAAACAGAAAACAGAAAGTAAAATTGGAGTATGAGGGAAGAAATTGCTTCTCTGATGAAGGACTCATTATGGGTCCTCTACTCTTTGTTTTTTATGTAAATGATTTAGCTTTGGACATTACAGATAACAATCAGAATACTCTTATTGTGAAATTTGCAGATGACACATAACATTTTAACTATAGGGTCATCCTTGAATAATTTATTGAATATCGCTAATAATAGATTAGATAAAGCACAGAGATGGCTCAATATGAATAAACTCATACTGAACAGAGAAAAAACAAATATCTGTTTCGTCACTAAAAATAATAATAGTACCTTACCAGAATCTGTCTCAATTCAATCGCAAATGGTTACTCTAAACCAAAACACAAAATTTCTGGGGGTACATATTGACCAAAATTTAGATTTTGGAGTGCATATAAATGAGATCTGTAACAGGTTAGCATCTATGCTACTCTTTCAGAATAACAGCAAATTATTTGGACGAAAAATGTAAACGAGTTGTATATTTTTCAAATTTTCATTCTGTAATGCGATTTGGAATAGTTTTCTGGGGGGGGAGTGGTAACGCTGAACAGGTTTTTATATTACAAAAAAGAGCAATCAGAACTCTACTTAACTTGAAATACAGGGATTCATGTAGAGGTAATTTCAAAAACTAAACATAGTAACAATGGCTGGAACATATATATATATATATATATATATATATATATATATATATATATATATATATATATATAAATATATATATATATATATATATATATATATATATATATATATATATATATATATATATATATATATATATATATATATGAATGCCTACTTTTCATTTTTAAAAATAGGCATAAATTCTTGAAACACATAACAAACCATAATACTAATACACGAAACAATCTCATAAACTATAATATACCAATACATAGACTAACAGCATCTGAGAAAATCACAGAATATGCCTGTATTAAATTCTTTAATAAACGACCTTACAGCATCAAAATAGAAACTGACATAAATAAATATAGAAAGTGTGTTCAACAGTTGCTCATAGACCTTGAACCCTACAAAGTGGAAGAATACCTTCAAGTTGACCTGCAGGGAGACTGAGGGCACTTATATGAATCTAAATGTCACTGTTATTATCCTTATATTTTAATATTACTTTTATGTTAAGTGTAGGTTGTTACAGCAACCATTATAAATTGTAATTGACACCATTCTCTCTATTGACAATTTATATTTGTGTGTAACTTGTGAATCCTGAGAATAAAGCTTTTTTCTATTCTATTCTATTCTATGAATACATACTATCTTATGTTGCAGACAAAGTTAAAATTATCGTATAAAATGATAATTATTGTAGACTCGAATTTACAATTTTGTGAACCTGAAACACTCATTTTGTCACATCAATCTTGAATCAATGAAATCAGGCATTAAATTCGCTTTGGCGTATTCTCATAGCAAGACAGAGTTAAACTAGTTTTTGCATTAGTAAAATAGTTGGGAGTATTTATTGTTTTTCTTCTAACAGTCATTTTTAATACTTTATATTGAATTAAGTCTGAAATTAAAATAGATAATGTTTTAAGGATTTATTTTTTTTTGAGAAGGTTCTTGAGGTTTTGTCTATACCTGGCAATGCAGGCATGTTATTTTAAACAAGTTAAATTCAATCGGAAACATTCAGGTTTCCATCAGAAGGAGAGGAAGAAATATGATTATTATAATATATATATATATATATATATATATATATATATATATATATATATATATATATTATATCACGCTTATTTTGTAATACTAACGATACATTTTTTCCATAGCTGTATATCACAGCATGTCCACATGACAAGCTCAAATGATAGTTCTGGTCATTGTCATGTATAAAGTCCATTAGCAATATTTATTCTACATTAAAAATTGTAAAAAGGTATCCAGCTAAAATGTAGCTATGACTACCACAGCCATTGCTATATCTTGGCAAGGAAAAAAGGAGTACAGGGCCCATCTAGCATATTTTATTGTTAATTAATTGCTCTTGATTGGTATATTATCCGATCCCCAAAAGCTACCTTATCATCCCCTAGCTCAAAACACACCCTGGGAAAACCGAGATATTAGCCAAAAAACTAACCACAAGGAAAAGCTAGCATAGCCCTAGCTATATCTTGGCAATGAATAAGACTACAGAGCCCATCTTGGCAGCATATTTTATTGCTAATTAATTACTATTGATTGGTACATTGATCAATCCCAAAAACTCAACCACCGTAAATACATCTTACCTGCCGAAGTTGAGACCCTACTGGTTGTTAGATACTTAGTATCAATTTTATGCTTTTCAGGAAAAATTATGTATTTAATAATTAAAACCAGTTCATACATGATTTTTATTTAATTTATTGATGCAGTTCAACAATGCTTTTTATTGCTTCACCCTTTTCCAAAACACAAAAAATATTTTAGCTTCATACTTAAACTACAATACTCATTGTTTCTAGGAAGTACAGTACTCAAGTGCTAACTTTACCGACATTATTTGTTTGGTAATACCTTATTTAATTTGCTGGTGACGAATATGTACAACTTTTCATTCAATCTGCTTGTCATATATAATAAAATATAGAAATAACTCTCTTTATTTTTAATAAATCAAGAAGTTTCTTTATTCTTTTAGAGAAAGAAGACGAAAAATATTTATCATGACTTTTCTTGCCAAATATAAATTTTATAAGAATTAATAAAGTAAATAAAAATAAATAAACAGACAGAAAGAAAACACCTCCTCTTTAACTCAGTTCTTAAAAGCATTATACTCTATGGATGTGAAGCATGGCAGCTAAACATATCCCTATAATGTCGATTATTGCTCTTAGAAATGGATATCTGGCGAAGATCTGCCAGGAAATCAAGACTGGAAAAAACACCCATAGACCAAATACAACAAAATTAAACAACTATTATTGAGAAAATTGATTGCAGATAACTTATTTGTTATGGTCATGTCCAAAGAATGGATGATAGATGACTTTCTAAGTAAATGATAAAATGGGTACTTGAAAGAAGGAAAACCAAAACATACATCGTTAGGAGGCGTTCAAAGAGCAATGTTGGAGAGGAATCTTCAGGGTGAAGATTGGAATGACAGGCGAGAATGATAACTAGGAACCGGAAGTTATCAGACACTATGAAAACTGGATGAAAGAAAAAATAATAAGTGTGAAAGAACCTAAATTGTCTGAATGACAAATATCAGTTGAAGAAGTTTCTTTTAATATGTTGTATTATTTGTATTTTTACACTGTAGTTTATACTGTAAACATCATATTTTATTTTCCCTAATTGTGCAACATTTTCTAGCTTATTTCCGATGCCGGTTTTCAAGGAGAAATAACCAGCATTTCTACAGCTGCTCAACAACTGGAAGTATTTTCAAGAGTTCTCAAAACATCCATCACAAGTTTTCTTAGCAATCCAGAAGAATGGCAAAATACTAGTAAAGAATGTGCTGTAAGTTTAACTCCAAAATAAGTTTATAATTTTTAGACCAATGTTTTTTTTTTCAGAAAATGGTGTGCCATGGACAACATACATATGTATATAGCCAAGTGATTATTCATATTTTGGCTCGTGAGTCAAAGGGAGGAAGTAGCATGAAAAGATTATCACAAGAGATTACTAAATGTGCTCAAAAGAAGTAAGTTAAATGTATCACTCAATGTGATCATGATCAATGTGATCACAAATTTAAACAGTCCTTTTCAATTTTCAAAGAATATAATATAAGAATATAGTTAATAGTTTTTTTATTATTTTTTTTGTGACACAATATAGACCTCATATGTTTTTTTTTGGTTACACTGATGTTCACTTAATATAATGAATTCTATATGGATCTCGTGAAAGTGGAGTATTTTAGTTAGACACTGAGTTTATCACATATTCCATTGTGAAATTTAAAATCAGTGATGAAATTATATTAAAAGCAAAAAACTGAGGTTAAACTGCCTTACATTTGTTTTTCTTCTTCTTCACGTATTCCTTATGCCCTATAATAGCGTTGGAATATTTGTTTATAAACACTAAAATACACTTTTTTAGTGGAAATGATGTTACTCCTATTACAATGGCATTAAATGGAGCATCTGGTTACCCTACTGCCTGTCAAGCGCTGACTGCGATGTTGTCTAAGAATACATTGAATCCAGCAGATATAACAGTTTTATATAGAAATTATAGCGGTCCGGACCCACCACCTATTGATCTCGTCAGGACACCACAATTTTTAGGTAATACATTTTTTTTTGTTGTGAATTATATTTTTTTACTAATTAACAAATGCTTATAGAATAGAATAGAATAAAATAAAAATATGCTTTATTGTCACTGAAAATTGTACTATATTATAGACAAAGCTTAGGAAAGTACAAAATTATAATAATAACAATAACAATTAAAATTTACTAAAATTAGATAAATCGTCAATATCACAGAATAAAACATAATAAAATAAAAACATAATAAAATAAAATATACAATCCATTGCAAAATTTCACTAAATTACAAATTGAATAATAAAACCGTACGAACTAGTTTATGAATAAGTTTAAGCTGCTGCAATATATATATAAAAATACTTTGTTGCTTGTACCTAAACGCACTGTACTTTCTTAATTATTCGTTAAGTAAGGCTTCCACTGAATAATAAGGTCTTTCAGATAGATAGGTTTTTGTCAATTTACGGAACTTAAGGGCAGAAGTTGTAAATTTAAGTTGCAATGGGAGATGGTTGTATAATTTTTTTACCGAAAATAATATAGATTTCGGTAAGATAGTTTCGAAACCAATTCAGATTTCTGCTTTAATCTGGAGCCTTCTAAAAATTGCAAGACATGGCCAGACGATGATAAAGATATTAAAAAGAGACATGGGGAATCTAAAATTTGCATTCCACGACATGTCTATTCATCTAGGCAGAAATCCTAACGAATTTGTTTCTCGTACTCATACAGAGTAGATCCGAATAAAATGAAAAAGACAGAAAAGATTTGATTTCACGTTCAAAGCGTCTATGTATCTATTGATACGTATTTCGACTTAAAAAGTCTCATCAGAATAGTTATTCATAGCCGTTCTTAACGTGAAAAATAATCTTCTCTGTCTTATTAGAAGTAACAATAACATGACTTCGTTATGGACGCAATAGCGACATCTGATAGAAAAATCGGTAAGATAGTTTCGAAACAAATTCAGATTTCTGCTTTAATCTGGAGCCTTCTAAAAATTGCAAGACATGGCCAGACGATGATAAAGATATTAAAAAGAGACATGGGGAATCTAAAATTTGCATTCCACGACATGTCTATTCATCTAGGTAGAAATCCTAACGAATTTGTTTCTCGTACTCATACAGAGTAGATCCGAATAAAATGAAAAAGACAGAAAAGATTTGATTGAATATAGATTTCTTTACTAACTCAGTGGATGGGATCGGTAAATACACATGAAAGCTTGAACTTCTGGTGGAGTAGTCATGCCTACGTTTTGCTGGAAAAAAACTGAAATCTATTAACTGAAATAATTTTAGTTTAGATGTCATATTACCAGTAGATCTACTTTCTATTGGAATACTGATTAGACCAATTTACTTTCATACTTCTACTTGCACAGTAAAATATTCGTTGTCACAATAATCCAAAACAGTCGTATATTCGTGGAATAACCTATACCTCGTTATTTTATTTCTAATTTTTGTTAAGAATACGATTTTAATTTGAATAAAATGTTTTATTTCAGTTACATTTCCGTTTCTAATTGTATTGCCAAATGCAGAAATAAATATATTAGTTTATGAGTTTATTACTAAAAAAAGTTAAAATACAAGAATGCATGAGAAGAACCATAAGGGATGAATCCAAAAATTTATGTAATAATAGATTAAGGAAAACGCAAAAAAATTGTAAAATTAGCAGTAAAACTTTATTATTGTGAGTTAGAAATCTTTTATTTTATTTACTATTATCGCAAATACGATTAAAACAATTACAAAGTTATTTTACCGACTTTTCTATAATTTTCGCAACATAATTGTTACTTTTAGGTAAAAATAGTCACTTCCATGTTACGTAACGTTTAGGTAGGGTGAAGGGGTCGTGTAAAACGTTACTGTGCGTTACATGGGGGAGGGGAGGAGTCAAAAATCTTCAAAAATTGCGTTACTTATTACTTAACGTTATAAAGTTCTTTGAGGGCACGTCTTTCTGAAAGACTGATATTTGACGGTGGGGGTTTGGAAGTATGGAGAATTCTGGCGATATCTTGTCCGGCAACTTCGGATTGGTCGGAAGGAAGATGAGTATTCAATTCTATATAGATCCACATACATCTAGAAAATATAAAAATAATTTTGGATTTTGTTTCAGAGCTTCTGATTGATTCCCTGTTTAAGCCAGGTGTTAAATTAAACCCCGATTATAAGCCAAAGTATATTCACTTGCTGGCTTATGCATCAAGTGTGTCAGAAGTTCAACCGAAGAAAGGACAAAAGAGGATCTCAAATAAAGACGAATTGCAACCTACCATTCGAGCTGTAGAAACTGTACATAGTATCTGCAATGGTAATAAAGGAAGTTCAGAATTGATAGCCGAACTGTCTATTATTTACCAATCATTAAAGTAAGTAAAATAATCACATCATAAATTATTTTACATATTTTTACTGCTGTTCATTGTAATACTCCTATCCGTTTTCATTTCACTGAAATGAAATCAGAATTGTCTTGCTCTGGGCAATTAACTATATCCTAACATAAAAACTATGAACTAAGTATATTGGCATTTTAGTGTTTTAGCCGTAAAAATTCTTTTACTTTTATACCTAGACAGTGTAGCTTAGACAATATACAACACAGGTAAAACTCTCCCGCTTAGGGATAGCTGCCAAGCTAAACACATCACAAAAGTGATGAATAGAACACCCCATATATATACAGTGTGACCCATTTAGAATGGAAACACCTTTATAAAATTTGAAGTTGTTAACCGATTTTAACCAAATTATTTTTTAATGTCATGTAATAAAAGGTCTATTGTGGGACAAAATATGAAATATTTAGTTACATTTTCAGGCCATTCTACGATACTTTTTCTTCGTCGAAAATGGAGAATTTGTATTAGCGATTTTTTTATTAAAAAAATCTCTACGCCACTGGATTTAGAGTGGCTTCAAATAGCTATGACAAAAATTTCATTAAAATATATTTATTAATAACGAAGTTATGACAACTTAAAATTTTAAAACTCACTAAGCTATGAGTCAAAAAAGAACACCCTGTGCCGACAGATAACCATAAAACTAATTATTTTTCAAATAATTTTAATAATAAACCACTACTAGATAAAAAAATGTTTAAAATAGCATAAAAATTTAATGCAAGTAACGCACTTACTTAATTATTAACTGTACTTGCTACATCAATTTCAGTGCTAGCATAAATTTATGCATAATATCTGCAACAATATTTACTTCAAATTCTTTTAATATTTTGTGTCATGGCTGCAAGATTAAGTTTGAGAGAAAAAATTGAAATTATACGTCTTTTGGGAGATAACGATAGAAGTGCCAGGGAAGTTTGTACAATATTTAATGACAGACATGTGGATCGTCCTAATATTAGCTGCGGTACGGTAAACAAAATAAATAGAATATTTAATGAATATGGTGCAGTATAAAAACTAATTTTAAAAAATAACCCGTTACAAAGAGGAAGAGGACATGATCAAATCATTTTAGATCATTTCAGAAATAGCCCTAATGCCAGTTTAAGGAATGCTAGTTTATATTTGAATGTGCCTCGATAGAGTATTCGATGATGTCTTAAGGTAAATAATATTAAACCTTTCAAACTAAAATTCTTACACACATTACAAGAAGGCAACGAAGCAAAACGTTTAGAATGTTGTTTATGGGCCCAAGGGGAATATTTAAACAATATAAATTTTCTAAAAAACGTGTTGTTTACCGACGAAGCCAGTTTCACTACATGGAGTAGTATCATCACAGAATTATCGCTATTGGACAGCAGATAATCCCCATTGGGTAATAAACTGTAAAAGCCAGTATTCTCAAAAAATAAATGTCTGGTGTGGTATAGTGAACGAGCGAGTTATTGGTCCTTTCTTTTTTGAAGAAAACTTGAACTCACAGAACTTTTTAGAATTTTTAAACACCGACTTGTGGGATGCTATTCATGAGCTCCCAATTAATGAACGATTAAATCTTTATATCCAGTTAGATGGGTGTTCTGTTCATTACGCCAGAACCGTGAAGCAATGGCTAAATGAAAATTTTCCGATAGGCCGGGGTAGTCCGTTGATAGATTGGCCACCCAGATCTTCAGATCTCACAATTTTAGACTTCTTTCTCTGGGGAGTTATCAAACAAAAAGTTTACCAAACCCGTGCAAGAGACGTAAACGAACTTCGTGCAAGAAATCGACAGGCATGTGCAGAAATTACTCCCCAACAACTAAGAAATGTAATTAGAAATATTCATAAACGCTAAGACAAATGTACCCAATTAGATGGTGAATTGGTAGAGGCAACTAGGATTTAAACTAAAATTATGTTTCCATGTTTCTGTTAATACAGAGTGTTTTTTTAACGTTAATACAGAGTGTTTTTTTCTTAGTGAGTTTTAAAATTTTAAGTTGTCATAAGTTTGTTATTAATAAATATATCTTAATGAAATTTTCGTCATAGCTATTTGAAGCCACTCTAAATCCAGTGGCGTAGAAATTTTTTTAATAAAAAAATCGCTAATACAAATTCTCCATTTTCGACGAAGAAAAAGTATCATAGAATGCCCTGAAAATTTAACTAAATATTTCATATTTTGTCCCACAATAGACCTTTTATTACATGACAGTAAAAAAGAATTTGGTTAAAATCGGTTAACAACTTCAAATTTTATAGAGGTGTTTCCAATCTAAATGGGTCACACTGTATATATATATATATATATATATATATATATATATATATATATATATATATATATATATATGGTATTGAAGCACAAATTAGTCTGACTTTTCACGTCTGAATCGGAATCAGTATAACGATATAATAGTTTTTCAGTATCTCTACTTCGTCAGCCGTTCGAGCTAATTCCTGAGAAAAAAGTTCGAGCTAAAATGAGAGAAAAAACTATTAAATTTAACATGTATTGTGGACTCCGTGATTTGACTAAAGTGTCAACAAAAACTGAATACAAAATTCTAAAAAAATTTTAAACTGAAGGTAAATCGAATAATGTATCTCTTAAAAACATTAAAACCAGAGGTAAAAAACGCAACCAGCTTAAAGATGACACGAAATCTGCTATTCGGAGGAAATTCCACACTTTCTTTTTTCTGATCCTTACCAGTCCCAACCTTAAAAAATGTTGAAGTCGAAATAAATTCCGATGATTTAATGCCCAAAATATCACGACGTATTTTATTGCGAACATTAGGGCAATTTAACATCACATATATGAAAAGAAGCAGGAATAGTGTTCTTTTAGATAAAGATGAAATTATCTTATCTCGGAGACATTACTTACAAAAAATCCGAGAGTATCGTCGTGAAGGACGAAAAGTATACTATTTAGATGAAACTTGGCTAAATCAAGGTCATACTGTCTCAAAGGTATGGCCAGATTTGGAAATTAAAAGACCTCGAGAAGTCTTCATTGAAGGGTTTTCAACAGGTTTGAAAATACCAGTGGGTAAAGGATAAAGGGATAAAGGGGCTGATAATAACACATATGGGCAGCGATTTGGATTTTTTGGTTAACAGCTTGTTACTATTCGAATCCAACAAAACCAACGATTACCAAGAGGAAATGGATGCTCAAATATTCGAAGGTTGGTTTTCAAATATTCTACCAAACCTCGAAGCCAATTCTGTCGTTGTTATGGACAGTGCTTCATACCACAGTCGACGGTTGGAGCCAACACCAACGACTGTCTGGCGAAAAGGTGAAATCATCAACTGGCTCTCTCAAAAAAATATACCATTCGATGACAACATGTTGAAAGTACAATTACTAAACCTCGCGAAGATACATATACCCCAATTCAAGAAATATGCAGTCGACGAAATGGCTAGTGAAAACAACATAATTGTACATCGCCTCCCTCCTTATCCTTGTGGGCTGAACCCTATCAAGGAACCATATGGGCCTACCCATACCCATACCCATGAACCTTATATGGGCTCAAATAACAAACCAAGTGGCAAGAGAAAACTTGAGTTTTAAAATGGAGGAGGTGAAAAGCTTGTTAGCTACTGCCATAAAAAATGTCACACCTGAGTCTTGGAAAAATTATATAAAACACACTATAAAAGAAGAAGATAGAATGTGGTGGGACTTAGACACAAGAGTGGATATTTAGGTTGAACCATTAATTATCAATGTAAATAGTAGTGATCGCGATAGCTCTTCAAGGTCGAACTACTATCAATGTTACTTTCGTATGTAAGCAAGTTTATTTTGTTAACATATTTTTCAAACTAAAATACATTTTCTCTAACCTCAATATACCTACTTTGCTCTTTGAAAAAAAAGTGAGTACTTTTTTTTCAGAAGATTTCTTTTTGAGAAAGAAAAAATCCTATGATTAAAAAGTAATTAGGTGTACTTAATATTATATTTCTTTTTAAGAAATACTAGAGGCCCATCTTAGGTGATTTTAATTTTTAAACCTATCTTAATGGTATGCAACATGTTATGCATATAAGTGTAATTTGTGTGGGTACAGGTAGATATTAATTTTATTTTGGATGATAAAAAACATCCAACTGGATTCAAAGTGCTCTAGATCAGATGCAATGGAATTATACACAGGAGGCCTATGTTCAGCAGTGGACTAAAAATGGCTAATGATTAACGGCGCCTTGCAATTCCTTCAGTGTGATGGGTGCAGCATTTGCTGGTCCACGGTCCCCTTCTATCTGACTGACTCATATTTCAAATCATGCAGCTATTGTCTTTCTCCTCATTTCCATTGACATATCATAGGACTGGTGGTTACCGTATTTTTTCTATGACCATCTGGTAGCTGACCCTCCAAACATCTTGATTTACTTTCTCACAGAGCTGGTTCACTGATCGCTTTTTGATTTACAGATCAGGTTTCTTAGTACTCTTCTTGCTTCTTTCAGTTCCTCCTGTATGTCCGTTGTTGAGTCTGTGCGATCGGGTGACTCTTCTGCGTAGGATATTAGAGATTTTATGCTGATTATCTATTTCCTCGTTCCATTAGTAGTTGCGTCCTTATTCTATATATATTACATTTCTATAAGCATCCTTTATTATGTTGCATGTTTCTTTATCACCCTTTATGACGGCTTTTCCTTTTCTGATAGTGACTGAAACGATAGCTCATCTTGAAACCAGTTACATTCCACATATGGCTTATTTGACTCCTTGTGTCTTTTGCTTTTTATTTTGCCTTTATGAACATACACTTACCTGTGCTACGTAAGGTTGTCTTCTAGCCGCACCTCCCAGTTACTTACACCTTCTACAAAATTCTGAGTAGCAGTTGTCAAGTCGATTTCTTTACAAAAGTAGTAATTTCTCCAGTATTAATTACTACTAAGTTTCTTGCAGCGATGATCTCCTCTCAGAGTGCTCCTCTCTCATCTCGGATAGGTGATTTCCTTTGGGGATGTTACATGTTTGAAACGTATAATATTACATTCATAAATTATATACATTAAAACATTGGAGTAAATACATTTTTTTTGCAGATTTCCTGTTGTATCAATAGGAATCATTCGGTGGGTTGAATGTACAGTAACGGAACCCAGCTATTTTAAATTGTCCACAGAGCACACTCCGATTCATCTTGCTTTGCTAGATGAAGTCGTGACTTTACATCCTCTACTGCACAATCAAGTGCTGAATCTCCTGATTACACTATTTGAGTCCAAACAGGATGAATTAGAAATTTTAGTTCAGGTAAGCCTTAGCAAAGTTATTATTTAATCCCAATTTGATTCGACTGTAGATATTTCATATTTCTTTGTTTAAAATTGACTTTATATTTCATAAAGGAAACTAAAAACTAATAAGTTAATGATTAATAGTAGAAGTGTGAACTTTTTTTTTAAATATACCTATAATTTAAGGCCACGTTCCTCCCAACAATTTTCAAAAAAAAAATCAAATTCAAAAATTGCTCGAAAATACTTTTAGGAATAGTATAGAATTAGTCCTGAAGGCCCGCGCTACCTTGAAGCGGATAGATAAGAGTGAAGAGCCGGCTATTCAACCGGGTCGGGTGATGGCAGCTGTTTAGTTTAAAGAGCCCCTTTGCGCTATGAGAAGGCAGCAGTAGAACTCGCCCGCTGCACCGGCACTCGGCAGCCAGTTGGCTAGTTGGCTGACCGCACCAAAGCGCGTGAGGATTCTGAAGGGAAATGAAGCTGCCTTCAGTCAGAGAACAACCGAACACAGAGAAGCGACAGTCCTTTGAACCATGGTACAATGAATACACAAGGTATGATACATAATGTTCCAAAATCGGTTCGCTTTCGCGCATGACGTAGTCAAGATCGCTTATTCCCGCAACATTTGAATGTAGTTGTATAGGAAAGACTTTTAATTTTAAGTTTTTTTATATAATTTGGCTAATTTAATTATAGTAATTATAAAGAGATGATAAAATTATGTTATTATAATATTTATCCTTTATAAAACATAGATATCCTTTATAAGACAAGTTTTAATTATCTTTTATTACACGTAGGTACAGGTTAATTAACTTATACTCCAGAGTTCGATATTTCAGATGTTTAAAAAGATACAGAAAAGTGGTAATGGAGGTACACAAAATTTGTACGTATATATACCTACTGAACTAAACACAAAATCAAAATAAATAATGACAAAGTCAACTTTATTTATATCGAATGAGCTAGCTGGCCATCGAATATGAGTGTAGTGAGGGCACACAATATTGCACAACATTTAAAATGACATTTTTGTCATATTCACACATAAAATTATCTTGGTATTGTTTATAATAATAATAACATTGTATATTTTAATAATGATAACATGATTTAACAAAGAAAAATATATTATTTTGGAAGATGCTAAATTGATTTCTTCCGAAATAGTTCTTATTGCAAATTGCATAGCAGGCTGAGGCTAATTTCTTACTTAACAAATCGATATGAAAAAACCATTAAGGTTTCATGACTAATAATTAATAAAAATAAAGATTTAGACTTACGTCGTTGACCTAGAAGTAGTAAGAACTTGCTCAACATAATTTTTGGACTCTCTGTGTTCGCCTCCTTGTACGCGTTTCTTTTGGTTGGTTAAAAGGGTAGCCGATGTTGATTTAGGCAAATAAAGACTAGGTACTGCGTCAGGTTTGAGTTTTAGACCCTTTCTAGAAACGTAATTTAAAAGTTCCTGTTGTAGATTTCTTTGGTAATCTTCAGTTTTAAAATGTGTATAACAAATTCTTGCAGTATTACAATTAAAATTATCCTATCTACTACAAGATATAATCCACAGTTTTCTGGTCACGCTATCTTTAGGAAATGTATGAAACCTAAAGATTTTATCTTCATTGTCACTATTGCAACAAGCAATTGCACAGCGTACTTTGAAAAAGGTACAAAACCAGATATACAATGGCAAATAAAAACTTTCAGTTTTACAAAAAAATACTATACAGTATAAATAAATAGTAACTAAACACTATTTGTATAAAGACACATATATAAGCATATATCTAAATTATTTTTCTATTATAAAATAGATGACTCAGTCAGTATTGAGATACTTTAAAATATATTTATTATCTCATAAGTTGCAATTTGCAATAGTCACCATTGATAACCGATATTATTGTTGAACTTTTGTTTTTATACAAGCTTTCTGTCTTGCCGGTGTAAAGTCGTCTGAAGTCGATATTTATTGTGTTTTGCGTTTGAACTAATTTGTGTCTTATTTTCATATTATTATATTGTTTGATAAGTAAATTTTGCATATAATAATCGGTAAGTTATAGTAATGTGTATATTTTTTATTTTACTAAATTTTATTATAAGTCATCTAAAATACCATATTGAATTGTAAAACAGATTTTTCTCTATTGTACTCTATTTTGTTTTTATTTTAGTAAAACTGCTTGGAAGTGAGTGACAGTGAATCAGAATAAGCAAATCTACTACTATTTACCTATTCACAGTATTTCCTCTGCAGAAAATTTTTAAATTTCAAGGGATTTGCATACAAAAAGAGTACTTATATTATTAGTATATGTATGAAAACAAAAATAAATATTTTGCCTGAATCTCTAGGAAAAGTAAAGGTTTTACGCTACTGAAAATATATTTTTTATTCAGTTATAACCAAAACAAAACATTTAAAAAAAAATTAGATCACTTTTTAACCATAATTTCAAAATTAATGTGTACGTTAAGCTGTAATAATGGGTTCGAGGTGGTTCAGGCGATCTTAACTACGTCACACTCCTGGGCCAGCTGTCAAATGTCATGCGCAATATCATACCTTGTGTATTCATTGTACCATGCTTTGAACTTACGTGGCCAAGCCGCCAATGACAGCTAACAACCGGAAAATTAATAGTCAGTGGGCATATCACACAATATAAATTCTTAAGAGCGTAGGCGCAAAATTTCGGGCCAATGTTTTTTAAATGCATTCATTTTTTTCGAATCTTGAAAAAACTAATAAGTATTTTTGAAAAATTTAAACGCAGAATGAAAGACTACATTATTACTGAGGGCCGAAAGTCCCCGAAAACTTCTATAATGTTTATTTTAATAAGTTACAGGGGTGAAAAAAAAAAAAGAAAATTTAGTGTGATTTTTAATTTCAAATATCTCATTCAAAAAAACTTTTTGTTTATTCTAAGGGACTTTCGGCCCTCGGTAATAATGTAATCTTTCATTCTGTGTTTAAATTTTTCAAAAAAATTTGTTAGTTTTCTCAGGATTCGAAAAAAATGATCGTATTTAAAAAGCATTGGCCCGAAATTTTGCGCCTACGCTCTTAAGCGAAACAAAGAAATTACTAAAAATCTTAAAATTACAACAGAGCAAGACTTCAAAATTGCAAAAACATGGTTGCAAATAAACAAACTTACATTAAATTATGAAAAAACTAAATAGGTACTCATCTACTTTTTGCTATATACAAAAGTTGTCTGCCAATTTTTAATTCGTTAAATATAAATAACAAAGATCATTGAAGGTACTGCGTCATGCGCCAATGTTTTTCTTCTATTTCCTTTTACAATAACATTATCTTCAAAATGCAGTTCACAAATCCTATAATTATTATAAAGTGAATCCATTTTGAATAACAAATCTTCTCGTCTGCAAGCTTCTATCCACACTTATGCACTACAAATTTTTAACAGAACAAATTTTAAACAAAGAACTTTTTCTGTATTTATAAATAATACTTTATTACTTACAACTATAAGAGTATTCGTATATTCTAAGTATATTGTAAGTAATGAAATATTTAACTTTTGTCAATATCTAGTCTTAATAAATTTATAGTTTTCTCCTGACTAAGTCACAAAAATGTCACTAAATATTGAGATATGCAACAAATAAAGTTTTAATATTTTTTATTTGTAATTCCCATTTAAAACTCCTAAATATTTTATGTACTTCGATCCATATATTTGATCTTTTTTATTTATATTTAACGAATTAAAAATTGGCAGACAACTTTTGTATATAGCAAAAAGTAGATGAGTACCTATTTAGTTTTTTCATAATTTAATGTAAGTTTGTTTATTTGCAACCATGTTTTTGCAATTTTAAAGTCTTGTTCTGTTGTAATTTTAAGATTTTCCCAATTTTCGGTCTAATTATGTTTCCAACAATTTTTAGTTTGAGCATTTTAGTAATTTCTTTGTTTCGTTTAAGAGCGTCGGCGCAAAATTTCGGGCCAATGCTTTTTAACATTTTATTGGAATCCTGAGAAAACTAACAAATATTTTTGAAAAATTTAAACACAGAATGAAATATTACATTATTACCGAGGGCCGAAAGTCCCTTAGAATAAACAAAAAGTTTTTTTGAATGAGATATTTGAAATTAAAAATCACACTAAATTTTCTCTTTTTTTTTTCACCCCTGTAACTGATTAAAATAAACATTATAGAAGTTTTCGGGGACTTTTGGCCCTCAGTAATAATGTGGTCTTTCATTCTGCGTTTAAATTTTTCAAAAATACTTATTAGTTTTTTCAGGATTTGAAAAAAATGAATACATTTAAAAACCATTTGCCCGAAATTTTGCGCCTACGCTCTTAAATCAAATATTCTCGTGTATAAAACCCTCTATATATTTTTATTTCCTAAAAATACTATATTCGTATTGTTGTCTTCGAGCGCGCTGACACCCGGCCAACATCTGTTGATTTTTTGACCTGAGCCTTCGGAGACTTGCGTCTTTCAATAAAAGAAATAGCACTGACACCAAATTTAATGTTTTCGTTTTGCACTATCCCTTGGCAGACCAAAGTTTATTTCTTATAGCTCGGACAGACACGTCGGCGTCGGCTTACTGTTCGAAAGTCAAACCAATACTATTATGTAATAACTAATAATAATTACAAAGCAATAGTAATTACCTGTTATTATTCTTAGGAAATCTAAATAAACTTATTCCTTTTCCTGTCACAGATGAACATCCGCGAATCGCACAAATATATCCAGACATTTTAAATATAAATTAAACTTTTAACTATAAACTATAATTATAAACTTATATATTTAACTATAACTATAACCTTTTAACTATAAATAAATTATATAAATGGTCAAATGCACTTGTTGTGTCGAGTATTTACCATAGACTCCTAGGGACTATCGAAAACAACCAATTAAAGAATAAGCACGTGTTTTTGACAGTTAAACAACCAGAATCGGGCATGCGTATACAAAAATGGTAC